>NC_138876.1:40362509-41562509 GCF_965194805.1 Balaenoptera borealis
AAGTAGGTTAATGGATGTGTGCATCTGGAGTGCAGTGGCATGGTCAATGCTGGAAAATTCTGCTCAGGAATCATCAGGTTGGCACCTCAATTAACAACCTTATCTATGTTTCCCTCATCATCCTATCTTGAAAGAACTGGGAATGATGAAGGAAATAGAATAATACCTAGTCCTAAGCCTTTACTGTTTGTCAACCACTATTCTAGATGCTGTATATGTATTAACTTGTTTGATACTTATAATACCTCCCCTCTGAGATGAAAAATACTGTCTTTATTACCTCTATTTTACCGATAAGGAAATGGAGCTGCTCAGAGGTTAAGCAACTTCCACAATTCCCCATAGTTAGAAAGTGTAAAAGCTAAAACTGAAATAAAGAAGACCGAATTTGAAGTCATCGTCTTTAACTGCTATGGACACTGCCTCTCCAGGAAGAGAGAAGGGAAGGGGAGAGGTGCCCCAGTTTTGTTCTGCTGCAAAAAAACTCAGTGCGTTAAGACAGCAATCATCTTATTATATCTCACAGTTTCTGTGGGTCAGGCATTCAGGAAAAGCTTGTCTGGGATCCTGGCTCAGGGTCTCTCATGCCATTGCAGTCAGACAGTGCCTGGAGCTGGAATAGCTGGGGTCAGGGTAAGGGAATTAAAGTAGCTGGGGGCTGGCCAAGCATTCTATTTCTCCATGTAGCCTCAGATCCTCTCCATGGGATCACTCCATGTGAGCCAGACTGGTCTTCCTCATAGCATGGACACTTCAGGGAAGTCAGACTGTTTTTTGGTAGCTCAAGGTTCCAGGAGAACCAGGTGAAATCTATACTGCCTTTTATGACCTAGCCTCAATACTTACATCACTTCTGCTGTAGTCATAAGCCCACCCATATTCAAGGGGAGGGAACACAGGCTCCCAATTCTAGATGAGAAGAATATAAACATTACATTTTAAGAAGAGCATGTAGGACCAGAGATATTGTTGCAGTCCTCTTTGCAAAATAAAATATGCCAGATGAGGAGAAGAGTTTGAACAGGGAGGAAGGAAGAACAGATGCAGAAGAGAGGGCAAAATTTTTACAACTAATATGGAAAACTTTCATTCAACAAATAATCATCAACACCCTGTATGTGCTAGACACCACTAAGGATTATGATGAGCCAAATGTGATCCTTTGGGAAGCCAAATGTGATTCTTGAAATAAAGAAGCCAAAATTGGCTGGGTGGGAAATTTATATATAAAACACAGAGTAGGAGGATTTAGGAGTTCCTATAAGAGGACCACAACAAGACTCAAGTGATTTTACAGTGTAGAACTGGGGTCAGAAAACTACAACTCACTGTCCAAATCCAGCCTACCACCTGTTTTTGCAAATAAAGTTTTATTGGAATACAGCTATACCCATTCATTTACATATTGTCTATGGCTATGTTATGCTACAAAGGCAAAGTTGAATAGTTCGGACAGAGAACATATGGCCCACAAAACCTAAAATATTTACAATCTGGATCTTTACAGAAAAAATTTGTCTAACTCTGGTGTAGAATATTGTGCATCCACTCAGATGAGAGAGAACTGAAGCCAAGAAGGAAAGTCCTAGACTTCCAGCATGGCAGAGAGGAATGCACAAGGGCTTCTAATTCAGGAAAGTGAAATTATTGGCCAACCACTTGCTAGCCTCATGATCTTGAGGAATTTACTTCATTCCTCTAAATCTTAGTCTCCTGTTCTGAAGAAAAATCTTAGTTGTCCTTTTACTGCCCAGGATGATGCTGTGAATCAAGCAAGATGATGTAGGAGCAAATGCTTCATACCCTGCGAAATGCTAAACATATGTACTGTCCTCTTACTCTATATTTCCTCTCAAATAAAGCTTTGCTAATGGTCTTTCATCTCATCTTTATTTTTACACTCAGGGCATTGTTTTCTTTTTTTCTTTTATAACTTCAAATGAGCACATCTTTTCCTATTTTGATCACAATTATTCTCTGATCTTTGGTCCTTTCTTGCTTTAAGACACTAGAAACTAATCTTTAAAAATCCTGACTTCTCCAACTACTCTTACTTTCTGTTACTCCTTTCTAATAGAGTCCTCACTCTTCTCTCTTTTACCTTGAAATTCTTTTTTTTTTAATTAATTAATTTATTTTTGGCTGCGTTGGGTCTTTGTTGCTGCGCGCGGGCTTTTCTCTAGTTGCCGCGAGTGGGGGCTACTCCTTGTTGCAGTGCGTGGGCTTCTCACTGAAGTGGCTTTTCTTCTTGCGGAGCATGGACTCCAGGTGTGTGGGCTTCAGTAGTTGTGGTTCGCAGGCTCTAGAGTGCAGACTCAGTAGTGGCGCACGGGCTTAGTTGCTCCACGGCATGTGGGATCTTCCTGGACCAGGGATCAAACCCGTGTCCTCTGCATTGGCAGGTGGATTCTCAAACACTGTGCCACCAGGGAAGCCCTAAATTCTTTTTTTAAAATCTCTTTCCAACCCATATTTCTACTTTTTCACATATTGCTTTTGGAGGAGTGTGCTGTTGGAAGGAGATACCAAAATTCTCTGATTCTTTTTGACAAAGTTCCTTGACTCTGTTCCACAATTGCTCAAAAATATTGGTGCACTTTAAGTATTGGTGCATTCTAAGAAGTCCTGAGAAGATAATTCTATAGGGATAGTTGGGAATCTCTTTCAAGTCAATGAGCTCATGACCATAATGACCAGAACAATTTAATTCAACTTCATTATATTCCTATGAGTCTAAACCACACCATCATTCATTGTTGGACCTTGATTTTATGCATCCTTCATTCTATCATTACATTAGCTGCCAATCCATCCAAGACCAGGACAAATTGTCACCAGTCATCTCCTTTTACCTTCCTCTCACTGAGCATCTTCTATGCAGTTTACGATCTTCAAAGGATTGGACTGGTCAGGAAAATCTGACCACACGGCTTTTGAGTAGTTATAAAACTTCCATAGTGAAATATCCCATTCAAAAGGGTAATCATTTCACCACTTGGTTCAGATGAGACTTTGAGCTCAGGCACTTCCGAGCCAGCTGGTCATTTAATACACATTCCATACACAGGAAATGTCCATTACCAGAAACCTCACTAAATAACTATGACAATAAGCTCAAGAATGTCATGGTCAAGGACACAAACAGAGCAGCAGGACTTCAAGAGTTCTTCCAGGGAGAACCACAATACGATTCCTGGTATTTCATGGTGAAGACTAATTGGGAAAGTAACTGTGGATGATAATACAACAGAATTCTGGACCAAAATTTAGTCAGCATCACAACCTAGTTGAGGAAATGAGTGACTGTAATGAAATTCTTGCAGACAGAGTGTAAATGTTGGATTGGGGCCACTGGGAGGAGTACTAATGTATTTGTGTGAACAGGGTAAAGAAAAAGCACCTAGAAAGAGTTTGAAGGGGAGCAAGATTAGATGTAGTGAGTTTAAATATCTTACCTAGGGAAAAGTTCTACCTCTATGACAAACACACTGTGTTAAAAATTCCTTATGAAATTTCTTTAGATGAAATTTGTTTTGGTTTTGGCCACATTACAGGCATGAACAAATCTTTTAACTTGAAGCAATTTGTATGAAACTGCACATTCACTGGACCTTGAAAATGGTCAATTACATGCTTTGTTGAATGAATCAATTTGTGTCCTGGCAAAAAACAAAAAACAAAAAAAAAAAGCAAAAAAAAAAAAAACAAAACAAAACCCTGAGGCCAAGAGCAATGCAATTTCTTTACATTTTTTCCATTTCTTACTTCTTTGTGTCATATTTAGTCATGTCTGCATGATTTAGTTGTGTATGTTATAACTCTCCTGCCCAAGGTACTCATTACCGGCACTAGAAGGAGGGTGATATGATGTTAGGATAACTCACTGAATTGTAGAATCTTACTTCTCAAGCAGCCTTAGAAATAACCTAGCTCTGTGGTTTCAGAACAACCACACACTGACTAGAGATGTCCAAGATTAAATCCTAACAGGGCCATGGCAAAATGAGAAAAGTAAGGATGATTTTCATGTGTGCATCCATCTATGTGTGTGTACCTGTGTGGTATGTTTGCCAACTTTTGTTTCTTAAAAAGAACTGTCCATTTTATTACATTAAAATGCTCTTTCTCTTATGAAGTGCTAATTGTCGCTGATGTTAGCTATGTGTGTGTGTGTGTCTTCATGCCGTGGCAAACTAAAATTATGGCAATACTCTTTTTGCCCTACCTCCCACCCCTGCCAATTTTTTGAAATTGTACTGGTACGGTACATAAAATCTGAAAATCCTACTTCCCTTGCTCCCAAAATTATCCTGTCTAACTAAAAGTTTGCTGTGCTAATAAATAAATCTAGAGAGATGGTTTGGGAAAAACCCTCCTTTAAAAGTTAGCAGGGGATAAAGTATGGAATTTCCTCCATTCCTGTTCCTTTCTCCCACAAAGAATCAGAATCCTTTCCTAAACCTTGAGTCTTCTACTTTGGAGAAAGTCTGGGCACAACAGCCCATCCCTCCCCCCCCCCCCACATTCCTAGAATCAGCTGCAGTATTTGTGGGTGGGACTGAGTCTATTGCCTTTCCTGTTGAATCAGCAAAGGGGCAGTTGTTAAATTGTGTTCAGTCTTCTACAAGGAAGAAAGTCATGGCATATCTGGAGCTATTCCAGAGATCAGGCTCAGCAGGTATCAAAAATTCATTCCTGGCTGTTCCTGTGGCCTACAAGAACACTAATGTTGGAAGCCAGGTCACATTTTCCATTTTTTTCTTTACCTATACCAGGCATGTTTACCAGAAGATAGTATTCAAGAGCACCCTCTCCATGCAAATGAAATAGTATGTCATTGCATCTTGAATGATTTGGGGCCAGAGAGCATGAAAAGAAAATTAGATGTTTTACTTTGGCTCAATGTATACCAAGAAAGAGCCAACCAATATGTATATTTTTATTTTCACATATTGAAAACATCTTCAAAGATGACAGATTGCTAATGACCCAAAGGAACACAGTAAATAGGTAATCTACTCTCTAGGAGTAGATGATTAATTATTGCCCCTCTTATTTAAAGGTGACCTTGTGGATAAGGTGTTTACCAATAGGTGTAAGTGTGACCAACCAGAAGTCCTTTCCACATTGTGCTTCATGAAGGTAGCCCTTGGTTTTATACATACTGGCATTGAGCACCCAAACTTCACAATGTGTTATCTCTGTTTCTGGGGCACTAGCCTTCCCAGGGTGCCATTCATTTATTTATCAAATATTTATTAAATACCCACTGTGTGCATGTCACTGTGCAGTAATGCAAACAAATGAGATACAGTCCTCACTCTTGAAGACATTAGTCTATTTGAAATATATTGAATATCTACTGTATGTTCAGTGTTATGGACTAAATTGTGCCCCCCAATTCATATGTTGAAGCCCTGTCACCCAAAGTGACTGTATTTGGATATAGGTCCTTCAAAGAGATAATTAAGGTTAAATGAGATCATAAGGGTGGCGCCCTAATCCAATAGAACTGGTGTCCTTATAAGAAGAGGAACAGACACCGGAGATCTCTCTCCGTGTATACACAGAGTGAAGTCATGTGAACATAAAGCAAAATGATGGTTGCCTCCAAGAAAGAGAAGAGTCCTCAGCATGAAACATAACTTGCTAGCAAGCACCTTGATCTTGAACTTCCCAGCCTCTAGAACAGTGAAAAACAAATTTCCAATTGTTTAAGCCACCTAGTCCATGGCATTTTTTAATGGCAGCTCTAAGCAGACTAAGACACTAGGCAATATACAAGGCATATTACACACAAACTTAGAGCTGTGCTTTAATGTGTGTCCTCTGTTATAACCCAGACTGGTTCTAGTTTGAGGAGTAGGGTTATTTGTTTTGTTTTGTTTTCTCAGGACCCTCTGTGTGCCTCTTCTGGTATCTGGCTTCCCACTATAAAGCCATTCTCAAAAAATTCAATGCTCTTAAGCTGTTGTGTGGCTGCAAGGAAGCTGTTCCTGAGGTCCATCTCCTGAGATGGAATGATCCTCTTTCTCTGTATTCTCTCTCTGTTACTTCCATCAAGACCTCATTCAGAGAAGAGTGTAGGCAGATATACCCATTTATAATACATGAAGATGTCCATAACTGATAACACTTATTTCTCATCTGAAGATTGAGTACACCACTACCTTGCTACTTAATGTGTGGTCTGCAGACCACCAGCAGCAGCCTCACTTGGTAAATTGTTAGATATGCAGAATCTCAGGACCTTCTAGACTGTTGTGTATGTGCAATAGAGTTTGAGAAGCTCTGCTCTACCAATAGTTAAAATAATTAGTCATGTGTCCATGACTCAGGCAGCACCTCAATGAGACTCAGCTCCAGCTTCCTTAAACTGGAAAAAAACCATTCAAATAATCTTCCACTCCATTCTGCCCTTTCCAATCATCTTGCTCCTGTGAAGTTCATTCTCCTTGCCAGATGTTGTTGTGTGCCATGTAGTGTCTTCTGCCTCCTTTCAGGAACATTGGGCCACAAATGCAATCTCCTAACCCATTTGCCCGAGTCCTACTCTGCCTATTCTGAATCATGGTCTCCTCGCTCTATTGAAATAAGCTCCCGATTCCTTCCTCACCTGAGATCTAGACCTGCTGCTATGCTGTCCCTTAGATCCCAAACGTTTTGATGACGAATCTCTCCCCCTTTCCACTTTACTAAGCACTTTTCTCAAATCAACTCAGCAGAAACTCTTCCCAAGGCAAGAAGAGCTAAAGCTTTCATTACTTCAAATCTTTTCACAATTAGAGTTAAAATTTAAACATATTCATGTGTGTACACTTACAACCAACTAAACAACAGCAAAAAAATCAAAACCACAAGGGAAAATTTAAAAGAAAATAGGTAAACTGTGTCAAGGGAGTAATATGTGCTCTGCATAGCATTGAGTACATATGTCCTGAGGCAGAATGATCTAATGGTTAATCAGTCTGGAAGACTCAGGGGTCAGACCACCTGAGTTCAATTTCTGATACACCAGAATAGTTATTTAAAAAAAAATAGCTCCTAAAAATGCCTGCCTTATGAGCAGGAGTATCTTATGAATTATCTGGTCATTTGAACACTCAAAGATGTAACCTTTTTTCCTAGGTAATGTCATAGTGCCATGAAAGCTAATTCTGCTCCAAGAATATAAGAATATCACAGCTCCAAGAGTATGGGAGTATTACAGACACAAATGTTAGAGCATAGTGGCTGACAGTATGGAACCTGACCTCAGGGTTTGAATCCCATCTCTGCCATTACCAGCTGTGTAGCTTTGAATCAGTTTCTTAACTTCACTATTAATTTTTGTCACTGGCAAAAAAGAGATAATATTAATGTCTATGTTATAAGATTGTTTAAGTGATTAAATGAGTTGTTTTTTGTAAAAGTGCTTAAACTATTCCTAAATACAGTGTCAAAAATGTCAGTTATTATTTTAACATCATAGCCTATTGGGTACAGGGGCTTTTTTAGAAAGTCATCTTCCACAGCAATCCCCAAGCCCAATGAAAAACATGACCTTATATGCATCCCTTACCTGGGGTAGTCAGCCTGCCCAGTATTGTTCTAGAGATCCCTGTATCTTAGAGAAATAAAAAAATTTAGGCAGCGGGGTCTCAAACATTAGATAAAATTGATAAAGTTGATAGATAAGTGCATCTATTATTTCAGTTATCCATTCAGCAAATTCAAATTATTCACTGGGTGCCTGCTAGGTGTCATGTACTGTCTTCATGGAACTAACAGTATAGCAGCAGAGATGGGCCTGAAAAACTCAACTCCAAAATAAACATACAACTTCACACTGTGGTAAGTGCTTTAAAGGAAAAACAAAAAACATGTTCTCTCTCTGTTAGAGAGAATAATAGGGGAACCTACTTGGGGCATTAGGTTATAGCAGCAGTGGAAGAATCCAGAAAAAGAACCTCTTTTCAACACTTAATAATAACGCATTTCCCAAGGTGTTTTTAAAGAACTACAAGTTCCATGTGGTCAAATTCTTCTTAAAGGAATTCTTTTAAATTCTTCTTGAAGCTTCATAATTTACATTGTCTTGTTCAATGTAGGTCCTGGGAGGGCCTGTACTAAGGAATACCGTGTTAATGAAGAAACTTCGTTTGTCTGTTCTGTTCACTCCTTTGTCCTCAGAACCTAGAACAGTGTTAAGTATATCAGAGAAATTCAGTAAACACTAGTTGAATAGTTGAATGAGAAAATTAATAAATGAACAAATCATGGAACCATTTCTATATAACATCTATTAAAACCCTCTAGGACTTGTGCTCTGGGGAAGACATGGGGGACCACTGAGGAAACACTGTCATGGAGGGAAAGCCAAGACCCAGCCCCTCAACCCAGTTCATGCACTTCCATAACTAGTTGAGTAGGAGTGGGGCACAAGTGTCATGATGGAAGCTAGGGGAGAGGAACGAAGCTAAAGACTTCTTCCTCCTTCTACTTCATTCTTGTATGGAGACATTACAAAATCCCTGTGCTTGCCATTTCTAAATTTTTTGCATGTATTCCACCCTCACATTCTCCACCAAGTTTTTACATTTCCCTGATCCTATTCTGATGTCTTCTTCCATTCTGATGCTTGCTTTCATTTAAACCATCCTTGACAGCTGTTTTTAGGTCTTCAGTCCTTGTTGAGTGGGGTTCAGAAATTTTTTCCCTCACAGTGTTCACATTGTCACATGTTAAATCTGGGTTACAAGGAAGCTGGACCATATCAGATCCAAGAACAATCCATCATGCACTGAATTAATCACCAAGATATTCTCTAACTGTAAGAGCATAAAGTGCTAGTGCCATCCTGTTGCCAGATAGTTGTGGTTACGAGAACTTCATCACTCATCTGTGGAACAAACCACATTCAGAAGTTTGTTCAAATAAGTAGTATGGTTGACATATCTGTCCCCAAATTATGGCCCTTCTGTAGAGACAGAAAGCAGATTAATGGTTGCCAGGGGCTGAGAGGAGTGGGAAATGGGGAGTGACTACTTAATGAGTCTGAGGATCTCCTTTAGGGGTGATGAAAATATTTTGGAACTAGATAGACCTGATGGTTGCACAACATTGTGAATGTACTAAATGCAACTAAGTTATACACTTTAAAATGGTTAATTTTATGTTATGTGAATTTCACCTCAATTTAAAAATGGCCCTAGAAGACATGAAGAACAGAATGCCCCCTTAACAAAGAATATAATCTCATATACCCAAAATTCTCAGGATGCCTGAACTGTGGCACCCATTCTGCTATACTTCAATGACAAAAAGAAAGATGGAATATTGGCTTTGCTAAGGCAAAGAAGAGCTGTGGTCACTAGGCATTTGTTATCAGGACTTTGTTAATCACTTGAGATATATGAACTTATCTATTTAAAGCAGCTTCTGGATCTCAGGATGGAATCACAGTGAGAGGGCGTTGGTGTAGCAGGAAGAGAGCACAGTTACAAGATCCACTTTTTAAAATGTTTCTGTGAGTCTGGAACTAAAATATGTATGGGCAATAGGTATAGGAGAGGAATGGCTAGGGTGGGAAAAATACAGCTGCAAGGAAGAAAAAAGGGGGTGGGGAGAAATGACTGTTTCTTTAAACACATGTATTAATCACACTTCAGATGCAATTCAAAGTAGGAAGCCACAGCTGTGAAGGGGAGGGCAGAAGGAAGCATGATTATTATTTTAAATATATTTATATTAAATCATTACTGAAAATAGGAAACCAGACTAGGAATTTGCAGCTGGGAGTATGGCAAAGGGAACTTAGTCTTTGAAATGGATGTGCTAAATGGGTCTTCACATGGGTCAAAGAGGGCATCCTCTGCAGCTGGATGTGGGAGGACTGTTGGAGAAGGCTAGTTTGTCTACCTGTCACCTTAAAATATGCTCCTTCCCTTTCAGTGTAGGAGCCTCTTATGAAATAGAGAACTTATGAAAATGAGAGAAAAGAACAATTAGCTTCCTAACGGGTTATTTTGATTTCTCAGCTTTAAGAAACTCCATGGATTTTTGTAACACAAAGTCATTTTTTTTATTCCTCTGGAGGAAAAAGTATCAACATTCTTAACATTCTTTGGATGTTAGATAGGGAAGTTCTTTAGGGCAGAGACTATTAACCTCCCAGATTAACTTCCGTATCCCAGAACCTACCACAACATCTGGCACATTTATGGATGGATGGATGAATGGGTAGTTGGATGGATGGATGGATGGATGGATGGATGGATGGATGGATGAATAGATGCTCTTACGAAACCAGGACCGATAATACATTGAAAAAGAGACATGGGCAGTACCTACGAAGAAATCAGATTTTGGTTTAAAACTGTAGAGTGACCTTGAAAATCTTCATAGACAGAGAAAGGATAAGACAACACATACATTAACTTGGGTACCCTTCTTAAAAAGATGTAATAGAGCCAAGGAAAAATGAGCCAGAAGGTGATGACAGAAAGGAGATTTTGGAACAATTTGGAAAGAAAATCTCCACCATGTCCCCAATTATTCCACCTTACAAGGAGACATTAGGTCCACCATGTCACTTAGGAAGTAATGCTGGCTTATCAGGAATAGCACTGGCTTTTACAATCTCACAGACCTGAATTCAAATATTGGTTCTTCCACTTGCTGGCTATGTGATTTTGAGTGAGCAGCTTTTTTTCTGTTTGTTTTTATTCTTGTTGTATGTTTGTTTGTTTTTGAGTAGCTTTATCTTTCTGAATCTCAAGTTTCTTATCTTATAAAAATGATTATGTTAATAACAGCCTTGCAAAATTTTTGTGAAAATGTAAGAGAGTACCTGGCATGTAGGAATATTTTTAAAAGTGTTAATTCTCTCTCAAGTAGACACAGTAGTGTGCTGGAGCCAGGTTGTACCAGCTCATGTGTACAATTGGTTTACATCTCTTATCAACTATGTGTTCAGTATCCTCAAGTTGGTGGCTTGAAATTCACTATATTAGGAGTATTTACACCACAGAAATTGGCAAAGATGATGATCAGGTTTTTTTCTGGTAATACAATTGTTAAACGTTTGCCAGTATATCACTGACTAACATCCTAAGTGAAAATGTGGATGGTTAGAAAGAATTCTGGTTTGGAGGTCAAGAGAACTAAGTGCTAACCCAAGCTTTGCAAAGTACCATTTGTATGGTCTTGAATAATTCACATTCTGGGCCTAAAGTTTCCTTATCTATTATCCCATGCCCTTGGATTGGAAGAATTAATATTGTTAAAATGGCAATACTACAGATTTAATGTGATCCCTATCAAATTACCCATGACATCTTTCACAGAACTAGAACAAATAATCCAAAAATTTATATGGAGGTATAACGCTCCCAGAATTCAGACAATACTACAAAGCTACAGTAATCAAAACAGTGTGATATTGGTACAAAAACAGACATACAAATCAATGGAACAGAATAGAGAGCCCAGAAATAAATCCACATACCTATGGTAAATTAATCTTTGACAAAGGAGGCAAGAGTATGAAATGGGAAGAAGATAGTCTCTTCAGAAAGTTATGCTCAGAAAGTTGGACAGCTGCATGTAAACCAATGAAGTTAGAACACACCCTCACACCATGCACAAAAATAAACTCAAAATGGCTTAAAGACTTAAACATCAGACATGACACCATAAAACTCCTAGAGGAGAGCATAGGCAAAACATTCTCTGATATAATCGTACCAATGTTTTCTTAGATCAGTCTCCCAAGGCAATAGAAATAAAAACAAAAATAAACAAATGGGATCTAATCAAATTTACAAGCTTTTGCACAGCAAAGGAAACCATAAAAAAAAAAATGAAAAGACAACCTACAGAATGGGAGGAAATATTTGTAAATGATGCAACTAACAAAGGCTTAATTTCCAAAATATACAAAGAGCTCATACAACTCGACAACAAAAAAACAAACAACCTAATCAAAAAATGGTCAGAAGACCTTAATAGACATTTCTCCAAGGAAGACATACAGATGGCCAGTAGGCACATGAAAAGATGCTCAACATCACTAATTATCAGAGAAATGTAAATCTAAACTACAATGAGGTACCACTTCATACCAGTCAAAATGGCCATCATTAAAAAGTCTACAAATAACAAATACTGGAGAAGGTGTAAAGAAAAGGAAACCTTCCTATAGTGTTGGTGGTAATGTAAGTTGGTGCAGCCACTATGGAAAACAGTATGGCGGTTCCTCAGAAAACTAAAAGTAGAATTACCATATGATCTAGAAATCCCATTCCTGGGCTTATACCCAGACAAAACTACAATTCAAAAAGATACATGCACCCTTATGTTCATAGCAGCACTATTCACAATAGCCAAAACATGGAAACAACCTAAATGTCCATTGACAGATGAATGGATAAAGATGTGGTACATATATACAATGGAATACTACTCAGCCATAAAAAAAGAACAAAATAATGCCATTTGTAGCAACGTGGATGCAACTAGAGATTATCGTACTAAGTGAAGTAAGTCATAAAGAGAAAGACAAATAGCATATGATATCACTTATGTGTGGAATCTAAAATATGGCACAAATGAACCCATCTACAAAACAGAAACAGACTCACAGACATAGAGATCAGACTTGTGGTTGCCAAGGTGGTGGGGAGGGATACAGATGGACTGGGAATTTGGGGTTGGTAGATGCAAACTAATACATTTAGAATGGATAAACATCAAGGTCCTACTGTATAGCATAGGGAACTATGCCCAATCTCCTGGGATAAACTATAATGGAAAAGAATATTTTAAAAAAGAATGTATATATGTGTAAAACTGAGTCACTTTGCTGTACAGCAGAGAGTGGCACAACACTGTAAATCAACTATACTTCAATCATGCTTCAAAAAAAACAGAATTTCCTGATTAAAAAATAATTTATCATGTCTTCTAATAATGTCAAAACAGCATTTTTATAACTTAGGTGGATGAGACTGAGAAGAGTTAAAAAGAAAGAGTAAGAAATAAAGAAATGCATTACTATTACTCCTTGATATTGCTGAGGTGCGTTATAAGGGATTGATAAAATGTTAAGCAAACAAAAATAAAAACAAGCTCTGATTTTAATGTATGTTTCTTCTGAGATGAGAATGATCATTCTAACCAATTAAAAAAAAAACTCTAAATGGCAAAAAAATAAAAGTTTTCTTATCTATAAAATGAGAGGGTTGAGATAGATCAGGTTCCAGTTTCTGATAATGATGGGTTGCTATCTGGATAACTCTCCCACTAAAACCTAAGAATGCTGAATAAAATATATTAAAATATACATATATTCTTAAAATCATCAAAGACCTAACAGGAGAATGAGTATTTATCAGGACAAAACTGAAAGAAAACAAGAAATCCATGCCATAAGCAAGAAAAAGTTCCTTGTGCCTTGAGGGCATTTGTCAATTCCAACAAATTTTGATTTTGATTTTGTTGGCCTCAGTGGGAGGTAGAAATTTAAAAGCCTAGACCCACATAATATAAAGTACCTAATAAGTGAATTTCTCCACATTAAGTTGGAACGTTAAGATAAACCTCCTCGGCAAAGATATACAATGGAGAAAAGACAGTCTCTTCAATAAGTGGTGCTGGGAAAACTGGACAGCTACATGTAAAAGAATGAAATCAGAACACTCCCTAACACCATACACAAAAATAAACTCAAAATGGATTCGAGACCTAAATGTAAGACTGAACACTATAAAACTCTTAGAGGAAAATATAGGAAGAATACTCTTTGACATAAATCACAGCAAGATCTTTTTTGATCCACCTGCTAGAGTAATGGAAATAAAAACAAAAATAAACAAATGGGACCTAATGAAACTTCAAAGCTTTTGCACAGCAAAGGAAACCATAAACAAAATGAAAAGACAACCGTCAGAATGGGAGAAAATATTTGCAAAAGAATCAATGGACAAAGGATTAATCTTCAAAATATATAAACAGCTCATTCAGCTCAATATTAAAGAAACAAACAACCCAATCCAAAAAATGGGCAGAAGACCTAAATAGACATTTCTCCAAAGAAGACATACCGATGGCCAAGAAGCACATGAAAAGCTGCTCAACATCACTAATTATTAGAGAAATGCAAATCAAAACTACAATGAGGTATCACCTCACACCAGTTAGAATGGGCATCATCAGAAAACCTACAAACAACAAATGCTGGAGAGGGTGTGGAGAAAATGGAACCCTCTTGCACTGTAAGTGGGAATGTAAATTGATACAGCCACTATGGAGAACAGTATGGAGGTTCCTTAAAAAACTAAAAATAGATTTACCATATGATCCAGTAATCCCACTACTGGGCGTATACCCAGAGAAAACCATAATTCAAAAAGACACATGCACCCCAATGTTCATTGCAACACTATTTACAATAGCCAGGTCATGGAAGCAACCTAAATGCCCATCGACAGATGAATGGATAAAGAATATGTGGTACATATATACAACGGAATATTACTCAGCCATAAAAAGGAACGAAATTGAGTCATTTGTTGAGACGTGGATGGATCTAGAGACTGTCATACAGAGTGAAGTAAGTCAGGAAGAGAAAAACAAATATCATATATTAACGCATGTATGTGGAACCTAGAAAAATGGTACAGATGAGCCAGTTTGCAGGGCAGAAGTTGAGACACAGACGTAGAGAACAGACATATGGACACCAAGGGGGGAAAACTGCGGTGGGGTGGGGATGGTGGTGTGCTGAATTGGGCGATTGGGATTGACATGTATACACTGATGTGTATAAAACTAATGACTAATAAGAACCTGCAGTATAAATAAACAAACAAACAAAACAACTAATACTAAACTTTCATTGGGTTATTTATATGGAAATATGTTAATATAAATGTTTCAGACATTACATGAAATTTCTAAAAATCTTGTATGTTCTGGTATAATGTTATAAGTCATAATTCTAGTTATTACTTTAAAATGTATATCTCAGAAATAACTAAATTTCCTTGTCAATTGCATTATTATGAACTTTCATCAAATCTTTAACCATGGTCATTTCTAAGTCTTTTGTCATTTACCGTCAGTTCTGGGTGTACTCTGATGCTTTTGCAAATATGTTCATATACAAGGGTTTCATCTTCAAGGAATTCATGGAAAAGACTCTGACAAGTACAGGTTTCTGGTAAATGTACTGCTGAACTGAATGAATAAGCATTTTCAGAACTCTAATGAAAAACTGATGAACTCATAGAAGTGCTAACAAAAGATCAAGATGAAAAAAAAAATTAAGTACATGGGACTGAGTGAACTGATGAGGATGATTATAATTTTTGTGACTTTCTGTTTGAATTAAAAAAAAAATTCCACAAGGACTCACAGGCAAAGAATATACAAATCAATTTTCACTGCAAAGTAAAGGAGCCATTACAGTGGAGGATTACTGGACTGAATGTCAATATTATGACATAGTATGAGTGTGTTTCGTGTTTGGTAATTGCAATCATTGTTGCTTTTGTTGTGGTCATCCATTTACAATGCTTGGTGTCAGTTGATTTATCTCTTGTAAAAATAAAATACAGTGTGTGTGTATGAAAAAAAAAAAGATAAACCTCCTCTCCCATGCTCTTGTAATCCACTTTTCAAGGTTCAGGTAATCTGAAGTCTTCAACTTGGGTGAAAGTAGCCTTGGACTTTGGTTCCTTCGTGTGCCTGAGAGAAAATCTTCTCAGAAAAAAAAGTGACTTTATCTTATGCCTCGAGTATTCGAGGAATATATCGTAGTCAGAGATAACCAAACATTTAAGGAAAGAAGGCACCATGGGTGACAAGCAGCAAAAATAACTAGCAGCAGAAAACATATCCACAAAAATTTCAGATATTAAAATTATCAGCTGCATACTATAAAACAACCAAACTTAAAAGATAAGCTTGAAAATATATGCAAGGGGTAAGGAAACTATAAAAGGTAGCATAGCAGATTTTTTAACTCAATATAACTTCTAGAAAGAAAAAAAAAAAGAATAGCCAAAATTAAGAAATAAGATCTTAAGTCATAAAGTGGCAGTCTGAAGGCCAAATCTAGCCTGAATACTAATGGGGGATTCTGAAGGTATGGCCCACAGTGTTGAAATAAAATCTTGAACCAATCTTTAAAAATAGTAAGATTTCACATAAAATTCAAATTTTTTTTTTTTTTTTTTTTTTGCCTCGCGTCTAAGCTTGTCTTCTAAATTGAGATCTGGCAACACTGAGCCAACTCATACAAGACAACCATCCGCTAAGACGGAGCCCACACCCTCTAGTTTGCCACAGTCTCCACCACTTCCTATCTTCCATCACTGAGGCTATGTGAGTTGCCATTTATCAGGGGTTGGCAAACTCTTTCAATAAAGGGCCATATAGTAAAATATTTTAGGTTTTGCAGGCATTCAGTCTCTGTAATCATAACACAAAAGCAGCCATAGTCAATACATAAATAAATGAGTGTTGTTGTGTTCTAATAAAACTTCATTTACAAAAACAGGGAGGAGGGAGGAGGCTGAACTTGGTCATTGGGCTATAGTTTACTGACCCCCACCATATATCTTTTCACTTGGACTACTGTTTTTCTCAGAGTAATATTTCTCCCTACTCATGTCACTGTCAACAGTGGGAAAAATACATACATATATATATACTGAGAGGATCATGTCTTTCTAGAAAAATAAGCAAGATCATAAAATTGGGATTCTCCACTCATTTGCATTACCTCTCTGGCCTCTGCAGGCCTTTGTATTTGTGTCACCAACTCTAAAGGATCTCTACAGTTCCTTCCAACTCTGTAAATTTATAGTTTGATGACCAATGTGGCAGAAGTCAGACCCCTGGGCACTGTGCCCTCCTCATTTCTCTTATCAGCTACCAAGCCCTCTGTAAAGTCATTTGTTTTGAGGTTAGAACCGATATATAAGACAAACCATTTGGGAAAGGGGCAAAATAGTACTTCCCCATGTGCAGAAGCAACTGATAAGGATAAATATGCTTGTTGCTCCTACTTCTGTTTCCTCTGCTATAATCTAATTTTTATAAGGGTTTTCTTACCAAGTACAGAACAGAGGAAAAGATGAAGATGAACCCTATTCAAGTTCTTTGAATGTCAGATAATTTTAAAAATAAAAAGAACTAATACTTAGAGACAAAAATAGATTAATTCCACAGTTTAAAGCCAACTTCCAATCTGAAAGTTCACCACAGGCAGGATTTTGAGTCAGTTCAAGTTGTTCTAATGGTTTTGCCCTTTTCCTTGACTCAAATCATAGTGAAATATATTTTACTGTCTTTTAAACAAAAATCATAGTCTCAATTAAAATGAACACAAAGAAAAAATAAACAAGATTCTCTTTATGACTATTTTCTGAACCCATTCTGAAAGATAATTCCATGTGTGCAATCCTTTTATAGCTAAAACCTCTTGTTTTCTTCTGGCTATTTAGATTGGATAAGATGCAATAAAAATTATCTAAACCCAGGTTCTTTTCTAGAGTAAACTAGATTATAATATTAACATATTTCATCAACTCCAAGAGGTACACGTTTCACATTTTAATATTTCCATAATTGAGGTGACTCACAATTATTATTCTCTAGTTAACAGTTGTGATGTAGCTGTCATTTTAGACACATGAACAAGCGTAATTGTTAATCCTGGTGGAATGATTGAACAATGGCAACTTCTCCACAGTTCCATTAACAAACTACTTAAGAACTATTTGAAGAAAGAATATGAGCACTGGATGTTGTCTGACCATCTTTTGTTGACCTTATGGTCAGATAAAGGAGGTTTCTATATCAAAATTTGCAGAGTAAGCATTTATAGCTGGAAGAAAATCCTAGATATTATAGCAAGACATTAAGAAATATTGCATCATTAATGCTTCCAAAGGTACAAAGGAATATTCTGTGGGAAAAAAAACATAGACATCAATAACTATTCATTTAAACCTGATTCAGGACAGGGCTTCCAGCTACAGAAGAGTTAAGAGTTTGGCAAACCTTCTCCCCAGAAAACAAGTTTAAACTGGACAAAATTGTCAAAAATTGTCATTCAAGGGCTCTGAAAAGTCATCATAAATAAACAATATAGTATGATGCATTAATTCGTGACAAGCTACTAGAAGTTTGAATAAGAACATTGGACACCTGCAGAGTTCATGCTCTCTTTTTTTAGGGCATAAAACTATTCTTTCTAATACTACAATGGTGGATATATGTCATTATACATTTGTCAAAACCCATAAAATGTACAACACCAAGAGTGAACCCTAATGTAAACCATGAACTTTGTGTGACAATAATGGGTCAACATAGGTTCTCAGTTGAAACAAATGTACTTCTATGGTGTAGAATGTGAATAGTGAGGGAGTTTATATACGTGTGGGGACAGGAAGTTTATGGAACTCTCTATTTTCCACTCAATTTTGCTGTGAACCTAAACCTGCTCTAAAAAAGAAAGTTTATTAAAGAAGACATTCAGAATATATTGTATAAAGAATTCCTACAACTTAATAAGAAGACAAGCAGCACAATTAAAACAGACAAAATATTTGAATAGATATTTCACCGAAGAAGATACATAAGTAGCTATTAAATGCACAAAAATACTCAACACCATTAGTCATTAGGGAAATGCAAATTTCCCACATGGCCAAGCAATTCCATGCCTAGGTATATACCCAAGAGAAATAAAAACATGCATTCACAAAAAGCCTGGCACATGAATGTTTATAGTAGCATCATTCATAATAGCCCCAAACTGGAAACAATTCAAATATTTTTAAACAAAATGTGGCATATCCATACAATGGAATATTACTCAGCAATAAAAAGGAGCAAAGCACTGATACGTGCCACATTATAGATGAACCTCAAAAACATTGTGCTAAGTGAAAGAAGCCAGTCACAGCAGAACTACATACTATATGATTCTATTAATATGACATTTCCAGAAAAGGCAATTCATAGAGACAGAAAGTAGATTACTGATTTCCTTAGGCTAGGGGTGGGAGCACAGATTAAATGAAAACAGGCAGGAGGCAACTTTTCAGACTGATGAAAATGTTCTAAAACTGGATTGTAGTGATGGTTTATTTATATTTTCTAAAAATAATTGAACTTTACACTTACACTGGGTGAATTTTATGATACATAAGTGATATCTCAATAAACCTATGTATGCACAAGAAGCTAAAGATGTATAGTAATTTACTTATCATGAAGCTAGTTTCATGAAAGTCAGAACCAGAAATAAGAATTCCCAGCCAATCGACTTTCACTATGATGGTTCTAAGGTTCAGAGGCCAACTGAAAAAAAAAAAAAATTCAATGGAATAACAGCTTTAAATCACTTTTGAAAAAAAATGTGAGGTATAAATTAGTGGTAAATGAATAGAAACAGGAGCAGATAAACAGACATATATTTTAGACATTCAATATCAATAAATCCAAGTCGCTAATATTCAAACATGAATTTTATTACAGGGTCTTTATGTTCAGAAATATCTACTGTCTTTTTTTTTTTTAAAGATTGATTGATTGATTGCTATGTTGGGTCTTCGTTTCTGTGCCAGGGCCTTCTCCAGTCGCGGCAAGTGGGGGCCACTCTTCATCGCGGTGCGCGGGCCTCTCACTATCGCGGCCTCTCTTGTTGCGGAGCACAGGCTCCAGACGCGCAGGCTCAGTAGTTGTGGCTCACGGGCCCAGCCGCTCCGCGGCATGTGGGATCCTCCCAGACCAGGGCTCGAACCCGTGTCCCCTGCATTGGCAGGCAGATTCTCAACCACTGCGCCACCAGGGAAGCCCCTACTCTTATTCAGTGTGGTTCATTCTTGCTGCATGTGTAGAAATCCAGTCTCTCAACTCACACTAGAAGCTCTAGATGATCGTAGGTCATGGTTTCCTACGCGGGGTGCCTTCCTCAGCCTGCTGCTGTGCACAGAGCACTGCTTCAATTAGCACTTCGGTCCCATACAGCTTCCCATGAGGTCAGCTCTGCTGTATTCTCCATTCAGCTGTTTACCCTTTACAGTTTACTGGAATTCCTAATAGGCCACCTGACTTAACCAAAAAGCACCATCTTCATTCTCCTCACTTTTCCTGACTCCAGAGAGACCTCAAGATTTGTCCAGGAAATAAGAATCTCAACCACATATACATGAAAATGAGCCTGCTTTGATGTTTCTTTTTTAATCTCCATAAAGAAAATAAAACTGCCCTTGAAACCTAGAAACAAAATTTTCCCTATATATTTTTAAAACTTGGGGTAGATGAATGGAAACCCTTATTTTTACCTTTAAACTGTGGTATACGGCTTGGGCAAGATAAGCAAGAAATTTTTCTTAAATACCAAGACTCAATCTCTTTTTGCCTGTGTTCAAGAAAAAATATGGAGCCCTCTGGTGGTAGAATTACTATACTCAACAATTAAGTTCCCTAACCTAAACCTCTCTTAGTAATCTAATTGCAAAAAGTTATATTTCACATTCAGAAACTTGACCATTCTTAATCTTCAAAGGGGCCTTTTATTAAAAGTAAGTGCAGGTTTTTATGGCATGTATGTGTTTTCCTGGCAAGAGGTTTGAAGCTAATAAATATTTAAATCCTTGGAATAGCACTTCCTAAATTATATCAAAGTGAAGTTAGAGGTTTAAAATGAGCTTCAGAATCACTCTGATGATTAGAAGTTCACTCTGATAGTCCCTAACACACTTGAATATAAAATAGTTTCACATATCAAAACTTTTTGCAACTATTGTGGCTTATTTACAAATTTTACTGCATCTTATACCCAACATTGAAATCTCTTCATTAGTGGATGAAACTGTTCTTTTGTGTAACACCATGTAATATGTAGCTTCTAAGATGCAGAGGGTTTCTTGAGATAAATTGTGCTACCACTTTTGTTCTTTTGAGAGAAAGCAAGAGAAAGAGAGATTCATTATAAGAAATTGGCACATGCAATTCTGGAGATGGACGAGTCCCAAGATTTGCAGTGTGAACTGGCAAGCTGCAGATACAAGAGAGGTAATGGTTTAGTTCCACTCTGAGTCTAAAGGCTTGAGAACTAGGTAAGCAAATTGTGTAGTTCCTGTCTGAAAGCTGGCAGGTTTGAGACCCAGGAAAATCAGACAATTCAGTTCTAGTTTGAAGTCAGGAGGTGAAAAGCCAACATCCCAATTCAAAGGTCATGGAGCAGGAAGAATTCTCCCTAATTCAGGGGAGCGTCAGCCGTTTTTGTCCTCTTCAGGTCTTCAACTAAGTGGATGAGACCCACCCACATTAGGGAGGGCAATCTGGTGTACTTAGTCTACCCATTTCAATGTTAATTTCATCCAAAAACACCCTCACAGCAGCATCCAGAATAATGTTTGACCAAATATCTGGGCCTTCAGTGGTCCAATCAAGGTGACACAGAAAACTAACCACCACATATCCAGAGGAGAAAAAAGATACATAATTACACACAGAGGACCAAAGATAAGAATTACAGTAGACTTCTTATCAGAAACCATGCAAACAAAAGACAACAAACTAGTATCTCAAGTGAAGAAACTGTCAACCCACAATTCTGTATGCAGCAAAAATATCCCTCAAAAATTAATCCATACATGGTATAAAATTGTACAGAAGTAAACACACACACATACACACACACACACACACACACACACACACACACACACAGACAAACAATGATGCTACCAGTTTTGTAAGATGCCTTCTAATTCCTAGAAATTGACCTATATCGTTTGGACCATAAATCTAACTGGCTTTGCTGATTGACGGGAAGCAGAAAAAACTACCCCCTTTGGCTCCCATATTTTTCCCCTCTCACTACAAAGATGACAGTAACATAGTCATTAGCAGTGAAGGTCCAAATGCCTGATAGAAACAAGGAATAAAAAAGTCAACAATTGCCTAATTTGACCCTGAATGTTTTTGTTTTATTTTATGTAATCACCTAGGGCTCATTTTGAAATTTGTTGACTCATCCAGTACCAGTTAAGGGGTATCACTTCCTGACAGTGTAGATTTGCTTCAAAGGCTTTGCTGAGGTAAAAGGTCAGAAGTAGGTTAGACATGTGCATTTTATATAGCTCACCACATAAGCACACTTTATCTAATCATTACTTGCATTATTTCCTTAGAGCTTGCACTGGCTAATTCTTAGACTCGTGTGTTATTTTCAGAAAATCAAGTCTCCTCTCTTCTTCGGATTTAGTCACACAAATTGCATCAGTTCTTAAAGAAAGCCATACCTCAAGACCTCACAAAGAGGTATCTATTACCAGGAGCTCTAAACAAATGTTCTTTTAATTAGCTACATTTATCTTTAATCCCTGTTTTGACAGAAACTCTAACATAAACATACATTACCAATACATAAAACCCAGCTCAAAGTATGGTTAATTTTTATATTTGACAGAGCCAGTTGGAAAAAATAACTTTGACCTTTCTCCATCTTTGTGTGATGTCACTACAACCTAGTCTCCAAACCTAAATCAGAAACAGTGGCATCTGCAGCTAAAGTACAATAATGATTCTTAAACTGCTCCTTAAAAGTGGCAATAAAAACTCTAATAAGACCTCTGGGCCTTATGTCGAAGCAGCTGCAAAATCACGTTAAATAATTTCTGCAAGGACTACAGTAATTATAAAAGTGATTAAAGTTTACCTACACTTCATTCCTAGAGGGTTTTCACCAAGGACTTAGAAACCAGATGGTCCAAAACTATGCATGATAGATATATTCCATGAAGCGTGTCCGTTGTCATGGAAACAACAGAAATAACATTATCTTTACTGTCCATTCCTTCACTAAACCATGTATTTTAAAAGTTGCCGCCAATTTAAGCACAATTCAAAGGAACACTTAGGTACCAGGTCAAAAACGGGTGCCTGTACCCACTTTTAATACTAAATCCTGATGACTGAATTCATTAAAATATCTTTAGTGAAGCAGTTTACTTTCTACAAGGGTGTTTAAAGACAGCCTTCATAATTTTTGGAATTTTAATACCCTGTAGAGAATCAGAAGGACTAAAGATCCTGAAGAAGTGAAGCTGGTGCTTAGAGAGGGCTCCTCTTCTAGAAGAACAGTGTTTGGGGGGGAAGCATCCTTCCCTGCAGAAAAGCCAGTCTTGCTTCTCCCTAGAGCTATCTCCTCCAGCTACACCCTGAGCTTATCCTTATCCTTCTACTAAGAAAGAGTCTTACCAAACTTTTCTCCTCTTTAATGTCTTCAGCCTCAGTCATGACACCAATAATAATAATCGAACATTTCTTGAGCACTTACTACATGCCTAACAAGCATCATGCCATTTCATCCTCACAACTACTCTATATCACCTTTATCCCTATTTTATAGATGTGGGAACTGTGGCTTAGAGCAGTGCTTCTCTAACCATAATGTGTATATGAATCATTCAGCGATCTTTTCAAAATACAAGTCCTCGGGCAAGGACCAAACGTCTGCATTTCTAATAAGCTCCAGGTGATGAAGTTGGATGCTAGTCCATAGCTCACACGTTGAGTAGCAAAGGCTTTGATGGTTAAGAAACATACCCCAAAACACTCAACTATTAAGAACAAGAGCCTGCGTTTCTAGCCCATAATTTCCTGACTCTAGAACTCCAGCTCTTAATCAGTACGCTCTCCTATCTCCCAATCCCATCATGTACACCACAGCAGCCTCTACTTTAAAGTAAACAAGAGCAATAACAACAAAAAGACAAGTTCTTAACAGCCCTGACAATTTCTACCCCATCCTCTCCCCTCAGCCAAGTTTTACAAACCAATAGTTTATACCTGGTTCTGGTGTTTCTATGCTATCCACTTCATTGCCACTCTGAAATCTCATTTCCAAACCTATGACAGAAATTGCTGTCTCTTCTATCATTGATTGTTAAAAATAGCCCTGGTCTTACTTGTGTCCAAATTGCCTACATGCCTTTTCTGGAGTACTGAGTACTGAATATTGAGTATTAAGAGATGAATTGGATTCTTTAACAAGTAAATGTAAGATAGGTAAGAAACTGAAGATAAGTTACTATTTAAGTAAGGAAATGAACCTAAGCATAGTTTGGAAACTAGAAGAATCAAGAGAAAATTTACCTCAAGGGGACTTTTGTCATTAGGGGGATCTTGGTAGACCCAGGGACTTCAGGCAGATGGGACATGACTCTGAACATTCAGGAGTTGGAAGATGGAATGTTCCAGATATGGCCTGGAGATCTAAAAGAGAAACCAGACTGATCTGGAAAGGTCTGGGTTAGTAAACAAAGTTTTCAGGGAATTAGACCAAGAGGATCAACCACCAGTGCTACCTTCCCCCAACTAGACTAAGCAGCCTCTAATTCCACGGTGTACCTGAGATTTACACATCTGTATTTAGAGGATGAACCTTGAGAATTTTCAACCAGCGGTAAAATATTCCAGACTACTTCAGGCATACAGACCATGTAAGGATCTGCCCATGGAAGTTAATTTTAGGGAGTTCCAGAAACATTTCCTAAACTAAGTCATTGTCCCTCCAGATGTCTCTCCCATGTTCTCCCCAGCTCTAAAACTTTTCCTACAGTTAAGAAAGGCTTTGGAGTCAGGCAAATGAAATCAACTCCCAGCTCTACAACTCATAAACTGCATAACCTTGGGCAGGGTACTAATCTCTCTTAGCCCCAGTTTCACCAACTGTCAAATGGCAGTACTACTACCTTACATTGCTGGAATACTGTAAGATTTAAATGGGCTAATATATGTTTTTAAAATGTCTAAAACCACACCTGGAACCTATGGGGTTGGGTTCAAACTGTGTTAGTTTCTTTCAAGTCCCTTTTTGATGCACCTATGCCCATTTTCCTTTGTTTCTGTAATACTGAACCTCTAATCTCAAAATTTCAATTGTTATGCTAAGATTCCCATGCACCTACTTTCCTTTCTTGTTTCTCTCCTGGTTCACACATGCTTTGAGCTTGAGTGAGCCTGTTCTTCCTGGTGGCATGCAAAGCTACATCTGCAAGCCCAATGCTTTAACTGATTCTAGCCCCAATTTCAAATTTCCTAAAGGAAATCTAAAACAAATCAAAAATTTATCCCTGAAACCTCCGTTTTCAAAGTTTCCATTCTAGCACTACCATTTTTTGAGAGGTCCCTAGTCTTCAAACCTTGCAGCCATTTTGGCTCTCTGTTCAAATTCATTCCTATGACAGTCACCAAACCCTGTGAATCCTTCCTTCACAGAATCCCTCCTACCTGACCCTTCTTCTCCATGTCCACTGCCACCATCAGGACCCAGACCCTCATTGCCTCAAGAGGATTTCCACAGCCACCACGCTTGCTTCCCTGCCTCCATTGCCTCCCCACATGAAGAACTGAGCATCACTGCCAAGCTTCTCTGTATCTTTCCTTATTTCTTTCTTTATCCTCTACTGAAGCTCCACGGCCTCAACCTTCCCATGGTTTGCACCAGTGTATTTTTTTTCTTACACAAGAAGACTAATAGAATGGTAGTTTTCTGCAATCGTCAAACGTGTTGGGCTTTAGCCTAGTGCAGCTACTAATAAGCAACCACAAAAAGATTATCAACTTCTGAGTGTACACTGTGTGCCATGTGCTTTGTCATCATTATTTCTAATCCAGCCTAGATGATATTCTGGAAATGATCCAAGGAAAAATAGAAAATAGGGGCTTTGCTATCTAATACATTTGGAAAACAGTATATAATAGTCTCACAGGTAGTAGCTTTTGCCTTTGGATGGGTGAGGTAAGCTACCAGCATCAGAACCCATTTCTCATGTTCTTTTGCATCTTGGTGACAGTAGAGGCCACTTCCCACTAGAGAGACAGAAAACTCCTCACACTAATTTTCCCAAACCTCCCATTTAGGGCTTGGACACATACCCTAGACTGCGTCAATCAATTTAAGAATTCTGTATTAATTTTCCATTGTTACCATAATAAATTACTACAAACTTAGTGTCTTACAAAATTTTGAATGTATTTTCTTACTTTTCTGGAGATCAAGAGTACAAAGTGGGTTTCACTGTGCTACAGTCAGGGTGTTAGCAGTGCTGGTTCCTTATGGATGCTCTGAGGGGAAAATCTGTTTCCTTGTCTTCTGTGGCTCCTAGAGGCTGCCTGCAATCCTTGGTGTATGGCCCCTACCTCATATCACTTCACACTCTTGCTTCTGTCATCACATCTCTTACTTTTTTTTAAATTGAAGTAGAGTTGATTTACAATGTTGTGTTAGTTTCAGGTGTACAGCAAAGTGATTCAGTTATACACATACATATATATGTCTATTTTTTCTCAGATTCTTTTCCATTATAAGTTATTACAAGATATTGAATACAGTTCTCTGTGCTGTACTGTAGGTCCTGGTTGTTTATTTACACATCTCTTACTATTCACTGATCTTCATACTTTCCTTTTATGAGAACCTTTGTGATTATCTTGGGCCTACCCAGAAAATCCAGGATAATCTCCCTATCTCCAAATTCTTAATCATATATGCAAAATCTCTTTTACCATGCAATATAATATATTCATTCACAGGTTACAGATATTAGGACATGGATATCTTTGGGGCCATTATTAAGGTTACAACAGACCCCAAGATTTTGAATTGGAAGATAATAAGACAAAGAACGAAAGCTGTGGAGAATCCATAGTGAGAGCAGAAAGTGACTCCAGAGGCATCACCTAGTTTCCAGAGGTGGCGGCAGCACCCAGTGTCAGCACCCACAGTAGAGCCAGTCAAGCAGGTGCACCAAGGACTCAGTGACAGGAGCAATGTGTGTTCCCCAGACTGCCTTAGTCTATCAAGGTGGCCCTGGTGCCCCTCAACCTTCATTGTCTCTGCCCTTTCTCCAAACCTGGATCTACAGTATTCCTGTCATTTCTATGAGCCACCCAACATCCTTCTAATACATTCCCTTTCTACTTACATCAGTCAGAATGAGTTTGTGTTGCCTGCGACTAAGAAGCACTTTTAAATGTTCCCTTCCTACATACTCAAAAGGCAAACTAGCTGAACACAGGATTTTGGACATACCAGAATAAAGATATTTATTTCATCGTACTTTTTTTTCTAGTGTTTCCCAATTTTATTTGACCACAACATCTCTCTTTTTTGCAATATTCTCTTCCTAAACAGTGTGCCATAGAACAGAATTGAAAAGATGTTACCCCCAGTTTTATAGATAAGGAAATAAAGGTTCAGAGGGTTTAAGTAAGTTACCCAAGGTTACACAACTAACATGTGCCAGATCCAGGATTTAAAACCTTATCTAACGCCAAAGCTACTCCATCACATCTCCCCCATTAAAATGCCTGTGTAGCAATAATTTAAATTACAAATTAAATGATATATATCTAAATATTTGAATGTCATGATTTTTAAAATTTCATTATAATTATTTAGTCTTTTCATGTGCTTTCAAGTCACAGGCTTTACCAATATGATAGCACTACCAGAGAACATGATAGGGGAAAGAGCTTTCTGAGGTGATTATCACTTACTTTATATAAAGAAAGACCATTTACAAGGGTACTATTTTAATAATAAACCATGTGGGGGTGGTCCTATTCCCCATACCCACTCCCATTCAAGTGGCAGTAAGGTCTCTCAATATGCATTCCCCTTAGGGAAGGTACTGTAGAGAGAGAAATAAACCCTACACTGTTGGCTTTTTAGCTCTGAAATCAATTTTCATAAATCCATGGCAGAAACAACAGTCTTAAAAGCAGTTGATTTCAGTTATAAGAGTCAGGTAATTGAAAGAGAAAATTTTTTTTTGAAATTCAAGAGGTTGATTTCAGTACCAAGGGCCAAATCGTGGGGGACCCAGAATAGATCATTTATGCCATAAAGTGGGGACAAATGTGGAGTGACATAATGCTCTCCACCCACCCAAAAGGAAAAGAGGGCTCCATCACCTTATAAGAGAGGAAAGAGAGCAGCAGCACCACTACCCCAAGCTGGACCCCAGAAGCAGTATGATCACAGAAACTTCAGGGTAGTCTGAGGGGTCTCCACCAGAATAGACCATTTCCTGGCTACTTCCCAGAGAATAAACTAGAAGACTGCAAGCCACATAGGGAACCTCTCCCTCCCATATGGTCCTTAAGCAGTAAATGAGCAATGACTGAAGAAGATTTCTAGGAAGACAGACCACCAAGAGGCAGCCTCAGAGAATCCTGAACATTCCAAAGTGTTGTGGGGAAAACTTCCAACCCCACTCTCTTACTCACCCCCTTCCTCCCCTTACCCAATCATGCACACAAGTGTGGCTGGAGGGACTGACAGATAATAAATAGGCCAGAAGAGGTCTCCTGGTTGGTATGAGAACAGCACAGAGTCAAGAGAGAACAGAGTGAGAGAGGCCTACACCTGGGACCTTGGAGGAGCTGCGGACACCAGCAATGAGTGATGCAGCCTTAGACAGCAATGCCCAAGGCCTGATGGGATGGTTATGTCTGGAACAGGCCAACAAGGACAGGAGGTGATCAAGGACGCACGCCAACCTCCCCACACACCCACTGTGTATGCCGTCTGTGATTTACACCCTCCTCCAACCCAGGAAGAAGAGAAAAATCTAGATAGAGGGGAGAATCTTGATTTGGGTGATTAATTACCACTCCCTCCACACTAAGGGATTAAGTGTTAGATTAGAAGTTAGTGAATTTTCTAGAACTGACAAGATTAAATTCTCTACTATGAAGCCAGCATGGATTTTTAAATCTAGTATGAGTTTAGTTATAGACAGAAAAAAATCCATTATGTTTTTCTGGTATACCCTGAGCTTGTGACTATGTAAAATTCATACTCAGTTCCTAAGTTCCATACTCAGTTCCATTTCTTAAAGAAGTGTGGACTTCCTGTTGGTATGGTATGACTTGTTAGGGAATTCTTTTTTATTATTCAAAGTACTCTGATACACCCCAACTATAGCATTATAAGTCATAAACTTGAAAGATTTATTTCTGTGGTGGAGGGAAAAACCATGGAAAAGGTGGGCATCGGCTCTGACAGTGGCTAGGAAGCATACGAAGGCCTCAATGGTGACCACTTTGCTTGTGAAGGCAGGAGCGGGGAGCTGCTGGGCAACTTATAGGCCACTTGAAACAGCTTTGTGAGCCACTCATGGCTCATGAGGGAACAGGTGGGGAACCGCTGGTGTGGGGAGGAAGCAATAAAAATGCATGTGTAGAAGAGAGTTGGTACAGCAAAAAGACAAAATAAGCTATAGTTTCATTGAAAAAGAAATAAATGTAAGCACCAAGAAATAGATTCTGTGGATTCAGGGGGGACTCTTCAAAGATGTGAAAGCAAAAAGAACCCAATTTTTTAAATTAAATAGAAAAGGGAAAGGGGTTTTTAGCAAAAAGGGCTGAAGATCATTCTAAATAAATTAACACTATTCAAATTCTTAAGAGAAATTAAGATTTCCAGAAATAATATGTGTAGGAATATAAACAAACCAAAAGGTTCTTGTAAGAGGAAGTGTCTCATGTTAAATAATTTTCCCAATAAAATAAAATCATTAGTTAATGCAGCAGAAGGAGGCCTAAGCCCCTATATCATAAACCAGATATACTAAATTGTTCATTAAAATTGTTGTTTTAATATTTAGAAGAAAAAATTAAATGATCAACTGAAGTATAAATACTCTGTGGGTTCCAATATTGTGATGTCTATTTAATGTAAAAAGGTAATTTTTAAATTAAAGTTAACTCATCAACCCTTTTATTATTCTATTTATTCTCTCCATTGTAGGGACATGAGACAGACAATAGTTAAACACATTG
Source organism: Balaenoptera borealis (assembly GCF_965194805.1). Taxonomy (NCBI): domain Eukaryota; kingdom Metazoa; phylum Chordata; class Mammalia; order Artiodactyla; family Balaenopteridae; genus Balaenoptera; species Balaenoptera borealis. The sequence continues at coordinate 40,392,375 of NC_138876.1, forward strand.
ATCAAGGCCCAAGTGTGGTAGTTATGGACAGGTTTATCCCTCAGTTTCTCATTTTAGAAAAGAAATTGTAGTCATTGTGAGTTAGGAGATCAAGACGGTAGAGTAGGAAGCCGCTGGGCTAACTTCCCTTCATGAACACATCAGAACTACAAAGACATGTAGAATAACTCTCGATGAAATTGACCTGGGGACTAGCAGAGCAGCTCTCTTATAATCAAGGCTGGAAATAAGTATTCACTCAGAATCTGGTAGGAAGGGAGGAGAAGCAGTCTGGTCTGGGGCCTGCACTCCTGGTTGGAGACACAGAAGAGGAGGAGGATTTCACAGGCTTGTGGACGCTCCCTGGGGAGCAAGTGGATCAAGCTACATGTTAAGCATCCTAGCCCTGCAGTCCAACACCAGAAAGACAAGTCCCCTTAGCTGATTTGAAGATCAGTGGGGCTTACTGGAGGGTTATAAGAAGGTGAGACTCCGCTCTTAAAATTCACACACAGGTTTGCTTACTCCCAGTATCACTACAGAGGTAGCAGATTGAAAACTGCCTGGTGCTCTGGCTGGCCTGCTCCCCAGCCTGCACCGGACTCCTGCTCCAGCCCCAGCCCTTCTTGCTCTGGTGCTGCTCCCCTCTAAGGCAGAGGCTGCTGTTGCCAACCAGACTGCACATACTTAGAGGGACTGGAGCCAGTGAGGACCTGGTCCCACCTCTGACCAGGACAGAGGGAGCCATTGTGCACATACTCAGAAGGGAGTGAGGCTAACTGCAAGGAGGAGGCTGCCATCACCAGAGTGACTGTCCCTGTGCATACCTGGAAGGGAGTGAGGCTAGCACAATGGAGGAGACTGCCACTGCCAGAGCGCACACTTGGGAGGGAGTGGGGCCAGCTCGGTGGTGTGACGCAAACCCCTCCGGCCACAACCCAGCCTCTAACCAAGGTGAACCCTCCAGGAAAAAGTGAAACCAGCACAGAAGTGCAGACCCAAGCCCTCTGGGCCCAGCCATTCCTAAACCTAGGGGGAGGCTGCCATCACAACCAGGAGAAACCTAACTCCCTCAGGACTCCTGCTCCAGCCACTTAGGCCCCAACACCACCCCTGGTAGGGCAGTGACATTCATTGAGCATAGAAGAAACCCTAGCTTTCACCCAGTTCTGCCTCTAGCCCCTCCAACTCCAGCCCTACCACCCACCAAAACACTGGCTGCCAGCTCACTCCAGGGGAAGACACACACAGTGCTCACTTCAGATCCCGCTCTCCCACCAAAGCTACTGTACACATGCAGACTGCATAAGGATGTTCCCACACAAGGACACACCTTCAAAACAGGGATAGGTAACTGTTTCACCTAATTTTATTAGAGACAGAGAAAGTTAAACAAAATGAGAACACAGAATAATATGTTTCAAATGAAGGAACAAGAAAAAAAACATGAAAAAAAACCCTTAATGAAACAGATAAATACTATAATTTATCTTGCCAAGAGTTCAAAGCGATAGTAATAATGATTCTAACTGAACTGAGGAAAAGAGGGAATTAAGAGCATATGAGGTGATCCAGAAGAATGCATAAGCAATCTGAAAGATAGAATAATGCAAATCACCCAACCAGAACAACAAAAAGAAAAATAAATGTAAAAAAATGGGAATAGTTTAAGGGACCTCTGGACAACATCAAGCATCCTAACATTCACATTATAGTGGTGAAGAAAGAGAGGAGAGAGAAGGAGTGGAAAATGTATTTGATAAAATTGTGGCTGAAAACTTCCCAGACCTGAAGAAGGAAACAGATATCTAGGTACAGGAATCACAGAGTGTCCCAAACAAGATGTACTTGAAAATACCCAAGCCAAGACATATCAAAATTAAAATGGCAAAAGTTAAAGATAGAGAATTCTAAAGTCAGCAAGAGAAAAACAAAGAGTCATATACAAAGGAAACCTCACAAGGATATCAGCTGATTTTTCAGCAGAAAATTTGCCAACCAGAAGGGAGTGGCATGATATATTTAAAGTGATGAAAGGAAAAAGAACTACCACCTAGGATACTCTACCCAACAAGGTTTTCATTCAGAATCAAAGGAGAGATAAATAACTTCTCAAACAAGCAAAAACTGAAAAAGTTTATCAATAATAAACCGAACTTACAAGAAGTGTTAAAGGGTCTTCTTTAAGTGAAAAAGAAAAGGTTTTATCAAGAAATAAGAAATTATAGTAAGGGAAAATTCCCACTAATAAAGGCAAATATATAGTAAAGGCTGTGAATCAACCACTTAAATAAGATAGTAGGAAGGTTGAAAAACAAAAACTGTAAAATCAACTATAACTACAATAAACAGCTAAAGGATAGACATGAAAATGTAAAATATGACATAAAAAAAACACAAAACGTGGTGAGGGAGGAGTAAAAAATGTAGAGCTTTTAGAATTTGAACTTAAATGACCATCAGTTTAAAATAAATAGATATAGTTATAGGTCAACATATATGAACTCCATGATAACCACAAATCAAAAACCTACAATAGGGCTTCCCTGGTGGCGCAGTGGTTGAAAATCTGCCTGCCAATGCAGGGGACACGGGTTCAAGCCCTGGTCTGGGAAGATCCCACATGCCACAGAGCAACTAGGCCTGTGAGCCACAACTACTGAGCCTGCGCGTCTGGAGCCTGTGCTCCGCAACAAGAGAGGCCGCGATAGTGAGAGACCCATGCACCGCGATGAAGAGCGGCCCCCATTTGCCGCAAGTAGAGAAAGCCCTCACACAGAAACGAAGACCCAACACAGCCAAAAATAAATAAATAAATTAATTAATTTAAAAAAAAAACCTACAATAGATATACAAAAGCTAGAGAAAAAAGAACACACACATAACACTAAAGAAAATCATCAAACCACATGGTAAGAGATTAAAAGAAGAAGAAAAGAACAAAGAAGAACAACATAAACAACCAGAAAACAAACAGCAAAATGTCAATAAGTACATACCTATCAATAATCACTCTAAATGTCAATGGACTAAATTCTCCAATCCAAAGACATAAGTAGCTGATTGGATTAAAAAATAAGACTCTTCTATATGCTGCCTACAAGAGACTCACTTCAGAGCTAATGAAACAGACTGAAAGTGAGGAGATGGAAAAATATATTTCATGCAAATGGAGAGGAAAAGAAAGCTGGGGTGATAGCCATTATTTTGTAATAACATTCAGTGGAGTATAATCTGTAAAAGTACTAAATAACTATGCTGTACACCTGAAACTAATATAATATTATAAATCAAACATGCTTCAATACATTTTTTAAATAAAAAAGAATGCTGAGGTAACAATACTCATATCAGACAGAGTAGACTTTAAAACAAAGTCTATAATAAGAGACAAAGAAGGGCATAATATAATGATAAACGGATCAATACAAGAAGAGGATATAACATTTGTAAACATAAATGCACCTAATATAAGAGCATCTAAATATATAAAGCAAATATTAACAGACAAAAAGGGAGAAACTGACAATAATGCAGTAATAGTAGGGAACTTTAACACCCTACTTATATCAATGGACAGATCATCCAGACAGAAGATCAATAAGGAAACAGTGGCCTTAAATGACACATTAGGCCAGTTGGACTTAATAGATGTCTACAGGACATTCTATCTGAAAACAGCAGAATACACATTCTTTTCAAGTGCACATGGAATATCTCTGGGATAGATCACATGCTAGGCCACAAAACAAGTCTCAAGAAATTTAAGAGAATAGAAGTTATATTAAGCAACTTTTCTGACTACAATGGTATGAAACTAAAAATCAATTACAGGAAATAAAATGAGAAAACACAAGCATGAGGAGACTAAACAACATGCTACTAAAAAACCAATGAGTCAACAAAGAAACCAAAGAAGAAAGTACAAAATACCTTGAGACTAACAAAAATAGAAGCACAACTTTCCAAAATCTATGGGACACAGCAAAAGCAGTTCTAGGGAAGTTTATAGTAATACAGGCCTACCTCAAGAAACAAGAAAAATCTCAAATAAACAACCTAACCTACTATTCTTAAAATTAGCAAAAGTAAAACAAACAAAGCCCAAAGCCTGCAGAAGGAAGGAAATAATAAAGATCAAAGTGGAAATAAATAAAATGTAGGCCAAAAAGAAAAGAAAAGAAAACATCAATGAAATCAAGAGATGGTCTCTTGAAAATATTAAAAAATTGATAAGCCTTCAGCCAGGTTAATTAAGAATAAAAGAGAGAGGACTCAAATAAACAAAATAAGAAATGAAAGAGAGAAATGACAACCAAAATCACAGAAAAAATGCAATCATAAGGGACTACTATGAACAGTTATAGACAAACAAATTGGAAAACCTAAAAGAAATGGATAAATTCCTTGAAACATACAATCTTCCAAGACTGAATAAGGAAGAAAAAAGATAATCTGAACAGAATTCATTGCAGCTCTATTTCCAATACCCAGGACATGGAAGCAACTTTAGTGTCCATTGACAGATGAATGGATAAAGAAGATGTAGCACATATATACAATGGAATATTACTCAGCCATAAAAAGAAATGAAACTGAGTTATTTGTAGTGAGGCAGATGGACCTAGAGACTATCATACAGAGTGAAGTAAGTCAGAAAGAAAAGCAAATACTGTATGCTAACACATATATATGGAATCTAAAAAAAAAAAAAGGTTATGAAGAGCCTAGGGGCAGGACAGGAAGAAAGACGCAGATGTAGAGAATGGACTTGAGGACATGGGGAGGGGGAAGGGTAAGCTGGGACGAAGTGAGAGAGTGGCATGGACATATATACACTACCAAATGTAAATTAGATAGCTAGTGGGAAGCAGAAGCATAGCACAGGGAGATCAGCTTGGTGCTTTGTGTCCAACTAGAGGGGTGGGATAGGGAGGATGAGAGGGAGACACAAGAGGGAAGAGATATGGGGATATATGTATACGTATAGCTGATTCACTTTGTTATACAGCAGAAACTAACACACCATTGTAAAGCAATTATACTCCAATAAAGATGTCAAAAAGAAAAAAAGAGTATATATGACAAAAGAGAAAAACAGAAATAAAAAGAATCAGGTAAACAGAGAAGATTGACAATATCCCAGAATATAGAGGGTGGGACAAATTTTAGGGGAAGCATATATTAGTATCTTATTTTTAGCCTGGAAGAGTCCCCAAACTTCCAAACCCAGAAGTATAATTTTTGCTAAAAGAAAATTTCCAGAAACAAGAAGTAAAAACAGTAACACTTGGTTTTCAGATTAAAAAACAAACAACAAAAAAGGATCAGGTCTAGAAGAATATAAATTAGCTTGGAAGGTCAAGCAAGAATGCTGGCTACAGAGTTCACTGAGGTCATGCTGGGGGTTGGGTCTGGAGTTAACAGGAGGTCAAAGGAAACTGAGCCTGGAGCACAAGCCATTGCATCCCACACAACAATTTAAGTTCTGCACATCTACGTACACTGGCCCCAGGTTGTGAACAAGGGCAAAGTAAGGGCGTCAAGCCTTATTTCTTCTTCTGATGCAGGTCACCATTGTTCTTCAGGGTTTGCTGAGTTTATGTATAATTTTCATATATTTTAGGAGTGATAAGGGATAAACCAGTATGAGCCAACTCTCAGTTAATTAGAAAGTTTAACTAAAGGAGAGTCCTTATTTCCCCAGCATGCAAGAAACCTAACTTTGATTGTAAAATGTTAAGTTTGTTATACACCTAACACTCTCACAGAACATGCTGTGGTCCAATTGTTTACTAGGCAAGGCAATGCATATTTCTCACTAATAAACAGAAAAACTTTGACAAGTAAAAAAAAAAAAAAGAAAAGAAAAGAAAAGAAAGTGAATCAGTAAGCAAAAAACTCTGAACAGAAGTCCAAGACCAGACAGTTTCACAGGGGAATTCCACCAAACATTTAAAGAAAGTTAATACCTATCCTTCTGAAACAATTCCAAGCAATTGAAGAGAAGGGAACACTTCGAAATTCATTCAACAATGCCACCATTACTCTGATACCAAAACCAGACAAAGACACTACAAACAAAAAGAGAAAATTACAGGCCAATATCCCTGATGAATATATATGCAAAAATCCTCAACAAAATATTAGCAAACCAAATTTGACAATATGTGAAAAGAATCATACACCATGATCAAGTGGGATTTATCCCTGAGATGCAAGGATGTTTCAGTATCTTCAAATCAGTCAATTTGATACACCACATTAACAAAATGAAGGATAAAAATCACATGATCATCTCAATAGATGCAGAAAAAGCATTTGACAAAATTCAACACCATTTATGATAAAAACTCTCAACAAAGTTGATATAGAGGGAACATATCCCAACATGATGAAGGCCATTTATGACAAACCCACAGTTAGTATTATACTTAATGGTGAAAAACTGAAAGCTTTTCCTCTAAAATCAGGAACGAGACAAGGATGTCCCCCTTACTATTCCTATTTAAATAGTATTGGAAATTCTAGCCACAGCAATCAGACAAGAAAAAGAAATAAAAGGTATCCAAATTGTAATGAAAGAAGTAAAACTGTCACTATTTGCAGATAACATGACATATGTGGATATAGAGAACCCTAAAGACTCTACCAAAAAAACTACTATAACTAATAAATGAATCCAGTAAAGTTGCAGCATACAAGATTAATATTCAGAAACCTGTTGCATTTCTATACACTAATAATGTACTAACAGAAAGAGAAAGCAAGAAAACTATCAATTTACAATTGCATCAAAAAGAATAAAATATCTAGGAATAAACTGACCAAGGAGATGAAAGACCTATACAGTAAGTCCCCTACATATGAATGAGTTCCATTCCGAGAGTGTTTTCATAAGTCCAATTAGTTCATAAGTCCAACAAAGTTAGCCTAGGTATCCAACTAACACAATCAGCTATATAGTACTGTACTGTAATAGGTTTATAATGCTTTTCACACAAATAATACATAAACAAACAAACACAAGAAATAAAGAAAAATTTTTTAATCTTACAGTACAGTACCTTGAAAAGTACTGTAGTATAGTACAACAGCTGGCATACAGGGGCTGGCATCGAGTGAACAGGAAAGAAGAGTTACTGACTGGAGGAGGGAGAGGAGGTGGGAGATGGTAAAGCTGAAAGATCATCAGCAATAGATGGAGGGCAAGCTGCAATTACACTCATGCTTGACACAGGTTCTGGTTCCTTGCTGGATTCAATTCTATCTACCCTCTTGAAAAACTGATCCAGTGATATCTGGTAGTAGCTTTTTTTTCCTCATCATAGATGACACAGTAGCACTGGATTGCATTCTGAACGGCTGCTGCAGCCTTTGTGTACCGTTCTACTTTCGGGTCCTGTGCCTCAAAACTAACAGTGTCTCCTCAAATAAAGAAAATCCCCTTGCCATTTCCTACATCATGAATCTCTTCAGTTCTTCAGTTACTTCTTCCTCTCTTCATCCTTTTTCTGGGGCTCCAATTCCATAAGGTCTTTATTAGTAAGCTTCCCGTGTTGGAAGGAGTTCAATGAAGTCATCCTCTTGCAGATCTAGCTTGAAATAAAGATACTGTACTACTGTACTCTATGCACTACTGTACAGTAAAGTACACTAAAGCACAACCACTTGTAGAGGATGCATGCATGTGACAATGTATGCCAGACATGTGAACTAACTTACGTGATTGGACATGCAAAAGCACATTCACATCTTTGAAAGTTCACAACTTGAAGGTTCGTATGTAGGGGACTTACTGTACTCTGAAAACTTATAGTTTTATAAGTTTTATAGACACTGATGAAGGAAATCGAAGATGATACAAAGAAATGTAAAGATACCCCATGTTCATCGACTGGAAGAATTAATATTGTTAAAATGTCCATACTACCCAAGGCAATCTACAGATTTAATTAACTCTCCATCAAAATTCCCAGGATATTTTTCCAGAACTAGAACAAATAACTGTAAAATTTGTATGGAATGACAAAAGACCATGAATAGCCAAAGCAATCTTAAGAAAAAAGAACAGAGCTGGAGGTGTCATGCTCTCTGGCTTCAGATTATACTACAAAGCTACAGTATTCAAAACAGTATGTGGTACTGGCACAAAAACAGATATAGATCAATGGAACAGAATAGCGAGCCCAGAAATAAACCCATGCACATATGGTCAATTAATCTACAACAAAGAAGGCAAAAATATACAATGGGAAAAAGAGTCTCTTTAATAAGTGGTGTTGGCAAAACTAGACAGCTGTATATAAAAGAATGAAATTAAAACATTTTCTCACACCATATGCAAAAATAAACTCAAAATTGAAAACCTAAATTAAGACCAGAAACTTAAACTCCTAGAAAAAAAAAACAGGCAGTACACCCTTTAGCATAAGTCTTTTTTTTTTTGGATATGTCTCCTCAGGAGACAGAACGACAGAAACAAAAACAAAAATAAACAAATGAGGCCTAATTAAACTTAACAGCCTTTGCATAGCAAAGGAAACTATCAACAAAACAAAAAGACAACCTTCTGAATGGGAGAAGATATTTGCAAATGACATGTCTGATTAGGGGTTAATATCCAAAATATATAAAGAGCTCATACAACTCAATATCAAAAAAACAAACAACTCATTTTAAAAATGGGCAGAAAACCTGAATAGACATTTTTCCAAAGAAGACATACAAATAGACAATAGGCACATGAAAAGGTGCTCAACACCACTAATCATCAGGTAAAAGTAAGTCAAAACAACAACAAGATATCACCTCACACTCTCAGAATGGTTATCATAAAAAGACAACAAATAATAAATTTTGGAGAGGATATGGAGAAACTTCAACCCTAGTTTACTGTTGGTGGAAATGTAAATTGATTGATGCAGCCACTATGGAAAACAGTATAAAAGTTCCTCAAAAAATTAAAAATAGAACTACCATATGATCCAGCAATTCCACTCCTTGGTATAAATGCAATGAATACTAAAACACTAACTTGAAAGGATATATGCACCCCACTGTTCATAGCAGCATTATTTATAATAGCCAAGATATGAAAACAATCGAAGTGTCAAAAATGAATGGATAAAGAAGCTCTGATATATATATATATATATATATATATATATATATATATATATATATACACACATATATGGATATATATAACTCAGCCACATAAAGAATAAAATTTTTCCACTTATAACAATATGGACAACCTGGAGGGTAGTATGCTTAGTGAAGTAAGTCAGAGAAAGACAAATACTGTATGTTTCACTTATATGTGGAATTTTAAAAATAAACAAATGAGTATAACAAACCGAAACAGACTAATAGATACAGAGAACAAACTAGTGTTTACCAGTGGGGAGGTGGGGAGGGGAAGGGCAAGATAAGGGAAGAGGATTAAGAGGTATAAACTACTAGGTATAAAATAAATAAGATACAAGGATGTAATGTACAGCACAGGGAATACAACAAATATTTCGTGACAACTTTAAATAAATATAAGCTATAAAAATATTGAATCACTGTGTTATACACCTGAAACTAAGATAACAATGTACAGCAACTCACTTCATTTTGAAAAATTGTATACAAATTGTATATGACTACAATGTGAAGTGTGTGGTATTGATACTGTGAGAGACATATAGAGTAACAAAACAGACCCACCTATATGGTGGGTCTGTTTTGTTACTGTATGTATAGACCCACTCTTGGTCTATGACAAGTGCCGCCATAGATCAGGGGGAAGGATGGACTTTTTAAGATGATGCTAGAAAAATTGGGCATTCATACTATTTTTTAAAAATTTAATTGGATGCCTCTACTTCACATTGTACACAGAAACCAACACCAAGTTGGTTAAACATTTGAATGTAAAATGAAAAAACTATAAAGCTTTTAGAATATAATATAGGAAAATGTCATCATGACCATGGGATACATGGCAAACACAGTGCTTTGTGTTCACCAAATCCAGTATATTTTTCATTGTGGGCACTCTGAGAGCACACTTCCTAGCCTCATTTGTATATCCTAGGGACCGCATAACTGACATCTGATTATTGGAATATAGGCAGAAGTGACTGATAATCAACACTGCCTGGCCTGGCTCCTATAAAACTACCCACATGATCCTCCTTCTCCCACATTATGTCTCTCTTCCCTCATCTTCTTGGCAAATGCAGAGGATATGTGGAGGACTCCAAGGTCCTACGAGGTGTTGGAGCCTGGGTCTCTGAATGACCACATGGCACAGAGTCTCTCCCCACTCCCAGCACTCTATAATGTAAGGATCAATAAGAAAAAATAGAGAACCAAAAGGAAAAATGGACAATCAGTTAAACAGAAGAAGACAGCTAAATGGGAAATAATCAGGTTATAAGGCATGACACCTCTTTAGTAATCAGGGATATAAAAATTTAAATCATGTTTCATACTCACCAGATGGACAAAAATGGTAAAGTCTAATAATGTCAAACACTGGCAAAAATGCAGAGCAATGAGAACTCATATATTTCTGGTGGAAGTGTACATTGGTGCAACCACTTTGCAAAACAGTTTGTCATTACTTAATAAAAATGAAGATATAGACACTCAATTAGCTAACAAAATTAAGTATATATATCCAAGAGGAACTCATGTACTGTATGCTGGGATGTATACCCAAAAATAAGCACTTGGAAGATTTATTCATTAATAGTAGAGTGGATAAATAAATTTTGAAAATGATCTACAACTACATGCAAAAATGTTGGTAAGTCTCACAAATGTAACATTGAATGAAAGAAGCAAGCCACAAACAATACATGTAGTATTGTCCTGTGTAAATAAATTTCAAAGATAAGCCAAACTAAGTTATATTGTTTAGGTATGCAAAAATATATAGTTTTTAAAAAGCAAAGAAAACATAAAAATACTCAAGATAACGCTTACTTCAAGAAGTGGTTGGTGGTTTCACAGATGTTTGTTCTATAATGAGTTGTTAAACTGTATCTGTATACTTCATGCACTTTTCAGCATATAAATTATATTTTTATATGTAATATAAATTTCATTATATATTGTAATTATATATATAATTTATTACATATACAACAGAAATATGAAAAAGAGAAAAATGATAGATTTAAATAATATATCTAGCAACCAAGTTAAAATTAAGAAAACTCTGGGGAAATAAGAGTAAATATCACTACAAAATGAAGAGAAGAAATTCAATACCAGAGATAAAGAAGAGCCATTATTGAAAATGAAAATATTATAATGTCTTAAATATCATTCAGTAGCAGAGAGTTGATTGTTTTAAATCAACAATAAATTAACAGCTAACTTGTGGTTTTAGTCATAAGTGACAATAATTTCTCTTTGGTCCAACTTCAAAATTCCAACTCTTACAAATATCTTTTAGAACAAAAATACACACTACATAAATCAAAGGACAAACAATTCCTGTGAGGAGGAGATATTTAAGCTGTGACCCGAAGATAACCAGAAATTAGCCTACTGAAGAGTGTTCTGGGCTGAGGGAATAGCAAATGGGAAGGTTCAGCGGTGCAAAAGGCCCTAACTCATTCCAAGAACTAAAAGAAGACCATCTTGACAGAAATGTAACGGCAATTACTGAAGGAACACTGTCTGAAGAGCAAGTGTGGGAGAAAAGAGATTTCAGAAACTTGGGTTTTGCTAGAGTGTTACTGGGTGAATCTCTACTCTGTTCCATCAACTCTGATAAATGCCCCGCACCTCCCCCGCACACACACAGTTTTGAGACGAACAGGAGATTTGCATTTGTAGGGAAAAGGTATTTTAATTCCATACAGATTTCCCTTCTCTAATTTCTGTGTTTCTGTAAATCTCATAAATAATAAACTAGTACTAAAAAGAAGGAAGGGATTGGGGATTAGCCAGGGGAAATAAATCCTTTCCCTTAACTCTGTGTTTAATGCTGAACACCTAGATAAACTATTTGTGGGCTTGGGTCTTCCCAGAGATACAAATCCTAGGACTACTGAGAGGGTAAGTGGTTTCCATCTGAACTTAAGCTTTCCCTTTCCCACTGCAATGTTTGTAGACTTTCAAATAAAATTTTTAAGATTCAAGGCAGTGCTTTTCCAAATGGGAGCAGACAGGTTTTCAAGGTGTGATCTACTTAATCTCTTTATTGCAAGAAAATGCCTGACTCTTTATACTTACCTGAGTGAATAAATTTTATTCTTGTTGACAGGAAGAATAATAGCTTTGAAATAAATAAGCATACTGAGCTTAAAAAGTCCACTCTGTTTCCGTGCTTCATTTTCATATACAATACACACATTATTTCAGATAGACATTTAGAAGGACAGATATATACCTGGTGCTTTAAAATAAATTATACATTTTCTGGTGCCAGAGCACACAGATGGTCCATTTACCACTTCAGGAGACTTGCCACTGTTTTTGAAGCAGTAAACTTTCTTTTCTCACTTTTTTTAAACTACCTATTCTCTTTCATGATATTCACTAACACTGTGAAATTCTCCAGACGTTTGGGAAGCCATTAAAAAGTGGAGTAAATTTCTGTTCTTGTGGACTGTGGATCTAATATTTGTTTTTAAACCAAACAGGTGTGTTGAAAAAGGAGGCACAGGGATTTACACTTGTATAGTAACATGGCCTTCAGTTCAAAGGCAGGCGCACCAACATCAAATCACTTCAAATAGTCATTTGCACATATGAGGAACTCAAGACCTGTTGGCTAGTTGATCGATTAATGTACCAAGTTCAGCTTGCTTCCTTTGTCTGGAAGAGTTCTATGGGAATTAGGAAGGGATAAAGAATACCAAAGACTCTTAATATAGGACCCAATCATCCCGTAAACAATATTGAAAGTCATATTTTGTGCAACTCTTTGCAAAGAAGTAGTTAAAGCTGTCCTTCAGAATCCCAGATATTCTTTCAAATTGATTATATAAAATATTTAATACTGCTTCATTAAGAATTATACAAAATATAAAGTCTGAGTATAGCTATATTCATGAGCAGACAGAAATGAATCAGTCACTCTACTAAACAACACAACTCCAAAAGATTACAGAAAAAAAAAGAAAGATATTTATACTTTAAAGAAACAATAAATATCTATTTAGCAACAATTGTTTTCCAATCATAGTCTGGGTACTGGGGATACCACACTAAATAAGGCATTTGTAATACATGCTTTCATAGAGTAAGAAGCTGATAATAAAAAAGTATGAAGAGGGCTTCCCTGGTGGCGCAGTGGTTGAGATTCTGCCTGCCAATGCAGCGGACACGGGTTCGAGCCCTGGTCTGGGAGGATCCCACATGCCGCGGAGCAACTGGGCCCGTGAGCCACAACTGCTGAGCCTGAGCGTCTGGAGCCTGTGCTCCGCAACAGGAGAGGCCACGATAGTAAGAGGCCCGCGCACCGAGATGAGGAGTGGCCCCCACTCGCCGCAACTGGAGAAGGCCCTCACACAGAAACGAAGACCCAACACAGCCAAAAGTAAAAATAATAAATAAATAATAAATTTTTAAAAAATTAAAAAAAAAAAAAAAAAAGTATGAAGAGAGTTCCAAACAAGGATTAGAGGGGATGGAATTGTACCAGGGACAGGGTAGTGAGGTCAGAGCAACTTTTCTTGTTTTCAGTAACATTTTGTTTCATATATTAAGAACAAGAATTATAGTTGTAAATTGTAAATTCATTATTAAAGGAATTAAGATTGCATAAGTCATCAGGGCTAAAGAAAATGGGGTAAAGTGATTAATTAAGCATTTTATCAAAATGGAAACTAGGATTTTCCTCACTGATTCTCTGCTATAATCCTTCAATCTCTTATGCTCATGGTTGGTGAAACAGAAAACAAAGGAAAGGACAGTGAAAAGATGGAAAGATGGATGTTAATTGCTTAAATTGGTTGGTTGGTTGATTTTTTCAAGGTAGAGTGAATTATACTGATGGTATGCAAAACCTTTCAAGTATCTAGGTATCCACCAAAAATAATTCTTTCATCCTAGTTCAGGATGTGATTGGGTTCCACATTAGATGGCAATTTAATGATTCTCCAAGTCTCATCATGCAAATTTTTGCCAACCATGCTTAGAGATAATTAATCCGTAGATGTTATTTTTTAAATATTTATTTTTTTGTTTTTATTTTTATTTTTTTAGCTGCATTGGGTCTTAGTTGTGGCATGCGGGATCTTCGTTGTGGCACATGGGATCTCTCCATGTGGCGTGCAGGATTCTCTCTCTAGTTGTGGCACGGGTGCTCAGTAGTTGCAGTGTGCGGGCTTAGTTGCCCCATGGCATGTGGGATCCTAGTTCCCCAACCAGGGATCGAACCTGCATCCCCTGCATTGGGAGGCAGATTCTTAACCACTGGACTACCAGCAAAGTCCCCTTAGAAGTTATTTGTATGAAGCCTTTAGTTCACACATGTTTCCCTCTTGTCCCTCTGTTGTCCCTCTATGTATATTGTCCCTTTACTAAAATTTTGCTTTACCTAAGCATATCAACTTGTGAATATATTTATTCGTGCAGAAATTCTATATTTCATGGATTGTCCAGGAACCCAGAAGGCATTCTAAGAGCGAAAACAAAAATCCATCATGAAAGTCAACCAAAATAACATATTATAACAAATGTCTTAACAGTCCAGTAGCAAAATAACTGTATTTTTTTAATAGTCAACAAATTCTACTCTTTGTGTCCTCTGGGTAATTCAGCAGTCATTCAAAGGCCAAAATAGTTGGAAGCTCTGAGATTTCATCTGATTCAGTTTAAAAAGCATGCCCTTTAATTCTCTGCTGGAGCATCTCCCTTTCTATTCCTTTGGCCATTGCAGCCAGTCCAGGCAAGTGTGGTTTTGTCCACCACCAATCCTGAGTACACAAATAGGATTAACAGCTAAGAAACACTTAAAATTAAGGAATATTTTCATTAGTGCAAATTGAGGGGCTTGGCACAGTCACAGATTTAAGACAAGTTGTCCTTCCTCAGCACAGCCCACAAAGTTTCTCAAAACTATCTTCTGATCTACAACAAAGCCCATCACTTGATCATGACATATAGAAGTCTGAAAAGGTGAAGCCTAGCTGTGTTGCGCAATACAATAGCTATTAACCATATGTGGCTACTAAAATTAAAATCAGTTAGAAATAAATAAAATTTAGGTCCACTGACAGATGAATGGAGAACAACGACGTGGTACATATATACAATGGAATTCTACTCAGCTATAAAAATGAGTGATGCCATTTGCAGCAACATGGATGGACTTAGGGAGTATCATACTAAGTGAAGTAAGTCAGAAAGAGAAAGACAAATACCATATGATATCAGTTATATGTGGAATCTAAAATATGACACAAATGAACTTATCTATGAAACAGAAATAGACTCACAGACATAGAGAACAGACTTGTGGTTGCCAAGGGGGAGGGTGTGGGCGGGGATGGACTGGGAGTTTGAGACTAGCAGTTGCAAACTATTATATATAGGATGTATAAACAACAAAGTCCTACTGTATAGCACAGGGAACTATATTCAATATCCTGTGATAAACCATAATGGAAAAAAATATGAAAAAGGATATATATATAAATATATATCTGAATCACTTTGCTATATAGCAGAAATTAACACAACATTGTAAACAACTATACTTCTATAAAATAAATTTTAAAAAAAGAAATAAATAAAATTTAGAATTCAGTTAGTCATATTAGCCACATTTCAAGTGTTCAGTAGCCATATGTGGCTAGTGGCCACAGTCTTGGGCAGTGCAGAAGCTCATTTTTCATCATCTCAGAATGTTCCATTGGTCAGTGCTGTACAACCTTCCTAGGAAGTTCTGCTCCTTACTTGGAGGAGAGAAAACGAGACTGCAACAAATCCTGTTGGATTAAAAAACAATTATATTTACTTCTCCATAATTCCTGGAAGCTTTCAGTACTCATCCCAAAATCAGAAACATGTTAACATTCTCCCTTCTTCTCTTTTTCTTTCATTTCAAGTTTGGCTACCTGTACCACTCAATCCCACTTCCTTAAGTTTTGCATCTCATTTTACCATTTCCCCTGGGTCACTTTCTACCAAATCAGTCCAGATCTTGTTATATTTTCTCATCATAACAATATGCTTTTTCATTTGGAAAGGCTCTTCTCATGAAATCCAATATGCTGCTATCCAGCAGAAAAGGAAAGAAGTGGGCACTTAAAATAATAGAATGCATTAAACAATTCCAGAGCAAACATTTTGCAGTCTTTTCCTCTCTGCCAACCACATCTACCCCAAATAATAAGTACTTAATTGTACTGTCTCAGGCTAATAAGAGATAAATTCATGATTACACGAAAGTCAAACTTTTCCCTTATGTTTCTTGACCTTGACATGAAGAAAATGTTATAACTTAAATTTCAGATTGTGTTCTTATGGGCAAGGATTTCTCTTATCCAAATATACCTTTGAAGCCAGTAGAAAGGACTTGCTGATAAATGTTTCAACACCACACTTTATTAAAACAAGTTATTTCTGTTGTTTACTATGTGGTTAGATCATGATGAAAAGCAGATCTTCACCAGTGCATTTTTGTGCAAATTCCTTACCTTGGTGTTTACAAAAGAAAGTGAAGACCTTTCAGGGCTATTTGTCACCATGCCCTAGTAGCCAACAAAGCACACTGCCAACTGCTAAAGGTTTCACTTCCTAATTAACTTTCCTAGAAACATAAGAACTGTACAAAAACAGAAAGCTCTCCCATTTAACCTTCCTTCATTCCACTCGGCTCGAGTCCTAGTGGGGTGATGAGCACAGCATTGAACAATAAAATCCTCAAGTGTGGTTGGAACCACCATGTGCACAGAGAAAGTCATCTGAGAAGGCTTTCTGCAAGACAAATTCGTTATCTACTTCACTTAGAACCTTTTTTAAAGGATTACAACATCAAAGCAGTCCTGCTCCAAACCCATGCAAAAATGTTGAAGGTATTCTCAAACACACTTATTTCCTTTATTCCCAAAGTGAGATTCATTTTCACTTAATCACTAGCAATATTTTCCAGTCCTTGGCTGAGGGATTCCAGATCACACATGCACACAATATCGCAACATATTAGTAATGGTGAACTTAGAATCATTATTAGAAGAAGTAGAATTTTCTTTTAAATCCTTTTTTGATTTAGGTGTTTGTAACAAAATCCACCCCACTAAAGAATTAAATAACTACTCAAGTACCCTACAGTTATTACACTACTGTCCATTTTAATTGAGGGAAATCTTTTTGGCAAAATTTTTGGATATGTTTGTAAAAAGTACAATACCGCAGTCATTTTACATAATTTCTCATAGATGCAAAGATTATTTTGTCCATTTTACAAGAAAAGGAAATAAGGAACAGGAAAGTTAAGTCATGAACCTCAAGTTGCACAATCTGTCAGCCGTGAAATCTAGGGCTCTCCTGCCTGAGGCACATGTGTTTTAAAGGAAATCTCTTATCCCACCCACTTTAGGATACTCCACCCATCTTAGAGAAAAAACAAAGATAGTTTCTCAGGCAGCAAGTTCTCATTCATTTCAGAATATCCTAAAATCTTTGCAATACTTTTATAATAACTAGAGGTGGTGAGAGAAGAGTAACTGTAATACCCCTGGCATTCCTGAAGGCATGATTCTGACTTTACTTTCTGGTAAAACCACTTATTTCCACAAGTCTCACAGTTCCAGAAAACATAACCTCAGTCATGAAGAGCTCTGCCTTTTTTATAGACCATAGTAAGAAATCATTATTGAGTAGATATGTCAAGATAACATTTCCAATTCTATGATATCCCCAACTTAATTGGGCTGCCCAAATCACCAGTTATTGCATAATCATCTGCTTTTCACTACTAAAAATCACTCTGCATAGAATATAAAAAATTCAGTTAGCGTCACTAGTTCTTTCCCATAACTTATAATGCCTATGATAGAAAAGTCAAGTGGCCGAGGACGCTGAGTTTGGCAGAAGAAGGTAGCTGGAAGACTAAAGGCAATGTGGTGTAGATCCAAGATGGGAGTTATTTTCACTGGGTCTTAGCACCACTTGGTCACAGGGAAAAGCCCAACTGAAAACCAGCAGAGCCTCTATCCCTCGTATGACTCAAGGGTAGGGAAAGAATGCCCATCTTGGTGAAGCTCCTGGGGAACAGTAGCTAAATTTGCACACAGATCCTCTTCTGACCTAGGTTTTCTTTGGCAGTTTTCTATTGACTTGGGAATTTGAGGGCAAAAGTAAAGTTAGTTCACTCAGAAAACCCAGGGAGGAGATTCAGATCTTGAAGTCAAATGTATTGTACATGATCCTCATCCTTAAAAGATATTTAGAAAGGCTGGTTGGGTCTAAGTGTTGCTGTTCAAAACATAGCAACCATTTGTACAGTGGAAGAGGCAGTGACACCAATAACTTGTAATCTTCATAGAAGCAATCTGGTCATTTGCCAGGTCAGCTTAAATTGACTGTGACCAGGGGGAAAAAAAGACTTTCAAGGACTGTGAAGAACAAACCGGCCTTGCCGCAAATGAGAATCTGAGCAATTATTTATCTAAACATTCTCATGCAGAAGAGTGGCACTGCTTTCTTACTTGAAGCCTTGCCTAGGTAAATATATAAGAAAAGATTAAATCCCACCAGAGCCACATTTTATTCTAGCCTATACACATTGCCAAGATGTAAAGAGATAATTATGTGTAAAATTGTTGTGCAGAGCCTTTAACTAAGAAGCAAAGGGAAAGGAAGATGAAAGATTTTAGAATTGTGTGGCTGATTAAACAACAGCCAAAATAAAGTTTGCTTTCCAGAGTCAACTAAGTGCAAACTCTACCTTCCTGCATGAAAGGGCACTTTGGACCATACGTTTCACACTTGGATGTTATTTTCAGCAGATCTTAAGCAGGTGAGGGAAGTAATTAAGAGGGAGTGATGTTCACTTATCTAAATCTTGAATACAGTAGGGGAAGGGAGACAACAAAAAGGAGATGCCTCTTTTTGGTTACGAGAGCTGTGATAGAACAAGGTGTAACAGATACCAGGGACAGACTAGGTTGATAAAGGGGAGCAGGTGCCAGGATGAGGTGAGGTGAGGTGAGGCATGAGTCCCACAATAGACATGCACACGAGGGGACCTTGAGAGCCTTCAGAGGAAAAAGTGCAAAGATAAGGTTAATTTGAAGCCAGTGGGTGATCTGATATAGAACATGGAAGGAATCAGGTACCAGATAATTGTATCTGAATGTTTTGTTTCAGTGTCAGTGGGCTCCTATGAACCCAATACAGGATCCACAGCTCTTGCCATGAGGAGAAAACTAATAATTGACAATTTGTATACCTAATTAAGAAACATAGCTTTCAGCTACAAAGTGGGAGACAGAAGAGAAGTAGACTCAAAATAGTAGTTTCTGAGGTCAAGCAAAAATTTCATGTGCTAATACACATTGTTCTTAACATCTTTTTTTTCAGAACAACACAGACATACATGAGCTCACATAAATTAACATTAGTGTCTCCACATACTTAGAAACAAGAAGTTACATGACAGCGTAGGAGAAAGGCAAGAATGTCAGGAGATGTGCTTTTAGAACTTCTCAAGGTATAAATATCTGCCCTTCAGTATAATTTAGAAATTTTTTAAAGTATTTTACATTTTTATTTGCCAATTACACTTCAGTAAACTGGGAGGCTGGGAAAGGTACAGATTAAAGGGAGGAGTTGGGGCCAATTCAGGAAAGGTCTCTGAACTTTCCTGATGTGCCTTTGCCTTATTGGATTGATAAAGTCTGACTGGGGCAGTTCCTTTTTTTTTTTTTTTAAGTTGATTTTTCATTTTAAATTGGGGTATAGTAAAAGCACTCCATGTGATGAAATGTCAGTGGTGATTCTGAGATGTTGAAGAGAAACAATAGCAGGTTCTATGCAGATGAACAGTAGCACAGAATAGTGTTGAGAGAGGAAAATGAGGGAAGAACAAGAAGCAAACAGAACATAATAATGGCATGTCTAAGGTCAGAAATAGGAGAAAATGTAAATGTATTATTAGTCACTGCTACTTCAGGGGTTCTGCTAAACATCACTGTGTAACAACTGTATTTGAAAAAATCACAAATGATAATATCCCTCATTGAAAAGTTTACTCATTTTAGTATCCCCCTCCTGTAACATTGATCACACTTTATTTAATTTACATGCTTAATGTCCTTCTTCTTTGCTAGGAGCTATGTATGCTCTATGAGGCCAGGGTCCTTGTTGGTTTTGTTCACCACTGTATTTCCGGCCACTGGAACTTTGCCTGACACTGTAAGTGCTAAATAAATATTTTTGGAGGGAAGGAGGATGAAGGAAGGAAAATAGGAAGGAAGGGGGCAAAGAAGGGAAGCGATGAAGGAATGTCATGTAATTTTAAGTAGTAATCAAGGTGCTTAACGTCTAAATAGTATACTTTGATTTAAATAGAGTATGTGGGGTTTTTTCTTTCGCTCCACAAAGCATGCAGGATCTTAGTTCCCTGACCAGGGATCAAACTCATGCCCCCTTCAGTGGAAGTGCAGAGTCCTAACCACTGGATGGTCAGGGAATTCCCTAATAGAGTTATTTTTAAATAATGTAAAATGCATTGTAAAACTTTTGAAAAATAGAAGTTTGTAGGGGATATCAACTTATGATGAATAAGATTTGAATTCTAGGCACTGAGATGAATGAATCACCTGAGTGAATAAACTGCAATGATGTGAAATTTAATGACGATAAATATCAACTATTTTGGTATTCACCCATAATGTAATAGTACTTTCTTATACCTTTGAAGAGTTCTTATAAAAGAGTAAATTCCGATTAAGAATACAGGCCTTGGGACTTCCCTGGTGATCCAGTGGTAAGGAATCCACCTTCCAATGCAGGGGACACGGGTTCGATTCCTGGTGGGGGAACTAAGATCCCACATGCCTCGGGGCAACTAATCCCACATGCCACAACTATTGAGCTCTCATGCCTCAACTAGAGAGCCCACGTGCCACAAATTACAGAGCCCGTGCGCAAAAACTAGAGAGAGAAAAACCCACACGCCTCAGCTAGAGAGAAGCCCAGGGACCACAACTAGAGAGAAACTCGAGCAGACCACGCACCATAACAAAAAAGATCCCACGTGCCTCAACAAATATCCCGTATGCCGCAACTAAGACCTGACACAGCCAAAAAATTAAGGAAAATAAATAAATAAAATAAATATTAAAAAAAAAGAATACAGGCCTTATTTACAATTATCAAGATATGGAAGCAACTGAAGTGTCCATCAACAGATGAATGGATAAAGATGTGAGTATATATATATATATATATATATATATATATATATATATATATATACACAGAGAGAGAGAGAGAGAGAGAGAGAGGAATACTACTCAGCAATAAAAAGGAACAGAATTTTGCCATTTACAATAACATGGATGGACTTGCAGGGTATTATTCTAAGTGAAATAAGTCAGACAGAGAAAGACAAATACTGTATGATATCACTTATACATGGAGTCTGAAAAATAAAACAAACTAGTGAATATAACAAAACAAGAAATAGACACACAGATACAGAAAACACACTAGTGATTACCAGTGGGGAGAGGGAAGGGAGGAGGGGCAAGATGGGGTAGGGGATTAAGAAGTACAAACTATTATGTATAAAATAAATAAGCTACAAGAATATATTGCACAATACAGAAAATATAGCCAATATTTTATAACTATAAATGGAATATAACCTTTAAAAATTGTGAATCACTATGTTGTACATCTGTAACATATAATATTGTACATCAGCTATACTTATACAATTAAAAATGAAAAAATAAAAAAGAATACAGGCGTTAGTAAACAATAACTGAAGTACCAGGTCTAGGGCAGTATGGTGTTAGGGTAAAATCATTTGATTCAAGACACTTGGAAGTTTAGTCCTAATAATCTCATATTCCAAATAGGTTTCAATTTCTTCACCTGTGAAATGAAAATAATGAATCTGATTATTTCTGAAGCAGTTTTGAATTATAAATGTCTTTGATTTTAGGATTAAGTTTTATATTTTCGTAAGAATGCCAGTAAAACAGCTACAATAAATAGTATATTCTCAATGTATGGAGACATTTATAGTACTAATTCTCTGTGTCTGTTAAGGAAAGTTAGCTAGTTTGGTATTTAAAACATAAAACATGGTTAAACAAAGGCTTTAGCCGTTTTTTGAACTCTTAGGTTTTGTATAAATGGCATCACTTTGATTTTTTTCTCCGTATAATTTAAGTAATTTGTCTGCGCAACTACCCAATTGAACCAGAAGTATTAGCTCTGATGAAAGAACTATGTTATCTGATGTGCGGCCTCAGAAAGCAAAATCCCATAGGCAAGATGGTCGCATGGATGCAGGGGGTTCTCCACGATTACCATAGATAGTACAGTTAGATACCCAGCAAAGAGCTAATGTAGAGTCACACATTATCTTATTTGGTTCTCACCACAATCCTTTAGAGTAGAAATTCTTATTTTCATTTTAAGAATAAGAAAATAGAGATGTGGGGAGCTTAAGTGACTTGACTATGGATATGCAGCCAATAAATGGTGGAACTGGGCTGTGAATCCAGGTCTAAGCCTGTGCTCTTAACCAATACTGTATGCTTCCTCCATGCTCTCTCACATGCTCCAGCTTAATGAAGAGTAAAGGAAAAGCCAAAGTAATGGGATCAAATTGTTCTGTAAGGTCTTTTATGAATTGAATGCTTGTGCCCCCACCCCCAAATTCATATGTTGAAACCTAATCCCCAGTGTAATGGTATTAAGAGGTGGGGCTTTGGGGATGATTAGGTCATGAAGATGAAGTCTTCGTGAATAGGATTAGTGTCCTTATTAAAGAGACCCCAGAGAGGTCCCTCATCCATTCCTCCATGTGAAGACACAATGAGAAGATGGTCATCTATGAACCAGGAAGTAGTCCCACACCAGAGGCCAAATCTGCCAACACTTTGATCTTGGACTTCCAGACTTCAGAACCATGGGAAATAATGTATGTTTTTTAAGTCACCCCATCCATGTTATTTATTATAGTAGCCTGAACGGACTAAGATAAAATCCTTTAACCACTCATAGGCATTACTGATATCTCTAAGTAACATATGTCTATGGGCAGAAGGCATAAGTGCTCACAAAACCACCCCATCAATTGACCCTTCAGATTGAGGTCCATCATCACTTTCCTGGATATAACCAAGTCACCACAGCAGATAGAAATAGGGTTCTATTAAACTTTCTGTTCTGAAAGTGGCACAGATGATTTTCACTCACAACTCATTGATAAAAATTGATCATATGACCACTAACACCAGGGGCCAAGAATTCAATCTTATCATGGAAGAGAGGAAACCAGAAACATTTGAGAAATCATACTAATGGTTACCGCAATAACTACAACACTGAGTCATGTGAGCTGCAGTCTAAGTGTGTAAAAGTGCTGTGGGAGCATAGAGAAGGAGGAGCAAAGAAGATTCCATACAAGAGGTGACAATTAGATTTGCCCTTAAAATACTGGAAGGATTCGCTTTTTAAAGAAAAGTGTATTCCAGGAGAGGGAAGAGAACTACAAAACAGGCTCCTGCCGTGAAGGTCTCCTGCACGTTCAGGACAGCAAGGAAGTAGTTGGGGAAGATAGAGCAGCAATGCTTAAATTGTATTATGCTTAGGAGTCTCCTGAGGAGCTTGGGGCCCCATCCTCAGATATACTGATTCTGCAGATTTTGAGCAGGACCTAGATACATCCATCCTTACCCTCTATATCTTTCTGTGATTCCAGGGAAGGAGGTCCAAGGACCACGCCATGAGATATACTAAAATAGAAAGTGCGAGGAGAAGGAACTAGTGAGGCTCTAGAAAGGAAGGGCTGGATCCAGAACCTGAAGGTCCCAGTTTTCCTAGCTAGAGAATTGTCCTCACACTTTTGGGAAGAGAAATAATTGGTACCTTTAACCAGTAGAGATTTTTAGAGCTGTTGGTGGCAGTATGAAGGACAGATTGGAATAAGAAGAGAATGAAATGAGAACAACTGCCTTTGGAAGCTACTGCATTGATCTAGCATATAGTTAGTGAAAGCCTGAACTACAGATGCTAACCTGAAGTTTGGATATATTTTATTTTAAAAATCAGTAGCAACAGCAACAATTGTTTAGAACTTAGACTAACAAAAGATTTTTTCAGAGATAAGTATTTTATCATTGACACTGTTAAGATTGCCAATGCATAGAGATGATAAAAATCAGACTGACTTTTAGTCAGTTTTATTATTATTGTAAATACTCTCCAGATTATAAATGCCCTTATTGCCTCTACTTTGCAGTGGAGCACTCCAATCACTCTACCTTTGGGATGCCTCTTGTGGGCAACCAGATTGCAGTTCAAAAGGAGCTTTGACAAATATATACATCCATGAAGCCACCACCACTATCAAAATATGAAACATATTCATCAGCAAATGGTTCTCTGTGCCCCTTCCCCAATCTCCACCCCTGGCCACTGATCAGTTTTCTATCACTATAGGTTTGATTTGTCTTATCTAGAGTTTCATATAAATGGAATCATATATATTCTTTTTTGTCTGGCTTCTTTCACTCAGCATGCTGTTCTTGAGATTCATCCACATTGTTGCATAAATCAGTAGTTCAACCATTTTAATCCTGAGCAGTATGCCATTGTATAGATGTGCCACAGTTGTTTATCTGTTCACCTGTTGATGAACATTTGAGATGATTCCAGTTTAAGGCTATCGTAAATAAAGCTAATTTGAACAAATTTTTGTGTAGACATGATTTTTACTTTTGGAGGGTAAAATCCTAGGGCTGCTAAAATTGATGTGTCATAAGCTAAGTGTATGTTGAACTTTACAAGAAACTGCTAAACTGTTTTCCAAAGTGGTACCATTCTGTATTCCCATTAGCAATGTATAAGAGTTCTAGCTGCTTCACGTTTTAGTAGGTACTTGGCATTGTTAGATTTTCTAATTTTAACCATTCTAGTGGATGTAATGATACTTCATTATGGATCCTTTCCTTTGGCTATAAATTTTTCATTAAATTAGGGATTGTACTAGATCATCCTAATTCTTTTCTTAACACTCTCTATCCCAGATGTAGCTAAAGGAAAAATTCAGCTGTGACCCTTTATAAGGATAACATATCTCTTCAATAATAATATGTAGACTCAGGTTTTAATGATGAAAGAAAAATAAAATTCTATAAACTTCTTTTTGGTCAACCCAACATTTTACTTATACTTATCCAAAGAAAAGTGGATATTCCTGAAGTTCTGCAGCACTTCTTTTTCCTACCTCGTATATATATGAGGTATATCTTATATAAAGCATTTGCTTTTCTCTATAGAGCTTATTTCTTTTCTGTATTCCACATAAATTTCATTTTTTTTTTTTTTTGGTTTGAACTAAGAGTAATAGACTTAATTAAACTTAAAAGAAGTTTCAGAGAAAAATGAAGAGACACACCACGCAATTATTTTAGATTACAAAGTGGTTTTTTAAGGAAGACCCCAAACCCAACTGCTCCAGAGTGAGGCAGAAAGCAGAGCTGAAGTGATACTGCTGTAAATCGGTTAAGAACATTTTACTTTACCTGGTAACTAACGTAACACCTTTGAATTGTTGAAGAATCTCATCCTCAGTTGAAGATGATGATTTGGTTCCTGTGGGAAAACACACCCATGCACACACAAAAGCATGCTCAATACATTCTCAGCTGATGTCACTAAGGTCTAGGTATGGGTTTACACAATTCTGCATTTAAACATCTGGTGAGAGGGGCAAAAATTATTGGCATTGATAATAAAACAATAAGGATAAGCTAATTGGGATATTATTTAATAAGCAGTGTACATATGCAACAGCATCTTTCTTATTTTGCAGCATAAATGCAGGAAATCTTTCTATTCGCATACACCTTTCTCCTACCTCTAAGCAGATATATATAATCTTACAAATTTAAAGCTGATGGTTCAGCTGTCTAGTCCAACAACCTCATTTTCCAAATTGAAGAAATTGAGGTCCACACCAGTTAAGTGACCTGTCCCAAGTCCCTTCTGTAATTAGTGGCAGAGTTGGATCTAGAACCACTGATGGATATATCTCCGCTGATCAATTTACCATATCATCCTGTGTCCCATAACGGTTAAAAGATCAAATTGGATTATTGACCATAGGTGCATGGGTTTATCTCTGGACTTTCTATCCTGTTCCATTCATCTATATTTCTGTTTTTGTGCCAGTACCATACTGTTTTGATTACTGCAGCTTTGTAGTATAGTCTGAAGTCAGGAAGCCTGATTCCTCCAGCTCCGTTTTTCTTTCTCAAGATTCCTTTGGCTATTTGGGGTCTTTTGTTTTTCCATATAGATTGTAAAATTTTTTGTTCTAATTCTGTGAAAAATGCCATTAATAATATAATAGGGATTGCATTGGATCTGTACATTGATTGGGGTAGTATAGTCATTTTGATAATATTGATTCTTCCAATCCAAGAACATGGTAGGTATATCTCACCATCTGTTTCTGTAAGCTTTGATTTCTTTCATCAGTATCTTATAGTATTCTGAGTACAGGTCTTTTGTCTCCTCAGGTAAATTTATTCCTATGTATTTTACTCTTTTTGATGTGATTGCAAATGGGATTGTTTCCTTAATTTCTCTTTCTGATCATTATGACAAAGGAGGCAAGAATATACAGTGGAGAAAAGACAGTCTCTTCAATAATTGGTGCTGGGAAAACTGGACAGCTACATGTAAAAGAATGAAATTAAAACACTCCCTAACACCATACACAAAAATAAACTCAAAGGGGACTAAAGACCTAAATGTAAGGTCGGATACTATAAAACTCTTAGAGGAAAGCACAGGCAGAACACTCTCTGACATAAATCGCAGCAAGATCTTTTTTGACCCATCTCCTAGAGTAATGAAAATAAAAACAAAAATAAACAAATGGGAAATAATTAAACTCAAAGCTTTTGCACAGCAAAGGAAACTATAAACAAAATGGAAAGACAACCCTCAGAATGGGAGAAAATATTTGCAAACGAAGCGACCAACAAAGCATTAATCTCCAAAATATGCAAACAGCTCATGCCGTTCAATAACAAAAGCACAAACAACCCAATCAAAAAGTGGATGGAAGACCTCGACATTTCTCCAAAGAAGACATACAGATGGCCAAAAAACACATGAAAATATGCTCAACATCACTAATTATTGGAGAAATGCAAATCAAACCTACAATGAGGTATCACCTCACACTGGTCAGAATAGCCATTATCAAAAAATCTACAAACAATAAATGCTGGAGACGGTGTGGAGAAAAGGGAACCCTCCCACACTGTTGGTGGGAATGTAAATTGGTACAGCCACTACTATGGACAGCAGTATGGAGGTTCCTTAAAGAACTAAAAAGAGAGCTACCATATGATCCAGCAATCCCACTCCTGGGCATATATCCAGAGAAAACCACAATTTAAAAAGATACATGCTCCCCAACATTCTTTGCAGCACTATTTACAACAGACATGACATGGAAGCAACCTAAATGTCTACTGACAGGAATGGATAAAGAATATGTGGTACATCTATACAGTGGAATATTACTCAGCCATTAAAAAAAGAACAAAATAATGCCATTTGCAGCAACATAGATGGACCTAGAGATTTTCATATTGAGTGAAGTAAGTCAGACAGAGAAGGAAAAATATCATGTGATATCGCTTATATGTGGAATCTAATAAAAATTGTACAAATGAACTTATTTACAAAACAGAAATAGATTTACAGATGTAGAAAACAATCATGGTTACCAGGGGGGAAACAGGGAGAGGGATAAACTGGGAGATTGGGATCAACATATACACACTACTATATATAAAATAGATAACTAATAAGCACCTACTGTATAGCAAAGATAACTCTACTCAATACTCTGTAATGACCTATATGGGAAAAGAATCTTAAAAAGAGTGGGTATATGTATAACTGATTCACTGTGCTGTACAGCAAAAACTAACACAATATTGTAAATCAACTATACTCCAATAAAAAATGTTTTAAAAAAAGACAGAATTGGAGCATAAAGATAAAAAATTAGCATACATATTTGTAAAACATTTAAATAAATGTGATTTTCTAATGACTTAGCAAAATGTAAGTAAAATTTCTTTTTAAAATAGAGCTAAAGTTAATTCCAGATGGCATCAATTTATTCCTTTCCCAGTTTCCATGATAGAAAAATGAGGAAATCAGGGTGAAGAGTTCCCTTTTCTCAAAAAATTACTTGGAAAGGAATTCTACACCATCTCCAACTTTCTAACACTCTTAGCTTAACAAGGAAATTAACTCTTCTTTGCAATCAACAATACAAAAAAGGTATGATGTTGTTCTTTGCATTCTGGGTGAACTCATGAGTCTTGCCCTCTTGCATTCAAGAATATGTGAGGGTACAAACAGACCAATGTCTTGCAAAACCCTAGACTGACAGATAAAGCAGATATCAGGAAGATCTTGTTTGGGAGGAATGCTCATGAATTTATATATCCTAGACTGCTCCCGCTTTACAGTTTTGGATCAAACAAATGATTCTGAATTAAATGATTTTCTCATGTCTCCTACCTGACATTCCACAGAGTCCAGGTCTCTTCACAATTTGGCTCAAATTTCCTGTAAATTCTGCCAAAATTCAATCTTAGTTTGTGAGTCTTGGCAAAGGATTCTGCTGGCCGCTCCAAGCTACCCCCAGCCAGGAACATGCACTGCCTTCCCTCCCAGGATCTGGAGGGCCAGCCTTACCGTGTGTTTGTGTTGGTTATCCTCCCCAAGCCCAGGGTGATGTCTCCTTTCCTGAGTTCCAGGTCTACAATTCCCTAATGTTGATCACCACAACCCAGAGGGAAGATAAAAATCCTGGGGCCATACTAATGGTGAAAAGTTCCTCTGACATGGCCATTTTAGTCTTGGACTCTGTCCATTGCCAGCCCCCGTGGATAGCGCTCTTAACATGGTTCCACCATCCCTTGACATCCCTTTAGGGTGTCCTAAACACCCTTTTAACTACTCTTCCCTTTACCATGTGCCTCACAACACCATGGGTTGATGGAGTTATAGTGTATCACTCCTATTTTATCGTTTGGGGATTCTTGTAATAAGTTAAAATAGTTTTCTCTATAGTATCTCTCCTTGCATGAAGAATTTCAACCAGGGAAATTTCAAAACTTAAACCTAATTCTCTTTTCAAAATATAAGCTGCTATCTCTTTAAATTAATAATTACATTTAGAGCAATCGCAATTGTAATTTTGTGATTGCATTAAATCCCAAAGTGTCTTTCTAAATGTAATGATTCTAAAATCCACGGTAAATTAAGCAAGTGAAAACACTCAATAAAATTTGGGGTGAGAGAAATACTGATATAACTTAAAAGCATAAAAAAGCTATAACAAGGAGAACATTTCTGTCTTAACATAGAATTCAGTAGATGGACTATGAAATTTTTTTAAAAATCCAAGAAAACATAAGAATGTAATAAATATTAAGGGTTAAAACTCAAATTGGAATATTTGTTTATCCAAAGAGAAAGTTATCTCACAGCATACACTAAAATACTTTATAGAGTTAATTTTTTAAAAAACAATAAAAGGGATTTTTTTTTTTTTTTTTTTTTTTTTTTTTTTGCTTAACTCAGTCTTTATAAGCAAAAATTATACTCAAAATATAAAAAAGATGAGCTGGTTATGTATGACTTCAGGAGGGTGAGAATAAATAAACTTATGGATGTCAAAATTACCACAAACAAAATATATTGACAAAAGACAAACCAACAAAAACAGAAGTATCTATAGCATATATAATGGCAATGGATATATGTATGTATACATTATAGTTAATATGTAAATGGTTTTTATAAATCAAACAGGAGAAAATTAACATACCAATCAAAAGCTGGTAAAGAATATCTATAGGAAATTCATAAGAAACCACATTAAATTGGTCCATAAACATACAAAATATGTATAACCTAAGAATCAGTGGGTATAGTCTAAAAACCAGTATTTCAAAGAAAAATTAAAATAAGATGCAATTTTTCACCTACTAAATTTACAAATATTAAAGAAAGTACAATGTTGATGGTGATGTAAAAATACTGTAAAAATACCATTCATAACTACTGATTGTTTAAATTGGTAATTTCTGAAAAGCAATCAGAAACATGTATCCAGAGCCTTACAAATGTCACATTTTTTGACCTAGATATTCAAATGTTGGACATTAGTCCTGGGACAATAAAAGAAATTATGCAGAGGTGTGGATACAAAGATGCTCATCATAATAGCATAATTTGTAGGAAAGGTTAGATTTTTTAATGGAAATATATAGGCAAGTCAGTGTCAGGACATAAAGTCAGTAGGTAAAGAATCTTGTTTCTTACAACTATTTTCATTCACACATTTCCACAGGAATGCTGGGGCCAGACATTCAAAGTTGTTAAAAAAACAAAACAAAAACATGTTGTAAGGATGGCCCTGATTGAGGCTAGTTTATGTGAAAGACCAATAAGGGATTAAGGTTTAAAGTCAATGAAAAAACCTTTACATTAAGATCATGTCAGTTCCAGATCTCTGAGACTTCAACATGCCTGATTGGCTCCACAGAAACTGACTGCCTGGAAATATTGGTAGACATTCGCAACCAGGGAGACCTTCTGGGCTCACAAAGAAGTGTGTACCTGTAGTCTACTGAAACTAGGGTGATCATTCTCCCCATTCTGCCTGAGACAGTCTTGGTTTACTCTTATTGTCTGGGTATAAATGTTTAATTTGTTCTCAAAACTTCCCCATTATTTGGATGATAAATTATATGTCATCCTAATGACCCATTTATTTTAAGTAAATAAATTCCACTCATTTTAATTAAATGGTGTTTTAACGCAATGGAACGTATTGAAGAGCATTAAATGAAATAGCTCTCCTCAGGGAGGTTTATTCCTAGGTATTTTATTCTTTTTGTTGAAATGGTAAATGGGAGTGTTTCCTTAATTTCTCTTTCAGATTTTTCATTGTTAGTGTATAGGAATGCAAGAGATTTCTGTGCATTAATTTTGCATCCTGCTACTTTATCAAATTCATTGATTTGCTCTAGTAGTTTTCTGGTAGCAACTTTAGGATCCTCTATGTATAGTATCATGTCACCTGCAAACAGTGACAGTTTTCTTCTTTTCCAATTTGGCTTCCTTTTATTTCTTTTTCTTCTCTGATTGCCGTGGCTAAAACTTCCAAAACTATGTTGAATAATAGTGGTGAGAGTGGGCACCCTTGTCTTGTTCCTGATCTTAGAGGAAATGGTTTCAGTTATTCACCATTGAGAATGATGTTGGCTGTGGGTTTGTCATATATGGCCTTTATTACAGTGCTTTGTGACCACCTAGAGGGGTGGGATAGGGAGGCTGGGAGGGAGGCTCAAGAGGGAAGGGATATGGGGATATATGTATACATATAGATGACTCACTTTGTTATACAGCAGAAACTAACACATTGTAATTATACTCCAATAAAGATGTAAAAAAAATAATAAAATAAAATTAATAACAGATGTAGTCAAACTAATATACATTTTATTTTGGAATCAATACGTATATGCATTGCTTATGTCTAATTATCTCCCTCACCTAAATATATGTGTGTATGTGTGTGTGTTTTGTGTGTGTACGTACATATCCCCATACATGCTGTACATTTATTTCAAAGCTGTTTTATATTCTCCTATCTCATTACTGACTAAGGTCCTTTACCATAATACTTTGATTTACTTCTAGTAATGTCTGTTTGCCACAAGGCATTTAAGAATGTGAAACCTGAAAAGGAGATTAATTTGAAGTCATGTAATGCAGGCTAATAAAATGTACATGAAATTGCCTTGAAAACAATAGTGAAAAGATTTTCTATAGATGAGTACATACATGGAAAAAAAAAAGAAATAGCTCAATGTAAGTCATTACAGTATTTGCCAAGGGTGCTGTCCATTATATTATGTTGTTCTTCTCTTTGAGAACTCATGAGAGGTATTTCTCTCTGGACTCATTGACAGTGTAGCTATGTTTCTCCTGAGTATCTGGTGTAGTTTTGTCTCCTGGACTCAACTGTAGAACTGGTCCTGTCTCCCACTTTGCATTCAGACATTGCTAGATGCTTGGAGCCAACCATGATATTCACCTTCAGTCCAATCATGGCCCTAGAGTTCTGGGAGATAAATTATTAGGTCTAAAATTTAGACCTAATGTTTTACCTTCCCTTCAAACTGCAAATACTTGTTTTTCATTTTAAGGGTTTAAAAGTAGCAGAAATATCATTCCAACCACCCACCATTAAACAATGTTTTCCAAAAGATACATATTACCATAAGAATGTTATAGGTGTCAGCCAGCATACATCGTATTTGTCAGGTCACCCTTCAAACAGCCCATGTCTTACCATTGCTACATTAATGAGGTACTCCCAGAGTGCAGTTAAGAAAAAAAAACAAAAAAACAATGGCTTATGTTATGATCAGGAGTTGATTGGGGAGTTTATTCCTGTAACTAGTATCTCCCTCCTGTTCCTTTATTTAGGTCAGTTTTATTGGTTCTGCAGCCACAGAAAGCTTTCACTCCAAATGGCATCTGGCAACTTAGTCTCTGGTCGGTGTAAGGCTATGATATAATTCTTCCTCCAATATCTAGAAGGTAATAGAGGCAGCTACTGACAGAGCTTCAAGTAGCAGGGCAAGCCTAGAATTGACTAATGCCATTTTTAACACTGGTTGGCAGAATGTAGGGACTTAAAATAGAAAATAGAGGGTTTAGGCAACAACATGCTCAGATTTTGTTTTCCTTCCTGGTATCTTTGGACTAAGCATCATCATTTCCTTAGCTATAAAGACATATTTTTAAAAAGACATGGTCGTACTGTCTTTGCAACTTTTCTGCAAATCTAAAACTATTCTAAAGTAAAAAGTTTATTTTAAAAAAAGGACAGTTGCCAACTACAAATTGGTACTCGCCATCTACCTCTACAAGGATTAAATCATGAGCTGCTGCAGCTGCTGACCTTCAACACCCCCTGAAAAAAGTTCAGGGTGGAGATCAGGAATGAGGCGCTCTATGCCCGGGGAAAACTGGCAGAACAGGTTTTCAGATAGTTAGATATTTTCAGAAGATTTTATGAGCCCAATTCTTGCTTCTCCTCTTATCTAGAAAAGCACTAAAATCCTTCATGGTGACGTCTGCTCCTCGTGACTAGCAGTAACCTTCTGCAAAAAATATGTGCTTGGTTGCATGTACTCCCCCTTCACCAAAATCACATATATACTGACCTTCCCCCCTACGTCTTTGGAGCAGTTTCTCAGAGCTATCTGAAATGCTGTATCTGGGCTATAGTCCTCATTTTGCCCCAAATAAAACTTAACTCACAACTCTAATGTCAACACAGTGTATTTTTTAAAAAATTATAAACCCTCTTTGTGCTAGCTATAATGCTGCTAAACAAATATTTGCAGTTCTTCAAACTCCAGGCACACGGTAAGATTGCACTTTCTGGACCCCTGAAGTTACTAGGGCCATATGACCAGCTCTTGTCAATGAATTGGGGCCAGAAGTACTTCCTGGCATTGCAGTTAGGTGCTGTTATAAGACACTGCTTTCTCTCTGGCACAGTGATTGAGAATGTTCTAGCTAGGGGATGTTCCACCACCCTGGGTCTTGAGCAATGACGACAAAGGAGCAGAGCAAAGTCCCAGCTGACCATCGACGGACATGCAGTGTGATATGAACCTTTATCTTTCAAGCCACTGAAATTTGAGGGCTGCTTTTTCCCACAGCATAATTGAGCATATACTGATGCAACATGCCAGGACTTTAGATAGAATGGCGGAATCCAAGTTTATTTGACTGTACTGTGTGTGTGTGTGTGTGTGTGTGTGTGTGTGTGTGTGTGTGTGTGTGTATGTGAAGTTTATTAAATGGGTCCTTAAGCACTGTTTAGTATAATTAGGTTCTTGTTTGTCCAGCAGAGTTCAGGTTAACATCTATTGCCCTGGAGTATCACAAAGTTGCCTTTCATTGTCAGAAGTGTCTCAGTTTACACAACAAATTGTACAGTCATAACAGAGCAACTGCATGTTTCTAGCAAATATATGAGACTTCATAGTATGCATTTTGCACACAAACATCAATAAAAGCCTCCATTTTATTTTCCTATCTTAATTTTTAATTTCCTTTATTTTTCCAATTTATTTAAAATTTTCTCCATTTTGCTCTAATGTAGTATTTTTAATTTTCCATTGGGAAACAAACTGATATAGTAATGTGTGTAAACAATTTATTTTAATTACTTAGTTTTAAATTAATTTATTAAAAATAATTTTTATTTTTAAACGTGTTTGAAGAATTGTAAATGGCTTTCCTTCTTGGATGGATTCACAGTGTTACATGTTACATGTCCTTCATCTAATATCATTTCCCTTCACATTCCAGTAAAGCAGCCCATTCTGGTGACTGATTAGCCCTGAGATTAACTACATGATGTGCTATGACAGTTGTATCAGTCAGGGGTTTTAACTGCAAGCAACGGAGGTAGATTCTGGCTGAGTTAAGAAGAAAAAGGATTTAAGAAGATATCAGGTAACTCCCAGAATCATTGGAAGATCTTGAAACTAAGCAGCCATGGAAAATCCCCCCAAATCTAGAACCTTATTCAGTGAGGAAACAGCTTTAGCTGATTGGCCCTGCAGCCATGAAGAGAAGGTTCTTATTCTTTACTTCTTGAGTTACGAGTTCCTGAATCAAATTCTGATGTAGATATCCCTGACTGATATTCTGGGTGCTTGTGTTCTACTGCAGAGAAGGTTGGAAAAGCAAACATCTGGCATTTTCAGCAACTACAGTAAAAGACAGTCTTTGTTCTGTACAAAGATACGTAGTATGGGGAATTAAGTAAATATTCCCTTGGCCTTTTGTTAAAGGTTTAGGTGCTGAATCAGAATAATTGGAGAACCAAAATAAATGGCAAATGTCTGTTTTAGGCAATGAAATTCAATACAGAATTACAAGTGGTCGTTATAGTGTACACACATGTGGCTTTGATCTACTGTTTGGCCAAATATCCACAGTCCTATTTATTCCCATGCACTGAGACCACAGCCACTCTTTGAAAAGCCAGATGCATTCATCCACTTTACACCAATTAGAACGTTCTTTCTTCATTAATGACTGCATAGAAAAAAACTAAAAGGAAGGCAAATATCCTTTTCTCTTACCGCAAAAAAGTCTTCAATAACATCTTCATCCACATATTTAGGTGAAGTAACAACAATTCTTAAGAGAAGAGCTTGCCCCAGAGTTAGGAACAAGCCTACTTGCCCACTGTGAATCCATTTACCCAAGGTCCTAGCTAAATAAACTACCAACATTAAATAAAATGTTACTCTTCAAACTGAAGTTAGAAAACCAACTCTGCTACTCAGTCACAACATGTCTTTAGATATCCACTGGTGTCATTTTTACCACCCATGAAATGAGGCATCTGAGGGCAATAAGATCCCCAAAGTGTTTCCAGATCTCAAATTCTATGATTCAGTAAATATAAGACAAATAAGCAGGATTGTGGCCAGGTATAGTCTCTGGACCTAAGCATGATATTAATATATGGCAGATACTTACTGAAGGTTGGTTGAAGGAATGAATAAATTATGAATGGATGAATTAAGTTAATTAATTATGAATGAACAAATATTTCTTTAATTCTTTTTTGAATGAAACATAACCAGATCAAGGACTACCACTCAATTGAACTCCCTCTGATTATGTTTCCTCTTTTCAACTGATCCATAAGTTTTCTCCTTTTTCTAAACCAACACTTTCACTAAGAACTGCTCAGCTAAAATGCTCTAATTGCACCTTTATTTCTATTTACTTTTTTAAAGTTTAGTTGAGTTATATTTTATACACTATACTATTTACCCACTTAAAGTGTACAGTTCAATGCTTTTTAGTATATCCACATTAGCTGTAAAACCATTACCACAATCTAGTTTTAGAACTTTTTAAAATTCTTCCTCCAAAACCTTGATACCCATTAGCAATCACTCTCCATCCACCTCCTACCCCCAGCCGTGGGCCAACACTAATCTACTTTTGGTCCCAATAAATTTGTCTCTTCTGGACATTTCATATAAATGGAATCATAAAATACGTGCTCTTTATAACTGGCTTCTTTCAGTTAGCATAATATTTTCAAGGTTTGTCCATGTTGTAG
Source organism: Balaenoptera borealis (assembly GCF_965194805.1). Classification (NCBI taxonomy): domain Eukaryota; kingdom Metazoa; phylum Chordata; class Mammalia; order Artiodactyla; family Balaenopteridae; genus Balaenoptera; species Balaenoptera borealis. Next base: position 40,428,787 of record NC_138876.1, read on the forward strand.
CACTAGTCAATGAATCATTCCTTTCTTTGGCCAAATGACATTTACTTGTATGAGTATATCATATTTTATTTATTCATTCATCAGGTGATGAATATTTGAGTTGTTTCCACTTTTTTTGCTATTATGAATAATGCCACTATGAATATTTAGGTAATAGTTTGTTTTGTTTTGTTTTTTATGAATGGATGTTTTCATTTCTCTTGAGCATATACCTAGGAATGGAATTGCTGGGTCTTACGGCAACTCTATGTTTAACCTTTTGCAGAACTATGAGACTATTTTCCAAAGTGGCTGCACCATTCTACATTCCCAGCAGCTATTTATGAGGGTTCTGATTTCTCCATCCCCTCACCAACACTTGTTACTATGCCTTTTGATCATAGGCTTCCTAGTGGATGTGAAGCTACATCTCATTGTGGTTTTGATTTACATTTCTTTGATAGCTAATGATGTTGAGAATCTTTTCATATGTGTATTGCCCATTTGTATATCTTCCTTGGAGAAATGTCTATTAAGATCCTTTCATCATTTTTAATTGGGTTGTCTTTTTATTGTTGAGTTGTGCAAGCTCTTTATATATTCTGTGTACAGGTCACTTAGCCGATATATGATTTGAAAATATTTTCTCTCATTCTGTGGATTGTTTTTTGCGCTTCTCTATGGTGTCATCTGAAGCACAATTTTTTTTTAAATTTTGATGAATATCAGTTAATCTATTTTTTCTTTTGTCAATTATACTGTTTCTTCTTTAGCAGTTCCAGAAAATTATGGGTTTCTAGGAATTTAATTTTTGGCATAGAGTTGCTCAAAATTCTCTTTATTTGTGCAAGATCAGTAGTGATGTCCTTCTTCCATTCTTGATTTTTTTGATTTGATTCTTCTCTTTCTGGTATCATTGATTTTCTCTATTGTTTTTGAATAGATCAATGACAATGCCATTGCCTTCTGGCCAGCAAAGTTTCTGCTAAAAGTCAGCTGATAGTCTTATAGGAGTTCCCTTGTATGTATCTAGTTGCTTTTCTCTTGCTGCTTTTAAGATTCTATCTTTATCTAACTTTTGCCATTTTAATTATAATCTGTCTTGGTGTGGACCTCTTTTGGGGTTCATTGTGTCCAAACAGAGGAAGGCTCTCTGTGTTTCCTGGACCTGGATATCTGTTTGCCTTCCCAGGTCAGGGAAGTTTTCATTTATTATTTCTTCAGATAAGTTCTCTTCCCTTTCTCTCTCTCTCTTCTCCTTTTGGGATTCCTATAATGGGAATGTTAGTATGCTTGATGTTGTCTCAGAGATCTCTTAAAGTATCCTCTTTTTTAAAATTCTTTTTTCTTTTTCCTCTTCAGCTTGGGTGATCTCCACTACTCTGTCTTCCAGTTCAGTCATCCATTCCTCTGTATCATCTAATCTACTGTTAATTTCTTCTAGTGTAGTTTTATTTCAGTTACTGTATTCTTCAGCTGTTTGATTCTTCTTTATATTTTCTAACTCTCTGTTAAACTTCTCACTGTGTTTATCTATTCTTCTCCCAAGTTCATTGAGCATCTTTATGATCATTAACTTGAACTCTTTATCAGGTAAATTGTTTATCTCCATTTTGCTTAGTTCTTTTTCTGGGATTTTGTCTTGTTCCTTCTTTTGCAGGATGTTTCTCTATGTCATCATTGTACTTAAGTCTCTGTTTATTTTTATTTTTATATATTAGTTAAGTCAGTTGTATTTCCTGATCGCAGAGAAGTGGCTTTATGTAGGAGACATCCTATGGGACCCAACAGCACATTTCTCTCTGGTCACCAGAGCTGTACGTTCTAGAGCTAGCCCCTACGTAAACTGTGTGGGCCCTTCTGTTATGGTAAGGCCAACTACTGTGGGTGTGCTGGTGGGCAGGGCTTGGTCCCAGCATGGCTTGTTGCATAGCCCTGCACATCCTGGGGCTTGTGCTGAGCTGCCAGTGGGCAGGGCTGGCCCCAGCCCATTAGCTGCCAGTCTGTGTCTCATGCAGTGGCTGCTGGCCCACTGGTGAACAGGGTCAGGTTTGAGAGATCTTTTTAATTTTTTCTTTCCTTGATTCTCTCTGGTGAGCTTCTAACTGGCTTACAGTTTAGCTTGATGCTTTCATGGAGCTACCAAATTTCTTTTAATTGGTTACCACCACAACCTCCATTGCTTATGAGAATACAGTTAGGCATGAATTTCCCCATTCTCTGTGTTAAATAGAGTCAGTTACTTTGGGGAGAACTCATAGCTCTCTGCTCTATGGCCTGTCCTCTCCCTGACACAACCTCTGCACCACTGTTCCAGATTGGGTGTGGGGAACAGTGACCGACTTCTTTAAAATGACACCACTGCCTCGTGAGCAGTATCCTAGCCTAAGGAAGCAGCCTCTAGTCTTCTCAGCATGCCTTTTCTAGTGTGTAACCTCCACTCTATAAGCAAGATTGGACAAGGTTCGTCAGGACCCCAGTATTCTTTGCCTGCCATGCCTAGGGTAATTTCCACCTTATGGGCAAGGGATGGGTAGAGGAGGAGAGATTCAAAACCCTCAGTCACTCTTTCTGGGAAAAGAGGCTCTGTAAAGTAGATTCAGGAAGCGGACTGTATCCTTTGAGGCGTGAAATGAGAGACTGCACAGTGTGGGAGGTGCAGGGTCATAGCACAGCCCTCAACTGGGAGCTGATGGGGCGAAGGAGACCTGTGCTCTTGGCTGTACCCACCTGGAGTAGAGCTTCCATCATGACGAGCTGGGAGCAGGGAAGAAGGACGTGGGTTGTGGCTCAAATGCCACAAACTCTTGCTCTTCTTATTGAGGTATAGTTTCTTGAATAAATGTTTATTTATTCATTAAATATAAATGTACTTCTTTCAAATACATTTCTAATTGTATGTCCTTAAGTGAGTTTCCAAACAGATTAACTTTTTTCAGTGACTTTTTCCAGTTATGGTTGTTTCATTGGGCAGAGAAAGTTTACAAAGCTCATTACTTCACCATTCCAGAAATCATCTCTCATTTAGCTTAAATAGTTGTTTAAAGTTCAAAAAGTTTTGATTAGCATGTCATAGAGTTTATATTATAAAAACTTCCTGAAGTTAAAGTGTGCTGCCTCCCTTGACATCTTCTTTACTCTCATGCTTTTCATTCTATCAAATAATCAAGTTGGAAGAACCAGAAAAATCAATGAAGATTTTGAAAAGAAAGCCTAAATATATCAAGTAATGACGATGAATAGAATAAAAGTGATTCCTGGGGCATAATGTGTCTGTACATGCCAATTTTGTGCCCATGTAGTTTTCCATTCACATATCTAAATTCAGGAATAACTGGGGTGGGGACAGGCAACCAGTCCATATTACTGTAAGTGGGCAACTTGAGGAATAATTTTCATTCATTTGAAAGGATCTGTAAATTAGTGTCATTCTGTAGACTCTCAAGATGCACACTCAGATCTCATGACAGTATTTTTTTAGTCTGTTTCTGTCAAGCTCATGTAAACCACTTTTCCACTTTCATTTAGTTTAGTGCTTTGGTGATAAAGGGTTTTGAGGCCAAAATATTAGTTATTCTGATTTAAAAGCAGCTGAGAACACATAAATGGCTAAATTTTCTTTCGAGTCTTAGAACTGGTAAATGTTTTAGCCTTGGAAACCTTCAAATTTAATGTGGTCTAAATCAATGCTACACAAAACATGGTCTGCAGACCAGCCCTGGCTCATGGACTGTTTGTTATAGATCTGTAAAAAGCATAAAAATTGAGAATAAATGTTTATAAACATTTATACCAACTTGACAATGTAGCTTTATTTGAATCTAGTAATAGCAAATTTGGGATTAATGTTTGTATGTCTTTGTGTTTTTGTTTCACTTTTATACTTATTCATTTTCATCATACTTTGTAAAAGAATCAGTCCATGATAGATTGAAAATAAACAAAACAGTGTTTCACGGCAAGTAGTTTGAGATATTTGAGCACACGTCTATGCCCTCTCCTATCTTCTCACCAATTCTCCTATGAAGAATGATGATGCATAATAAATGTAAATGTTCCCATTTACATTTTCCATAAAATATAATCTTATGCTCTGTATCAGTTTTGTATTTTGTATAGCAAATTGCCACAAGCTTAGCAGTTTAAAACAATGTCCATTTATCACTCACAGTTCTTTAGGTCAAAAGGCTGACACACATGGCTGTGTTCTTTACTTAGGGTATCCCATGGCCAAAATCAAGGTGTTGGCTAGACTGAGTTCTTGGCTGAAGGCTAAAGGGAAAAGTAAACTCCTAAGCTTATTCTTGTTGTTAGCAGAATTTAGCTCTTTGCAATGGCAGGACTAAGGTCCCTGTTTCCTTACTGGCTATCAGCCAGAGCCTGCTTTCAGCTCCGAGACTCTGCCCATAATTTTTTGTCACTTGGTCTCTTTCATCTTTAAGCTAGTAACAATACATGGAATCCTTCTGCTTCAAATCTCTGACTTCCTCTTCTGTGACCTAAGCCATGTGGTTAGGTCAAGCCCACACGGATAATCTTCCTACATTAAGGGCAACTATGCCATGTAATATAACCTAATCACAGAGTAAAATCTCTCATGTTCACGTACCCAGGGATTATGTGGCCATGTCCATGGGGAGTTGGGGAGGAGGGAATATTTGAGGCCATCTTAGAATTCTGCCTACCACATGCTCTGCTGAATTTCATATCTGAATTTGGCAATTGTTTCCCTTGAATTCTGGCCAATAAAGACTCTTGACAATTAAATAACATTCTTTACATAAATCTACCCTTTGTTTGGAGGAGGTCTTTTTCTGTATAAAATAGGTTAAAATTGTTTCATTTCAATGATCCAAATGATATTCAATAAATACCTCCTATTTAAAAAAAAATAGCAACTGCACCTGTGTACTATATATCATAATGTTTAATTTCAATGTCTCAGATTTCACAGAGAGTGAATAAAATAAAATTACTTCTTTAAAAGTTCATTTTTTGTAAACTTTATTCTTTTAAAAAACATTTCCCATTAAGAGTTATTTCGAAGGAACGCCTGTGGTTTCTGCTAACTTATTATAGATCCATCCTTTTATAACATAAACCACGGACTGTGTGATAAAGCATACCAGTTAGAACTATAAACAGATATGTTATAGATAACTTAAGTAACGTTTTTCTCTCCTGTGAATACAATTTGTGTCACTTAGAAGCTGGAATCAAAGGAAGTTTATTTTTAGAGATATTTAGAGTTAGGAGATGTAGCAAGCAATAGCAACACTAGCTAATTAAATCAAATACCATCCATGGTCTCTGTTACCATTTTAGGGTTCAAGATGAAACAAGATGGAAAAAGCGTAGGATCCCTTGATAAGTATAACTTGCAACAAGCTGGCAAACTGCTAGGAATTAAAAGCCAAAAATAGCAGTTTTGCTGTGTAATTTTTTTTTTTTTGCAATGACATTATAGCTCCACATCCCAGCTTGCATTACTCATTTTGTAAAATAAAGAGAAAACTATATATTTTTTAAAACTTATTTTAAATAAATTACCCCACAAAATTGACCAGTTAAAAAGAAAATATTCCATGGGCTGATGGCATCTGAGGTTCTATACAGGAAAAAAGAGAACCAAATATTCTTTGACACTGAGAATAATACAGCCAAATATAAAGTAATAATTGCAGTCAGTGCAACTTAACCTCTGATTAGTATTATGGCTGTTTTTATTAACAGGAAAACATCTAAATCAGTACCTCATTTCTGAATTGTAGTTTAATTTAATTAACATTTTCATTGTTTTTCCATGTTGATGTTTCTATATTAAATTCATCTTAAGCAATGCAATCAAGAGACCAAGGACTATATTTCCCAGACATAAAAAGCCGACTTCAGAATATGGTAATTCTTAAAGATCGTGCTTCACCATGGAGAAAGATAGATGTGTAAAGACAAAGTAAGATAGCGTCCATTTTTCATTGGATAAGTTCAGGTTCATGATCTTTGCCTGGTGTCTGGATCATGAAGTTTGCTCCAAGAATCAAATGATCAAGTCAGTTCTATGCTTACTAATTCCTTATTCTAATTATGTTTTGTCTTCCCATGCATCTGCAGGTGGGTGGTCCCCAGGAATTTGAATAAACATTTGACCACAGGATGAGCCAAGTACTGGCCAATAAACAAGAGTTATGAATGTACAAGTTCTGATAACCTCCTATTAACCTTTAAAAAGGGTACTGCACCCGATTTCAATATGTCTGTGTGTAGTGGGGGGCAGGGTGGGGGTTTTCCAACTATCAACAAGCAATGCTCCAACACCAGCTGAGTCTCTCTAAATTCAACTCAATTCTGACACTATTTACTAGAAAATAGCATCAGATCCCACAGGTTTAGTAAGGGCTCAGTCCTACAAGACTGCCCCCTGCTTCAGATGTCATTCACAAGTCCAGGTTGTTACCTGTGCTTCTGCTTCACTGGCTACCTGTTGGAGGTTCCCATGACCCCTTCCTTGGACTTCAGACACAAGTCACAAGTCCAAGTTTTACCTGTATGGACCAGCTATAAATCAGAGGTTCCCACCACCCCCTCTTAGGGTTTAATTAATTTGCTAGAGTGGCTCACAGAACTCAGGAAACCCATTTACTCACTAGATTACCAATTTATTACATACGTTATTAAAGGATACAAATCAATAGCCAGATGAAGAGATACATTGGGTGTGGTCCTGAGGGTGGAGTTTGGAACCCTGCACAGTGACACATGGAAGCATTCTGGTTCCCCAACCTGGAAGCTCTTCAAATCCCCTCCTTTTGGGTTTGTATGGAGGCTTCATTACATAGGTATAGCTGATTTAATCATTGCCGATGGTGATTGATTCAACCTCCAGCCCCCTTCTCCCCACCCCAGAAGTCAAGGGAGGGGGTGGGACTGAAAGTTCCAACCCTCTATTTGTGGTTGGTTGCCCTGGTGACCAGCCCCCATCCTTAGATGCTCTCCAAAAGTCACTCCATTAACATAAACCCAGTTGTGGTGGAAAGGGACTTGTTATGAATAACCAGACACTCGTTTCACCTTTATGGTTCTAAAGCAATTTCAGGAATTGAAGACAAGAGACCAATTATTATAATAAGAGATGTTCCCTTTGCTCTTATTGCTCAGGAAATTCCAAGGGTTTGGGGAGCTGTAAACCAGGAACTGTGGATGAAGACCAAATATATATGAGAAATATATTTTGGTCATCTGAATGACCAAATACATTTCTTATAAATCACAGTATTGCCACCCTGTTGGTGAAGAAGGTGTGAGATGGCTTAACATACAACAATTCTTGGCATTGTATAGATGAGATCAACACCTTAAATGGTGTGAGATGGCTGAACATACAACAATTCTTGGCATTGGATAGATGAGATCAACAGCAGTTGATTAATCACTTGTACTCACAGCCTGGGGGAGGACACTGCATGCCAGGTGGGGCCACGCAGGAGTTGCACTTGGTAATAGGCTAAAGAACCAGGGGCTGTGGGAGACAGGCTATGTAGTATCAAGAGGGTGAGGTGCCCCCTGGTTCCCATGGTCTATTAGAATAATTTTCCCAACTAGCAGGGAAGCAAAGCCTGTTAGGTTGAGGACTGAGTGCACCGCAACTGATATGGCTGATGGAAGAATGAGCTAGGTGAGGAGTCTTTTCCGCTGGGTGGGGGGCATATCTGGTGAAAGCAGGAGAACTCACAGTGAGGCCTTTGGGGCCTTGTCAGTTTCAAATATTTCAAGACAGCCCTTGAAATATCGTCTTACAATACAGCTCAAGTGAAGAAAGAGTTTGAACAAATCAAAACCCCAACCAGCCTTATCAGGACAAGGAGCATACCTTGGCCGCTGCAAATTTTCTCTGAAAATGATAATAATAATAACAACAATAATTCCACAACCTTATCTTAAAGTTCTAGGAGGAAGGACATTCCTTAACCTCCTCCTGCCTAGCTGCTTTATCAACCCTTATGATAACTCTTGATTATAGTTCTCATTATGATATTTATTCAAATATTTGTCTTCCTCACTTTTCCTGCATAAATAATCCCACTTTTTTGTCCATGGGCAAGACCAGGCTACTCCAGGAAGTGACTTGGTTCATGTTCAAACTGCTCCTTACTCAGTTCCCTCTTGGCACAGAGACTGTCATTTCTGTGATGGGTTTTTTCTGTTTTTTTCCCAGAAAAGTACTATTGAAGTTTTATTTACGTGAAGTGATTCATTTCCACCTTTTTTGTCCCCCCTCCCCGGTAGCTTAGAAATTGCCAAAAAACCCAAAGTACCTCATGCTGATGCTGAATCATCTTTAGATGTTCTTGGAGTATGACTCTGAGTTCATGAATGTGCCTGTCACAGGAGAAACTGGCCCTCCACCTCAGCAGACCCTAAATGAAGCTGTCTTCTCTAAACCTGTCCATCACCACCATGGAAAGATGGAGAGTGTGTGCAAGAAATGGAGGGAGGGAAAATGAAAGGGAAAGTGAGAGAGTGGGGTGGGGGGGAGAAAAGGAGAGAGACAGAAAGACAGAGAGAGAATTTTGCAAGAATCAAGTAGATTCCAGAAGGCAGTGCCATTAATAACATGTGTCACCCTTGATGACATTAGGAGCCAAATTCTAGACTTCACAGCCAGCCACCAGGGGAACATTTTACCGGTACAGTCACTACATAAACTCCCATTTGGTCTTTTTTGGTACCCCCTACCCCGCAGGCATCCTGTAAATTTTCTTGACTTTATTTCATAAAATTTCTGAACTTGCACGTCCTCCCTGTACAGTAAGTGCCAGCAAGGCTGAGGTCACAGCAACACCCACTGCTGGAGTTTGGGGGAAGGTGATGGGAAGCAGCTGTTCTGTTCTTGGCTCCTGCAAATCACCTGCTGCCTTATAGAGGATAAAACCCACTCCATAAGAATTCAGCTTCCTTGCTTTTGTGCTACCTTCATTCACTCATCCATTCATTTATGTATTCAAAAACTACTTACTGAGCACCAACTATAGGCCAGGTATTCCTACCACACTGTTTTATCTTGTCTGGATCTGCTAAGGGAAAGAGGAAGAGAGGAAAGATGGAAACACATGTGCACTAATTCCATCCCACCCTCTTTCTTTGCCAATTCAAGTACTGGAGAAAATGGAACATAAATTTTAAAATAGCAGAAGGTTGAGGTTAAATAATTTTTAGAGTGAAGAGTTTTCTTCAGGGCACTATCTATTTAAGTCAACACTAGGTCAAACGGATTCCGGGTTGGAAAATTAACCTTAAATTACAGAAGTCAATTTGGTCATCTCACTTTGATCAGATAGTAGTACTTACCCCTGTGAATCTTATCTTTTAATATATGCAAGTATTTGCTATGGTTTTTCTAAGAACTCTTTCTCCAAGATTGCTATTGATTTTCAAGGTACTGGATCAGATTCTAACTTCCAGCAAACGTATTATTTTTCAAATCTTACACAGGCAAACTATTGGATTCTAAAAGAGGCTGAGGGGAATTTTTTTTCCTAAAATACTAAGAAATAAATAGGTACTAACTGCAACCCCATATTAAGAAAAGATAACAGAGTCCCCATTGGTTTGAAAGAAAATTGAGTGTTGTTTTCTTCTTCTGAGCAGTATGTTAATGAATGTCCACTTCCATGGTTGATATAATCACATAGCCTGTTGAAAATCCTTATTTTCACACCCTAACCTCAGAAATAAACATTACAATTAGCAAACTCCTGAGTCTTTTGAGAAAAAGTGGTCAGTAAGAGAGCCTGGGAAGTATATGATGAGTCTAATAGTAGGAGATTTATTTTTTATAATTTTTGTAAACTAAGTAAGAAAAGCCTTCTTGAAAACCAATTAGATAGTTCATTGTTGATGTGATCATGTATGAAATACACTAAATATTTCAGATGACCCTGAGATCAATGAGAAAAGGCAAGGATCTTAGCATCTCAATCTTCAGTGGGGTGAGGTCATGAAGTTACAAGAATTTAATTTAAATAAAAACACATGTTCACACACACACGCAAAGCATTAGTCTTTTCAAACCTATAAAAAAATTGTGTGTGTGTGTGTTTTCATAAACAGAGGGCATGAGCTTTTAAGTAAGAAGATTAAACCATTGTTCAAGCTGAGGAAAAAGGGAGAAGGATTATGTCTGTTGTTAGGATCAATGCCACAGTGAAGAAAACTGCAGAGAGAATAGAAATCATCCCCATCATTGAAGATGGTATTTTTCTCTATTTGATAGCCTGAGAGGGGTTATAGAAATGAAGGCTGATTTCCCCAGCCTCCAAATAAGACCCCTGGTGGCCATTAGCTGTACATGAGCCTTGTGAGACCCTGAGCAGAGAACACAGCCAAGCTGCCTGGACTTCTGACCTGCAAAACTGTGAAATAATAAAAGAATTTTGTTTGAAGCTGTGAAATTTGCAGTAATTTGATACATGGCAATTAGGTAAAGCAGGCAATCAAACACTGATTCTCTGCTTCCAAACGAAGTTCCAAATGGACCAAAAAGAGTCACTCCTCCAACCTGCCCTATCTCACTCCCAAAACTCCTGGTCACATCTTTACGTCCTTTTTGCCCATTCCCTACTTGCCATGCCTGTCATATGGGATGCATGGTACTGTTTTTCAAGCTCCTTCCCCCGTGCTCTTGTGTCTCCATCCTGACATCGTATCCTTGGACCCACTTCATATGAAGCCTCTCCCGGCAAAACATTGGACTCCAGACCCTTGGAGCTCTTCTAACTCCCTCTCAGTTTGCCCCAACTGAGAAGGCAGGACCCTTGTAAATTCTTACACAGTTCATCACAATCACAGTTTCTTCATTACAGAAAAATGCTTTCCTGGAGGAAAAAAAATAGATGGATATAGAAAACACTTCAGAAGACAAATAGTCAGGTTTGGAACTGACAGGATGAAGAAAAAGAGTCAGTAGTGTGGAGCCTGGGAAGCATGAAGAATGGTGAGGTCACCATCAGACTTCAGAAACTTAGAGCTGGCCTTTTAGGATGAGATTGATTTTATCATGCTGAGTGTGAAGTGTTCAAGGGACATCCAAGCTGGCCATATACTCCTTGGAACTGTAAGATCCTTGTGGCCAAGGACCCTATCTTACCGTGGTAGCTCCAGAGCCTTCCATAATGGTGAGAGCATTTTAAGTGCTCGCTCCTCGAGTGAATTAATAGAGATAGAAATTATTCAGTTAACAATTATAAGTGTTCAATTGGAGTTTGAAGGGAAAGGTGTTAGAGGTAACCATGAAGAGTAGGAAAGCACCAGTCTTAAGCCACAAATTAACATTTAATAAAAAAATCTTACAGGAAGCCTAGAAGAGATAAAAGCCAAACACAAGTTAACTATTATATGGCATTACAGACTGATTATTAATTTGGGGGGAGGGGCTTGTGTGTGATTGTTTTTGTAGATTTTTAAAACGTCTTCTGTTGGAGAGACATACTAAAATAATGGTGGGTGGAGTAATTTGGGGTGAAATGTCTTGGTTTTGATTTAAAATACTTCCAAAAAACTGTGAAGAAAGAGGGGGTTGAGAATAACGAAGCAGAAAATTGGGTGGTTATTAAAGCTGGGTGATACGTGCATGGGGATTCAATAGACAACTCTCTTTACTTGGTGCTTGAAAATTGCTGTGATGAAAGGAAAGAAAGAAAGAGAAAAAGGAGAGAGAAAGAAGGGAGGGAAGGAGGAAGGAAGGCTACTCAGAAAACAAGTGAAGAGTTGCAACAGGTTGCCAACTATTTTTCATTGACATTACTCACTGAACCTTCTTAGTCTACTCTAAATCCAATTTGTCATACTCTAGGGATTTACATCTGCTTCTAAGCCTTTAGAGTTTTCATTCTTCTATTCATTGAATGTTTACTACATGGTGACCCTGGGTGAGACCCTATGCTAGGATTGGGTTGATTGAGTAACAGATAACCACGTTGCGTGGTAAACCCACAAAGATGTTATTTTTGCCATAAAATATAATTACTCTGCAATTCACCATGGGAACAGCCTCATTGAACAACTGTAAAATACATGGGCACAATGCTCCTTTCTCCATTTTCCAATGTCCTGAAAACAAAAATTCACCATTATTACTCTATTGTGTCACTACTTAAAACCAAGGCCTCCAATCAACATGACTCCATCAGAGGAAGGCAGGTTTGGAAGAATAGACTACCTGCTCCAGAGAGGGAGCTGCAAGGGGATGGGCAATGCCCACCCAGGCAGAAAAGATACCAGACAGACCCAAGCAGCCTCCTGACCTAGTCCTATAACAACCCCAACAGAGAAGTGAACCTCCTTAATGGAAAATAGATATGTTTCTTACTTACACCTATTACAGTTCTACTCTTAAACATTTCCTGACCCCTAAATACTCTGCTCAGCTAAGGGGAGGTAAAGGAGTGGGGAATCCCTGATGTCTCCAAGTGCAGTCAGAATGAAGCACAGCAGACAAGATTACCTGGAAAATGCCTTCTTCTCTACTCATCCCTTCCTACTCAGGCAGTGCAAGAGAAAGAAAGGAGCTTGGGGTGGGAAAATGTGGTGAGTAGGCAAAGAATACCTCGTTCTTTGTTTCTGATTAATTCTGTTTCTCTGGTGGCACAGGACTGTGACCCAAAAAGGATGAATTCTGCAGGCTTTATTAGATTTCAGTATCATATTTGGAGGAGACATGCAGCATTTCGGACATGTGCACAGAATCCTCTTTTAGGTCTAACAGAAGAGGAAAACGGCATCATGCTGACGACAGGAGCTCAGAAAAAATGATCTAGAAAGTCTAATTTAGTAATCATCTGGCTCTAGCCTCTTGAGAATAAATCACAGTGTAATGTTTTGAAAGGCTTCAGGGCTTTAGGCAAACCTAAGACTCAAGATTGGATATTGGCTCTGCCACTTACTGGTGTGAAAAATTCTCTTAACTTCCTTGACCCTTAGCTTCCTAACTTTCAAGTCAGGTTAGTGGGCTAATAATGCAGTCCAGGGTGGTTGTGATGATTAAACGGCATATTCATGTGCACAGGCAAGGTATTGTTATTCATGTGACTGAATGATGTAGATAGGAACTCCTCAGACCAAAGCTCAGGTGTGTGAAAATGTAAGCTTACCTTTTTCTATGGTTGAATTTAGACAGTATAATTAAATCTAGTCCGTTCCAGGTAAATCAGGTTGATTCAAAGTATTCTCAGTCAAAAGTGGTGGACGTGGTCATATTTGACAGTATGAGTGTGAACCTTTTTCCTTTGAGTGGGGCAGGGGGTGGGGGATGCTACAATAAATGGGAATGGGGACCATTCCCTCTGGATCAAACCCAAGCAGCAGGACTTGGGCACATGGCTGATGTTGGCCAACAGGCTAGCTTCACCCAGTACATCAAATCAGCAGTGAACAGGAAGTGAGGGACACTAGAGAATTTATCCTGGCAGCAGCGACAGCAATGGCGTCCAAAGTCCTATTCTGGGAGTGGCAGAGGTTGACAGCAGTGATGTCCTGTGCCCATTTCTGACAGGGGTGATGCAGTGGAGGTGTCATCCACATCTCACCAGAAACTTCCTGTGCTGTGGTTTTGGCTGGAGGTAATTCACCCTTTTTCTTGAGCCCACTGATTCTGAGAACTCTCTGGTATCCTTACTGTAAATTCCTTTAATGCTTATGTTAACCAGAGTTGTTTCTTTGTTTCTAACCAAGGATTCTGACAATTCACTTAAGCATTTCTCCTGGAATCTCCCTGAGAGTGTGGTGTGGTGAGGCACCCAAGCTCCACAGGGATTTACATGGCAGCAGCTCATCCAGAGGGGTCTCCTGGATGTCGTTCATGATCAGTTCCACACAGGCATCTGCGGAGATGCATGTGGTTCTATCTAGTCTTTAGTCATCATCCCCTCTCCACAGCAGCCACACCTGAGATGCCCTTGTTCCTATCCGGCCCCTTGTCTTATGGTTCACACCACATCTACTATGGGCAACTCCATCCTGCAGGTCTTCCAGCCTCATTCTCAGATGCTGGACAATGTCAGTCCCATGGAAAGAATCTGCTGTCCCTGCACTGCATTAAGGGATAAGGAGGGTCTGTGGTTTTGCCTCAAGTCAGTCTGCCTTGGTGCTTCTGTTTGTCTAATCCGTAGTGGCACAAGGAACTATGGGGTCTTGCTGCCTCCCAAGACCCTGACAAGAAGTGGAACATAGAACTCCTAGATATTTGGATCCCCAAATCTGTCTGGGGCTTCTATGGCCGTCCCCTGGGATTCAGTCCAGCGTAGGAGGAGGGCAGGTTACAAGGACTGGTTCTTGAGGACATTCACCAGATCCTAGTGTTTTCCAACTCTCCCCCACCCCCAGATCCGAGGACTGTATGCTTCTCGGAGAGGGGGGGAAAGAGCGGCCCAGATGTACCACATATTCATCCAATTTTATTCCATGTTTATTGTCTAGACCCGGACTTTGGCACATATATCACTGTTTATTTAAAAAATGTATGCACATGGCTACTTTATAAATCATATTAAAATGTATATAGTGCAAAACAGTAGCTTTTATCTCACCTTTACCATCCCCCAAGTTATTACTTTTAAATACTTTAGCCGTTTCTTTTACAATAAAATTATATTGCTATTTATTGATTTATCTATTACTTTTCTCTTATGAAATATGTATATTTAGCTCTATTACATTTCCCTCTTCTTCTGACCACCCTTCCATTAAAAATGTTATGAAAACACATTAAAAGACAAAAATATAGCACTGAAAGTTAGGACAGTGATTTGACTGTCAAGCAGCTTAATGCCAGAATATGGAAGAAACAGCTCTATATTTACTTAGGTGAACTAAGAATTGCAGCTGATAAAATTTGATGTGAATATCAAAAATGATTATTAAAAGAGAATATAGATAAAACAAATATACTCATAAAATTATATAAACTTAAGAGGAGGCAAAGGAAGATGTGGGGTGGTGATAGGAGGAAACACATGTTAAAATATTCATTTTACACAGAAAAGAATCAAAATACAGTACACACATTTTCTGCTTTGTTTAACAGAAAAGATACTTTTGAATAACTTAAGGATAATCACAAGCAGAATTAAATCAGGATTATTATTTCCTAAATGAATAGAGAAAAGAAAAAAAAGAAGAAATCCCAGAAAATAAGGAAGGGTAGTTGACATGAGTGCATAAAGATAACATAAGAAAAGGCCTATTTTTACTTGTTTTTTTTTTTAATGTTCTAGAGTTTCCCCCCCCCCAGCTTTATTGAGGTATAATTAACAAATAAAAATTGTATCTATTTAGGTTATACAACATGACGTTTTAAGGTGTACAATGTGATGACTTAACATATGTATACATTGTGAAATTATTACCAGATGCAAGTTAATTAACACCTCCATCACCTCACATGGTTACCATTTGTGTGTGTATGTGTTTGGTGAGAACACTTAAGATCTACTCTCTTGGCAAATTTCAAGTATATAATACAGTATAATTAACTATAGACCCATGATGTACATTAGCTCCATACAACTTATTCATCCAAAAGTTTGTACCCTTTGACTGACATTTCCCCATTTCCCCGGGCCCCAGCCCCTGGTAACTACCATTCTATTCTCTCTTCTATGAGTTTTATATTTTTAGATTTCACATATAAATGAGATCATACAGTATTTGTCTTTTGGTGTCTGGCTAATATCATTTAGCATAACACCTTCCAGGTTCATCCATGTTGCTCCAGATGGCAAATTTCCTTCTTTTTATGGCTAAATAATATTCCATTGTACGTATATGCCACATTTTCTTTATCCATTCATCCATCCATAGACAGTTAGGTTGTTTACATATCTCAGCTCTTGTGAATAATGCTTCAGTGAACATGGGAGTGCAGATAACCTCTTCTAGATCCTGATTTCACTTCCTTTGGATGTATACCCAGAAGTAGGATTGCTAGATTGTATAGATTGTATGGAGGTTCTATTTTTAATTTTTTGAGGAACCTCCCTCCTATTTTCCATAATGGCTGTACCAATTTACATTCCCACCAAGTGTACAAGGGTTCCCTTTCTTCACACCCTTGCCAACACTTGTTATCTCCTGTCTTTCTAATACTGGAAACAAACTTATTTTAAAATCCAAGCTCTGCATAGTCTAGCTGTGTGGTTTAGCCAAGTCTCTGAACATCTTTGTAACTCAGTCTTCTCATCTGTATAATGAAAATAAAATGCCCACTTCATACGGTTATTGCAAGATTGAATGAGATCAAACATGCCTCCTATTGCATGGAGTCAGTAAAATGTCACATTCAAAGTAGCATAGTCCAGGCATCTCTTGAAGAACATAAAGGAAGTTCAATTCAAAACTTAAAGTGTGACTTCATAAAATACAGTTTTCTCATAGCCCATAGCTTCTCGAGAATCCCCATTCAAGTCCCCCATTAGTTTACACATCACCAAGCTCTCCTTGGTCCATATCAGCTCTTGTTCTCATAGTCCTTTCCACCCTTCTTCCTGAACCATCCAGTCTTGTCTCTCTCTACCCACTTTCCTGAGGCTCTATTTAAAAATCATAAGAAAATGACCACAAATTCAGATCTCTTCTTACAGGAGAGAGGAGGAGAGAAGTTGCAAAACTCAGGCAGAGAAAAGAAGGAAGTGAAATTGGAATTATGCTTTAATAAATTTTATCCCCATAACATATGTAAAGTGCCTTACACATAATAAATACTTAATACATAATTATTTCCTTTCTCAATGGCTCCCAACATTTCATAAATGCTTAGTCTTTGTTTTTGATATGTCGTCCATAAATAAAAATAATTATTTAATCCTTGAACACTAAATTTCTCAACACTCTCTCTCCAACTCTACCAAATTAGCAATATGAAAATGGGCACTGCTTCACAGGAGAGTGACTGCTGTTTTAAAGCAAACCTATGATTCAGATAAAATTAAAAACCTATATTACAATATGAATAATCACCTCCTCAAGTCTCTAATCTATGCTTGATATTTTTTTTCATTGCATTTTCTTAAAGCAAGGCACACCTGCACCCCATACCATCCCCGAGGGGGTCTAGAGTGAAACTAGACTCTGCAAAAGACCCCCTTGGTGATTCCAACTTTTTTAAAAGTAAGAGTTTTTTCTCCTGACATTTTAGAAGTGTTATTAAAACTCACTGGATTCTTGGGATTTGGAGAGGGAAGAAAAGAAACAACTGAAACCTTGATTTTCCTCCCCTGGATATCATGTTTGTTTTGACATGTGGGTGTGGTGTGCTTTTCTGGCAATGACTGCACAAATTCAACCCTGGGTGTCTACAGGACACAGCACAGCCATGTCTATGTTGCTTGGACAAGGAGTATTGCTTTTCTGTCTGCAGGTCATTCACCCACAGCTGCTGGGTTCAGGTGTCATAGCACCAAGTTGCTCTGCTCTTTCATTAAGATCTTAAGCTACATACTTATGTGTCTGATAACAAACAGGGAGAGGGACTGTCGAAAAGTTTAATGTAGTGGTGGATGGAGATGGGCTTTGGGGTCATGGATCTGTAGGAAAGGTACAGGTTGCAAGTTTCTGACCCTTTGGACAAGACACCATTGTCTTTTGTACAACACGTTTCTAACTGAGTGTCAGGATGCCATCATTTCTGCCCCATCTCTTTTTCATTCTGCAGTTCTTTCTGCCTCCTATCTCAGTGGAAGGTCTTCTCAGATGTCTTTGAAAGTTTGAGGTTGCATCTCCCTCATATATCTTGGCACTTATGTAGAGAGTGATATATGGGTTTTTTTGCAGAATTTCTTCTGCTGAAATGAGTTCTAATATTTTATTTGCTTCAGTCATCATCTTTCCCTTCCTCCGGCCATGGATTATTCTGCTTCAGCCATACACAGTGGACTACTTGGGGTTCACGCATTCATCATATTATTTCACACCTCCATACCTTTTCATGTGCTGCCCCCTCTACTTAGAATTCCTTTTCCTTAGAGCCACAGACATAGAAAACAAACTTATGGTTGCCAAAGGGGGAAAGGGGGGGGATGGATAAATTAGGAATTTGGGATTAACATATACACTCTACTGTATATAAAATAGATAACCAACAAGGGCCTACTGTATGGCACAGAGAACTATACTAAATATTTTGTAATAACCTATAAGAGAAAAGAATCTGAAAAAGAATATATAAAACTGAATATATATATATGTATAAGTGAATCACTTTGCTGTACACCTGAAACTAATACAACATTGTAAATCAACTATACTTCAATTTAAAAACATTTTTTTAAAGAATTACTTTTCTTCACTTCATTTAGCTATCACCAGTGCTTGTCTCTCAAAACTCAAGTCGTGTCACTTCTTCCTGGAAATCTTCCTTGACTTTCCCATTGTGCTCCCCTAGCAGCCTGTAAATACCACATAAAACCAATATTTCCTGAGCACTTATTAAGAGTTAAGCATTGGGTTAAGCACATAACCTCTATTAATTCATTTAATCCTCATGACAATCTTATGTTGAAAGAACTGTTAGAATCCTTTTACAGACAAGAGGAAGAGATGATGAAACATTAAGGAACATGCCCCAGGCCAAGCTGGTGGTGAGGTCCAAATTCAAGTGCAGGTCTGCCTGACTTCAAAGTCTGTCCTCTTTAGCAATAGATTATTTTACCTTTTCTAATAATTAAGGTATATTTGCTGATATACTTTAATTATGGGAATGCTTTCCTGGCTCTTCCATTAATTTGAAAGTTCCTTGGGGTCAGAGCTAAAATCTTACTTCAGCATATACTAGTAAAGTGCCTGGCTTAGATCAAGGGCTCAACACAAAGAGCTGTTGAATAAATAAGAGTGGAGGTCTCTGTTCTGCCACTTTCTGTGTTCAGTTTACATTAGAGTATGTCTTTTCTCAGTAAAACTGAAACTCAACTTCACCAGGTCAAACCATACCATATGCTAGTGAGGAAAAGCAGAAGGAATCCGAGGCAACTGCCATATTGGCAGCTCTGGGTTGAGTGAACAGGAAAAACAATGTGTAAGTGCCCATGGATGCCAAGTTCCAGGGATGAATTAGTTTGTGCAGCTGGGAGTCAGTGGCAGACAGCCCACCAATTTCACACAGGAAGCAATCATCAATAGAGGAACACAGACAAAGGGCAGGAGAAAGATACCCTGTGAAACCAAAAACTGATTGAGAGAAATCCACATAAGTCCAGATAAAGAACAAGATGGTGTAGACAAGATTAAATGTAGTGTCTATTTCAGTAGTGATCTTACAGGGTGGACTACAGGATGTGCCTGAGCATTTGCAGTAACCAAATCACCTATAGTTAGGACTTAGTAGTGACTCCCAGAGAAACAGAGACCCAGGATTTGCTTAGAGAATTGTACCAAGGAGAGAAAGGATCTGCACTCACGGAAATAACTATGTGGTAGTTTTCTAGGCAGTTTTGAATCCCAAGCTCACTTACTTAAAGAATGAATGAGAGTGAATAAAAGCAAATATGTGGCATAATTAAACAGATAAGGTGATGAATGAACAGTCCTACTGAAAGTAACAGACTAGGAATTTGCATGAGAAAAAATATGATTGTGGATGAGATCTGTGATGAGGAGAGGAGAGAGTTAGGTATTTTCCAGGAATTTTGAATGTAGGAATTTTAGGGGGTCATGTGTTATATGCATAGCTGGAGAAGTCATACAAGTGTAACAAACAGGGAAGAAGAGTTATGTAGTTAAGTAAGATTGAAAGGTGACCACAGAATGGGTTTCAGATGAGACAAAAGGGAGAATATAGATGAATGTGTATTTCAAGTTTTGAAATTAAGAAGAAAATATAAAATTATTGGGAATAAACAACATGCAGCAAGAGAACAGTGAAGAAAATCAGGAAACTATTTCTTTTTGGATATCGAAACCATGGAGATAAAAATCCTGGCTTCAAAAGAAGGAATTTCAATAAAAGAAAAGGGGGCAGGAGAGTTTTGGGAAAATGAATGAAAGGGGCAAAAATTAAAATGATAAAAATAAAACAGCAGCCCACTGTAGGAAACCTAAATTCCAAATCTATAGAAAGAGAGTAGTGATACTAAGCTTGAGACAGCAAAGTACAAAAGGAAGGGGGCCACTCAAAGCAGAGCCAAAAAGATTAAATAAAATGTGAAGAGCACAAATATGGAGAAAATGTGCCTTCAAGTTGGACATGGGATTTAAATAGTGCACATGTACAGAGCCCAAGAGGAGAAAAGAAGAGTCAATGTTTCAGAACGAGAAAAAAAGTTGAAAAGACACTGCTTTAGGGTCTCTCTGTACAGATCGGCTAGGAATACAGGTATATGGGGTATAGTGGTTAATGAAAGTTTGAAAATTATGTCATTTCTGGTCAAATTATGGCTTTGAATTGTAGGAAAAGAGCCAGTATATAAAATATTACTGTCCCAAAAGAAATGGGAAAGAGGACAATTATGGAAGGAAATTATACTTATCCTATAAACCAGTGGTTCTCCATGGCAGCATGTTAGAATCCTATGGGAGCTTTTTTTAACTGTACCTGTCTAGACCGTGGCTCCAGATATTCTAAGTTAATTTGTTTGGGGTGGGGTCCCAGCATCAGTATTTTTAAAAGCCCCCTTCAGGGGAATCCACTGTGGGGTCAAGGTTGAAACCACTGCTACGTGCCCATGAGTCACTTGATGGTAAGAAGGAATTGCATCTGTGTTAGCTAGGAAACATGAAAGGTGACTGTCTGAAATATAAGATTTAGAATCAATCTGTAAGAGAAGTCTAACTGAAGAATGCTTATTTATATAAAACTATTTACCATGTAGAATGAAAAATCTAAAAGAGAATCAATAGAGGACATATTTATGTGTAAATAAAAATAAGTGAAATTTAAAGTTGAAAAATATCTAAAATAAAAAACTGAGAAATTTGGCAGGGATATTTAAGGAACCAGCAAATCTTCTTAGAATATGAAGATATTTACAATAAAGTGAAAGGAAATAGCAAAGAGAAGGAAGACTATGATCTTATAGAAATGATTTATGTCTTTGTCTCCCCAGTAGATAGAGCAGAGCCTGGCATGAAATTGGAATTCATAAATTTTGCTGAATAAAGGAAATCTGCATAAGGGTAGGCATGAGAAAACTGGGTAGGAAATCAGGGAGGCAGTGTAATGGATAATGAAAAGCAATGAACTGGCAGTCAGTGCTGGGCTCCACCCACCAGCAGGTTGTTATGTGAGAGGACAAATCAATACATCTCTGTGGCTTACTGTTGGACTATGTGGGCTCAAAGCTCACCTAGCTCTGAAAGTTTATGATCATATCATAGCTTAAAAAATAAATAGACCATCAAAGGGAAAGAAGAAGTCAAAAACCTTAAAAAAGCAAAATGGAGTGTGCCAGATGCACATAATAGAATTCATAGATAGATAAACTGAAGGTGAGGAAATGAAAGCCAAAACACCAAAAACAGGAGTAAATAAAAGGAGTTTAGAGGTGCACTAAGATTGTAAGCTCCCTGAGGGCAGGAGCTTTGTCCATCTTGCTTCTCACTCTATCCCCAACACCTAGAACAATGTTTGGCTCATAGTGGGTGTTGACTTGACTGGAAAGATGGGGAAGGCCAGATTTTTATAGAGATCCAAACAGGGCACTGACCTGGAAAGTGTCATGGAGGAAATGGTCAAAAGAAAAAGATGTCCAATAAGCACAAAGTATTCACAAGTCATCAACATCATGTATCTGTATGACTGATGTCTTACATGGGGATTGCCATCAACTTACCTTGGTCATACCACGTGCAGTAAGTGCACCAGGACATGGGCCACATGAAACATTGGCTTGAAGCTAAGTGTGGTGACATGGAATTAATTCAGATATTGAAAGGATTTTAAAGCAGTACAGTACTTGCCAAGTTCGTTTTTTTTTTTTTTTTTCTTCAGCCAAAAGCATGTGCTTTTCCACAGAAGAACACCAAGGGACCTTGATCATGAATCCATTTTTGTACTGCAGGACAATTCCTGAGGGAATACCTCAATTATACTAAAAACCTTCTCCAAATAACTCCAATGTCTTCAAGGTTTAGCCCCAATTATTTTTTCTCCAAGTAAAGCAGGTCCTCTAATTTATAACTCACAGCTTTCCAAAGAGTAGGAACTTTAACAAGGAGTCTACTTTTACCTATCTTAAGTTCAAAGACTATATGGACTTACTTAAGCTTTCCTGTCTCATTTCATCACCCACAAATCAAGAGCTTGGATACAATAATGAGGTAAACCAAACCAGAGGTCCACAGGCATTGTCAGAGGACTCTGGCCAATAAGTTGGGCCAAGTTTTCCAGGGTTCAACATGGCATTCCTTTCATCCAGCAGCCAACACACTTGCATTGAACACCTGGATTGGACACTGTACTAGGTGCTAGAAAGATTCATAAGTCAAAGTGTCTCCCCAGAAGGCTTTGTGGTCTAGTGGGAGAGACAGACAGGTCCACATCTAAACAGGAAGGGAAAAGAAAGAGAACTGATATTTGTTAAATATCTGCTGGAGGCCAGGTTCTGTGATATAGGCATTATCTTCTCTTCTTTATTTAATCCTACAGTCTCTTTTACAGACAAGAAAACTGAGGTTCAAAGAGGGTATTTACTTACCCAAAGTCACAAACCTGAGTGTAGCATAATACAATGGGCATCCACAGATTTTTCTCCTTGAAAATCCATTCTCTCATCCCTCTACCATACTCAAATGCAATTTTCAAAAAGTTAAAATAACAGTGGTGATAAATGCTATACTAGTACTTTGAACAAAGGGCTATGGGAGTGCAAAGGGCACAGTGAAACTGTGACTAGGAAAGGTGTCAAGGAAGGCATCACCGAGGATGTGACATTTGAGCTGGGCCATGTTAAACAGCTGGAGTTAGTCCTGCTGGATTACTAATGTGTTGATTTTTTGACTACACCTCTTGGGCACTTACCAGAGACACAAAGTGAAGGAAGCAATAATTCTTCTCTGGTCACCCAAACTGCTGAAATGGAGTCACCTGCTATTTCTACACCCACTGGTTTCACACAGACAGTTTCTCAAATAGGGTTACAGTTAGAGGATGTTAGCTTAGGGAGTAGCAGGTGTGTGGATGGAGAGGGATGTGGGCCATGTCTGTTGGGAAGGGGAGCGTCATGGTGCTTTTGAGCCCTTCTTGTTTGCATGCTGGGACTAGAGGTACCAAGAATAGATAAATGGAAGCTCCAAAGAGGATCTGCAAAGGCACATGGTACAATTTTCATCTGAGAGTTGTTTTACAAAGAAAGATCTCCAGCATGGATTTTTTTTTAGAAGCAGAGTTTCTGTTTACTTATTGATGATAAATCAACAGGGTTGCGTGGCAGCCAAATGGGTCTTTGAATGTGCTGCTTCATTTTTCCCATTAAGTCTAAGGAGTGTCCCAGAAATGGAAAAAATAAGGCATTAAACTTCAGTGAAGCAAAATTTGGAAAAATGTGTGTGATCCACTGAACAAAAGACACTGGGTTGGACATTAATGGAAAGAAACTTAGAGTAAATTATGGAAAGTTTAGTGACTATGTACTCTGAAAATTAAGGAAAATAATGGAATGCCTACATAAAGCACATAGAGTCACCAAGTGGGGAGGGAAAGGGAAAAAAATTGAAAAGGTTTTTAAAGCACTATGATGTTTCTCTATAGGAGAAGGTGCACAAAGGCAATAGCTGAATAACTACAAGTCAAGTGGCTGAAGCAGAGAATGACTGAGCATTTCCCAGGTAATCTTCCCTCCCAGGTTAACTCCCCTCTTATAAATGATTCCTCCCACTGTGACCAGTGATCTCTCTAAAATTCAGATCTGATTATATCACTCCTCTGCTTAAATGCCTTCAATGACCTAGTCTCAAGAAAAAGTCCAAATTCCATGCTGTGCCATGCAAGAACTACCCTAATGTAGCCATTCTTACTATCCAGCTTTGTCTCTCCCCTTTCCCAACTCACACTTTATCCTCTAATTGCACTGAACTATCTGAAGATACCCCCAAATCGACCTTTGAAATGTTGAAAATATTATTTCTCCTACCTGGAATGCTATGCTTCACCACTATCTTCTTTTTTCAAATACTTGAAAATAATGTTTGAAATAAATGTTTCAAATATTTTGGGTGTTTCAAACATTTTGTTTCAAACATTTTGTATGAACAAACCTTTCAATTCTCACAAGAACTCGGAGGTAGAAGACAATTCTTATTATCATCCCTATTTTATTGTGAGAAAACTGAGATTAAGTCTTTTGCCCATTACTTAAATCCAGCCAATCTTGTTTCCCAGTTCATGATCTTAACATCTTAATAGGCAAAGTATGTGCTGTAGTGGAGTTATGTATAAAGTGCTCTTTCAAATCAAAGACAAGAACTGAGCCCAGAACTGAAATTCAGGAAAACTTTCTTGGAGGAGCTGAGCCCTTTCTTGTGCTAACCTCAGGGTCAATACATTGAATCACTGCCTTAGCTAGTTGAATGAGCAGACCCACTTACCTCAAATTAGGTGAGTAGAAAGAAACCAGCGTGGCAGTCAGATGATTCACACAGGTGTGACATACTCTTTGTTAAATATTAATATTTTTATACCATTTGGGAAATAACTATTGCCCCCGATATCCCCAAGTCCCACCCTTGTCATCCTGGTCATCCTAGCTGCAATGCCAGCTTTATAAGATTTAAGCTTCCAAACAGGTGTGAATCAGCTTCTATTTTTGCTATTCTATTCCATTGACCTAATTCTCTCCACAAAAAACACACTGCTGTAATTAACTATAGGTTTGTAATAAATCTTGATATCAGCTAGGCTAAGTCCTCCTACTTGGTTTTTCTTCAGAAGTGTCTCAGCTATTCATGGCCCTTTGTTATTCTGTTTATGTATTTTTTATGTTTATCAATGTACTTTGTTTTAGGTATCTATTGCTATAGAACAAATTATTCCATTAGTGGCTGGAAACAACTCATACTTATCTCACAGTTTTTGTGGGTCAGGAATCCTGGAGTGGCTTAGCTGGGGGCCTCTGGCTCAGGGTCTCTCATGCTCAAGCTGTGGGCAAGAGCTGGATAGTCATCTCAAAACTTGACCTGGGGAGGAGTCACCTTCAATTTCCCTCGAGCGGCTGTTGACAAGCCTCAGAAGATCCATGTCCAAGTTCGGTCACTCCGGCCTCTCCACAGGGCTGCCTGGAGACGTAGAAGCTGGCTTCCTCCAGAGTAAGCAATCCAGAGAGAGTGAGAGCCAGCACCTGAGGCAGAAGCCACAGAAGTGACATCCCGTCATGTCTTCCATATTCTATCCATCAGAAAAGAGTCATTAAGTCCAGTCCACCCCAAGGGGAGGGGATCACACAAGATATGAGGAAGCGGGGATCATTGGCAGCCATCTTAGAGGCTGTCTACTACAATTTATTTTAACTGTAAATTTTTAAAATAGAAAATACCTTCTCATAGTTAAAAATTTTACATGTACCAGAGGCCATATAGTAAGAAGTGTCCCTCACACCTCATTTGTCAAATTCTATGAAAAATATTACTGAAATTTTGACTGTAATTGCATTGAATCTAGAGATTTGAGAATTGGTATTTTTGTGATATTGAGTCTTTCTCTCTCCATGAAAAGATGAAGTGTCTTTTGCCTAGATCTTGTTAATATCTTTCAGTATATTGTCATAATATTTTTAATTTATTTAGGTCTTATTAATATCGTTCAATAGATTATCATAATCTTCTCTTTAACGATTCTGCACATCTATTAGATTTATTTCTAGTACTTTATTTTTGTTGCCATTGTAAATAACACCTTTTAAATATATATATTTTCTGACTACTTGTTGCTGATTGTATATATGCAATTGACTCATATATTGACATATATCCAGCACCTTTGCTAAACTCTCTTATTAATTCAAAAGAAATTGTCAGTGTATCTTCTATGTGGATAATTTTGTCAACCTCAGTGATGACAGTTTTGTTTCTTCCTTTCCAAATTGTATACCTTTTATTTATTTTTCTTCTTTTACTGTGTTGGTTAGGGCTGACAGTGAACTACCGTTTTGTTTCTGATTTTAAAGGGAATGTTTTGACATGTCATGATTTAAATAAATCTTATGTAGTTCTTTTGTAGATACCACTTAGCAGATCAAAGATGTTCTTTTTTATTTCTAGTTTACTGAGATATTTTAAAATAGTTAATGGACTGGGAATTTTAATTATTCTTTTATTTTCCATATATTAAGATGATTATATCATTTTCTTCTTTAATCTGTTAATATGGTGATTTTCTATTATTGAATTAACTTCATAATTAGGAAACCATCTTAGTAATGATGTATATTTCATTGGATTTTATTTGCCTATTATTTCCTTTAGAATTTTTGTATCTATATTAGTGAATGAGATTGTCCTGTAATTGACCTTTTTCATACCATCATTGTCTGGTTTTGATAATGAGGTTTAATAGCCTCATAAAATAAGGTGGGAATATTCTCTCTTTTCTTATTTCCTAGAAAATTTTGTAGAAATACCTGTTATTTAAATATTTGAAAGTATATGAAAGAATTTGCTTGTAAAATCATCTGACCCTAGCATTCTCTTTGTGAGAAGATTTTAAACTTACACTGATTAAAATTATTTTATGGTAATGTGACTATTCAGGCTTTCTCTTTTCTGTTGATTTTGATATGTTATATTTTTTCAAGTAATTTGCCCATTTCATCTAATCTTTTAATGGATTGGCATAAGTTGTATATAATATCCCATTATCTTTTTAAGTTCTTCTGCATCTGAAGTTACATCCTCCTTTTTTATTTATTTATAATATAGGTTTTTTGATGCCTATCTCATTTTTTAATCAATCTTACCGGACATTGAGCAATTTTGTCACTTCACAAAAACCCAACTTAGTTGATTCTCCTTGCTTTCTATTTCATTTATTTCTTTCATTTCTATGTTTATCCTGATTATTTCTTTTTCTCCACTTCTGACTTTATTGCTATTTTTAGTTTCTTTTTTACTGAAGTATAATTTACATACAATGTTATGTTAATTTCAGATGTACAACATAGTGATTTGACATTTATATACATTATGAGATGATCACCATTGTAAGTCTAGTTACCATCTGTCACCATTTAAAGTTATTACAATATTATTGACTATATTCCCTATCCTGTATATTAAATCCCCATGACTTATTTACTTTATAACTGGAAGTTTGTGCCTCTTAATGCCCTTCACCTATTTTGCCCATCTTCCCTCCATCTCCATCTCAGTTTGTTCTCTCTATGAATCTGTTTCTGTTTTGTTTTATTTATTAATTTGTTTTGTTTTTTTAGATACCACATATAAGTGATATATGGTATTTGCCTTTCTCTGTCTGACTCATTTCAATTAGCATAATACCCTTTAGGTCTATTCATGTTTTCACAAATGTTTATAATGGCTGACTAATATTTCATTATTTTATATACATGTACCATATCTTCTTTATCCATTCACCTATTGATGGACACTTAGGTTGTTTTCATATCTTTGCTATTGTAAATAATGGTGCAATAAACATAGCATTGCATACTAGCATTTTCATTTTCTTCAAATAAATTAGCATTTTCAAATTAGCATTTTCATTTTCTTTTTCAAATTATCATTTTCATTTTCTTCAAATAAATACCCAGAAGTGGAATTGCTGGATCATATGATAGTTCTATTTTTAATTTTTGAGGAATCTCCATATTGTTTTCCATAGTGGCTGCACCAATTTCCATTCTCACCAACAGTGAATGAGGGTTCATTTTTCTCCACATCCTCTCCAACACTTGTTTTTTGTTTTTGTCTTTTTGATAGCAGCCATTCTCACAGCTGTGAGGTGATATCTCATTGTGATTTTGATATGCATTTCCCTGATGATTAATAATGTTGAGGACCTTTTCATGTACCTGTTGGCCAGCTGTATGTCTTCTTTGGAAAAATTTCTGTTCAGGTTTTTGACAATTTTTTTAATTGGATTGTTTGGGTTTTTTGATGTTAAGTTGTATAAGTTCTTTATATATTCCAGATATTAACCTCTTATCAGACATGTGATTTGCAAATATTTTCTCCCATTCATGAGGTTGCCTCTTTGTTTTGCTGCTGGTTTCCTTTGCTTAAAAAAAAAATTCAGTTTGATGTAGTCCCATTGCTTATTTTTGCTTTTGTTGCCCTTGCCTAAGGAGATAGATCCCCAAAAATATGCTAAGACCAAAGTCAAAGATCTGACTGCCTATGTTTTCTTCTAGAAGTTTAGTAGTTTCTGGTTTTCCATTCAAGTCTTTATTCCATTTTGAGTTAATTTTTGTATATGGTGTAAAATAGTGGTCCAGATTCATTCCTTTGCATGTAGCTATCCTATTTTCCCAACATCATTTATTGAAGAGACTATATTTTCCCCATTGTATAGTCTTACCACCTTTGCTGTAGATTAATTTTCCATATGTGAATGGGTTTATTTCTGTTGTACTGATCTGTGTCTGCTTTTATGCCAGTGCCATACTGTTTTGATTACTATAGTTTTGCAGTATAGTTCAAAGTCAGGGAGTGTGATACCTCCAATTTTGTACTTTTTTCTCAAGATTGCCTTAGCAATTCAGAGTCTTTTGTGGTTCCATACAAATTTTAGGTCTATTTGTGTTTTTTCTATGAAAAATGCAGTTGGTATCTTGATAGGGATTGCATTGAATCTTTATATTGCTTTTGGTAGTATAGGCATTTTAACAATATTAATTCTTCCAATCCATGAGAACAGTATAAATTTCCAACTATTTTTGTCATCTTTAATTTTTTTCATCAATGCCATAGCTTTCAGAGTACAGGTCTTTCACCTCCTTGGTTAAATTTACTCTGAGGTATTTAAATTGGTGCAATTGTAAGTGGAATTGTTTTCTTAATTTCTATTTTTGAGAGTTCATTGTTAGTGTATACAAATGCAACAGATTTCTGTATGCTAATCTGTATCCTGCAACTTTGCTGAATTCATTTATTAGTTCCAATAGTTTTTGGTGGAGTCTTTAGGGTTTCCTGTTTATAGTATCATGTCATCTGCAAATATTGACAGTTTTACTTCTTTCTTTCCAATTTGGATGTCGTTTCTTTTTCTTGTCTGACTGCTGTGTCTAGGACTTCTATAATAAAAGTGGTGAGAGTGGGCATCTTTGTCTTGTTTCTGACCTTACAGGAAATGCTTTTAGCTTTTTGTCATTGAGTATGATGTTAGTCATTGATCGTTGAGTGCGGCCTTTATTTTGTTGCAGTATGTTCCCACTATACCCACTTTGTTAAGAGTTTTTATCATGAATTATGTTAAATTTTGACAAATGCTTTTTCTGCATCTATTGAGATGATCAATGATATTTATCGTTTGTTTTGTTAATATTGTGTATTATGTTGATTCATTTGTGGTTGTTGAACCATTCTTGCATTCCTGGAATAAATCCCACTTGATCATGATGTATGATCCTTTTAATGTACTGTTAAATTCTGTTTGCTAATATTTTGTTGAGGATTTTTGTACCTATGGCCTGTAATTTTCTCTGTGTGTGGTGTCCGTCTGGTTTTGCTATCACGGTAATTCTGGCCTCATGGAATGATTTTGGAACTGTTCCCTCCTCTTCAATTATTTTTAGAATAGTTTGAGAAGCATAGGTATTAACTCTTCTTTAAATGTTTGGTAGAATTCACCTGTGAAGCCATCTGCTCCTGGACTTTTGATTATTGGGATTTTTTGAGTTACTGACTCAGTTTCATTACTAGTAATTGGTCTATTTAGATTTTCTGTCTCTTCCTGATTCAGTCTTGGTAGGTTGTATGTTTCCAGGAATTTATTCATTTCTTCTAGGTTTTCCAATTTGTTGGTGTATAACTGCTCATAGTAGTCTCTTATGATACTTTGTTTTTCTATGGTATAAACTGTAACTTTTCATCTTTCATTTCTGATTTTATTTGGGCTCTGACTCTTTTTTCTTGATAAGTCTGGCCAGAGGTTTGAAAATTTTGCTTATCTTTTCAAAGAACAAGCTTTTAGTTCTATTGATCTTTTCTAGTTTTTTTAGTCTCTGTTTTTTATTTCCACTCTGACTTTTTTTATTTCCTTCCTTCTGCTAACTTTGGGCTTTGTTTATTCTTTTTTTTTCTAGTCCCCTTAGGGGTAAGGTTAGATTTTTTGAGATTTTTCATGCTTCTTGAGGTCAGCCTGTATTGCTATAAACTTCCCTCTTAGAACTGCTTTTGCTGCATCCCATAGGTTTTGGAAGGGTATATTTTCTCTTCTTGTTTGTTTCAAAGTTATTTTAATTTCCTCCTGATTTCTTCATTGACCATTAATTGTCTAGTAGCATATTGTTTAGACTCCACATATTTTTATTTCATCCAGTTTTCTTTTTGTAGTTGATTTCTAGTTTCTACCATTGTAATTGGAAAAGATTCTTGATGTGATTTCAATCTTCTTCAATTTACTGAGACTTGTTTTGTGGCCTAACTTGTGATCTCTTCTGGAGAATGTTTCCTGTGGACTCGAAAAGAATGTGTATTCTGCTGATTGGGGATGGAATGTTCTGTATGTATCTATTAAGTCTATCTAGTCTAATATGGCACTTAAGGCCAGTGTTTTCTTAGTGATTTTCTGTCTGGATCCATTACCATAAGTGGGGTACTAAAGTCTCCACTATTACTGTCAATTTATCTTTTTTATTTCTGTTAATATTTGCTCTATATATTTAGGTGCTCCTATGTTGGGTGCATAAATGTTTACAAGTGTTATATTCTCTTGTTGGATTGTCATAATTATGTAATGTCCTTTGTCTCTCTGTTGCTATTTTTAATTTAATTTTTGAGTTGTAGTGTTAGCTTATTAATCTTCAATCATTCTTTTCTAATACAAATATTTAAGTACTGCTTTATCTGCATTCCAAAAACTTAATATGTAATATTTTCATTTTCAATCAATTATAAGTATTTCCCAAATTTCATTATGATCTTTATTTGACCCGTGAGTTATTTAGCCTTTACATTTTCAAATGTATGCTGTGGTTTAGTAATCTTTCTGTAAAATATTTCTAACTTAATTGCATTGTTATCACAGAACATAGTCTGCATGATAAGAATTCTCTAAAATTTGATGAGTCTAAATTTTGTTTAATTTTCATAAATGTTCAATGAATGCTCGAAAAGAATGGTTTTCTCTAATTGTTTGGTGTGGGAGTCAATATATCAAGTTTGTTGATAGTGGTGGGCAAATGTCCTTTATTCTAAGTTATTGATTGTTCTGCTTGATTTATCAATTGCTGAGAATTGTTTTCATATTGGTTATAATAATGGTGGATTTTTCTCTTTTTCTTATAGTTTTTAGTATTTACTTCATATGTTTTGAAGGTATGTAATTATGTGCATGGGTGTTTTGAACTGTTATTCCAAGGGAATTCAACCTTTTACCATTATATAGTGGATATTTTTATTTCTAGTAGTGATTCTTGTCTTAAAGTCTTGTTTTGTCTGAAGTTCCCATAACCATACCAATTTACTTTTCATTATTTTTTTCTGGTATATCTTCTTCCAGCATTTTACTTTCAATTTTTATATCCTTATATTTTGGTCAAGTCTCTTATAAACAACATGGAGTTAGATCTTTTTTTAACACAGTCAGACAAACTTAACCTTCTAACTGAAAAGTTTAGTTCATTGATATTTACTGAGATTGTTGATGTATTGAATTTCTCTTTACCACCTGACTTTTGCCCTTTTATTTGCCCTGATTTTTTTGTTTATATTTTTCATTGTCAACTTTTGGATTGCTTAAGGTTTTTGTTATTTTTCTTTTTTTAACCTTTATTCATTTGGAAGTTTACACTGTATTTCTATTATTTCAGTAGCTGTTTAGAAATTTTAACATATAAACATATTAAAGTCTAAAATGCTTTAATATTAGTTGTTCCAACTTACATGCTATTATCAGGAAATATTTTACTTGTATTCAAAATTGTTTTCATATTCCACAAATGAAACATTATTATTGTCATTGTTGTTTTAAATATTGTTTTATACAATAAATATTTATCTAGATTTACCC
Organism: Balaenoptera borealis; assembly: GCF_965194805.1. Lineage (NCBI taxonomy): Eukaryota > Metazoa > Chordata > Mammalia > Artiodactyla > Balaenopteridae > Balaenoptera > Balaenoptera borealis. The sequence continues at coordinate 40,460,927 of NC_138876.1, forward strand.
ACATGTTCACTCCTTTCTTCACTATCCTCTCTTTCTTCCTTCTCAGACCTTCCCTCTGGGATCATTTTCATTCTTCTTGAAGTGTATTCTTCAGTAGTTACTCTACTGATGGTAATAAACACCATATTTGATGGTAAACAGTTTTTTGTTTTCCGAGAATGTCTTCATTATACTCACATTCTTAAAAGACAGTTTTGCTGTGTGTTTACATTTATTTTCTCTCAGACTTTGAAAACAGTATAACACTATATGCTATTTTTCATTTTTGTCTTTAATTGTTATTTGTTTCTAATCTGCTTTTTCTCTCTGACTACTCATTAAATTTCTTTTCCTTTGTTATTTTGCAGCTTCACTGCAATGTAACTAGATATATAGATATAGATATAGATATAATGTTTGCATCTTTCCTGCTTGGAACTTACTGATTCCTAAATCATAGGATGTGTGTCTTTTATCAGTTTTGGAAATTTTTCACTGTTATCTCTTAGAATATTATCCATTTTTCATTTTCATGGCCACTCCTTCTGTAACCCTGATTACATGTATGTTGGATATTTGCTTTCATTTTATGATCCATGATTTTTGATGTCTCCTTCATGGTTACCGTATCTTTGACATTGGTATGCATCTGGTCATTTCTGTAGGGTCATCCTATAATTCAGTCCTTCTCTTGAGTTGTATGGAATCTGCTTTTAAAACTAACTGAGTTTATTTCAATTATGCTTTTCAAGTCTATAATTTCTTCTTCAAATGTGCCTTATCAACACTGAGAGTCTCTAAACTCATACTTTCAGTACTGTTTTATGTTCCTTTAAACTTATAAAATATGTTCTTTTTCTATTATATATTTGAATATTTGAATATCATAAGTCTTTGTATGTTTGATATTTGTTTATTTGTTTCAACTATTGGGTATTTCTGCTGATTCTCAGCCATGTTTCTTGTTCCCACATCTGTTTTGTAATGTTTAACTGTTGAGTTGTTTATCTGATATACTTTTATCTGAATGAATTCTTAGAGGCATGAAGTTGAGAGTTCTTTCACCCACATAAGATTTATACCTGCTTATGGAATCCACCTTTAAACCTATTATTTTCTAATAATTTTGTTTTAAGATAAAATAAGCAAATTTCCCATGTAAATTAGGATTTACCTCTAGTTCACTGTTCACTGAAGATGTGGCCCTTTTTGTTAGGTAGGGTCTTGGCTTCACATGCAGGTGTTTTATGTGACTCCTTACATTATATGGACACCAATATTTGTTCCCTGCTACCTATGAGGCCATTAAAACATAATCTCTGGATCACCAGAAATCCACAGGTGCCCAGAAAGCAGTCATGGACTTTTCTCCCAGGATTTATGCTTTTGCTTCATGTTTGAGTGCTGGGGATTTCCTTACTCTGTTGCCAGCTCAACCATGTAATGAATAGTTTTTCCAAACACTTTATATAGTATCTGGGATTATTCTGTAGTGTAAGGCTTTGCAGAATATCAAGTTTGTAAAACTTCCAGAAATGGAAACCTAATTTATTCTTTTTAAATTTTGCCTAAATTAGAACAGTTCCTTTTTTAGATGACTAAGTCATTTTCTATTAAAAATTCCTTATAATAAAAATATGTTTCTGTAAAACAGAGAATTACAAAAACTTCATAGAAAGAGAATATTGCTGAAAATTTTACCACTTCCCCAAAATATTCATGTATTAGGTTAAACCATTCAAAATAGTCCTTCTATAGGTCAAAACTAACTTTACATGGTTCAAATAAATATTTCCTTCCAGTGTTTTTTTCAATAACTGTGTTATATAGTTAAAATAATAATTTATATATAATCTTATATATTTTTCCCTTTGTAGAAACATTCCCCCATTAAACTTCTCACAATAGCTTGCTTATACAATACTTATATACATGATATTTAGCCTAATTGTTTTAATCATTTCCATATTTTCAGACATTTAAATTGTTTCCACATTTTTATATAGCTAATACTATCGTGAACATCTTTATGCCTAGAGCAATTTTCTGAATTTTGTATTTTCTCTTAGAATGGAGAAATGGAAATGAAATTGCTGATTTAGAAGCTTAAAGTTTTTAAGAATCTTATTATCTACCAGCAAATTACACTCCCACTTGCAGATGTAAAATATCAGAATAGAATATTTGGAGTCTCTCTCAGTTTCCAATTTGGTATTTCAACACCTTATTAGAAAAGTCATGTGATGCTTTAGCTCTAACCTACATCTCACCTATTGCGATGTGTTCTCATTTTCATATTATCTGTTCTTGGTTTAAATATCTCCCAGATACTCACCCATTTTGTGTAATTACTGAAAGAATCTCATCCAACTTCCCTTAGGAATTTTTTCAAAAGTACTATAAAAGTCAAATTACTTAAATCTACCTAAATTAACTCTTCAAAGAGGTATGCCAATTCTCACCAAAGGCCTAAAATTTAGTTCCAAGCAAGTGTCGAGATTTCATTTCATTTCCATTTGTGGAAACACCATTTTGTTCCTCTCTCCCAAATTCTTCTCTATGTAACAAAAAAGGCAATAACTCATACATTTTTTTCTCACTAGATTGTTTCAATAACAATAATAAGAGCTACTTTTTATTGGGCGCCTAATCTATGCCAAGAATCATGTTAGGCACTTTACATGATCTCTAATTCCCATAATAAACTTGCAAAGTATCATCATGCCCTCTTGATATTTGAGGAAAACTGAGTCTCAGAGAGGTTAAAGACCCATGGAAAATAAAGGGTGGGATCAGAGTTGAAGTGGATTTGGCCAAAGTCAAGCCTTCCTCTACAGAAATATAAACACACACACACTAGTCAAAGTTATGGCTCAAAAAAGCAGGAGAGGGGGGTCTCTTTTGTGCAGCACACCAGATGTCTTGGGGCAACAAAAGGAGTCATGGACATAATGGTTCACCCTTTATGTCATAGATAATCTAAAGCCACTATAAAGAAACCTAGCTAACCAACCTTGTTAAATAGCTGCTGAGAAACAAAAAAAACAGTTGAGAAAATGAATGCATAGTCTGAAGATGGTTTTCCCTGTGGCTTAGTTTAATCAGCTAACACCCAAGAACAGCACGGCTAAGCTAGTTTTTTCATTCAATGCCATATTCAAGCGATGTTTCACAGCTTTAATAGCCCTGTCAACATTCATTAGGGAATCAGTGCAGCCCTCCAGAATCCTGCCATAAAAACACAGTGGCTTTTTAAAATTAGAGTTATGCAACCTTCAGCACACCCCAACTCTATGTTGAATTGATGTGTCTCACTCTCACCTTAAGCTCACCAAGATTCAGACGAGTCCAAGGGAAGCAGAGAGGGGTCAACATGGGCCCAGATGAACAAATGTATTTTCATAGGTTTCACAGTAAGCTTTTAACTCTTGATGCCATGGTTTTTTTAAAAATGAATAAATTATGGTAGGAAAATCTAACTCTCACCAACATGACAGTTGTTAGGTAATCTATATGCTGGACAGAAGTTCTGTGAAACATAGAAAAGTAGATGTAAATTCAAGATTCTGGTGGCATCAAGGTTGCTATATGCATGTATACCTGCACAGAGAATGTTATTCAGGCAGGAAATTGGGAGCCTAATTTAATTTGTTTTATTATTTTTTTTTAAATGATATTATTTACCAAAAGTCTTGCATCCATGTTATTTTTAAAAATATAATGAGTCGGGCTTCCCTGGTGGCGCAGTGGTTGAGAATCTGCCTGCCAATGCAGGGGACACGGGTTCGAGCCCTGGTCTGGGAAGATCCCACCTGCCACGGAGCAACTAGGCCCGTGAGCCACAACTACTGAGCCTGCGCGTCTGGAGCTTATGCTCCGCAACAAGAGAGGCCGCGATAGTGAGAGGCCCGCGCACCGCGATGAAGAGTGGCCCCCGCTTGCCGCAACTAGAGAAAGCCCTCACACAGAAACGAAGACCCAACACAGCCATAAATAAATAAATAAATAAAAATATAATGAGTCTTCTATGATTATCATCCCTGGTTTTTGAATGGATCTGTGTACTCACTGAAAATCTATAGCTGGAGGTATTAGGAAAGAGGAGGGTATTCAACAGTAAAGTATAGACACTTGCTGCTTTTCCTAAAAATCGGATTGCAGAATCCTAGATACTTTGCTATTAAAACCACAATACATTGGGCTTCCCTGGTGGTGCAATGGTTAAGAATTTGCCTGCTAGTGCAGGGGGCACGGGTTCTAGCCCTGGTCCGGGAAGATCCCACATGCCACGGAGCAGCTAAGCCCGTGTGCCACAGCTACTGAGCCTGTGCTCTAGAGCCCATAAGCCACAACTACTGAAGCCCATGTGCCTAGAGCCTTGTGCTCTGCAACAAGAGAAGCCACCGCAATGAGAAGCCCGCGCACCACAATGAAGAGTAGCCCCTGCTCACGAAGACTAGAGAAAGCCCATGCACAGCAACAAAGACCCAATGCAGCCAAAAATAAATAAATAAAATAAATAAATTTGTAAAAAAAAAAAAACCATAAAACCACAATACATTATGGTGATGGTCACTTCTGGGTTTGAAGCTTCCATTGTCCATGAATTAAATGGAAAAAGTTTGTTCTTTTTATTTTTGCAATTCACTACTCAGGAGCTGTATTCAAAAATAAATAGCTCTAGGCAACTATAGGAAGAAAACTTCCAGTTGAACTGATATGAAACCCATTTGCTAAATACGGGGGTAAATTAAGTTTTTAAATTATACAATTTAAAAATAAATAGCTCTTACAATGGCAAGAAATAGAAAAATGCATACTCTGAATCTCCACCTATTAGCGGTCTTTTTGCCACAGCTCTCATTTTCTCTAAGATTAAATAATATGTTAAACATGATTTGATTTTTTTTAAGTGTATATTTACTATAAATCAATTATCTTGAATTTGATCTCAAATTTAATTTTTCTTCAAATAAACATATACAGCATCAAGTTGTATAGATATGAAAAAAAAAAAACTTTCCTCACTTACTCTACTCAGAGTATGCCAATCATGAAATCAAAATTCTGTTTCATTTTTTAAAATAAACCAAAACTTTTTATAAAATGTTGCTTTCCAAAAATTCATGTACAAATTTTGACCTCATTTTTGTAATTTTCCTTGGCAAAATTTCTGGAATAAATTAATCAAATGCAACCCTCCACAGGAAAACACTTCTAAAAAATAACTTCCTCCACTGAAATGGAGTCTACAGAATAACAAGTGACTTCTCCACTTGACAATGTAAAATTTAATGCTTATTTGCCAAAATATTCATTTTTATTGATAAAAGGAGACTTTGATTGGCAATTCATTAGATATGTGAAATAATTTATTTCCTGTTATATCCCAAATATTCAGGTACAAATATATCTGAATATCTAGAATAGATGCATTGGAAAGAGAAGAGAAAATCTGGGGTCATATTTTTATTCAGGGTAGTAATCTAAGAATATTCCTACCTTTTGATAAATTAGCTTTGAGGCCAAAGTGGAATAAAACAGGTAAGGAAATTAAACTTGTCAAATTTTTTGTAATCGTTGTAATGGGAAGTAACATCTCATAAATTTGTCTAGGAAGAAAATTCTGACCTCCTGTAATAAAGTCAATATGTGCAGAGAAATGGCATGAGTGTCAAATTAAGGGTTGATCTGTCTTCCCTGGAAGAAATACCAGGCCACCTTTGGTCAAGGACTAACTTCATAAATGAGTCTAGCAGGTAGTTACCTAACCTGTATGTTCTGAAAACTCTAGCAATGCTGCCTTTCTCAAAACATCTTTCCAGTGTCTGTTACTGGTACCTGAAATTCCACCATTAGAAGATTATTATCCTCCTTTCATGTTTTGTCCCATGCTAAAATGTAAATACTACAGAGAATAATAATATGAAGCTTATCAGTCATTTCTGTTTTCATGGTGATGAGTTGTTAATTGAAGAGATAAATAAAGTTTGAAATAATCATCTGTCATGGGAAAGGAAACGCTAGTAAAGAGAGAAGGCCCTGGAAGATTCTGGAAGGCACTGGGAATTATGAGAGGTCACGGGGAGAGAGGGGAAGGCAATTTTTTTAAACTTTTTATTTTATATTGGAGTATAGTTGATTAACAATGTTGTGTTGGTTTCAGGTGTACAGCAAAGTGATTCAGCTATACATATACATGAATCTATTCTTTTTCAACTTCTTTTCCCATTTAGATTATTACATAATATTGACCAGAGTTCCCTGTACTATACAGTAGGTCCTTGTCAGTTATCAATTTTAAATATAGGGAAGGCAATTAAGCCAATGGAAGCTTCACAGTTTCTAATTAAATGGAGTTATAATCCTCCTGGGGCATAGCTGCATGGGGGGAAATGTTGCTGGTTGGGTCAAACTCTGCTTCTAAGAGCTAGGAAAATAACACAAGTAAGGTCTTTTGAAACAGAAAATAAAGTATAAAATAGCTAAGAAAACAAACCATCTTTTGATTTGAAAATATAATCCTCAAAGAGTCAGGATCTACAGACATCTGTAACTGCAGCATTTCTTTTTCTGTGTCTACAACATGGTTAGAAGGCAAGAAACCCAGCAGCAACTCTTTCAGAGGAGGGTCCAAGGGAACATAACATAAGTATTTCTCTAAGTGTGTTCCATGGAATACTTAAGTGGATAGATGCTAGAGTGATGAGTGGGAGGGAGTTCTTTAGATAAGTAAGTTTGAGAAAAGCTTTATACCATAGGTCTCTCTTAAAGGGTTAAAACATGTGTATGGCAGAGACTATTGCATGTTCATGAAAATCCATCTCCTTGTTCTCCAGATCACATTTCCCAGCATTCATTTGCAGTTAGGTGTGGCCATGTGCTGGGTTCCAGACAATTGGATGTGCTTTCTGGGTAGAAGTCATGTGTTCTACTCTCTGGATTGGCCCATAAAACCTCCCATGCACCATCTTCCTTGCTCTTTGCTCCTTCCAAATGTCTGGAATGGAATAAATCTGGGGTGATTTGAGGACCTCTTCGTTGAGGATGATGAAATTGATGGACAGTGAGTGGCTTTATGAATTACCTTTTGGAGGCAGCCACCTAATCAAGAGCTCTACTGTTGGACCACATCATGAGCCAGAAATATATCTTATAATGTTAAGCCACTGAGATTTCAGTATTTTTTCCTATTACAACACTTTAGGTATTTATCCTAACTAATAAAATGCTTTGCATCTTAAACGTTTGAAAGGTATTGCAGTTAAAAAATCATATTTACTTTTATTAAACCCAATTTTTTCCACTGATTTAATCACAGTACCTTTATGGTTTTGTTTTGTTTTTACTTTAACAACTATTAGCTAGTAAAACTACTAGTTTTTTTATTGGGGAAAAACTATGTCTTTCTTTAGGGAAGACTCACTAAGCCTTTCTTCACTCCCTCTAGCCTTCTAGAAGTTTATTCTAGCTAGAAGAGAAGTTTATTCTAGGTAGAAGAGGAGAGGACTAAGAAACAAACTATGGCCAGGATTATGGGGATGTACAGCACCAGGGATTTTAATTATAAACTCACCCACAGAGCCATGTTAGATATTCCAATGCAGAATTAACTAGATGAGTGCAGAGAACAGAGGCATATGGTCTCTGAGGAAGCATCTCAGAGACAGCCTCTCCCACAACTGGGAGCTGGGCCTGGCCCAGGGGAGCTTTGCCCTCATCCACGAGGACTTTGGTGTCAAAGAGACCTTCTTCAAATTCTCCAAGAGGGAAGTGACTGACCCCTTTTGACCCTGTTCTCATCAAGGTGAAAATTTTCCACCTGGACAAGTACAAAGAAGTCAAGGTGCCCATGATGTACTGGGCAGGCAAGTTTGCCTCCACAGTTGATAAGAATTTTCGTTGCCACATCCTCAAACTGCCTTACTGAGGAAATGCCACCATGCTGGTGGTCCTCATGGAGAAGATGGGTGACCATCTTGCCCTTGAAGACTACCTGACCACAGATCCGGTGAACACACATCCCAAAAACATGAAAACCAGAAAAATGGAAGTTTTCTTTCCAAAGTTCAAATTAGATCAGAAGTATGAGGTACATCTACAGGGACTGAGGAATATGTAAAACACAGCATGGAAAGGCGATCAGCACAATCCAGGTGGTGGGGAATAATTTGCAAGAGAAAAATATTCCATTTCTTTGACAAATTAGTTATAAGGGAAAAAAGGAAGTGGGAGTGGTCTACATATTGAAAAAGCCTTAAGAAATATATCTGCCATTTGCAATGTGTCGTCTTTATCTAGACCATGATTCAAACAAACTATAGTGAAATATGATATTTGTGAGAGAATAATTTAACAGTGGATACTATTAAGTATTCTTAATAATATCTGACAATTGTATTGAATTTATGATCATAAAAAGTCTTTAGGGACTTCCCTGGTGGCACAATGGTTAAGATTCCGTGCTCCCAATGCAGGTTCCCGGGTTCAATCCCTGGTCAGGGAACTAGATCCCGCCTGCAGCAACTAAGAGTTCGCATGCCACAACTAAGGAGCCAGCGAGCTGCAACTAAGAAGCCCGCCTGCCACAACTAAGACCCAGTGCAACCAAATAAATAAATATATATATATATATATATATATATATATATATATATATATAATTTAAAAAAAGAGTCTTTATCTTCTAAAAAAGGATGAGGTACATGAACTGCTGAAGGAGATGGGAATCAGCAGAATCTTCTCACCGTGGGCTGACCTGAGTGAACTCTCAGTTACTGCGAGAAATATTAAAATAACCAAGGTTTTACAAAGAGCAATGGTTGAGGTTAGTAAGGAACTGAAGCAGTGGTGGGAAACCTGTCAGAAATCACTGCTTATTCCATGCCTCCCATCATCAAAGTGGACCGACCATTTCATTTCATGATCTGTGAAGAAACCTCTAGAATGCTGCTATTTCTGGGCAGGATGGTGAATCCAACTCTCCTGTGACCTATGACATGCGTGAGTATTTAGAACTATAGCAAATGTTGAATCCGAGGTGTTTGAACCTACACAGGACAGTGGCACTGGGTGTCGAAAAGAGAGAGTGTCCCCCCTTGTCCTCAAATGCTAGTTTGAGTCGTTCTGAGATAAATCTGCGTATTAAATTCAAACTTATTTTAAGGAGAAAAAAATAAAGTAAAAGGAGGGGAAAAAGCGAGAATCATATATAGAAGCTAAGGATTAGTGAGAAGAGACAAGTGTGGCGACAAGGTTCTAATTTTTTTTAATTTTGCCTTACTTTCCTCTTTTCATATAAGGAATCATTATACAGGAATAGTAATTACTAATAATGGCCTTGCTCAGTTACTTTAATAAAAATACCTATTGTGATCTTGTATCTAGTAGGACTCTATCAGAACGAGCAACTCAAATGAAGGCGATTTATTGGTCTCAGAGGCAGGACAAACCTTAGTACTGGTTTGCTCCAACTGCTCTATGATGTCCTCAAGGACAGGCCTTTTGGCCTTGCTGTTCTTCCTCCTGTGATATTAGCAGCATTTTCAGTTTGCTTTCCATTGTGGTAGCAAGAACTGCAGTGGTTCTAGGGTTTGCATCCGTACATCAGAGGAGAACTTATTTCCCCCAAGAAAACTTCACCCACATTTTGTTGATCTAATGTAGGTCAACACCCCTTCTTTTTTTTTCTTTTTTAACATCTTTATTGGAGTATAATTGCTTTACAATGCTGTGTTAGTTTCTGCTTTATAACAAAGTGAATCAGTTATATATATACATATGTCCCCATATCTCTGCCCTCTTGCATCTCCCTCCCTCCCACCCTCCAAATCCCACCCCTCTAGGTGGTCACAAAGCACCGAGCTGATCTCCCTGTGCTATGTGGCTGCTTCCCACTAGCTATCTATTTTACGTTTGGTAGTGTATATATGTCCATGCAACTCTCTCACTTTGTCCCAGCTTACCATTCCCCCTCCCCGTATCCTCAAGTCCATTTTCTAGTAAGTCTGTGTCTTTATTCTTGTCTTGCCCCTAGGTTCTTCATGACCATTTTTTTTTTTTTTTTTAGATTCCATATATATGTGTTAGCATACGGTATTTGTTTTTCTCTTTCTGACTTACTTCACTCTGTAGGACAGACTCTAGGTCCATCCACCTCACTACAAATAACTCAATTTCATTTCTTTTTATGGCTGAGTAATATTCCATTGTATATATGTGCCACATCTTCTTTATCCATTCATCTGTTGATGGGCACTTAGATTGCTTCCATGTCCTGGCTATTGTAAATAGAGCTGCAATGAACATTGTGGTACATGACTCTTTTTGAATTATGGTTTTCTCAGGGTATATGCCCAGTAGTGGGATTGCTGGGTCGTATGGTAGTTCTATTTGGAGTTTTTTAAGGAACCTCCGTACTGTTCTCCATAGTGGCTGTATCAATTTACATTCCCACCAACAGTGCAAGAGGGTTCCCTTTTCTCCACACCCTCTCCAGCATTTATTGTTTGTAGATTTTTTGATGATGGCCATTCTGACCGAACACCCCTTCTTGTACCTGCACAAATTCCAGTGTTTGGGAAAATGCCATATACTGATAGACTTGTGTTTGCATAACCTGGACCAGTCACTATGGCAAAAGGGACCATCTGATTAAATTACACAAGTCAGGCCCCTCACTTGTAGCTGGTGGTAGGTTAAATCCTTCCCCACACCATATGGCTGTCCCACAACAGGGGAGAGGTGGAATTATTGATGAAGGGACAGTCACAGATCAAATTTTGAATAAATTATATAATAATAAGAGTTAACACTTACACACCAGACACTTACTATATACCAGGCACTATTCTAAGTGTTTAAATATAAAATAAAAATATGATTAACTCATTAAATTAGTTAACTCACAGCAACACCATAAAATAGGCACTATATTAACCTCACTTTACAAATGAGGAAACTGAGGCATAGGCAGGATTTTTTTTTTTTTTTTTTTTTTTTTTTTTGCCCAAAATCAAAGCACGTAGGTAACAGAGCTTGGCTTTGATTCTAGACAGTCAAGATTTACATATACACATGTAAATATACAGTTAATAATATGTATAAATACATTTATACTTTTACACACACATATATACTTATACACATATTTATACCACATACACACACTCACTGACTCACACACACTCACATATTGGATAAGTCCAGCTCTTCAGATCTTATGATTATAACAAAGGTGCCATCTGGTGTTAGAACCCTCTAATTGCAGAAAAAGCACCCAAGTGGAAATGAAGACCCTCAAACAATAGAAACTTAACTTCAAAGTAGTCTAAAATCCTAACATCAGAGCTCTGCCTCTCTCTTTGAGGCATCCTTATCATGCCTGAAAACACATTTAACCTTTCAGTGTTGCTTCCAGCTGGCCCTGCATACTTATTCTCTATATGACCTGTGAAAACCACTCCTGAATGAGAATCATTTCATTCTCATGTCCATGGAAAGAGCATAACATGGAATTTTTAAATTTGGGGATAAAATGAGTTGTCCTATATTACACACCAAGTCCTCCCATCTTTAACACCCAGTCCAGCCCTGTGCATACATCTGCCTGTCCCAAGTGGCTGACTTTGGAGGCAACATGGTACTTTTCTTCCTCTTCCAGTTAGTGGATAAAATGTGATGACTGCAAATCTTTCCCAGGATATGGGAGTACATTGTGGCAGAATCCCTGTTTAATTTCTCTAACTGCTTTGTTAAACTTGGGACTTGATATTGGTCTGACATAGTGAGGGAGCTCTCCAGGGATGATACCTTGGATGGAAACCCAACCCTGTGTTTTCTCTTCTCTTTCAGTACAATTAATTCTAGATTTTTGAAACTACTTCCATAATTAACTTTGAATTGAAACAAGGTCGCCAGGAGTAGTACCCTCTAGCCCACACCTTCTTGTCAGCCCACTGTAACTTACCCAGTCAGAATTCCCTCCAGTTAATGATTTAATAAGCCTTCTGGTAAGCCAAAGGAGCAACTTAACATGCTCACACTGACTCCTCTCCTTAAAAGTGTTATTAAATATAGAGTGCCTGCCTCACTCTCAAGGGAGCACCCTGTTAAAATAAATGATTAGTTACTATACACACACACACACTCATTCACACAGACTCACATACAAGAGTCCAACACTGCAGGCTTAACCTTTGGGCTGCTGAACATCAAGTTTCTCATAGCATGTAAGGTGTTAATAATGTGGTGCTATTTCAATGCATTTAAGTGAGCTGAAAGTTTTTGGCAAAATAGAACATTCTCTTAGTTCATATTCAAGTAACAAAGGTTGCATAAATGCAGATTACACAATTTCACAGCTGTATAACATCAGCATGTTTTTAAAAAGACATGAAAGAGAAGGTGCTGAGCAGAAGTTCACTGATACATGGCAAGCAGTGTGGTTTTCAAAGGTTTTCCCTTGAATCAGTATCTCATTAAATAGTTTGGCAATAAGGATTTATCATAATCAGTGTGAACTGCAAATGTTCCAAGGTCATGAGCTTTTCAGTGGGTAACAAGTGTCATTAAAGGAGCCCCCGTTCTACTCAAAAGCTGCTTCTGCACCTTTGGTCTGTTGGTAGACCCCAAATCCTTGCTTCCGGGAACTTAGGTCCAGAGTTCTATACACAAGTCAGGGATAAAGAAGTAATGATATTTACATACTCTTTCTTTACATAATCTGGAAGACTCAGAGTTCAAACTACCTATTCTAACAAGAGACTATGAAAATATTTCTTCAACACCAGTGAAAATTCTGCACCTAATTAACATTTTTATTTCTTAATCTTTTCAGTTCAGCTGAGTTTTCTTTTTGGAGTAAACTCTTCCCCTTGATTACAAGGGCCATTCATGAACCTACCTGTCAGGGAGTCTTCAGTGTTCTTCTGTGGGCTAAGATACCATATCACCCCACTACTCCTCCTACCAGACCCAGTCCTACCATCTCCCTTCTGCCCTAGACTCCTTGTACAATAACCAAGGTCTGAAGACCTGGATTCAAGTTCTAAAATGAACAAATAATGAGGGAACTTTCTGCCATGATGGAAATATTCAATTTCTTGCTTTGAGCAGTAGATAGAAGAGTTTATAGACTTTTCAAAACTCATTGAAATAAATACTTAATACCTATGCTCTCTTTGTATATAAATTAGACCTCAATTTTTTTAAATGAGCAAATAGCCTCTATACACATTAGGAAATTCTCTTTGGGGGACATGATTTTATTGCCCTCTATGGAACACCCATCTACCTGGGCAAAACTGAAAGAAGCACAGGCCTTATTTTCAAGTTGGGCTCTGTGACTATGTGTTGATGATGGAGGTTCCTAAAGAGAAACCTTAGTGACTCATGACCCAAGTCCAGAGATGACACCACCTTCAGGATAAGAATGTCCAATGTGAAGGCTTGCAATGTCTCCCCTCCAAAATGCCTCGTATTCACACACAGAATGTTATGACTCCTTAGACATGGTAGAAAAAGTAACTTCTGCTGAAGGCTCAGTCTTGTAACACCCAAAAAAGTCCTGTGAGGAGAAGGTATAAGGAAGGGTCTAACTCTAATTATGCTGCCATTCCAGGACCTGCCAGCCTGCCTCTCATTCTGGTTACCTCCAAGTAATGGCAAGCATCTATTGAGCACTATGTACTAGATGTAGTTCTAGATACTTGACTTGTATTAACTCACCTAATCATCACATCTTCTTTAGTTGGTACAGAGGAGAAGAGTAGAAGGACGGAAGGTGCTATGGTGTGACTGCCTTACCTACCTCGACAACTTGATCTTCTTTCTCCTTTCCCACCATTTCCTCATGAAATCAAAGAAATGGGGACAAGCATGATCTCTGAAGTGCAAGTCAAGAATGGAAACAGGAGGACAAAGGCAGCCAGGAGCATAGGTCACTTCCACAGTTAGAATCAGAAGAAACCCCAGGAGTGGCATGTGAAGGGCAGAGAAGTATACTCTACTTTGTGGGCACATTTCCTGCAGAGAATTTAAAAACAATAATAAAGTTGATCTGCTTTTTATTATCACCATGTGATGATAACTCTAAATAATATCAATGAGAAGCTACTGTTTCCCCCCAAAATCTTTTGTCTAAGTTCTAAACAATTATTATAGTTTCCATTGAGTTTTACCATTAATATGCAAACCTGAAATTAGTACATTTTTGTTAGTCTTTAGTAGTTATTGTATTATGCATAAAGTTAATTCTGAAAACTCCTAGTTATATAGTCAGCTCTCAACACATGTGGATTAAGCTACACACATTTGAGAGTAAGTTGGTAATAGTTCAGAATCAATCTTTCAAGCTCACTTTGGGCACAGTTCACCTCTCCAACCCCATGGTACTACATATTCCTGTGTTTATGCAGTAAATAAAAATAAACAATGACATCACAGTGGTTGTAAAGGCAAAGAAAGAGAACTTGAAATACTTTAATTTGGCATTCGGTGTGGGAACTTGAAGTTTTTACTTTTTGGAACTTTCAGAAAAAGTCAATTCATTCATTCCAGTATTACTTCCTTGTTGGAAAATGCTGCAGAATGTAAGTATAACAGTGAAAAGGTTTTCCCAGGGAAGAGGAAGCTATGTCCACAGAAAGACACAAAAGAAAATATGGTACAAGAGAATCAGTTCAAATTTTATTTTCTCTTTGATGCAGTTTTTCTTCTCTGTTATTTTTTTTCTGATGTAAAGCTTTAGATGAGATTAACCAAACACAAAAATATTTGCAAACAACCAGCATCAGCTTTGAACAATGCATAGTGAGACATCAAGCTTTAAAATGGATTCTTTTAGACAGCTAACACAGATCGTGTAAGGATATTAACCACGCAACAAAAAATATAGGGAAAGGGACATTTCTTAGAAAACAGAATGAAATTTCAAAGAATGCCAGGAGAAACCACAAAAAATGCAGCTCTTACATTGCCAGAAGCAATTAAACAATAATATATGAATCCCACAATCATTTTCACCAAGAACTAGACACTTATTCTAAAGCCATTGGTCAAAAAACATCCATTTCCTTTGTCACTTAGCTACTTTTAAATGATTTTTGCAGAAGAATTAAAACTTTGGAAGTTCTTACCAGAAATAATAGAGATTTCTTTTTTTTTTTAACATCTTTATTGGAGTATAATTGCTTTACAATGGTGTGTTAGTTTCTGCTTTATAACAAAGTGAATCAGTTATACATATACATATGTTCCCATATCTCTTCCCTCTTGTGTCTCCCTCCCTCTCACCCTCCCTATCCCACCCCTCTAGGTGGTCACAAAGCACCGAACTGATCTCCCTGTGCTATGCGGCTGCTTCCCACTAGCTATCTATTTTATGTTTGGTAGTGTATATATGTCCTCTGATAAATTTTCTAGCGAAGATATTTTAGTGGAGATATTTCTGCTGAGAGGTATTTGAAAGGCATATACTCAGAGAAAACCATAATTCAAAAAGACATATGCACCCCAATGTTCATTGCAGCACTATTTATAATAGCCAGGTCATGGAAGCAACCTAAATGCCCATTGACAGATGAATGGATAAAGAAGATGTGGTACATATGTACAATGGAATATTACTCAGCCATAAAAAGGAATGAAATTGGGTCATTTGTAGAGACTTAGATGGATCTAGAGACTGTCATACAGAGTGAAGTTAAGTTAGAAAGAGAAAAACAAATATTGTATATTAACGTATATATGTGCAAACTAGAAAAATGGTACAGATGAACCTGTTTGCAAGGCAGGAATAGAGACACAGACGTAGAGAACAAACATATGGATGCCAAGGAGGGAATTGGGGGGTGGGAGGAATGGGAGATTGGGATTGACATATATACACTAATATGTATGAAATAGATAACTAATAAGAACCTGCTGTATAGCACAGGGAACTCTACTTAGTGCTCTGTGGTGACCTAAATGGGAAGGAAATCCAGAAAAGAGGAGATATATGTATACAAATGGCTGATTCACTTCACTGTACAGTAGAAGCTAACACAGCATTGTAAAACAACTATACCCCAATAGAAAAAAAAAAAAAAAGAAAGCCACTAGAAATGTGTCTGAATGAAAAAAAAATGAACAGTATTGCAATTTCCAGAATATTGTGATTGGGGTTTTTATGAATTTCTACCAAATTTATCCTTATGTGTGAGACTTTTCTATTTGTATACATGTTGTTTCACATGAAAAAAAATTGAAATTGAAATTAATAAAGTGTTCTTTCCTAAGATAGGATGGCAAATCTGGTCATACTATTTTTGGAACGTGAATATGCAAAGAAGATAAGCTTGTCATTGACAAATTTGCAGAAGTAGCTCAGAAATAGAAATCGTAATACTATTATTCATTACAGTTTCAGAAAAACACAGGTATAAGGATTTTCCCTTCCCTTCCCTTTTCCCTTCCCCCAAAAAACATATTACTATAGTTAAAAGTATTACTCCATTACTTTTTCCTTTTTGTACTGTATGTAATATTTTCACGAGTATGATTATATACATATACATCAAGAGAATTAAATTTTCACAGTGTTTCTTTTCTGGCTAGTATTATTATTTAGCTCATTAATTAGTTTAGCGTAGAGAAGGAAGATTTTTTTTTTTAAATAATCCTCTGTGAGTCTTAAACATACTACAAACATCACTGAAGCCAGTTATAAAAAGCCAGGTATAAAACTGGAAGTGAATTGTGGACAGCCCTGTGGTCTGACGTCCTTTTTTATTATCTAATATCTAGTGTATTATAATAGCTTCCAACATTTTAAAGTATTTCCCTTCACTCCATATTTACCCTTTATATTCCTGTCAGACCCATCAACCAAATGTTCATGGTGAAAGTCAGCAGTGACTCTAAAATTTGTATATAAGAGGAGCTTTCTTAGAAGTGTCCATCTGCTTGGAGGGGACATCAGAGGCCTTGTCTAAGGACGAATTTGCTTAGCAAGGGCAAGGGTTTAACTAATATGTTTATTTAGAGGCATAGGAGGTAGGGAGGAACAGGTGAGGAGGAGTCAAAAGCCAGCTTTCCTGACTACTGCTGAGTGATAGCATGGAGGTGTACTAACTCCACAAGTCCAGAGATCAGGAAACCCAGGTGAAATCCAGTATATCAGCTAATCATGTGATTGTGGACAAGTTTTTACTCTCAGTCTCCTCATCTGAAAAATGAGGGGGTGGGCCTAGATGGTCTTTAAAGCCCCTTCCAACCATAACATTCAATGGTTATGACTCATTTGCCATGGCAGTCTTCAACTATGGATGGCCCTAGATTTATGCCAAATTTACATTGCATCAAAGTGGAGAGACAAACAGCCATGGAGCCAGAGACTATGAGTTAATCGGCAAGCCACAGTTGGATAAATGAGAAAGTATCAGGTTCCTGTTTAAGAGACCAGGTGTTTTACATAGTGTGTGTTGTTCTTCCATAAACTTTGGCTTCTTAGATCATGTCTACGTTCACAAGTCCTTCTGTAAACCATGTCACTATCAACTGAGACAAACACTTAAGTTTTCTATTTCTGTGTCACCTGGAACTCCTTTAATCCCACTGGACAAAAATTGGGTAGAAGTAATTTTAAAAATTGCTGCATATCAGTCTAGTTTACACAACAAATATTTCCATATAGGCAGGAGCCAGTTTTCTGGTATTTGGAGGACAGGCCAGATCTCAGAGTGGTCTTTTAACTCAAAAACCAAATGTGGGTGAGCTCATTCACTGGAACTTTGTTAAGGAGAATTCATTTCATTTCCTTGGCATAAATTAAGCTGTAGTGAGCGAATGAAAGATTCCACCACCTTTCACTGAGATGGTAAATTGAGCTCTGCAGTGGAGGTCAGAAAGAGACCTGGGCCCTCTGGAGAATGTGGAGGAAGTGGGACCCGATGGCGTGTGTTGGTTTCCTGGCTGGAAGCCAGGGAGAATCAAACAAGTGGCCAGTGAAACTGCAGGCCTACATCCTTCAGTGGGAGAAGAGCTAGTGAGAATCTCTGGATCCTGCCCAGGCTGCAGTGGGGGAAAGAGGAGAAGGGAGAGACTTGTCTACAGGAGAAGGAGGTGTGCCTACATCACAGCCCTCTACTCGGACTGGAGACACCCCTACCAAGGGCAAGGAGTAGTCCTGGGGGCCCCTCTGTCCCTGGTGAGTGCAGGCTGGCTTCTGGGGCCTCCAGGCAAGGAAGAGCCTCCATTGCCAGCTCCTCTGCTTGTTGAACCCTTTGAATGTGGATGTGCCATGGGCTTTCTCCTCAGACTTCTGGGCTCCTCAGAGCAGCTTCCAACTCCCACATCTGTAGTCAGTTGCCATCTGTGTATCGCCAAAACTCCTCACCAGCTGCTCAGCCCAGACCATTCTCCTGTGGGCTATACTCCAAACCCCAGCAGCTTACTGTACCTCTCCACACCTTTAGGTACCCCCAAATCCTATCTGAATCCAAACTAGATGTCTGCACACTCACACAAGCCCTGTGTCCTCTCAGAATATGCCACCAACACCCTTTCACTCACCTGCCTCCGAAACCAGAAATTCAACCTCATCACAACCCCATCCAATTAGTCACATCATCATATAGACTTCATTTCCTTACAGTCGCAAATTTATTTTTCCCTCTCCGTTCCCACCACCACTGAATTAATTCAGTCCCTCACCATTCATTTCCTGGAGTAGTGCACCACCTCCAACTCCCAAGAGTTACCCTGCTGCCAATCTTGTTCCTTCCAATCAGTTCTCCATATGCTCGCAGAATGAGCTTTCAGAAATGCATATATAATCCCGTTACTCCCCTGCTTAAAACCCTTTGATGATGCCTAAAACAAAGTCAAAAGGCAAATGATAAAATGGGAGGAAATATATGCATCACATATGATAAAGAGTTAACATCCCTAATATATTCAGAGTACCCATATACCGGTGAGAAGACAAACAGAAAAATGGGCAAAGGCTATAACAGGCCTTTCATACACTAGGAATGAAATGATCAACAAACCTATGAGAAGAACCTGCTGTAGCATAGGGAACTCTACTCAATACTCTATAATGGCCTATATGGGAAAAGAATCTAAAAAAAAAAAAAAAGAGTGGACATATGTATATGTTTAACTGATTCACTTTGCTGTACACCTGAAACTAACACAATATTGTAAATCAACTATACTCCAATAAAAATAATAATAAAATAAAAACCTGTGAAAATGTGTGAGCTCTCATTGTCAAGCAAACGCAAATCAAAAGAACAATGAGATTCTACTTTTTCACCTCATAAGATTGGCACAAATTAAGTTTGAGAACATCCAGGAAGATGTGAAGAGGGTGTGAGGACTTATGCATTCTCATATATTTCCACAACCTTTATGAAAAGTAGTCTGCCAGGATACGTTCAAATTTAAAAAGGAATGGAACATTCGGGGCAGCTATCACACCTAGAACTCTTTCCAACAAAAAGAAAAGTATCAATATGTAAGACTATTGGTATATGAATGTTTATTACAGCACTGTTTGTAATAGCAGAAAAACTAGAAACAATCTGAATGACCTTCAATAGAAAACAAAGTTAAATAAAATACATTCACATTATGGAACAATATTATGCATCCATTTAAAAGAAATGAATGATCAAAATGTATTATCGTGGAAGGGTACCCATAATGTATTATTAAGTTTAAAAAAGGCAGGTTACAAAGCAATGTGTATAGCCTTATCTTGTACCTGTGAAAATTAAGCAGTCATATATTTGCACATATTTATTTTATAATCAAGATGTGAAAGAATGTATACCACGGGGGAAACAGAGGTGGAGGCTAGAAGAAGAGATTTTTTTAAATATAGCTCTGATTGTTTAACACTCATTTCTCCTCATCCCAGGACCCTGTGTATTTTCTTCACAGCATGCCATCATCACAGTCCATAACGAATTTCTTATGTTTATCTCTAACATGGGCTTTGTCTATCTCTTTCCAATAGAATATAAATTTTGTGAGAACAGAGACCCATACCCATCTTGGTAACCACTAACTCCTCAGCATCTTACAGGGCCTGGCACTTAAAAATACTTATTGATTCCATATATATGTGTTGGCATACGGTATTTGTTTTTCTCTTTCTGATACGCCAATAAAGATTTTAAAACTAAATAAAATAAAGTTAATAAGCTAAAAACAATACGTATTGAATTGGTTTATAAATTAATAATTCAATGGTTTCTGTAATTAAAAAAAAGAAATTAAAAGGTCAAACTCCTATAATGGCTATTTACAGTTTCTGGAATAAAAGCTTGGAGCACATTCATTCATCATCAGCTTCCTGGCTTTTCTCTGCAGCTTCATCTCCCCGCTCCCCTCACCATGGCCCCCCATTCTGCCCCAGTTCTTCTCTTCAAGGCTAAGATTCCTTGAGGGCAGGGACCATGTCTTACTAGATTTTGGATCCCTATGCCTTATACAGTGCCCAATATGTTATAGTTCCTCAGGGAATGTTTGTTAAATGATCACTTCAATTGCAGACAGGGGAGGAGGGGAATGAATGAAATGGCTTAGACCTGAAGGAGGGGATCCCCTCTCAATGGGAGCTGCCTTGCCTTACAAGCTCTGGGACCTTGGGAAAATCACTTATAAACTGGATATAACTAAAACATTAACCCCTTTACAGGGTCATTAGTACCCAATGAGATAGCAGGCGTGAATGTATAGTGTAAACTTCAAAGAACTGTACATATATTGTTATTTTTATTAGATAGATAGATAGGCTTAATGTCACATTTATTTCTCGAAATCAAATTTAATCTGTACCAGCTGCCACTGAACAGCAAGAAATTCAATTTCATTATTGTTTGTGTTTCCTTCCACTGCCCCCAGCATCATTCAGAAGTGCCGAGCGCCTTTCCCTCGTCTTCATATTTAAAGAGGACCCTCTCATCTTCAGCTCCTACCGCTCACTGTGAATATGCTTATGGTCCAAGCCCAGGAGGTCCCCATGTAGACAGGAGGCTCTGTGCTTCCATGCCAATCTGGGACATGCAGTTTTGCCCCGGCTGGGAGCTCTGGCATCTGGAGGCCAACCTGACCAGGTGGACCATGAAGCTTTCCCTTCTAGGGTCCTGGAAGTACTGTGAAGAGCCAGGATGCTGGTCATAGCTCAAGAACCCATAGGCTTGCACCCATTGGCAGATTCGGAAATAGTTCTTCCTTTCCCAAGTTGACCACCATCTCCACCCTGCCAGCATGCTTCTCTCCCTCTCTGAACAAATGTAGCACAATCTCCTCACAGAGAAGTCTCCAAGCAACTTCTAAGATCCCTGAGACAAGGGAACGCAAAGATCTGGTTACCTTCCTAAAGCCAAAAGAAGGACAGAGCAAACATTAACAGCCCTTGAAATTAGTCTGACACCTTATCATTATTAAAACAATAATCAGGATAGAGGAATAATAGGAAACCTACTATAATGCAGTTGACTACAATTCCTGTGAAAGCTTTCTCTTAAATGACTCCCAAAACTATAGCTTAAGAATTTGAAAAGGACCCTTGAGAGGGCTCACCTAGTTCAAAACGTAAAGTAACTCTTTCCAACATTCTTGCTGCAGTCATCATGGTAGAAAAAAACCCCTCATGCAATTCTGACTAGATGATTCTGTTCAAATATATGACTAGATTATTCTGTTAAAATAAGATTTAAATTCACTGAAGAAATCTGTTGTCTTGGGTGCTCCCTGTTCAAAAGAAGGACTTTTGCTCCAAAAGAATGCACTTTTCTTTACCCCTCACTTATACTTAAGCTTGCTGTGCCAGCTTTTCTGTAGGCGATTCTGTGATACGTCTCTGCTCTCAGTGAATTGTGGTACCTTCATCAGCACCCCAAGAATTCTCAGTCAAGATGTGCTATCTTTGATAGTAGAGGCCCCTGCTTAATGAATGAGTTATCCAGTGGCTCCCCTGCCTTGGGATCTCATGCAAAGCTGTGTCACCTGCTTTAGTGCATAGAATTCCTTTCACGATGATGTATCACCATCTTTCTGATATCCAAGGTTATCGCTGTTTGCTATAGGTTCAAGGTGCTTTTTTCCATGTCACATTGTCCCATAGATAAAAATAGGAGGTTGTGATACACAATTGAATTTGGATGTCCTGGAACTGGACCTTAAATGATGCAGAGTAAAATCTGTGAACAGCTCCCTAGCCCATTGTCCAGTGTGTATACTGTTGCCACAATGTCTCAGCCATGTGACTTTGGCCAAGACACAATCCAGTCATACTTCAGATGCCTTATCTACAAAACAGGAGAGTAACTCCACACAGCTTAAAGCTAAGTAGTTAGACCAAGAGCCTGCAGAATCAACTACATTATACTGTATACGATAATAATTTCACAGATGTAATTTCATAAGATGCCTTCCAGTTCTAAAACCTAATATATCATTTACTGGTGAGTTGTGTTTTGCTTTGTTTGAGTCTTAGTTTGCTCTTGCATAAAACAAAAATAATAATCCCTGCTTGAATCACAAGATTATTGTAAAGAGGATTATATAAAATAAACTATGCAAATATATTTTGAAAAGTACAAAGTGTTTTTTTTAATTGAAGTATAGTTGACTTACAATATTATATTAGTTTCAGGTGTGCAACATAGTGATTCAATATTTTTATAGATTATACTCGATATAAAATTATCATAAAATATTGACTGTATTCCCGATGCTATACATTACATCCTTGTAATTTATTTATTTTATACCTAGTTGTTTGTACTTCCTAATCCCTTTCACCTATTTTGCCCTTCCTCCCACCCCTCCACCCCCTGCTGGTAAACACTAGCTTGTTAACTGTATCTGTGAGTCTGTTTCTGTTTTGTTATAATTGTTCATTTATTTTATTTTCTAAATTCCACAGAAAAGTGAAAAAATACAGTATTTGTCTTTCTCTCTCTGACTTATTTCACTGAGCAGTTCCATCTATATTGTCACAAATGCCAAAATTTCATTATTTTTTATGGCTGAGGAATATTCCATTGTGTGTGCATTTGTACGTGTGTTTGTATATATATGTATATATACCATATCTTCTTTTTATTAATTTTTATTGGAGTATAGTTGATTTACAATGTCATGTTAGTTTCTGCTGTACAGCAAAGTGAATCTGTTATACATATACTTATATCCATTCTTTTTTAGATTCTTTTCCCATATAAGTCATTACAGAGTACTGAGTAAAGTTCCCTATGATATACAGTAGGTTCTTTTTAGATATCTATTTTATATATAGAGGTGTGTATATATCTTCTTTATTCATTCACCTGTTGATGGACACTTAGGTTGCTTCTATATCCTGGCTATTGTACATAATGCTGCTATGAATATTAGAATGCATATATCTTTTCAAATTAGTGGGGGTTTTTATTTCTTCAGATAAATACCCAGGATAGGAATTGCTGAATCATCTGGTAGTTCTATAGTTCTATTTTTAATTTTTTTTTTTTTTTGGCCATGCCACGCAGCATGCGGGCTCTTAGTTCCCTGACCAGGGATTGAACCCGTGCCCCCTGAATTGGATGCACAGAGTCTTAACCACTGGACCACCAGGGAAGTACCCTCCATACAGTTTTCCATAGTGACTGTACCAATTTACATTTCCACCAACAGTGCATGAGGGGTCCTTTTTCTCCACATCCTTGCCAACACATTTTATTTCTTGTCTTTTTGATGATAGCCATTCTGACAGGTATGAGGTATGTCATTGTGGTTTTGATTTGCATTTCCCTGATGACTAGTGATGTTGAACATCTTTTCATGTGCCTGTCATCCATCTGTGTGTCTTCTTTGGAAAAATACCTATTCAGGTCCTCTGCTAGTTTTATAACCCGATCGATTGCTTTGACATTTTAAAATATTAAATTGTATGAGTTCTTTATATATTTTGGATGTTAACTCCTTATAAGACATGTAGTTTGCAAATATCTTCTCCCATTCAGTAGGTTGCCTTTTCAGTTTGTTGAAGGTTTCCTTCACTATGCAAAAGCTTTTATATTTGATTAGGTCCCATTTGTTTATTTTTGCTAGTTTCCCTTTCTTAAGGAGACAGATCCAAAAAACAATTATTGCTAAGACCAGTGTCAAAGAGTGTACTGCCTATGTTTTCTTCTAGGAGATTTATGGTTTGGGGTCTTACATTTAGGTCTTTAACCCATTTTGAGTTTATTTTTGTATAATTACATACAGCTGTCCAATTTTCCCAGC
Source organism: Balaenoptera borealis (assembly GCF_965194805.1). Lineage (NCBI taxonomy): Eukaryota > Metazoa > Chordata > Mammalia > Artiodactyla > Balaenopteridae > Balaenoptera > Balaenoptera borealis. The sequence continues at coordinate 40,485,176 of NC_138876.1, forward strand.
ACCACTTATTGAAGAAACTGTTTTTACCCCATTGTATATCCTTGCCTTTTTGTCATAGATTAATTTACCATATTAGTGTGGGTTCATTTCTGCAATCTCTCTTCTGTTCCATTATCTATGTGTCTGTTTTTGTACCAGTACCGTATCATTTTGATTACTGTAGCTTTGTATTGTAGCATAGTCTGAAGACAGCTTGATATCTCCAGCTTTGTTCATTTTTCTCAGGACTGCTCTGGCTATTTAGGGTCTTTTGTGGTTTCATACAAATTTTAAGATTTTTTGCTCTAATTCTGTGAAAAATGTCATGGGATTACATTGACTCTGTAGATTTCCTTGGGTGGTATGGACATTTTAACAATATTAATTCTTCCAATTCTTGAGCATGGGATATCTTTCCATCAATTTGTATCATCTTCAATTTCCTTTTTTTTTCTTAACTTTTTACAATTTTTATTTTATATTAGACTATAGTTGATTTACAATGTTGTGTTAGTTTCAAGTGTACAGCAAACAATTCAGTTATACATATACATATATCTATTCTTCTTCAAATTCTTTTCCCATTTAGGTTATTACATAATATTGAGCAGATTTCCCTGTGCTATATAGTAGGTCCTTCTTGGTTATCTATACATCTTCACTTTCCTTCATCAGTGCTTTATAGTTTTCAAAGTACAGGTCTTTCACTTCCTTGGCTAATATTATTTCTAGGGATTTTAATTCTTTTTGATTCTATTGTAAATGGGATTGTTTTCTTGATTTCTCTTTCATCATTAGCGTATAGATATGCTACAGGTTTCTGTATATTAATCTTGTATCCTCCAAACTTACTGAATTCATTTATTAGCTCTAATAGTTTTTTGGTGGAGTCTTTAGGGTGTTCTATATATAGTATCATGTCATCTACAGATAGTGAGTTTTACTTCTTCCCTTCCAATTTAAATGCCTTTCATTTCTTTTTCCTGTCTGATTGCTGTGGTTAGGACTCCAAAACTATGTTAAATAGAAATGGTGAAAGTTGACATCCTTGTCTTGTTCTTGATCTTAGAGGAAAAGCTTTCAGCTTTTCACCATTGAATATGATGTTAGCTGTGGATTTGTCATAAATGACCTTTTTAATGTTATGTTCCCTCTATACTCACTTTGTTGAGAGTTTTTATCATGAATGGATGTTGAATTTTGTCAAATGCTTTTCCTGCATCTATTGAGAGGATCATGTGATTTTTTAATTCTTTGTATTGTTAATGTGGTGTATCATGTTGACTGATTTGTGGATATTGAACCATCCTTTCATCCCTAGAATAAATCCCACTTGAACATGATGTATGATCCTTTATATGTATTGATGAATTCAGTTTGCTAATATTTTATTGAGGATTTTGTCAATTATGATCATCAGGAATATTGGCCTGTAATTTTCCTTTTTTGTAGTGTCTTTGTTTGGTTTGGGTATCAGGGTGATGCTGACCACATAGAATGAATTTGGAAGTGTTCGCTCCTCTTCAATTTTTTGGAATAGTTTGAGAAGGACAGGTATTAACTCTTTTTTAAATGTTTGGTAGAATTCCCCTGTGAAACTGTCTAGTCCAGAATTTCTTTAGGGGGATTTTGGTTTTTTTTTGATTACTGATTCAATTTCATTACTAGTAATCAGTCTGTTCAGATTATCTATTTCTTCCTGATTTAGTTTTGGACAATTGTATGTTTCTACGAATTTATCCATTTTTTTCTAGGTTGTCCATGGCCATAATTATTTTCATATAACTGGACTTCAAACCACTTGTATTATTTACATAATTATTTCTTGGTCAAAAGACATGAACTATCAAACAAAGTAGGTAAGTAACTTTAGACATCTCCATTAACCCCATGCAATTTTCTTTAAAGCTAGAGAGGGAAGAAATTGTACTCAATTATTCCATTCTTTCCCTGGACTATAGGATGGTCTAACTCTAAGGTTTTCATCTATGGTAAGGAAATATTTATAATCTATAACTTCTTACATCAATGTATACGTTCTATCATAATTACTTCCTTTAGTCTGAAATTTGGGTGCAAAATTAGGTGACATTCAAATCTGGACTATATTAAATACCTTTTGGTTTGATTGAGTCGGATTTGTAAACAAATGACTTTCCTAAAAACATGAAGTCATATAAAATCTTTTACTGTTAATGCCTTGTTCTCTCCTGACACCATAAATAAACCTCATTTCCCCTCAAGGATTAGTGAGAAAAGCACATTTTGAAAAATCTCTCTTTCTGCAAAGATATTAGGTAATTGCTACCCGCTGCCTTGTACTTTCTTCCCTTTAGTTCCTAATGAAGAAAGTAAACAACGTTTCAAGTCGAGCGTGTCTTGGAGCTCAGCATTTTAAGCGGACTTCTACTATCTTGGCATTTCTACAAGGTCTGTTACATGATTTACAGTGAAACTGGCTGTGGTGAGCAGCCTAATCTCTACCAATGCCATGTAAAATCAATCTTGCAACATTTTAGCATTGTCTGCTATTGCTTCTGATGCACTCTCAAGTTTCCTTTCTAGTTTCCTATCATTTTTATTTGGCTACCCCAAGAGCCTCCTTACATTAGCCTGAGCATTCCAAATTCTTGCTTTTCTTTTATTTACTTTTCTTTTCTTTGCTCCTTTAATGCACACCTATTGGGTCTGCTGTACGCAGTTCACTGAACCAATTTCTGTGGGAAGTTCTAGAAGGACCAGGACATACTGGGTCCCAAGTGTCTTGCAGTAGCATAGAGCAAGCCCAATACTCTTACAAGGTTGAAAGTGACAAGAGGTACAGACAAACTGTGAAATCATATTTGCAGCACAGAAGACTTTTTGGAATAGACACCCTTTAGACTGAACAGTTAAAGATCAATATGATTTGGACCTGTGGGGATGGAAGAGGGAACACCATACAAAAGAAGTGGTGTGGGCAAAGGCAGTGAAAACTCCCCGACATGTATGCAGGCTGGAGCAGTTCAGGCTGACTAAATCATTAGGCACCTGGAGGGAAGTAAATTAAGGTTAGAAAGGTAGTTACCAGATCATGGGTATATGTGGTTAGTATTGTGATCATTCTGTGTTACTAATCAACTTAGAAATCTATTCTCTCCCCTATTAAATTCTAGATTAAGTCTCTATGCTAGGTGGAGGGAAGAAAGGAGAGGGGAAGGGAGTAAAAAGAACAAGCAAGTCATGGTCCCTGCCTTCAAGGAATTTAATGGAGGAGAGATCCTTATAGCACAATGGGTCCTATTATCTACTGTGGGTCTTTGAACTAGTGTAAGAACACAATGTCTTCAAATGCTAAAACCCACCCAATTTTCATCTGTCCCCAATAGAGGAATACCACATGACATTTCTTCTGTGTATTTTGTTAGCAAGATCCTTTTCTCTTTTTCTTTCTCTCTCATGCCTATATGTGCCAGAGAGAAAACAAAACTATGTAAAGCAAACTATTAGATTTGAAATTAAATTGAAAATAGTTGAAATTAAGTTGAAGTTAATGGGGGCTAATTTAATTTAATAGATTAAACTGAAAATAGTAGAGTCTCTGGTGAACTGAAGATCCTGTCTAAAGGCTTTCTTTTTCTTTTGAGACAATTATATATTCATTTACAGTTGTAAGAAATGATACAAAGATCCCATGTACCCTTTACCTAGATTCCCACAAAGGTAACCTTGAAAAACAAGGTTTTTCACATCACAACCAGGATAGTTTCATTGATATAGTCAGAATACACTACATTTCCATCTCCACAAGGATCCCTCATGTTACCCTGTTATAGTCACACACACCTCCTGCTCCCACTCTCTCCTGAATGCCTGGCAATTCTTACTTTGTTCTCCATTTCTATAATGTTGTCATGTCACAAATGTTATAGAAATAGAATCAGAGCATATGAGCTTTTAGGATTGTTTTTTTTAAACCTCTGGATTATTCTCTGGAGATTTATCCGGGTTACTGCATTTATCAATATTTTTGTTTCTTTTTATTACTGAGTAGTATTCCATGATATGGATGTACCACAGTTTGCTTAACCATTCATCCATTTAAAGTTTGAATAAAGCTTATATAAACATTCATGTACAGGTTTTTGTATGATCAAAATTTTTTATTTCTCTGGAATAAATGCCCAGGAGTGCAATTGCCAGGTTATATGTTAGTTGTATGGTTATATTTTCAAGAAACTGCCAAACTATTTTTCAGAATGGCTGTACCATTTTACATTCCCACCATCAATGTATGAGTGATCCAGTTTCTCTGTAATCCTGTCAGCATTTGATGTCACTATTTTTTATTTTAGCCACTTTGACAAGTAGAGATATCTCATTGTAATTTTAATTTACATTTCCCTAATGGCTAATGATGTTGAACATCTTTCAATGTGCTTCTTTGATATCTGTATATCCTCTTTGGTAAATGTCTCTTTGTGCCTTTTGCTCAATTTCCAGCTGGATCTTTTGGTGTTTTGTTTTGTGACTGTTGAATTTTGAGTTTTGTTTTTTTTTTTTTTGCAACTTTATTTTGTACTTTTATTTGCCATGCTTTTTTTTTTTATAACATCTTTATTGGAGTATAATTGCTTTACGATGGTGTGTTAGTTTCTGCTCTATAACAAAGTGAATCAGCTATATGCATACATATATTTCCATATCCCCTCCCTCTTGGATCTCCCTCCCACCCTCCCTATCCCACCCCTCTAGGTGGTCACATAGCACCGAGCTGATCTCCCTGTGTGATGCAGCTGCTTCCCACTAGCTATCTATTTTACATTTGGTAGTGTATATATATATCAATGCTACTCTCTCACTTTGTCCCAGCTTACCTTTCTCCCTCCCTGTGCCCTCAAGTTCATTCTCTACATCTGCGTCTGTATTCCTGTCCTGTCCCTAGGTTTGTTAGAACCTTTTTTTTTTTTTTTTTTAGATTCCATATATATGTGTTAGCACAGCGTATTTTGTTTTTCTCTTTCTGACTTACTTCACTCTGTATGACAAACTCTAGGTCCATCCACCTCACTACAAATATTGAGTTTTGAGATTTTAAAAAATATATTCTAGATACTAGTTCTTTGTCAGAAATGTAGTTTGAAGATATTTTTCAGCCAATTTTCAGCTTATCTTTCATCCTCCTAACAGTCTTTCACAGAGCATAAGGTTTTAGTTTTGATGAAGTCCAATTTATCCAATTTGCTTTTTAAGGATCATGCTTTTGATGTCAAGTCTAAGAACTTTTTGCCTAGCTTTAGTCTCCAGAGATTTCTTCTATATTGTTTCTAAGCTTATTGGATGTTTATATGTTACAGTTAAGTCTTTTTGAGTTAATTCTTATATAAACTGTGAGTCTTAGGGTGAGGTTTATTTCTGTGTGTCTGGATATCTACTTGCTCTGGCACCATTTGTTTTTGCATCTTTGTCAAAAACTTACTGGGGAATATCTATGTGGGTCTATTTCCAGGTTCTATATTTTATTCCATTTATTGATGTGTCTATCCCACAACTAATAGCACACAGTCATGATTACTGTCACTATACAATAAGTCTTGAAATTGGGTAGACTGATTCCTCCTACTGTGGTGTTCTTTTCAAGGAATTTAAGCTATTCTAGTCAATTTGCCTTTCCATAAAATTTTAAAATAATGTTTTCTACATCTTCAAAAAATAATGCTGTCTTTGGTTAAGCTTATTCCTAAGTATTTTATTCTTTTTGATGCTATTGTAAATGGAATTGTTCTCCTAATTTCTTTTTTCAGATTGTTCATTGTTAACGTACAGAAATGCAAGTGATGTGTATATGTTGATTTTATATTCTGCAAACAAACTTTGCTAAGTTGGTTTATTAGTTCTAATAAATTTTTTGTGAAATATTTAAAAAAAATAAAGCTGGCATTTTGAATTGCATTAAAACTGTATGTCAATTTGAGGAGAACTGGTATGGTTAGTATGTTAAGTCTTCCAATCCATGAACACACTATATCTCCATTTATTTAGGTCTTATTATATTTCTTTCATCAATGTTTTTTACTTTTCAACCTATAAGTCCTGTTTATGTTTTGTTGGATTTACACCTAAGTAGTTTTTAGCAATTGTAAAAGGTATTTTAATTTCAGTATCCACATGTCCACTGCTACTGTATGTTTATCCTGTATCCTATCACCTAAGTAAACTTAGTTCTAAGAGTTCTTTAGTAGATTTCTCTAGATTTTCTACATAGACAGTCACATCATCTGTAAATAGGGACAGTGTTACTTCTTCTTTCCAATCTGTATGTCTTTGATTTTCTTTTCTTGCCTTGTTCAACTAGCCAGAACTCCCAGTTCTCCCTTGAATAACAGTGGTAAGAGTGGACATCCTTGCCTTTTTCCTGATCTGAAGAGCAAAGCATTCAGTCTTTCACCATTAAGTATAATGTTAGCTGTAGGTTTTTGTACATGTTCTTTATGTACAAAAACACTTTAGGAATGAGTGTATTTATTTTTTTAACATTGCATATGACAAACAAAATCCATCTGTAGGATATTTTCAGCCTCCAGGTCAGCATCTTGCAACCCCTACAACGATCTTGTCCAAATCTTGATTTTTCCCAACCATTTCAAAGCAAGAGGCGAAGATGGAATGAAAGAAGCTAGTAACTGCAGAGGAAGCTAATAATATTCATTACCCTTCCTAAATTACCATATGGTTTTATCCTTCATGTTTATTGAAAGTGCCACGCAGTTGACTGTACCTTCTATGTTCAAATAGCAGTATCTCCCCTTCTAAGGTAGTCATCTCTTGCCATTCTCAGGAACTCCATTCCCCTATGTTAAATAATATCAGGGAAAGAACATATATTTTGATTCTTTTCCCACTTAGTACCTTTCCCCCACTTCCTTGGCCTTCTGCTGTCAAAAGCCTTAGACCTTAGGCAAGACTTCAGCAAGGCTCTTGGTTGCCACTCTTCACAAGAGCTCCAAGTTGAAATGCCTAGATTCAAATTAATAAATTAAATATAGGAAATCTTAGCCAAGAATAGACTAAACTGAGAAAGACTAAAATATGATGTAAACTAGAAATGAGAAAGAGAAACAGAGAACTACTAAGAAAAGATTTTTCATGGGATGATTGCTCTTTCTCTCAGCATGTTTTCTGAAAATATAGGCTAATTCTTAACTTAGGTCATCCTCATCAGTTTGTTTAAATATTTATGCTTTATTCTTGAGCTTTAGTTATGAAATCTAGCTAAACAATTGTACAGGACAATGATGTTCCTCTCAATATCAACATATTTTAAGGAATTTGCCATCAATTTAGGGAATCATTTACTCCAAGGCTTCCCTTCAAGGACACAGATTTGCTCTTTACTTTTGTACATAGGAATCAAGAACAAAGTGATTACCCTTGATCACCTCTCAACTGTGGATTTAGCCATCACTTAAGTGAGTACTATTATCCAGCCACACAACATTTTAATCTTTCCCATTACAGCATGTAATTATAATAAAGTCTTTCTGAATTGCATTTTGAACTCTGTATTCTGAGGTAAGTAATCTTTGTCAATTTATCCTAATGTCTTTCAAAAATTTCTATCCTAAGTGGTACAGATTGAGTAATTCTTCTGATCTCATAGGGCCATGGGCCTTGGTAATGCCATGTCCATTTCAGTTCGATTAACTTCGAATGAAGGAGAGAGTTCTGCTTTGGATACTTGGCAATGTAACCATAAGCAGAAGACTAATCATTCAATAATACAAGTTTAAGAAAACAAGAGGTGACTGGAACTCTGTTGTAATGAAATTGCCCGTGCATGGCAGTTTCAGAAGGTTTTTTTTTTCTTCTGGGGGAGTTGAGAGAGCCACACTGCCTCTATCCAATGAAGGTAATTGAGTGAATGATTTCACTTGTTTCTTCTTTGGACTGAATTAGCTCGTCGCCATCTGTGGAGTGTGCTAAATACCTTAGGGGAAGAAGGCTGTTTTCTCATGTCATTTATGTAATAGCTGTGTTGTCACTTGCCACCTTTGAGCAAAATCAATGTGCAGCAGAAGTTGGGCCAGGTTTTCCAAAGCTGAAGTAAAATAGGGAATTGGGGCAATTGTTCAGTTAAATTGAGAACATTTTTAAAAGCAACACTTTCCTTCAAATTACTCAAACGCTTCAGGGAACATTTCTAATTGCCCTAGCCTAACACTTTTCTTCAGCTGTTGACATCTGGCCACCAAGCTTTTTGCAGGAGCCACAACCAAATATAAATGGGTAAGGAGTTTTCAGGGGGACATATTCTCTTCAACTATTGGAAAGGTGGTCAGGAATAAGAAGGATTGGACTATTCTTCATGAAACTGAAAAATAGAATTAGGAGGATACTGGCAAGATCTACCAACAAGTCAGGGTTAAGCTCAGTTGAAGGAGGTTCTCCAAATTTTCCAATGATAAAATGGACTTCCTCGGGAAGCATTGTTTTCTGTAGCTGGAATTGTTCAAGGAAAGGAATGAATCAGTCTTTCTTAAACTCTGGGTTACAACTCACTAAAGAGTTATGAAATCAATTTAGTGAGTTGTAACCAGCATTTTTTAAAAAATTGGAATGGAATGGGATGGAATAGGATGGAACAGAAAAGAAAAGAAATTAAAGATAGGGCATTGCAATAGAAATTAGTACTGTTTTGTGAAACTTTATTTTTAATTATGTGTGTGCACTAGGTCACAACGCAAAACATGTTTTTAGCCTGGGCTACAGTCTAAAAGGTTGAAATACACTGCCTTAGACATCTAGCAGAGGGGATGTAATCAGATAGGAGTGATTGAACTATATGACTATTAAGACCTAGCCCAAAAAGGAAAACAGTCAGTTAAAAGGGTCATAATCTCCATAAGCTAAAAAGAAATCAGTTCTCAAAAAATACGTAACTATTTCTAATCCTGAGCCTGGAAAAACATTCTCCCATGGGTTCTGATAGAAAAAACACTATATAAAGTATTTTTAAGACCTTATTACACTAAGCACACTGACAAGTTTCATGGGATTTTTAAAATGATGTCCCAAAATATGAGCTCATGGCATCACACCAAAGCAAAGGTCAGAAATCAGGTCTAAAGAAAGCCAATACTGGGTTTCCCTGGTGGTGCAGTGGTTGAGAGTTTGCCTGCTAATGCAGGGGACACGGGTTCGAGCCCTGGTCTGGGAGGATCCCACATGCCGCGGAGCAGCTGGGCCCGTGAGCCACAACTGCTGAGCCTGCGCGTCTGGAGCCTGTGCTCCGCAACAAGAGAGGCCGTGATAATGAGAGGCCCGCGCACCGCGATGAAGAGTGGCCCCTGCTTGCCGCAACTAGAGAAAGCCCTCGCACAGAAACGAAGACCCAACACAGCCATAAATAAATAACAAAAGTGATTGTTAAAAAAAAAAAAGAAAGCCAATACTGATACAGTCCAGTACAAGTGTTTCCGATGATCTGGTTTGTTGAAGGGCAGATATGAGCTTGACTGTGCTCATCTACTGCATAATTTAGTTTGTATCATCAAGGCAACATATTAAAAGACCAGTAGATCATGTTAATGGACAAACAACAGCTGCCTCTCCACCTGTTCTAGAAAAGTCTAAATGCCTTTCAGTTTAAAGCTTTGAACACTTATCTAATTATATTATTGTTAGTTGTTTGGAGAGGTTTTTCTATCTCTCACCATCATTATATACAAAGTGAGCTCTTCAAGGATAGAATAGGGACATGACTTATTTCACTCTCTCAAACCAGCATACTACACAGAATGTAGTAGGTGCTCAATAAATACTTAATGAATAAATGAAAGTGCTTACGCTAATATCAAAGAGAACCCATGATCTAGGGTGGGAAGACAAAGGGTGACAAAGAGAAAAAAGAGAAAGAATTGAGTTTAGGAAGTTTTAGGTTCAGTAAAGCAAGAGATTCCTCTGACAATTCAAGGAGGGCAAGCTCAACTTAAACATAGAAAGAATAAAAGTATTTTGTTTCCAGATCTTTCTCTCTGAGATCTCAATAGAGACATCAAGGTGATATGAACTCCTAAGAATCACCTCCTAATCTAGATTCTGTACCATTCTATGTACTTGTAAACATTTTTGTGTACTTCAGAATTTTCTGTTGCTCTTAAACAACTAGTATCAGAATAAGCTTCCATCTAGAGAATTCAGGAGGAATTTAGGGAGGAAGAGGTATGGGAAGAAAGGACAGGGGAGGATAGGGACTTTGTCTATTATGGAAGGTCAAAACTCCCTCAAGATGGTGGCAGGGAAAGCTGTGTTGCTTCAGCAAGAAGAATATTTCTCAGTTTTGTAAACCAGCCAGCTCTCTATGCCCCTTTAAAGCATTAAAATCAAATCTGTTCCAAAGAGGGAGTGGTGTCTAGTCATTAGAAAACAGTACTCAGAGCCAGACTTTTGACTTTTTCATTTTTGGCTGTGCCACACAATCTCACTATAGCCTTGGCAAACTTTTCCTCTCAACATCTTGAGACCTCTCTTGACACATCTGTGAAATGTATATGAGTGTCAGAGTGTGTGAAGGGTGGATGACATCAAACTGCAAGCAGGAACCATGTTTCCAGTGGAGAAATGCTCAAGGAATTAATGAACATTATGTTCCAATGAAGAACTTAGGCTCCATCCCATCAAGGGGTGAGTGTTTGAAAATCACAGAAGAGACCATTAGAATCCAAGTGGTGTGTACTGTGTTACAAAATAGAATAGTACTATGCATACCCATACAGTAGAGTTTTGTATCAGGCAAGATACAAAACAGGTTAACATAAAAATGTAAAAGCTATACAGAGTACATAAAGACACCAGAATTCAAGATTCCTGATGTCTACCTGTAGCTGTCATGTTTCTGTCTTTTGGAGCCATCTAGAATTTTTAAAATTTAGAGTTGGAAACACGCTTAGAGATCATAAAGTCCAGTCTTCCTGCCAAAGTAGGAATCCTCCTCACAAACTCCTTGCAGGTAGCCATTCCACTTCTGCATGAACATTCTGAGTGACAGAGAGCTTACTATATTTCTAGGAAGGCCAATCATTTGTGAATACTGTAGCAATTAAAAAATAGTTCTTTATACTAAGTCTTACACAGTTCTAGCTTCTCTTCATGCTATTACTATCTGGTAATAAAGGAAACTTTAAAAAATTGTTCAGTAAGAATAGAATGACCAACTGTCATAGTTTGCCTGGAACTGAGAGGTCTCCTGGGATGCAGGGCTTTTGGTGCTAAAACCAGGAGCATCACAGGAAAACCAGGATGATTGGTTGCCTTAATTAAGAACAAATAGAGATGAACTTACCAGAAAGTGCAAAAGGTTTTCATATATTTACTCTCCCATCAGACAACTAACTTCTTGGGCAGTATATCCTTTCAGTAAGCATTGTCTCTCAGATCAAAGGGTTGGAGGAAATTGTGGCTTAACATGATTGGCTCCTCCAGGATTACATTTCTTAGGATAATCATTTTTATTTGACTTACTTTGGGTACGACTGCTTTAGTGTTCTTCGGGAAATACAGAAAAGGATCTCCTGATTTAATCAATGAGAATCACATGGGAGTACAATGTGTTATAGACAACGATGTGTCCCTCATACAAAAGCACTTGTAATCCAGGTTAACAGTAAAATAATCAGTCCAGAGAAATTAAACAGGAAAAACATATACAAGGGCCTTGGTCTATATTTAAAATGACATTCTCAAATCAGAGAATTCCAACTGAGCAATTTCATCTTCAGAAAATACTGAATCTTCCTACAACAAAGACAGATCTAGCATTCATTAAAGTGTCCCATTGCTGTTTGAAGGAATTCTAACCCTATTAGATTTGTTCAGTGAGATAGATTTGTTCCAAAAGGGTCAAAACCCAGTGGATAGATCCCGAGAATAACAGAGGCAAGCTAGTAGAGCCCAACCTGGGCGCTGGTCATTTGTGGAATGAATGTTGAGAACAGAGAGATTCCATAAGAATGTTTTGATAAGGAATAAGAGCAATACTAAAAGTGAAAGAAAATAGAAAAACAGGGGAGCTGATGTATGGGGACCTACAACTCTACAAATGTAGAAGACATAAAACCATATATACAAGCCATTTAGCAACCATTTAAAGTTATAGAGTCAAGGTTCCCATAGTGAATAATATCTATTCTCCCCAAGGGCAGGAGAGATCTCAGTTCCTGGTTTCTTGCCTGAAAAACCAATGGGAGAGGAAGGTAAGGAGGGAAGATAAACGCATATATGGATTCAGGTACAAAGAGACCCAATGGTTGCTTTAACTTGGGGCAGGCTTTAGTTTGCAGAATCCAGTCCATCAAGCTGCAGCTTCTCTCTTAACAACTCATTTTCCTACAGGGTAAAAATAAGAAAGCCACTTGGTATGGATCTTTTTATCCCAAACTTTATCTACAAATATAAATTGGATGGCTAGCAGCAATTGACTTGCATGGACTCCACTTGGAATAATGATGAAGTTCAAAAGGTTAATCAAGTTATTAACATTTTAAAAGAAGGGAAATTTTCTCTCCCAGATGGCTTAACAGGTGACTCCTATAAATTACACAGTACATTACAGCGGGCATCCGCTAGCCCAGTTATAGGAGAGAGTCTGTCAACATTTCCATTATAAAGCCCTATTTTCAGAGTTTATAACTCAGCCATAAAACTCTGCTCCAAGCTGGGCCTTGGCTTTGTAGTTGAATTCTCAGCTCAGCAGCAAACTCTTTTTTTTCTTCTTCTCCTTTTCCTTTTCCTTCTCCATCTTCTCCATCTCCATCCTCTCCTGTCTGCCGCCACCATCATCTTCTCCTCTTCCTCCTTCTCCTTCTTCTTCCCATGGTGAAAATGTTTTTTTAAAAACATTGCTCTACATTAACTAAATTAAAGGAGGACTTGCACATAGGGAACCTTCCAGCCACTTCATATTGAAGCACATTTTTTAATGCTCAGGTATTGAGAGGTTTTTTTTCAGAAGCTATTAGAAATCAAGATTTTTCTAATCAAGGCCAGTGTCATAGTCCTTGGAATCATAATAAAGATGTAGAAGCAGCCACTAGCATTTTTGAAGGAGTGAGTTTTCAGGAGAGGGGATTTTATCTTAGAAATGTTTCACCTGATTTCTTGAGTTCCAAATGTCCATATTAATCCCATATAAGTAACAGCATATATCCTCTAATTTCATCAACACATGCATGGGGTTTTGGAGAACACAACATCAGCACAGCAACTTCCAGATGGCGGGTAGGTGTGTGTTTACAGGCCACCAGGGTGGAGAGAGAGACAACACACAAAATACAAAGTGACAAAGAAGGTGCGTAAGTGACGAGTGGAGGTCTGCGTTCCAAGTCTGGTCGGTCACAGCCTGTGGAGTTTTTATGGCCTATTCAAGGCTGTGGTGCAGACTAAACAAAGTTTCCTTTACTTTTACCATGACATCCTCAAAGACCAGGCCAGAGGGTGGGGAAGATGAAAGTGTACAGCCAACTCTGCTCAAAAGAGAGGCTGCTGCTTCACGGTGAAAGCTCTGATGCTGACCTTGGAGCCTCATCCCCAGGCCACCTCCCAAAACCCATCTCAGACAGAAAGTCAAGTCACGTGGGAATTTCTCTGCACAGGCAGGGGTGGGGGGGGTTCCAGAAATGGGGTTGAAACTCTCTCACAGGGGACAGGCAAAGATAGAGCAGGTCACAGTGGTACTTGGACAGTTTTCCCCCCAAACCTAGGCCAAGGAGGATGTATCTGAAAATGCTTAAGAGAGAGGGTGGTCTTTCTCATCACACCAGCATTTGTCTTGATGCCAGCTCAGCCTCTCCTAAAGTTAGGTATCACCTTCCACCTGGAGGGAAGATGGCCGGGGGGCAAAGGGTAACTAATCTCCCTCTTTATCCAGGGAGAGACTTACCAGCCTCCTCCTACATCAGAACAGGAGACTGCAGCTGTTGGATTGTCCAGGGAGCAGCATTTTGGCTTGAGAAATGGTCCAGTGGAGGTGTTACGATTTATCTACTGAGCTCACCCCAGGCACATCTGTTGAAGAACCTCACTCACATATCCTATTCTCCCAGCCGATGGCCTTCTCACTTGTTTTTCAAATTTTTTTTCTGTTAACATACTTGCTCATTAGCAAAGTTATTTGGCTTGGAGGAAAACTGTGCCCCTTAAAGCTCATCTTTTCCTCCTCTTGAGTCCTGTAGTCATGTCATATTTGAATTTGTGATATACATCACTGTCATTTCCATAGCAATAGAAACAGCAGCCATTGTGAAAACAGGATTCACGATTCACTGAAAGAAAAGAACTGAAAAGAACTTCAGTGAACTGCAGGTCCAGCCTCCTGTCATAGACAGGTATACAGCTAAGCAGACCAAGGACTGCTTTCAATCAGCATGCTCCACCCTCGCGAATAGCTCACCTTTCCTCGCTGTTCTGTAACTAGACGTCTGACCATGTCTCTCCTACACAAACTAGCCAAGAGCTTCAGATCGCAGGGACCACGTCTTGGCCATCATTTTCCCTCTAGCATTTTACCCAGTGTCTGAGAATCGTGGATATTTCAATGAGTTTGTTGAATAATGAATATACCATACAGTGAGCCTATAATCAGCTTTACAGCCAAGATTTGTTCCTGGTGTGTCTAAGTATTTTCTGCTATAGTTTACATCTATTGAAACTCTGGCTCTACATGAAAGAAGTAAATTGTTCAAAGATATCCATGAAATGGTTATTCATTCTAATGTCTAAGACAAGTTATTTATTCACCGCCTGATTCTTTAATTGTCCTGCTTAAAAGTCAGCAAACTCTTTATCTTCATAACAATCCATTTTCTGCTAGAACAATGTACTCTATTTCTCTTTGAAGTTTTAAATTCTAACTGAACTCAGAGCACTGAGTGAGGATTCTGAAAGCTTCAGTTCTAGTTCTGCTTGTTGAGTGACCCCCCTGCCAGGTAAGCAACTGCTCTGAGCCTCAGTTTCCTCTTCCATAAGATCCCTGCCTATTTCACAAGGGCCGCTGTGAGGGAAAAACTAAAATAACATATGTGAAAGCCTTTGAAATTCTTAGTTGTATACAAGTGGCAATTATGAGTGTTACTAAAATTATTCAGGTAGGGTGTACTTACTGCCGAACACAGCGGATTGCTTGCCCACCCAGTGGTTACCAGTGCAGAATGATGGTTTCCAGTCACAATCTTATGTCTGTTAAAGAAAACCAGAACCAGACAGTAGTTAAAGCGGTAAAGACACATTTCACTCAGGAACTATTGCAATAGAGGAAAAGAGACCTCAGTATAGCACTGGGCTCAATTCCCAAAACAAGAACAAGTGAGGATTTATAGCCAAGGAGAGGGTTGGGAGGGTTGATGGATGGAAAATTACTAAGGGAAGACATCAAGGATAGGGGGAATTCTTGCTTAACTGACCCAAGGGGATTCTTGCTGCAGGCAGGTCAGGGTGATAAGATATCGAAGATGGGGGATTCTCTCTAAACTGACTTAACAGGATTCTTGCTAAAACTGGGCTATACAGGACCAGGAAGGACTGGGATAGGGATAGGGACAGGGCCCAAAGTTGAGGTCTAATGGAGAATAGGGTTCAGAGGCATCAACTAAAATTTGGTCAAGGAGAGGGTCTTTGTCACATTACTAACTAACACTCAGCTTTAGCCTGTGGCTCTCCTCAGGTGTCTATTTTTGGCCATACTTGTGCCACTTCTCACCACCCCCCTTTAAAAAATATATATATATATATATATGTTTCCTGGGCCCTAGTTTAGGCAACACATGTCACCCAGAGAGCCAACCATGAACTGAAATTTCAGAATTTGAATGACATTTTAAGCATTGTAAGCAAGATGGAATTCAGCCTTCCATGTCTTTGTAAATGGAACATGTAAATATGTAGGTTCTAATTTATAGACTGAGAAGTCGACATTTCAAACTTAATTTTCCTTAAAGTGGAAGCCACCTGGAGTACATTTTTTTAATTCCAAAGATCATGTGTTGTTTTTCTGTAATGAACTTCTTTCTTTTTCTTTTTCACTATTTTAAAGTCTAGTATTATTTCCCCTAACCCAGCAAAATGACAGTTGATCAGATACAAACTGAAATTTTTATTTGCCAACTCCATTATTTCATTGAAAATTCCATAGTAACCCAGAGTCTTCATTTTCTGAACGGAGTCTCTGGGTTTTCCTTTAGACCTGGGCCCATAGATATTCCCAGTAAGGGTCCAAGAGCCCTGGAGTTGACCATTCATCAGCCTAATAGACGCAGATACATTGACAACACAATTTTGGCCAAATGGCCACATACTTGTCAGTACCAATTTCAAACTTTTTAACCTAAGAGCCCTGTAAGACTTTGCCCATTTTCTTCCTGTGCCTCTTCTACCACTTCCATCAAGGAGCCATCTGTTTTTCTTTTCTTGCCATCAGGTAGGGATTAGATTATGAGGAATCTGTTTTCTCAGTCCCCCTCTTTCAACCTCATATATCCCAAATCATTCTTCTGCCTCCTTTAATCTGTGTCTCTTTTCATGCTTTAGCTTTCCTGATATTTCCCTTCATAAGCAGGCAATGCCTACACATTCATCCCTCAGGTTTTTCTTGAGATCTGGGATTTTGCTGAGCCTCCTTCACAACGTTTGATTGAATCAACAACAGTGATAATAGCTATGAGACCCTGCTGTGGGCTGGGGGTTTGATGTAGTTGTTTTTAATCCTGATAACCCGCAGGATATGTATTATTATCTCTGCTTTACAAAGAAGGAGCAGAAAGCCCAGAGGAAATAAGGGAATTGATCAAGGTCACACC
Source organism: Balaenoptera borealis (assembly GCF_965194805.1). Taxonomy (NCBI): domain Eukaryota; kingdom Metazoa; phylum Chordata; class Mammalia; order Artiodactyla; family Balaenopteridae; genus Balaenoptera; species Balaenoptera borealis. The sequence goes on from NC_138876.1 coordinate 40,501,981, forward strand.
TACAGCTGGACAGATTAAGGAAACTGTTTTTGATTCCAATTTCTGTGTTATTTCTATTAAACTAAAGACACTTGCTATCCCATTCGTCTTCTCTTATGTCCCTGTTTCCATTCTTCTTCCCATGTTCCCCTTCTCTCAATTCACTACCAATCTTGTCAACCATGTAAGTGTTCAGTACATTAACTTTCCTTTTTCTTCATTTTTATCCTACCTTCACCCTTCACTGAACCCCTCCCCAAATCCTTTCTTCATTTCCTCCCATAGGGATAATTCATTTCCCCAAATTTACTCTTCCTTGAGGAATCACTGGATGAACAAAATGAAATCTGGAGCAGATAGAGAACAGACCCTGGTTTGGGGAAGCCTGAAGCATATATATTCTGAGAGATATCTTTAAAAGAAATAATGCAAAATTACTAATATAAAATTAGGCAGACATATAAGTATTTATTTAAAATGAGAAAAGAAATTACAACAAGCTACAAATTTACAAAGCTAGGAAAAATCACAAAATCCAGAAATTCAACATAATATTTTTATTAACTAAGAAATTGACCCTCCAGAAAGCAGGCATAGAGGGAACTTACCTCAACATAATAAAGGCCATATATGACAAACCTACAGCTAACATCGTTCTCAATGTGAAAAACTGAAACCATTTCCTCTAAGATCAGGAACAAGACAAGGTTGCGCACTCTCACCATTATTATTCAACATAGTTTTGGAAGTTTTAGCCACAGCAATCAGAGAAGAAAAAGAAATAAAAGGAAGCCAAATCAGAAAAGAAGAAGCAAAGCTGTCACTGTTTGCAGATGACATGATACTATACATAGAGAATACTAAAGATGCTACCAGAAAACTACTAGATCTAATCAATGGATTTGGTAAAGTAGCAGGATACAAAATTAATGCCCAGAAATCTCTTGCATTCCTATACACTAATGATGAAAAATCTGAACGAGAAATTAAGGAAACACTCCCATGTACCATTGCAACAAAAAGAATAAAATACCTAGGAATAAACCTACCTAAGGAGACAAAAGACCTGTATGCAGAAAACTATAAGACACTGATGAAAGAAATTAAAGATGATACAAACAGATGGAGAGATATACCATGTTCTTGGATTGGAAGAATCAACATTGTGAAAAGGACTCTACTACCCAAAGCAATCTACAGATTTAACGCAATCTCTATCAAACTACCAATGGCATTTTTCACAGAACTAGAACAAAAATTTTCACAATTTGTATGGAAACACAGAAGACCCTGAATAGCCAAAGCAATCTTGAGAAAGAAAAATGGAGCTGGACACATCTGTACAATACTTTTTGTCCTACATCTTTTGGCTGTTAGTTTGATTGTCTCTTCATATGACAAAAATATTGTAATATTATTTTCTATATAAAACTTTTTTAATTCAGAAAAAATTTAAATTCCACTAGAATAATAGTTCAAAATTTATTTTTCATACTTGATAGCTTAATATAGTTTATTTGGGCTTAATAACTATTACTGGTAATGATATGCTAAGATGCTACTCAATATGCTAGAATGCATAGCACATACAATGCTACATAAATGTTGTCTATAGTACAGCTTCAGCTTGTGCCCTACAAATATAGAAATTCTGATGAATTCTATTTCATGTAGTTCTCATTAATAAAAAGAAGAGGTTGTATAGTGCTTTTACAATTGCAGGTACTGCATTTAGGAATATAATTTCATCAAGAAAGAAAACTTCCATTTTGTTTAAGCATTGATGAGAATTAAATTTATGGTTTACGATTTTGCACATCTACAGTGTGAAAGAATTTTCCACCCTAGCTTCTAGCTGTTCACATTTTAAACTGCTCCTCCTCCGCCTAACATGTTAGGCAGTGCTGGGCACTATGACTTTCTTCTTGCAGGTTCAAGTTAAAACACTGGGGGAATCATTTCAGTGAGCAGTATTTCTATGTTATTCCTACATGGGACAGCTAGAAAACTGTTCATGGAATAGATTACAAACCATAAACATATCTTACAAAACCCCAACTAAGTGAACCTTAACTCAACTTCTGCTTAGCTGGATCCCAAAAAATGCCCATTGCCCCTCCATTACCATCTAGTGTGAGAAGAAGGACAGAGGGAAATTCAGAATGGAAAGAGGCAGTCGTCTTAACCAATTGCAGTTAAAATATCTTACCTTTGCAAATTTTACAAAAACTATGACCATATAAACACACTTATAGGTCCCCTCTCAGAGCCCTGGAAGTGGTCTGTGCAAGCAAGAGGGACTCAAATATAAGTTTTATACCCTTCTAGGTACATCTGTCTCTGGCAGTTAGTCACCAAACCAGCTTCCCTAAACAATCTTCAAGACACTCTAGAATGAAAGGTATGCCCAACAAAACAAAAGCAGGGTTATCTAGCAAAATAAATGTTTTAATAGAATTAAATCTTATTGATGAAGCTACTAAACCCAATAGACTTTAGAGTCCCTGATTATAGACCATTTTATTGTGTTTTTTCATCTGTAGATAAATACCCATATAATATAGTAAGTGCTCAATACAAGTTTTGTAAATTAATGAATGAACAAATACATGAACTAATGAATGCTATTAAAAACCAACATTTGTAAATATATCCATGGTAAGTAAAATACAGTGTGAGGTAGGAAAGATAGAGTGCCACATTCATAATCATTGAAGCTGCAATGTCTGCCTCATACTTGTCAAATAAGTTGTAATTCAAATGATGGTTTTTTCAACAGAGATTGTTGTCTGACAGTGAACAACAGTCTCTATCCAAATAAAAATGTTTTTAAGCACTCCTGGATGTGAATCCAATATGGAAATGGATTTGAAATAAACATTAAACATTTTACCATCTGTTGCCTTGCTGAGTCACTGAAAAATATCCTCCTCAAATGTTCATATTTTCAGATTAATTGGTCCATGGCTGCCAGGCATGAAGAAGAAAGAAAATCTGAAACTCAGTAATTCCACTAAGTTGTAAAAGATGCACTACGGAGACACTGTTATTTGGGGATGAAGTTGTGGATTAACACTGGAGTCAAACCAGGGGAAACATTCCTAGGTTGTCAGAACATTTTATCCAACAATTAATCATAATCAGCACATCCCAATAACTTTGATTAATTTTATGCTTAATTTTTTATCTCAAAACTTCTACCAAAATATGTTTACTTTACATTACTAATCTCTGGAGGATCATCTTTTTAACAAGCATCAGAAATTTAAGGAAGAATTTGGAGTGAGGGAAGGAAAAGATAAAGGGGATAGAATAAGAGACAAATGGAGTAAATGATGAATGAGTGAGATTTCCAAAATAGCAACAAACAAGGAGAAGAGAAGACTTTAAAATAATCAAAGAAACTAGTACTCTTTCTCACATTTCAGTCATGCTTTTCCTCTGAGGAGTGTAGCACAAGCCAAAGAAGTTAGCTCCAATCTACTCAAGGCTCAAAGAAACAACACAAAGTTGGTTTCCCTCCTGCATATTCCCACCTCTGGCTGCCTCCAGAATTACTATTCAGCACTAACTCCCCCACATTTAAAGGCAGCCTGAGTCCTGAGACCACAATCCCAATAGCAAGACCTTCATGCTACTTTTGTAGGCTGAATGTCATTCTGGCTCAACTGTGCTTTAGCTTCAGGGTATAGGGGTAAATATAAATGGGAAAAAGAAGCAAACACTAGGGAATAGTTGCAAAAATGTCTCTTAAGAGAGGCAACACAATTTCTCTAACTAATAAGAATTTCAGCAATCCTAATCAAAATCCCAACAGAATGTTTTAGAAATCAAAACTAATTCCAAAAAAACATGTGTCAGGAAAAGCAAAAGGACCTAGTACAGCCAAAATAATTTTGGAAAAGAAGAACAAAGTTGGGAGACTTGTAGGACCTAATTTCAAGACTTACTATAAAGGTACAATAGCCAAGATATCATGATATTTGTGAAAAGATAAACACATAATAAAGAAGATGTGGCACATATATACAATGGAATATTACTCAGCCATAAAAAGAACTGAAGTTGAGTTATTTGTAGTGAGGTGGATGGACCTAGAGACTGTCATACAGAGTGAAGTAAGTCAGAAAGTGAAAAACAAATACCGTATGCTAACACATATATATGGAATCTAAAAAAACCCAAAAAGGTTCTGAAGAACCTAGGGGCAGGACAGGAAAAAAGATGCAGATGTAGAGAATGGACTTGAGGACATGGGGAGGAGGAAGGGTAAGCTGGGACGAAGTGAGAGTGGCATGGACATATATACACTACCAAATGTAAAATAGATAGCTAGTGGGAAGCAGCCACATAGCACAGGGAGATCAGCTCGGTGCTCTGTGACCACCTAGAGGGGTGGAATAGGGAGGGTAGGAGGGAGACGTAAGAGGGAGGGGATATGGGGATATATATATATGTATAGCTGATTCACTTTGTTATAAAGCACAAACTAACACACCATTGTAAAGCAATTATACTCCAATAAAGATGTTAAAAAAAAAAAAGATGAACACATAGGTCAATGGAACAAAATAGAGAGTCCAGCTATAGACCCATACATATATGGACAACTGGTTTTTACAAAGTGTTGGTAGATAACCAACACTCTCTTCAACAAACAGCCCTGGCACAATCGGATATCCAAGTGCAAAGAAATAAACTTTGACCCATACTTTGCTCCATGTACAAAAATTAACTTTAAAAATTCATAGGGGGTGGGAGGGAGGGAGATGCAAGAAGGAAGAGATATGGGAACATATGTATATGTATAACTGATTCACTTTGTTATAAAGCAGAAACTAACACACCATTGTAAAGCAATTATACTCCAATAAAGATGTTTAAAAAAAAAATTCATAGGCTTAAGTGTAAAACATGAGACTATACAACTTCTAGGAGATAACATAGGGAAAATATTTATGACCTTGGTTTATGTAAGATTTCTTACATAGAACCAAAAATAAAAATAAAACCAAGAATCATAAAAGAAGAAAAAAACTAATAAATTGGCTTTCATCAAAATTAAAAACATCTACTCTGTGTTTTTTTTAATTTTTTTATTGACCTATATTTGATTTACAATTTGTGTAGCTTCAGGTGTACAGCTAAGGAGAGTCTATATATATATATATATATATATATACATTTATATATGTATGTGTGTGTGTATATATATATATATACACACATACATACATATATAAATTCTTTTTCAGATTCTTTTCCATTACAGGTTACTAGAAGATACTGAATATATTTCCCTGTTCTATACAGTAGGTCCTTGTTTTTTACCTATTTTATACATAATAGTGTGTATATGTTACTCCCAAACTCCTAATTTATCCCACCCCACGCCACCCTTTTCCCCGTTGGTAACCATAAGATTGTTTTCTATGTCTGTGAGTCTATTTCAGTTTTGTAAATAAGTTCATTTGTATCATTTTTTGGGGATTCCACAAATAATTGATATCATATGATATTTGTCTTTGCCTGACATACTTCACTTAGTATGATAATCTCTAGGTCCATCCATGTTGCTGCAAATGGCATTATTTCATTCTTTTTTATGACTGCATAATATTCCATTATGTATGAATGTGTGTGTGTGTGTGTTTGTATATATATATATATATATATATATATATATATATATATATATATATATATATATATACACACACACACATCTTCTTTATTCATTCATCTGTCAATGGACATTTAGGTTGCTTCCATGTCTTGGCTATTGTAAAGAGCGCTGCTATGAACATTGGGGTGCATGTACCTTTTCTAAATAGAGTTTTCATCTTTTCTGGATATATACCCAGGAGTGGGATTGCTGGATCATATGGTAGCTCTATTTTTAGTTTTTAAAGCAACATCCATACTGTTCTCCACAGTGGCTGCACCAACTTAACATTACCACCAACAAAAACATCTTCTCTTTGAAAGATAAAGTTAAGAAAATGAAAAAAAATGACATAAACTAGGAGAAAATATTTGCAAAACATATGTCTGATAAAGGACTAATAATAATATATAAGAATTCTTAATAAGAAAATTCAATAAGAAGAAAACAGTCCCATTTCTTTAAAAAAGGAGTAACATTATCAAGATGGCAACACAGATTATTCCCAACTTCAGTCTCCCTCATAAGAAGACCAACTAGCAACTGTCCATAGACAAGACACCACTGTAAAACTCCCAGACCATGGAAGTAAGGCTGAAGCACCCTTTTGGACCACAGAGACTGAGAAGGGTAGGAGGAGCAGCTACACTCTGACTGCATTGCCCCTCACCCAGGCCAGAATAGCACTCACTGACAGGACCCCCCCAGGCCTAAGGTTTCTCCAGTGGGAAAAGGAGAGCCCAAGATGGACATTCATCTCCCCATGTGTTGTGGGTCCTTTCCCAGGACCCATTTGGGTGTCATTTCACAGGAATCACAGGGGAAATCTGCAGGGCTTCACCACTGGAGATCAGACTGTGATGAACTAGAGGGCAGGGCTTACAGCAACCAGGGCTCAGATCTTGGTAGATCAAGTTCCTTCTCACAGCAGTGCCCAATTAGAGATCCCAGCCAACTGCTCATCTACAGAGCCAAGCCAGTGGTCCCATTTGGCCAGGAAAATTGGTGTGCAGTTCTGTCTGATTCAGGATCCAAAACAATGAGCCTATCTGGGCTTGGAGCCTATGCTGCCACACCACCCAGGCAAGGAAGCTAATTCATAGCCCCACACATCCCTAGGTGCAGACTTCACCCTGACTGACCAGGAAACCTTGGGGGGGGAACTTGGGAAGCAATGTAGCCCAGAAGCACTTGAGCAGAGAGCCCAGCCAGTGGTTCTGCCTGTCTGCAGAGCTCAGCTGGTGGCCCTGTCTGGCCAGGGAGCTCAGTGCACAGTTCTGCATGATTTGGGTTCCTGGCCAGCAAGCCATGCTGGGCTTGGAGCATGTTCTGTTGCCCCGCCCAGGCAGAGAATTAGGTTCATGGCCCTACCTACTTTTAAATATAGCTCTCAGTCTCACCCAATAAGGAAGCCTTACCAGGTACCCAGGAGGCTGCACCCTATAACCAGCTGCAGAGTCACCCAAGCAGAGAGCCCAGCCAGAAGCTCTTCCCATCTGCAGAGCTTAGCTGTTGGCCCTATCTGACCAGTGAACAGTTCTGCCTGATTCTGTTCCCCAGCCAGTGAGCCATGCCAGCCATGGAATCTGTTACATGGCTCCACTCGAGCTGGGAAACAAATCTGAAGCTCTGCCTAGGGCTAAATATATCCTCCAGTCCCACCTGGCCACAAATCCTAACCAGAGCACCTGGAGGCTGTATAGCCCTCTATAGCCTCACCAACATTGTCACTTGAGCAGAGAGCCCAGCCAATGGCCCTACCCATTGGCGGAGCTGAGCCAGTGGTCCCATCTTGCCAGGAAGTTTGGTGGGCAGCCCTGTCAGATTCAGGTCCCCAGCCATTGAGCAGTAATATCCGTGGAATATATTCTACAGCCCTGCTTGCACAGGAAAGCAAGTTCATAGCCCTGCCCAACTGCCAAGTATAGCATCCAGTCCTACCTGACTAGGAAGCCCAACCAGAGAATCCGTGTAACGATGGAGTCCATCATATAGCCTAGCTAAGACAGAGAACTAAGAAAGTAGTCCTATCCAGCTATTCCCAGCCAGCAGCACTTCCCTGGACTTTAGTGCGTGGGCAGTGACCTCACCAAATAGAGACACCCCCCACCAATAGCAAGCCCCATCTACCCAAAGACACTGCCAGCTGACCAGTCCAGAACCCCAAGCAGAACTGACTAGTGAAGGATTGTCTCTGCCAAAGTGAACCTGTAAGGTCTGGAGGAGGGGTGCACTTACCCAAATGCCCAGATACCAATGCAAGGAATCAAGGATGACAAAGAATCAGGTAAACATGACACCACCAAAAGAAACTAATAAAGCACCAATAACAGACCCTAAAGAAATGAAGATCTATAAACTGTCTGATAAAGAATTCAAAAAATCCTCTTAAGAAGTTTAGTGAACTACAAGAGCTGAAAAATACAATGACTGACTTGAAGACTTGAATAGAGAGCTTCAACAATAGATTGACCAAGCAGAAGAAATAATCAGAGAACTAGAAGAGAGATCATTTGAAATTATCCAGTCAGAGGAGAAAAAAGAATGAAAAAGAGTGATGCAAGCCTATGAGACTTGTGGAACACTATCAGGAAAACAATATACATATTTTGGGAATCCCAGAAGGACAAGAGTAAGAGAAAGGGACCAAAAAAGATATTTAAATCAATAATGGCTGAAAACTTTCCAAACCTGGGGAGAGTAACAGACATCCAGATTCATGAGGTCCAGAGAACCCCAAATAGGTTGAACTTGAAAATGGCTACAGGAAGACACATTAAATTGTCAAAGGTCAAAGACAAAGAGAGAAATATGAAAGTATAAGAGAAAAGTGACATGTCACATACAAGAGAAATTCCACACACCAATCCCCACCCCCCCAACCCAAATAAGACTGTGTGGATTTCTCAGCAGAAAATTTTCAGGTCAGGAGAGAATGAAAGGATATATTCAAAATATTGAAATAAAAAACTGTCATCCAAGAATACAATACCTGGCAAAGCTATCCTTCAGAAATTAAGGAGAGATAAAGACTTTTCCAAACAGACAAAAGCTGAGGGAATTTATCACCACTAGACCTGCCTCAAAAGAAATGCTAAAAGGAGTTCTTCAGGCAAACATAAAAGGATACTAATTAACATAAAAATATATGAATGCAGGTGTAAAACTCACTGGTAATAGTAAATATATACTCAAAGTCAGATTCTCTAATACTATGATGGTGGTGCATAATTCACTTGCAACTCTAGTTGAAGAGTTAGAAAAACAAATGTAAAAGTAACCATAACTGCAATAATTTTGCATTGGATATGCAAAATAAAAATGTGTAAACTGTAACTACACTAACCTAAAATGTGAGTAGGGTGGGGAAAGAAAAATGTAAAGTTTAGAAATGCTACTAAAGTTAAGTTGTTATCAGCTTAAAATAGGATGTTATATATTTTATGTGAGCCTCATAGCACCACAAAGGAAAAACCTATAGTAGTTACACAAAAGATTATGATAAAGGTTTCAAAGCATACTGCTACAAGGTATCATCAAATCACAAAAGAAGAGAGCAAATAGGAAGCAAGGAACAAAGGATCTACAAAACATTCAGAAAACAATTAACAAAATGACAATAGTAAATCCTTAGCTATCAATTGTTACTTTAAATGTAAATGGACTAAATTATGCCATCAAAAGACATAGAATGGATGAATAAATTTTTTTTAAAAACCAACAATATGTTTCCTACTGAAGATACACTTTAGCTTTAAGACACACACCATGAGAGTGAAGGGATTGAAATGATATTTCAAGCAAATGGTAACCAAAAGAAAGCAGGGGTAGCTATATTCACATTAGACAAAATAGACTTTAAGCTAAAAATGGTGAAAAGAGACAAAGAAGATCATTATATAATGAAAAAGGGGCCAATTTATTAAGAATATATGACAATTTTAAATATTTAAGCACTCAACATTGGAGCACCTAAATATATAAAGCAAATATTAAACAGACCTAAAAGAAGACATAAACAGCAATACAATAATAGTTGGGGACCTTAATACCCCACTCTCAACAATGGATATATTATCCTGATGGAGAATCAATAAGGAAACAGTATATTTGAGCAATGCTATAGACCAAATGGACCTATCCAGAACATTCCACCTTACAAACAGCAGAATACACATTCTTCTCAAGCATATGTGGAATATTTTCTAGAATAAATCATGGTAGGCCACAATCAAATCTTAGCAAATTTAAGAATACTGAAATCATACCAAGTATCTTTTCTGACCACAGTAATATGAACCTAGAAATCAATAACAGGAGGAAAACTGGAAAAATCACAAAATATGGAAATTAACACACTCTTAAAAAGCCAATAGCTCAAGGAAGAAATTAAAAGGAAAAATTTTAAAGCATCTTGAGACTTAAAAAAATGGAAACACAATATACCAAAACTTACTGGATGAAGCAAAAGCAGAAATAAGAACATTTATAGTGATAAACACATACATTAAGAAAAAAGAGAGTTCTCAAATAAACAGGCTAACTTTACACCTCAAGGTACTAGAAATAGAAGAACCAACTAAGCCCAAAGTTAGCAGAAGGAAGGAAATAATAAAGATTAGAGCAGAAATAAAAAGATAGAGAATGTGAAAACAATAGAAAAGGAAAACAAAACCAAGAGTTGGCTCTTTGGAAAGATAAAAAAATAAACAAACCTTTAGCTAGACTAAGCAAGAAAAAAAGAGAGAGGACCAAAATAAATAAAATAATAAATGAAAGATAAATAAAATTATAACTGATACCACAGAAATACAAAGGATCATGAGAGACTACTATGAAAAACTATATGCCAACAAACTGGACAACCTAGAAGAAATGCCTAAATTCCTGGAAATGTACAATATGCCAAGACTGAATCATGAAGGAATAGAAAATTCAAACAGACCAATAATGAGTAAGGAGAGTGAAATAGCAATGAAAAACCTCACAAAAGAAAAAGCCCAGGGCAAGATGGTTTCACTGGTGAATTCTACCAAACATTTACAGAAGAATTAATGTCAATTCTTCTCAGACTCTGCCAAAAAACTGAAGAGGAGGCAACATTCCCAAAGTCATTCTATGAAGCCACCATCACCCTGATGCCAAAACCAGACAAGAATACTACAAGAAAAGGAAATGACAGCCAATATCCCTGATGAATATAGATGCAAAAATTCTCAACAAAATACCAGTTAACCAAATTCAATAGCACATTAAAAAGATCATATACCATGATTAAGAGGGATTGATCCTTGAGATGCAGGAATGGTTCAAGATACACAAATCAATAAATGTAATACATCACATTAATCAAATGAAAGATAAAAATCATAAGATCATCTCAATAGTTTCAGAAAAAGCATTTGACAAAATTCAACATCTGCTCATGATAAAAAAGAAAAATTCTCTCAACAAATTGATATAGAAGAAACATGCATCGACATAATAAAGGCCATATATGACATGTCCACAACTAACACAGAGTTGGTGAAGGTTGAAACCTTTTCCTCTAAGATTGGGAAGAAGACAAGGTTACCCACTCTCACCACTCCTATTCAACAAGTACTGGAAGTCCTAGCCAGAAAAATCAGGCAAAAAATAAAATAAAATAAAGAGCATCAGAATTGGAAATAAGCAGAATTATCTCTATTTTCAGATGACATGATTTTACATGTAGAAAATCCTAAAGACGTTACAAAAAGAAAACTGTTAAAACTAATAAATGAATTTAGTAAAGTTGCAAGATGCAAAATCAACATACAAAAATCAGGTGTGTTTCTATACATTAGCAATGAATTAGCTAAAAAAGAAATTTTTAAAATTCCCAATAGCATCAAAAACAATAAAATACCTAGGAATAAATTTAACTAAGGAGGTGAAAGATCTCTACATTAATAACTATAAGATGTTAATGAAAGAAATTGAAGACACAAATAAAAGATATCCTATATTCATGTATTGAAACAATTGATATTGTTAAAATGTTCATACAACCTGAAGCCACCTATAGATTCAATGCAAGCCCTAACAAGACTCCAATATCATTTTTCACAGAAATAAAGAAAACAGAGGCAAGGAGTGGGGAGTGGGAGAATTGAGTGAAGGCGATCAAAAGGTACGAACTTCCAGTTATGAGGTTATGTACAGTGTGATGACTATCGCTAACAGTACTGTATTGTACATTTGAAAGTTGCTAAGCAAGTAGATCTTGAAAGTTCTCATCATAGGAAAAAAAATTTTGTAACTGTGTGAGATAATGAATGGTAATTAAACTTATTGTGGTGATCATTTTGCAACACGTACGTATATCAAATCATTATGTTGTATACCTTAAACTTATATAATGCTATATATCAATTATTTATTTATGTTGTACACCTTAAACTTCTCAATAAAGCTGGAAAAAAATTTTAAACTCAAAAAATACTTTTAATAAATAAATAAAAAGAAAGTAACAGGATGTTGACTTAAAGAAAATGCACAACATGAGAGTTGCAAGTTAAGTTTCATTGGGGGCAAAATGAGGACTGCAGCCTGGGAGACAGCGTTTCAGATAACTCTGAGAAACTGCTCTGAGGAGGCGAGGGGAGGAGCCAGGATATATAGGAGTTTTGCAGCAAAGAGCAAGGTAGTCGGAAGTCAAAAGATTATTGTTAGCTCTTGGAGGAAGACGCGGTCGCGGCTGCAGCGGAGCCTCGGGCCACCCGCCCCTGCCCCTGACTCACCGCTGTTCGCCCTTGCTGAGGAACAAGTCGGTCAGGAAGCCGCATCACAGCCATGGCTTTTACAGATACTGGAAAGACTCCCGTAGAGCCCGAGGTGGCGATTCACCTGATTAGAATCACCCTCATCAGCCGCAACGTGAAGTCTTTGGAGAAGGTATGTGCTGACCTCATCAGAGGCGCAAAGGAAAAGAATCTCAAGGTGAAAGGACGGGTTCGGATGCCTATCAAGACTCTGAGAATAACTACAAGGAAAACTCCTTGTGGTGAAGGTTCTAAGACTTGGGATCGTTTCCAGATGAGGATCCACAAGCGACTTATTGACCTGCACAGTCCTCTGAGATTGTCAAGCAGATCACTTCTATCAGTATGGAGCCAGGAGTCGAGGTTGAATTCACCATTGCAGATGCTTAAATCAACATTTTTAATAAACTGATAATCAGTTGTCAAAAAATAAAAAAAGATATTGTTAAATAAAGAAAACCAGATATCTCAAGTTAAGGAATTTAGTGCTTTTCTATGTATGGGAAGATGCAAGAGTCTGGGCTCACTGAAATCATTCCTTTGATATGCACCTTAGCTATCTGGGGCCTGTATTTTCACACCCTGAGTTGCTGCAGGGCTCGCCGCAGGGAGCAGCTGCAGTCTGATGGCTGCTAGGTGGCAGGTATTCTTTTCAGCCCTGAGTTTCCTCAGGACTCACCAGCTCACATTGGAGGGCTGCAATCATTGGTGACTATGACATCCTTTGTTTATTGATATGGCAGGAAATATTCCATTTATAAATATTCCATTCCATTTATAAATATTCCATTTATCAAGGAAAAGATTTGAACAAGATACTTTACCAAAGAAGATACATGGAGCAAATACACGAAAAAAATGCTTAATAACATTCGTTATTAGGGAAATTAATACCAAAACCACAATGAGATACCACTACATACTTATTAGATGGGCTTTAAAAACAAGATAATTACCAAATACTGCTGGAACAAGGAAAGCATAATAAGTAAAGAAGACAAACTCAAAATAATTTAAATAATACAAATCATTTATTTTATATGACATTCTATAAAACGCAAAACTAGAAGGACAGAAATCATATCAGTGGTGTGTAGGGACTGGAGTGGAGAGAAGGAATTATCTACAAAGGGAGTTGAAGGAAACTTTTGGGATGATGGAGATGTTCTCTATCTTAATTGTAGAGGCAATTACATGACTATGTAAGTTTGTCAAAATTCATTGAACTGTACACCAAAGAAGGGTGTATTTTACTATATGTAAATTATATCTCAATAAACCAAAAGAACAAGCATCACAATAAATCCAAAATTAATGGCATATAAATCATCTTGTGAATCATTATTTTAATGAAATTACTCAATTTGAATCAGGGCAAAATTCAGTGCATTATTTGAATTTTTGAAATGTTTTAGTGATAAATTTTCAGATTAATAGAATACATACTTCTAAAGTATTCACCACAGTTGTTAAAAGGTGAGGCATCATTTAGTATTACTGTCATTGATCAGCATCTTATGGTAATTGCCTGTGACACATTAGCATTCATTATGCAAGAAACATTTCTTGAGTATTACTAGCCTACAGGCCCAAAAAAACTCATTTCTCTTCAGTTCTGGGCCAATAGGATATGCTTCAGTCTTCTTCAATAAACTTTTATAAGGTACGATCAGATGAGACCAAATCTAAGAAAAGTAACTTCAAGCTTAGTTTCAGCTGGTCCATAACGGTAGAGTTGTTTAATATTAGAAAATAAAGCCATACAGTACGGCAATATTACAAAGACTGTAATTACTACACTTAGAATGATTCTAATGAAACTTATCAAAGACATTTTAAGTTGCCTAGATATCATAACTCTCAGGTTACTCAAAAGCAAAATGCTAAAAATATATTGTAAGATCTAAGAACATTATTTTAATAGTGAATGGGAGCAAATTACATATGTGGAATTTTTTGTCATAATCTCTGCCCTAGGTTTTAGTTCCACCTATACATTACATTTTCCCTACTTCTCATCTCCATGTTTGAAATAATCAAATAACCCTGTAATTTCCATGCGTTCTTGCTGCAAACATGAACACACCAATGCTTCAGGAGTCGCCAAAAGACAAGCAATCTGTATAGAATTGGTTTCATGGGCATGCCACTTAGGTAGTCACACAGGTCCCCAGTTTAGAAGGACCTACATTTGGTGTGATGCTCTGGTATTGCTGTCTGGAAATTCTTAGTAATTTTTGAACAAGGGCCCCACGTTGTCAGTTTGTACTGGTCCTCGCAAATTATGTAACTGGTCCAACTTTATAAATACCAAAACTGACATGAGGATTCTAAGTTACTCTTTACATAGTGTCACTTGGGTCATGCATTTGACAAAAAACTAACCAAATTTATCTTGAAACACTTTAGTTAAGAAACTACAGCTGGAAAACTGGCAAGTTGAGGTCATACAATGTCTAGGAACTTCTGGTAAGATAGACATGTTGGAAGGACAATTCATTTGTCTGAGACTTTGGGACATCCATTTTCTACTCTAGTTAAAATAGGGTATAAAGAAAACTAGATAGATTTTCCTCTCAGGTTATCAACTGTTATTGTAAGGAAGCTCATATTTACACTTGGTGTTACCAAAGTTTTCATTTTAATGTTTGGTCAGTTCTTCCTCCTAAAAGGTTTCATATATTCATTCACTTATTCATTCATTCAGTAAATATCTGATGAGTGCCTACTATGCACCAGGCACTGTGTTTAACACTAGACAGAAAACAGAAAAACAAAATTAAATAAAACAAGAAAACAGTGTTCTTCCCTCATGAAACTTAAAGTCACCGAATTAGTCACTCCTTATCTTCCCAATTATAATTTTGTTACATTTTCTCTCAGACATTGATTTTTAATCTATGAATCTGGGAGAACAATATGCTACATACCAACTTTTTCAATAGCAAAATAATATAAGCGATTGTGCCTTTTAAAATGTCAGATTTTACTATTTAATAATGAGAGAAATTTGGCTTTTAAAAAAAGTGCCTGGGCCATGTGTAAGGTATCCAGTAAATGGTTAGCATTGCTACTAATATAAACCACGTCACCAATCTTCCCTTCGTATTAAATGGCAAGAGCTATGATGGTCAGCCTCAAAGCTGGCTTCCAGCCCAGTCAGCCCCTGCAGCCGGTAGGGCCCAAGGCAGAAGTGTCTTTTTTAAGTGGGCTAAAAAGCATTTGGCTTGAATCTCAAATGCTGAGTCTTTCTGCAAGATGACATATACGTAACGCAAGTGCTTTGGAGGGGAGCTGATTTTAAAAGCATTAGAGCAAGTGACCCTTCTCTTAATCATGGTCCAAACGAAAACCAGTTGGTCCCCTGCAATCTTCCTTCATCCTCAGTGGTGTAGCTAGGGCTCTTTGGTTCTAGAAAAGCATCTCTCTCATGCATTAGCCATAACACAAAGCAACAGATGCCTAATACCTACTTCCATACCAGCTCCTGGGCTGAGGAAGTGACAACTGGTTGGAATTAAGCTGAATCTGGAAACATCCTGGGGTTCATTTTTATTTGAGATTACAAAATCAACAGGTGCCATTTTCTGGGCTTGGCAAAGGAGAGCAATGTAAAGGTATCAAATGACACTCATATATCTGGACATGATTGAAGGGTCATATCCCCTGACAGCTCGGCAGGGGTGAATTTAGTTCCTGTAAAGCATACGGAGGGTTTAATTCCTCCCCTCAATGAAAATGTGTTATTTTATGTGCTCAGACTATCACCTCCTCCCTTGCTTTCTTAGAGAACATCTATTTCTGGTGGGAGCTGCCAATTTACTATCTCTCAATCTCACCCCACAGGTGGACACATGACCAATACGAGCCAATCAGAATCTTCCTCCAGATTTCTCACAAGATCTGGAGGGAAAGGGCTTCCCTTCCTCTCAGGTCACTAGACTGTAAGAATATAGGATCTTGGATTCCTGGAGTCTCATGAAGTCCGTCAGCTGGAGAGAACAAGGCTAAACGCAGAGAGAAGCAGAAATGAGAGATGATGAGGGAACCCTGGTTTGCCTGATAGACCAAATCATGTAGAGGCCAATCTCTCCTCTGCTCAGCCCATCATTTCAGTGCATAAACTAGGGCGTCTCTCTTTTATGTTTTACTTTGTTTATGCTAGTTCAAATTAGATTTCTGACGCTTTCAAGGAAAAGAGTTCCGATCAATTCACTACCTACTCTGAAGGCTGCATTTTTACAACCTGCTGGCCATCAAGTAAATTCAAATAATATCCAGGAGGATGAGATGGAACAAGATTCTCCAACTCAAGGAAGCCTACTTCTAGCCAGTTAATTTCTTTATGGCTTGTCAGATTCATAGCACCAAATCTATGGGAGCAATTTATTAGAACCTAAGGCTCTTTTCTGTGCAGAGTGGATCTGTCAATCAAGGTCCATGTGCTGACAGTCAGACAGGAGAGGATGAGGGGTGGGGAGAGAGGAGCCAAGGCATAACCAAGGGCCCTGCTCAAAGCCAGAACTTGGTCTATCATACAACTAACAAAATGAAAGTGTGACTAGGTCCATGAGCTTCCATTTATATTACTAGTTGTTTCCCTTCTCTAACAACTGGCTCTGTGGGTTAAGACTCATATTTCTGCAAATCATTACTATCTACCCAAAGGTAGCGATCAGATTAAATGAATGTCATCTAGCTGGAAAGAGTTCCAAAGTCAAGTTACCAATTTCTTCCCCCATCCCACCCATTATGTCTTCTCTTCCCACTCCACCCACATTTTCATTTATGTACCTCTACTGTTCATTCATTCATTCATTATTTCATGAACATTTCTAATAATCTCCATATGCCTGCCATCATGATTTAAAACATGAGTCTCCCCTGATTAAAACCCTTCAATGGATTTCTGATTAAAAATGAGGGTACTAAAACTGATCACACGATTCTCTAACTCTTAGCAAAAATGAACAATAATGAGGGCCAGTGTGTAAGGTAAACATCAACACCAACCAAGCAAACAAAGGGGGAAAACCTACTGCTATAATTATCAAAAACTGAAGCAACAATATTCTGACACAAAATGTGCCCAAGTCTCCCAGAGATAGTACTGGTGATTTAATAAAATCTTGAAAATTTCTACTGATACTCCTGATGTGAGTAGGAAATTTCTACTGATACTGCTGATGTGAGGAGGAAAGGAATTTCTACTGATACTCCTGATGTGAGGAGGAAAAGTGCTTGTTGGGGAGATAATGGTAAGAAGTAAATAAACAAGGCTGGCTCTCTTTGGTGGGAATGAAGACTCTAGGACTCTACACTAGATTGGGGAAAATATTCCAAAGACCAAGGGTATTTCCTCAGTGAAGGAGGATACACCTACAACTAGATACAATGAATAGAGTGATGAAAAAAGAATGAGTCAAAATAATTCATCTATAATATATCAGTGCAAAAAAATCTGAACTGAACTCCCTATGTTGAACATGATCAAGATGAAAACATGGTGTGGTAACCATGCAAACATATTACAAAGAGGAAAGAAATGAAAGGAAGCAACACAACTGACAAGATAGGTGAAGAGCCTAGCTTGCACAAAAACATAACCATGGAAGAGAAGAGAGTTCCCCATGAGCACTTTAGTCTATATAATAATTTCATAGATGTGATAATTCAATAAGACAAGGTGAATAAGATGAAAGGGAGACTGCAAGGTTAAGAAAATAAATTGAAGACCAATTCAGCTGAATATCAAATTACTAGCCAAAAAATAAAAAGCTTTGGGTAATCCCAGGCAATGTGGAGGAAAAGGGCAGAGATTAAAACAATAACAGTAAAATATATAAAAATGACAAAGATAACCCAGAATAAAGACAAGTTTTTGGTGTCCCTTAGGTATAGAATCCAAAATATGGAAGAGAAAATCACTCAAAGATTATGAGAAGAAAAATTTCCCCCCAAATGAAGAAAACCTTGAGTCTGCAGATTAAGAAACATACACCATGTTGTGGATATACCTAGTTTGTCCATCTGATATCCATTTCCCTTCCCCCTTCCTAAGAATAACAAGTTTTCATTTAGATATCCACCCTTCCTCCACATGACTCCTGTGCTTTGATGCCCAATGCCAAGGGTCGGTTCTGATTGGTTTAGACCAATCTTGCAAATTCCACTGCCCTGGCCTCAGGTGTTGATTCAGGCCTGGGCATGGGAACTAAATACGTCAAATCAGGTAAATTTTAGGATTTTTGCTTGGAATGTTGAAGAAAAATTACTCTATATATCAGGGAATATGAACTTTAGAGAGAACTTTTAGAAATATTTCTTACAGTGAGATCTACCATAAATGTGTGTGTATGTATATATATACATACATATATATACGTATATATGTACATATATTAATATATACAGCAATTCTTTCATTTCACTTCACTTTCTCTCCTGATAAGTTTAGTATATGTTAAATTAAATCTTTATATTTCAAAATATTTTTGGAACTTGCTGGAAATCCATGCTCTAGGATATCAGAGAAAGCTATTCACAGGTAGGTGTAACACTGACAGCACTCCACTGCAAGACTTTTCAAGGTGGCTGTGCAGGGTGGGAGTATGTGGAATAGCTGCTGGTAGCTGGGTGCTGCTGCCACCCAGCACTGCAGGAGTAGGGCCCTGGAGAAGCTACCAGCACTGCAACAGCCCAGGGCCAGAGAAAGTCTGCCAAAGAGACCACCAGCACCAGGAAGCAAAACTCTTCTCCTCCAGTGACTGCCCAGACCATCTACTGACAAAGCTTTAGGACCAGCTGGCAAAGGAAAATGTTTAAAGGGTCCAGATCAATTTTCACAGAACAATCTAAAAGAATGAATTTGGAGCTAAGGGGCAATAAATTGATCACCCACAGTAAAATTTAGTGTTATTTTGTGCATTTAAAATTTTTTACATATATATAATCTCATGTCACTATTATTGTCTTTCTCTGTCTTCTTAAATCATCTTTAAAAAAATTTTATCCATGTTATTAATGGTAAATACAGTTCATTCAATTTGCTTTATGCAACACAGAGTTATTAAGGGGATACAGGTTCAGTATTATTATATTTTCCTCGTGAATTGTTCCTTATACCTTTACCATTGTATAAGGACCTCTTTTTTCATAATAATGCTTTGTGTCTTGATATTTACTTTGTCTGACAGCAATATTACTACTATAATGTTGCTTTGTGTTTGTGAGAGTGTATGTTGTGTTTTTAATGTTTAGTATTAGATAGTAGTATATCTTTCCCTATCCCTTTGCTTTCAAATATGTGTTATATATTTGTATTTTTCTGTAAGCTACATATAGCTGGATATTTTAAATCCAATATGAGAATCTCTGGTGAATTCAAAGTGTTTTCATTTATTGGGATTACTGATACATTTGAATTTATTTCTAGTATCTTATTTTGTTTTATATTTACTTTCCTTTTCTATTTTAAATCGGTGTTTTTCACCTATCTCTCTTTTCCTGCTTTCTGTTAGACTGCATTCCAACCAATCATTACAATGCTTTCCAATGATCTCCTCATCTTTCATTTAATTGTAGTATAATATTTAAATTCTACCTCTGTTGTTAAATCTCCTTCCAAATTAGTCATTATTATTATTATTATTATTTTAACAGGTTATTTACTTTATAGATAATAAAGTAAGAAAATGCTTATTTATATTTACCCATGAATATGAGTTTCTTTGTTTTTCATTGCTCTGGCATCCAGACCTTTCCTTCTGAGTTTGGTTCTTTTCCTTAAATATATCCCTTAATTACTTCTTTCAGTAAGGATAAGTACTTGGTAAATTCTCTCACCATTGCTTGAAATTTTTCTTTACTTTAACCTCACTTCTTAAAAAATTGTAAAAGTAAGTATAGAATTTTAGGTTGATTTTTTGAGTCAGTACTTTGAAGATGGTATTCCACTGTTCTCCAGCTATCATTGTCAATAGGTCTGCTGTCAGACATTTTTTTCTTGGAAGAGAACCTGTCTTCTGTGTTCATAAGTAAGGTATTATATTATTCATGAGTATTCTGAATTTTCAGTACAATGCACCTATGTAATGATTTATTTTTATTTATATTTCACAAGGATTCAGCATATGAAGTTGTGTGCTGGAGTCAGCTCAGACCAGCTCACAAAAGCCGGTTATGCATATTTCTTCCCAATACCACATTCAATGAAGAAACCTGAATTCAGCTGGTAATTCACCTAATTCAGCTGGTAACCTGAAAGCAGCCATGATGACAGTATTTACAGCACAGCAGCCAGCAAACACTATAAATCAGTGCTAACTTTATCTTGGCAACTGGTTGTGAAACATTTATCAGTATACCAATGAGTATATAGTTCTTCAAATTAAGAGCTGGTGTGGGTTTTTTTATCTGTTTGGAAAATTTTAAGCCATTATCTCTTCAAGTATTTCCCCTTCTCCATTCTCTCTCTTCTGTCTTCTATATCTCTTAAACTCTTGTCCATTTTTTCCACCTCTGTGTATCTCTCTCTCTGCTGCATTCTAGGTAATTTTCTCAGCTCTATCTTCAAAGTCACTAATTATTTCTTCAGCTGTATATAATATAATCCAGTGTTTAACTCATCCGTAGAGATATCAATAACATGTCTACATTTCTAGAAGCTCTATTTGTTCTTCAAATCTATCTCTTCACAGTGTGCTGTTCTCTCCTTATAATTTCCAGTTTTTCTTTTATCACTTTAGCCATTTGAAGCATAGTTATTTTATACTCTTTGTTAGATTGCTCTATTACATCAAGTTCATGGGAATAGTAGTTTTCCTATTTATAGTGTCTACTGACTCTCTTGTGATAGATTATTTCCCCATCAAATTATAAGGTTTAATTGTTTCCCCCACCTTCCTTCTTCTACCCCCAAAATACCTGTGCACTCTGAGGTGTAAAAGTCTTGCTACAAAATCATTTTACTTTTGCTTTTGGTCTGAAATTAGCGTTGATATTTGTTTCTCAGCTTGGACATTCCAGCATTAAATCAGTGATGTAAATTCCAACTTCACATGATTTTTGGTGGCCAAGGGCTTTAATACCTCTCTTATCTTCCCATCGAAAATTCCAAAAAATAACAAACTTTCTAGTCACCCTACTTGAACCAGTAAGTAGGTTTTCACTCCTTTTACCAAGGAAGCAGCCTTTTCTTTCCAGGATTCCAGCTTTAAGTAGAGATCTCTGCCTCACTCGGGCCCAATGCCGTATTTCCCATGTTTACATGGGCAATAAAACCTCAGTCTCTAATCCCCTTATCCGATCTAATATCTTCCAAAACCATCACAGTGTCTGCTCAAAAGTTTACTGCTCAAACCTAACACTGCCTTTATTTCTGACATGTCATCATGCCAGAAATTATGTTTTTACAAATCAATTTATATATTTAGATTTTATTCTTATACATTGTATCTAGCATGTTCATGGTTTCATAACTGTGGAATTGAAGAGTGGGTGGAGCTTGTTAGTTAAAAAGTATTTCTCTCTTTTAAACTATTTGTATGTGTGCATAAAAAGCAGTCTAGAACAATGTTCACCTGATGGTAATGATTGTTACTTCCAGAAATTCAGATTCATTGATTTTTTAACTTTCTTTGTATAGGTGCAAATTGTTCGAATATTTCAATAATTACCTTGTCTCATTTTTAACTGGAATAAAATAGTTATAAAATAAATGTTAGTGTCTCCTATGTCTTTTGAACAAAGAACAATCTCCTTAGCCTGCTAACCAAGGACATTCATGATCTGACCTCATCCTACCTGTCTAGACCCATTTCTCAACAGTCTCCCCATATTCCCTACCCTCTGGTTCAGTTGACAACACAACATTTCCCACACATGTCTCTTTTGTCACATTCTTATGACTTCATTGAGGCCCCTCCCCCTGTAAAAATCTTCTCAGCATGTCCTCATGTTCTCAGCAGGTCCCAGTATTACTCAACCTTCAAACCACTTCTTTTTAAAAACCTCTTCATAATCCTTTACTTCCTCTTTTAGTCTTCCCCAGTCCTTAAAATACAACATTTTCCGTATTGAATCACTTTTATTTATCTGTCTGTTGACCCCTTTAGAGAAAGGTGAGGACTACATTTAATATTTTAAATATGCCTCGTTTATCCAGTAAATGAGTTCATGAATAAATACATGAAATGAATGCTCACAACTTGCTGAGTTAAAAGCCGGCTTCTTGGAGATTTCACTCTGGGTGAGTTGCAGGTTCATATGAGATGCCAGATAAGTTTTTGTGATTCCCTATGTCCTCTGGGTGGTAGTCAATTGGGATATTTTGGTAGCCCTGGGTAGCTGTTGAGAAGTCTGTAGGGAAAGAATGGCCAATGGTATTCTGTAATGCCTTACATGTGAATTGCCATTAGTTGTCATAGCACTTTTTGTTTTTTAATTTTTATTAGAGTACAGTTGATTTACAGTGTTGTGTTAGTTTTTGCTGAACAGCAAAGTGAATCAGTTATACATATACATATATCCACTCTTCTTTAGACTCTTTTCCCATGTAGGTCATTACAGAGTATTGAGTAGAGTCCCCTGTGCTATACAGTAGGTTCTTATTAGTTATCTATTTTATATATAGTAGTGTGTATATGTCAATCCCAATCTCCCAATTTATAGCACTTTGACAAACAACATTTCACTTGATCCATTGAGGTAACTGGGAAAATAGTCATGGGCCCAGTTTGTAAATGAGAAAACTGATGTTTAGAGCATTGATGACTTATCCAGAGATTCAGGGAAACAACTTTGACCTAGGTGTTCTGTTGCCAAGTTCAGTGGTCTGTGTTTTGTCTCTTTTACCATCAACATCTACAACTCTACAGGTATTCCTGGACCCCACTGTGGTAGGAGTTAAAATGTCAGCTATTACACTGTGATGGTGAGAAAGCCAGGCTCAGACTTACATTGTAACACCAGCTTTCTCCCTAAATTGCTGGGTGGCCTTCGTGTCACCCCTCTGGCCTTGAGCATTTTCATGTGCAGACTCAATTTCTTCATCTCCAAAATGAAGAAGACCTCTAAGGTCCTTACTCTTCACAGTTTCATGAGCCTAAGGGTCTATGAGAATATGATGAAGGAAGCATGCCTAATTCAAGTTCTAGACCTCTTTCCAGCCACCTTTCTTGAAGTTTTCCGACCCAGGCTTAGCACCAGTGCCTGGAGTATTGCCATCACCTGAATCTTTAAACCTAGTCACTTCATGCTCTGTTCTTTTCACCATGATTCTTTCTTGACCTTAGACTGTCCTTTCTTTTTAGAGGCCAAAAAGAGCAGTTATGTAACTGAGAACAGCTAGAGTTAACCAAAAATTGCAATAGCAATTTAAGACAGCCCACAAAAAAAGAAAACTAATTTCACCAAGCGCAGTGTATAAACCTAACACAGACACAGCCCACCTACTTTCTATTTTCCCTGCCTCCTCACACACCAATTCTTTAGTCAAAGCTTTATTATTTCATTACTCAGCATATTTTCAACAAAGGCAAAAAGATTCACTCTAATTGTTCAACTGAAAAAGGGTCTTTTTTTACTGAGATTTTTTTTCCCCTTGTTTTGTTTTCATCACCCTTCAACACCTTGTAGGTTATTATGAGGGATATTAAATGAGTCTTTTTTCTTATGGAACCATGAGATAATCAATTTTATAAAATAGTCAGAAAGCGATGTTCTGAATGAGGAAGAGGAACTAATATCTATCACTTAAAATTACTTACAATGCTTCCTTTAGTATGAAATCAATGTGTTAGATCAAAATGCTACTAAAACTTAAAAGGCAAAACGGGGAGACACAAATCCACATGAGTTTATTTGCCGTCTTCATCCAGGGTGAGCTGGAGTTGACTGTCTTTGATTCTACATAATTGTGTTTGAATTTTATCTTATATAAAAGAAATTAGTGGGGCACTTTCTTCAAGTAAAGAAAATAAACATGTCCCTGATATCAGGGCAGAGAGTTAGAACAGAGCTAGGTTCTGCCATAGAGAAAGTTCCTACAGCTGACAAATAAAAAACTCACCTGGACTGACTAGCTGGAGTTGACCTATAGATATGGCATGGAGTCGAAGAAGGAAAGCTGAGTAAAACTGCTCAGTTTGTTTTACTTTTCTGGTGAAATGACCATTTGTTTCCAAATAGTCCCAAAGCTCATGTCTTTAACGGCCATTACTCCACTGTACTGGCATGCTGCTGAGGGCTTTGCTTATTCTCTAATTATCAAAAAGAGCTGCTGGAATTCATTAAGAAATTATAAATAATATCCCAAGTACCTTCAAAACCAAATTTGGCAATATCCTTAAATCTTGCATCAATGGTAGACTCCTTTGGTTTACTCTGAAACAGACTGGAAATTGACAATACTGAAACCACCTGAGCCAAAGATGAGGCAGCCAGTTAATTTCCAGTAGACTCCCTTGGTTTAGTCTGAAACAGACTAGAAAGTGACAATACTGAAACCACCTGAGCCAAAGATGAGGCAGCCAGTTATTTTCCGGTAATTGTTGTTCCCATGGCTTATTTAAAAGTCCTTCAAATGAGCATACAAGAACAAATCAAACCATTTTCAATAATCTACAAGTTATGCACAGCTATTTAACTAACTTGAATAATATGGTAGAAGCATAAGCCTCTTAGATATTGTAGAAAACTAATGCCCTCTATTTTGAATTAGTGTGGAAAGTGAAATGGGTAAAAAGTAGGTAAAGAAGATACATTTAAGACTCAGAGATTTTTTGTTGTTGTTGTTGTTTTGGTTTGGTTTGGTTTGGTTTTGCTTTTTCAGTGAAAGTCTGGATTTATTTTATTCTATTTTGTGTTCTGTCAGCATACTTTGCAATCAAATTTCATTACAGTCCTTGAAAATATTTGTTAAAGGACCTAAATGTCTTACTTTCTAGTTTTTCTTAGAGTAGGTACTAGTAATATCTTAACCATGTAGCTACTGAAACAAATCTGCTTATTAAATACCAGGTCCACTTTTGGTTCTGTTTTGAGTTTAGAAAATAAATCTGAAAAATTAAATCTTAATAAATTTTCAACTTTTAAATATTAATTTTTTTTTAATATTAAACTCGAATTTTAAATCACCTAGTTCTGGAGAATTTGCAGATGTATAATATTTTCTTTTTCTAATCTTACCCTAGAGAAAAAGATTCATGGTATTTTTTTTTATGTATATGTAAGACTCAGAGATTCTTAATTATTTTTTTCACTATTAATTGAACTACTTAGTAATCCAAGTCAAATCCTATGCCAACAAGTGCTATTACAACAACCATTTCACTCTGTTAAAAATACTTCTCAACACCGGCTAAAGCCCAGTAAAATTCAATGTCACATTCCAGTAGAATTTGCGTTCAAACGACCTCTAAACTTGGTTATAATGGACTCTGACATTATTGTGTCCCATTTTGCTTCCTTGAAGGTTGATATTTTTCAGGCAATATAAAGAACTATTTTTCTTCTATATTTTTTCTATCATCTATTGAGTCTTTGATATGCCTCAGGCACAACAACTTTAAATACATCGTCTTGTTTAGTTATCACAATAACCCTTTGAACAGAAACTATTATTTATGCCTGAGTATACTGATATATATGCAGAAGGAACTGAGACATGGAGAAATTAAACTTTTTTGCAGTCAATCATGAAGCTGCTAAGTGATGGAGTCCACACTTGACCTCAGAGAGTCTGAGTCAAAGCCCACACTTTTCACAGATTTGTTACCCAGGTCCCACCTCTTCCCCCACCCCCCACATATACTGTTTTCCTCTATCTCAGCATCTTGGAGCAGTTGTGATTTTTAATGTTATCTAAGATTATACTCCACAATTTACGTCCATTGTAAGCTTTCTTCCCTATACCATAATCAGCCTCACCAATATACAACTGGAAAGCATCACAAACACTTGATACACACACATACATATATACTACATATACTTTATATCTCTCTCTCTATATATTATCTATCTATATATGTATCTATCTATGCAAGGGTAAGGGTAGGGGGGCAGACAGAGAGGTAGAGAGAGAGAAAAAAGAAAGATTGATGCGCCAGATGCAAAGTGACAAGATAATATTAAGCAGCGGCAAAGGTAAGCTCCTACATTTACGTCAGGAACTCTTCTAGACCTTATGTCCTCAGCACATAGTAAATGCTTAATAAATGTTTGTGGAATGACTGAAGGAGAGAGTGAATGAATGGTAAGTGACACTAATAGAAGGGCAGACATGGTTTCACGTGTATGAAGACTCAGTGGTCCTCATTGACACTAAGGTTGACATGAGCAAGTGAGTAGATGTGACCACCTACCAGCTGTGGTACAGTACAGCCTGTATTTACAGAAGCCTCCATCTCAGCATGGAAGTATTAGTCCTGACCTCCTGTGTTGCCCAATGCTGTGGGCACCTGAATGGTGAGCAGCTCAGAAAAGGATGTGGGTCATGGTTAGAATGTTGGAGAAGTCCTGCCATAGAAAAAGAAGCCTCATGGAAACCTAACATTTTCAGACATTGCAAGGCTGTTTAGGGAAGGGGATTAGATTGGTTATGTGTGATCTGTAGGTATTCAGCCAGGAACAACAAGTAGAAGCCACAGAGAAGCAGATTTGGGTTCAGAGTTAGAGAGAACAGGCACTCTCCATCTCTCCCACTGATTGTGCCCTCCTCCTTCCTCACCACCTCCCAATCCAGAGCATCTTTCAAAGTCCAGAACAAGTGCTAGCTCCTTGGAGACACTTCCTTCTCCAGCAAGACTGAAATTCAATGACTTCTCCCATCTAGAAGCCTCTACTTCACCATCTCCCCCAAGTGACAGCATGGTCTTGGCTCCTTCTCTTGTTCACTCAATGCTCTGATAAGTGATAAGAATACAAAGATGAATAAGACTAGGTTATGGGTACTTAGTGTGGAGAGGAAGACAGAGAAGTAAAAAAACCGATGACAACATACTTGGTGCAACAGAACTATGCACTGAGTATTGCTGGTTCTTGGAAGATAGACATCCAAATAAATCTGAGGAATCAGAGAAAATATCCCAGGAAGATGAGGTTTACTTGTTTTCTCCCGAGCTGTATCTGAAGAAAGTTTGGAAACTAACTAGGTAAAGAAGTGGGAAAGGGGGCTCCAAGCACAGGGAGCAGCTAAGGATCCAAGGGAATGTGTTCTACGTGACTAGAGGATGTCAGTGCCAGTTAGGAACTTCCTACAGCAAGGATCTTATTTCCTTAATATTTACACTCTTCCAGTACACACTTCTCAACACATGTGATTTAACTGTCACTAAGTAATTGCTTATTAGACTAGAATAAATATCATAAGCAAGAAGGGACAGTAACGTTCTCTGGTCCTCATACTCAGATTGACAAGAGCAGGGCTAGAATAGGCAGGTGTGGTTGAATGAGGACCACCATTTATAAAAATCTGGACAGCTCTCGTGGCATAACAGAAAGAGTGTAAGCTCTGCAGTCAAACCAATCTGGGTTTGAAGCCCAGCTCTGTGACCACAGAAATACCACATCTTTTTTTTTTTTTTTTAAACTTTGGGTTTATTTATTTATTTATTTATTTATTTATGGCTGTGTTGGGTCTTCGTTTCTGTGCGAGGGCTTTCTCTAGTTGCGGCAAGTGGGGGCCACTCTTCATCGCGGTGCACGGGCCTCTCACTATCGCGGCCTCTCTTGTTGCGGAGCACAGGCTCCAGACGCGCAGGCTCAGTAGTTGTGGCTCACGGGCCTAGTTGCTCCGCGGCATGTGGGATCTTCCCAGACCAGGGCTCGAACCCGTGTCCCCTGCATTGGCAGGCAGATTCTCAACCACTGCGCCACCAGGGAAGCCCCCACGTCTCTTTTGAGCCTCAGTTTTCTCATCCTAAGACAGAGCTAACAGTATGTATAATAACTCATAGGCCTGCTGTGTAGTTTAAATGAGATAATAAACATAAATCCCAAGAAAGCTGCCTGTTAATATTAAGTGACCCATAAATCATAGATCTCATTAAGAGTCAGAAGAGAGTCTCTGAATTGAAGATTAAGATGTTGGAGAATGATTTTACTAGCATTGTCATGGGCCATACTGATATCCATTTTACACCTAATAAAGAAAAAGGGGCATAGTGATTATTGAACCTTGTTAGGACATGAGGCTCAGATTAGAGTTGCCTGGCTCAGTTATCAGTGCAAATTTGTCATTACCACAAGTAGTATTTGTTGCTGACCCTGCCCTCCTTGGTTGGGTGACCTTACCATAAAGTGTGCTGAGAAGCCTGTGCTGTCTAAAGGAGCAGCTGTCATCATTCATTCCATAATTGAACAAGTTAGAATGTATTCTTAACTAAAATTGACTATTTCCTTAAAATTATAATAAAAGGTAGAATGCCAGGAAAAATGGAATCTAACTGAACATACTGCTATGGTGACAGTATTTAAGTGTGGGAAGGAACTAATAATAAAAGGGAAAGTCAACCAACAATGTTCACATGATGCTGAATGATGGTGATCAGTCAGAAACCAGAATATTTGCTTGAGCAAGGGACATTTGTTCAGAAACTTCCAGATAGCAAATTTTTCATTCTGTGATGCTCATCAAGTTTGGGTCTGTCTTAAATTAGCCAGACATGGTAAGCATGGGGAGGATTCCCACATGAGCAATCCCCAGATAAAAGCCTCTCATTTAATTACTTTTCTTTTCATGAAGGGCCCTGAGTTTAACAAAGTTAAAATGGAGCTTATCATTGTGATATGCAACTCACACCTTTCCAATCTCATCCCTGCTCAAACTTTGGTTTCAAATAACTTTATCCATTACCTCTCTTATTTGTATGCTTGTCTATCTTGCTATACCTCCAGATAAATTAAAAAGACTTCCATTCTCTACTTCAGTCTTTGTCTGAATTATACTGTATTCACTAAGCCAAACTGCTTTTCTCATCTACCAAGCCACTAACCGTTTTTTACCTAACCCAGACCAAGGCACCTACATCATGGAAGTTTCCCACACTTAAGCCATCCCATCACCCACCAGAACAATCCCAGCCCAGCCATTCCTCCTCCATGCTCTGGGAGTTAAGTCATCTGGTTACATTTCAGTTGATGATATGTGTCTGTTTGTCTCCTCTAATGGCTTGTAAGGCCTTGGGGGTCGAGCTCATGTCTAATCTTTGCTTCAAACATCTGTATACTACTGAATACATCATTACTGTACATTACTCTAATCCAGTGGGGACTCAGTAAAAACTTGTTGACTGACTGATTTAGCACAGAGATGATTATTACGTAAGCCACTTTGGTAAATAAATTTCAAATAATGACCAGCTCACACAAATGTTTTACTAGCTCACCCTCCCCATGGAATTAATACAAAGAATGAAAATCAGCAGTCATTTCTACTTGCCCAACATTAAACGTTAACTCACCCCTAGAGAGTAGCTATTTTCAAGCCTAATTTCAAGTCAAAATGTCTAAAATGGTTGTCATTCTTGGTGACATGCTGGGAGGATTTAAGAACTGAGGTATCAAATCCAGTCACTTCCACAGGTTATTAACTCCAACCCTGAAGATCATTATTTCTAGCATATAACTGATAATAATTCTAGCAGTTTATTTGAATTTATGTTTATTAAATAAAAGGGACTTACTCTCAAAGACATTCTAACAAAAGCAATTTGATAGGCATTACATTTCTTTTTTGTTGCAGTATAGTTGATGCACAATATTATTTTAGTTTTAGGTACAACTTAGTGATTCGACATTTAAATACATTATGAACTGATCACCATGATAAGTCTAGTAACCCTTTGTCACCATACAAAATTTTTACAGTATTTCTGACTATATTCCTTATGCTGTATATTACATCCCTATGATTTTTTTTTTTTACAACTGGAAGTTTGTACCTCTTAATCCCCTTCACCCACTTCACCCAACCCCCCCACACCCTGCCTATTTAGTGATCACCAGTTTGTTCTCTTCATCTATGCATTGTTTTGTTTGTTCCATTTATTGTTTTTTAGATTCTACATATAAGTGAAACCATATGGTATTTGTCTTTCTCTAATTTCACTTAGCATAAAACCCTTTAAGTTCATTCATGTTGTTGCAAATGGAAAGATTTCATTCTTTTTATGGCTGAGTAACATTCCGTTTTGTGTGTGTGTGTGTGTGTGTGTGTGTGTGTGTGTGTGTATACCACAGTTTTTTTTATCCATTCATCCATCAATGGACACTTAGGTCATTTCCGTATCTTGGCTTTGTAAATAATGCAGCAATGAACATGGAGATGCATATATCTTTTCAAGTTAGTGTTTTCATTTTCTTCAGATAACTACCCAGAAGTGGAATTTCTAGATCATATGGTAGTTCTACTTTTAATTTTTTGAGGAACCTTCATATTGTTTTCCATAGTGACTGTGTCAATTGACACTACTGACAACAATGCACAAGGATTTCCTTTTCTCCACATCCTCAAGAACACTTGTTATTTCTTGTCTTTTTGATAATAGCCATTCTCATAGGTGTGAGGTGATATCTCACTGTGGTTTTGATTTGCATTTTCCTGATGGCTAGTGATACTGAGCATCTTTTCATGTGTCTGTTGGCCATCTATATGTCTTCCTCTGAAAAGTGTCTATTCAGGTCCTCTGCCCATTTTTTTAATTGGGTAGTTTGGTTTTTTTGATATTGAGTTGTGAGTTCTTTATAATTATTTGGATATTAACAATTTTTGATAGGGATTGCACTGAATTTGTAGATTGCTTTGGGAGTATGGACATTCATTAATTTTTCCAATGCATAAATACAGTGCAACTTTCCATTTATATGTGTCATCTTTAATTTCTTTCATCAACATCTTATAGTTTCCAGAGTACAGGTCTTTCAAGTCCTTTGTTAAATTTTTTAAATATAATTTTATACTTTAATGGAATAAAATTGATTAGAAACCTTAATTTGATTTATATTCTTCTTTAATGATTCAATTAATTCAATGAACAGGAATGTAGCCATGAAAATAATCACCTGCCCTCTTACCCCTCTGAGGCAAAGAATTTTTTTAATAAATTTTAAAAATAAACTTAACACATATTGTTTCTCTTTTTGTTCCCTTTCACTACTCACTCAGAGAAGCCTGGGAGAAAGAAGAGTAATAAGGAATTTTACATGTGCTCTCTGTCCGAGTTATTTTAGCCTTCTGATGTGAGATGGGACAGAGGTTGACCGATGTGGCTCAGAATTCAAGGGCAACAATCAGCAGATGAGTAGGGAGTCAATCCCAGTTTTATGGTAGACACAATTTTCTTACCTAGACCAATGATTTTGAACAAATATTTTCAAGATTAATTTATTCTAGTTCTTATCTATGTATGGTATAAATATGTTTAAATAAACTATCAGTTTGGATTATAAAATTTAAATATTAATTTAAAGGAAAGTATTTTAAGAAGTACTGAGATACTTGAGAATTAGTATAAAATGCTACACCACTAATTATATTTATCTTATTTCAGAATGATCGTGAGAAAACTGATTAGCCTATCTTCTGTCATGCTGTGAAAAGATTAACCTGCTTTTGGTGCTCTGATATCTTTTAATCAAATAAGAGTTTCAATCACGTAAAACACTTGCAACATTTCACATCCCAGAAGGTTTCTTCAAGTCAGGTTCAGCCTGATTCACTGTGACAGCTTCTCTGAAGTTGCATCCTCTAAGAAGCAATAATTGTCATTTGGGGGGCCTTCCGGGTGAAAAGGCACAACAGAACCAAAGGAGCTAGAACATATAATCTGCACAACAAAAGAAATGCTCAAGGTCTCAAGGGCAATGAAGTGAATAAAGTATATTTGACTTTAAAGCTTATCTCTTTATTTTCTGCCCTTAATTGGGCAAATATTAGCAAATACAACGAATTGTCTTCAAAGTTTGAGCCACACAGAGATAAACTCCACATTCACTACTCAGACTTCTGAGCTTTCCATATACATATAAATGGAAATAATTAGACTTTGGATGGAAGAAAAACCCTGACAGAACAAAGAAAGACCATGATCTAATATCAGAATAAAGTTAACAAATTTCATTAAGTGAGATGATTGGTGATGAGTGAAGGTCATGCCCAGTTTACTTTTCACAGTTGACAGATCAAAGTCATTCCTTCATCTGGGATAAAGACTAAATGCCATTAGTTTGGCCTTGGAAAATCCTTTCACATATGAAGTCTCTCTGGGATCTGCTGTTTCTAAGGCACATGAATGGTCATAACAAGTGCCAGCGAGCCAAGGCAGAGTGTCAGAAAAATTAAAGGGTACATATCAGTTTAAATGATGTTTTTTAATCCAGGATTAAATAATGTGGGTAATGCAGTCATAACATATTATGGCACACTATTACTGTGAATATCATATGGTACAGGGATACACAGAAAGATAAATAAGACTGTCATGGAATGATGGACTCATGAGGTCAGAGGGCAGTAAGAGGTCATTGTGCCTGACTACGCATTGATTCATGAATCCTCTTCCCTGCCAGGTAGTCATCCAGTCCATAGCTGGAAAGCCTCTGTTGACAGGGACTTCTCCAGTCCTGCTGTAGCCATGCATAGCTCTATCAGAAAACTGTTTCTC
The DNA here is from genome assembly GCF_965194805.1 of Balaenoptera borealis. Classification (NCBI taxonomy): domain Eukaryota; kingdom Metazoa; phylum Chordata; class Mammalia; order Artiodactyla; family Balaenopteridae; genus Balaenoptera; species Balaenoptera borealis. The sequence goes on from NC_138876.1 coordinate 40,535,076, forward strand.
TCTGTGACTAGGAGTCTGGCTTCATCCATTCAACCAAACAGCAATTTTAAATATCATATTCATTTCACTGTGAAGTACTACTGGCAGTAGAATCATGTCCTAGAAAACTAGGAGGAAAAATGTACTCTTTCCACACTTAAGCATTCAAGTGTCAGAGGAGCAGCCTGAGAGGGCATGACTCTGTCCAAGCAGTGGTTGTGCAGAGCGTGTGTTTCTGGTGAACAGATGGATGACCTTGAGTAAGTCACTCTTTATTAAAGGCCCTGGTCTCTAAAAGGACATCAGTGAACAGGAATCAAACAAGTCCACAGAAATAAAAGGGAAAATTGCCACTGCCATTTATGCTGTAATTAGGAGTCAGGCTTCATCCATTCTGTCCTATTGCTAACCCTTGAGACCAAACAGAACAAACCAAATCCTTCCACCACCTAACATTCCTTTGCTATTTGAAGATGGTTATCTCATCCATATCATCATACCACCAAGTCTTCTCAGTCCCTTAAAATATTCCTCATGGGGTATTTTTCCAAACTTCTCAATATTCTGATGAGACTCTCTAGTTGCAATTCAATTTGCCTATGTCCCTCTAAAAATATAGACCTGAATATAGAATTCCTTGTATAATTGTCACAGGGCACAGACAAAACTATTATTTCTCTTGTTCTACATGCTATTCTTTCTGTAATTCAGCCAAGATCTCATCAGCACTTTTGGTAGCTGCTATCATTTGAGCAACAGTTCTCCAATATAGAATAACTGATGTTTAATTAGTACTTTATGCTTTAGAAATTGTTTCATCTATATAGCTCATTTGAACCTGACAGCAATCTGTAATAAAGGTATTATTTGTGTCATTTTCAGATGAAGAAACTAAGATTTACAGAGGGTAGGTAAATTTTTCCTGTACCACATAAATAAGTTGCACAGCTAAGACCCAAATCCAGGTCCTCTGACTATAAATCATGTGCCTTTGTGACTATATTACTCTACTTTAGACTCTTTGATGATGCTTCAGTGATATGATGATAGATTATTGTCAAAGGCAGAACTTCAAAAATTACAGTTCCCTGTTCTGCCAGTGTAGGAACTATACCCTGGGATAGAACGAGGGCAGGATGACCTGCTAAGTCATGCTGGCTCCTTTTCAAATAGTTACAAACCAGCCTTTTAATTATTCACTCCTGATTCTTGCCCATACTTGACTTCAAACTCAGTGGTCTGTTGTGTGTAGTCTGATTCTTTAATTTTTTAAGTCAAGATTACATTTTCAATATTCCAGCCTTCAGACATCAAATTGTACTCCAAAATTGCCAAAATATCATCAATGCTTATTCAGGTTCTTTTTGAATACAGATCTCATTATGTGATGTACTTGCTATTAGTTAAAGCTTTAAAACATTCATAAATATAATGATTTGCTCTATGCTGCCATCAAAAACGTTGATTTAATTTTTTTAATTTTGAAAAATCTGGGCTGAGAACAGAATCCTAAGGCACTTAAAGATCCCTGTGAATTCCTCCAATTCAAAAGCAGGGTAGGACTCCCTGGGAGGTTTATCAGAATCCACATGTTGGAGGCTTGGAGAATGTGTAGGGTTGAAAAGCATATTACGTATCACAATATAATTTAATATTGAAAAAAATATTGGTCTCCCATAACAAACTGCAAGAACTTCAGGAGTTTCCAAATTTACTAATTAGGGCCAAGGATTTTGCAATTTTAAGACATATTGCCTGAATTAATAATATTCCATTAATCGGGATCTTTGAATACAACTGGGCAGCTAGCTAAAAATCCCGTTTACTTTTTTCCACCCAGTTTGGTTTTTTTCCTTGTTGATAGGATTTTATTAGACTTCGCCACATGCTTTACTGAAATCCAGCACTCTATGTTAATTGCCTTTCCCTGATGTCCCACTCCTCCTTTAAACACTTTCTTCATTTGGTTTCCAGGACACCATACCCACTTGGGTTTTCCTTTTACATTTCTGGCTATGTCTTCTCCAGTTCCTCTTCATTTCCTTGACATCTGAATTTTGAAGTATCCCAGAACTCAGTCCTTGGACTCCGTTTCTTTTCTAACCACACCTACTCCGAGATGATCTCATCCAGGCTTATGGCTTGGGCAGAATTGGCTGATGCTCACAGCCCAGCTCTCCCCTGAACAACAGGTCTGAATATCTGACTGTCTACTGGGCATCTCCATTTGAATGTCTAATAAGGTTTCCAAACTTAATGTGTTGAATACTGAGCTTCTGATAACTGCCCTACCACCACCATCATCATAAACTAGCTCTTCCTGCAAATTTCCCATCTCAAGAAATGAAAACTCATTCTTCTATCCCCTCAGGCTAAGAACCTTGGCGTTATAGTTGACTCCTCTCTTTATCTCACATTCTACACCCAGTTGGTCAGCTAATCCTGCAGCTCTAACATCAAAATATATTCAGAATCTGATCACTTTCCGCATCTCCACTGCCACCATCCAGGTACAAGGCAGCAGCATCTCTCACCTTTTCCCACTCTTGCCCTCTCAGTCTGTACCCAACTCTCAGTCAGAGTGATCCTGTAAATATGTCGTCTCATCACTCCTCATTTCTCGTCATTACTCAAAACTTACCTCACTCAGAGTTAATACCAAAGGTCTGCAATGATCAAAGACCCAGTATGATCTGGCCCTTGGCTACGTTTTTCACTTCACCTCTATTTCCAGCTTTGCTTGCTCTGTTCAGCCCCACCAGCAGCCTCACTGTTTCTCTAGTATTCCTGCCTCAGGGCCTTTGCACTTGCTATTCCAATGCACTTGCCATTGGACCTCAAACACTCTTCCCCTGGATGGTCACATAGTGATCATCGTCTTGACTTCTTGGTCTTTACTTCATAGTCACCTTGTCAGTGAGAACTTGCCTGGTCACACCAGCAAAATTGCAACTTCCTGCAAAAATACACCTCAAATCCCTCTACTCTGCTTAAGTCTTAGAATTTATCGATCTCTAACATACTAAATATTTTACTTATTTATCTTGTCTTTTGTCTTTATCCACTACTAAAATGTAAGTTCCATGGAAACAGGGATTTTTACTCTTTTATTCACTGCTGTATACCTAGTGCCTATAACAGTTTCTGGCACATAATAGGTGTTAAAAATACTTTCTTTGTTTGGTTTTGTTGAATGAATGAATGATCTTCCAATCTATCCCCTGTCGAGGAAGGAAACAAGGTTAGTAATGGTGACTTGCTGAAGATATGGGAAGTCCCAATGATCACTACTTCATTATTTCCAAATCAGTCCTTTGATAATCTGTTCTAGGATGCTGCCTGGGACGTCAAAGTGTGGTTCGCATGTCTGGAGGGGGTGGCTGACTAGTGCTCTCACACATCCTGTACTTCCTTTCTCAAAGACTTACCAAACTATTTGTCATTGTTTTCACACTGAATCATTGAATCACCTGTCTATATACAAGTGCATGGCAAGTCACCAGGTGAGTCACTTCCACCAAGGACCTCTCCCAAGGTCAGGTAGTGCTGGCCATTCTATCATGGTCTCTCACATCAGCAGTCTTCAGGCTTTCTTGCTCACATATCCCCTAAAATAACTTCGAAAAACTATGTATCCCTTCACATCTTTTAAGTTGAAATCTAAAATTTTCATCATACATTTGAAAATATATTTGTAATAGTAAATAGAAAATCTTAAAAAAGTTGTAAGTTGAAATATGATGAAGATTGAATGTTATCAGAGTGAATAGTTCATTACACTATGTGATAAAATAGGCTTTTACTACCTTATGCAATAACATGCCAAATTCAAAATAAATCATGTATATCTTTTATCTGTGGGTGTTAGCAAGTGTATCTTGAAAAATTTAGTAGTTCCAGAAAACATCCCATTTAAAAGATTAAATATACATTTAGAAGATTCAGAATTAGTAAGTACAGCATTTTGGTGTTCTGAACTCAGAACATCCCAATAAAGATCCAGCCCCATCCTAAACAGAACTATGCACAAAACAGGGAAAGACAAAAAGTCCAATCAAACTGAGATACTTTGATTGGTCTTTAAAGGAGCCTTCTCCAAAATCAATTTTTCTAATTATTACTTTGGCCACAGAGAGTTTTACACTCTGGGACAATCCACCAGAGTAAGAGCATACTGAGGGATAAACGTAGTGTAAATGAGTTCTCAGGGAATGTTAGAAAAAAACAAATACAAATGGAAGGAAAGCAGGGATTAGAAATTGACTTCCTTATACAAAAATAAACTCAAAATGGATTAAAGACCGAAATGTAAGACTGGAAATCATAAAACTCCTAGGAGAAAACACAGGCAGCATACCCTTTAATATAAATCATAGCAATATTTTTTTGGATCTGTCTCTCAAGGAAAAGGAAAAGCAAAGATAAACAAATGGGACCTAAAACAGCTTTTTCACAGCAAAGGAAACCATTGACAAAATGAAAAGACAACCTAGTGCAACGGAGGCAATATTCACAAATGATATGATGGATAAAGGGTTGACATCCAAAATATATAAATAGCTCATACAATTCAATATCAAAACAAATTTAAAAATAAGCAGAAAACCTAAATAGACATTTTTCCAAAGCAGACAGACAGGTGGCCAACAGACATATGAAAAGCTGCTCAACATCGCTAGTCATCAGAGAAATGCAAATCAAAATTACAATGAGATATCACCTCATACCTGTCAGAATGGCTATCATCAAAAACACAAGAAATAACAAATGTTGGTGAGGATGTAGAGAAAAGTGAACCCTAGTACACTTTTGGTAGGAATGTAAAACGGTGCAGTCACTATGAAAATAGTATGGAGGTTCCTCAAAAAACTAAAAATAGAACTACCATAAGATCTAGCAATTCCACTTCTGGGTATATATATTTGAAGAAAATGAAAACTCTAATTCAAAAAGATACATGCACCCCAATGTTCATTGTAGCATTATTTACAATAGCCAAGATATGGGTTAAGTATTCAATAAATGGAAGCTATTATTATTATTATTCAGGAGACCTACTTTAAAATCCTATCTTTTCTACTGAGCAGCTCATTAGGTGTAACTCTAAGCAAGTTATTTTAACCTCTCTTGAACCTCCATCAAGTACCCTTTAAGAAAATTACAGTATACACTTATTATCTGATCAAGCAATTCTATTCTTAGGTATTTATCCAAATAAATTGTTTGAGTAATTTGTACACAAATCTTCATAGAACTTTTATTCATAATAGCCAAGCCTTCGCATTGTTTCTACAATGCAAATGCCCACTGACAGGTAAGCAGATAAACTATGGTAGTTCAGTGCAAGGGAATACTATTCAACAACAGGAAGGAACAGACTACTGACATATGTACCAACATGGATGAATCTCCAAATATTAAGCTGACAAAAAGAAGTCAGGCATAAAGAGAGTAAATACTGTATGATTTCATTTACAGGAAATTCTAAAAAAAACAAATCTAGTCTATGGTGAAAGAATGCAGTTGGTTGCCCAGGGCCTGGAGTGGGAGGACATGAGGAAAATTTGGGGGGTGATAGAAATGGTCTGTATCTTGATTGTGAGTGAGTATACATGTCAAAACTCATCAAACTGTACCTGTAAAATGGATACTTCCTACCAGTATGTACGTTACACCTCAACAAAGTTGATTTTTAAAAGTCTACATGCCATTATCCAAGATGTCAAAATCCAAAAGCTGTGAAAATCAAAAGATTTGGTGAGTGCAAAATGCGACCTAGCCAAACATGAAGCTCTTCATAGTCTGTATTTACCCTATTGAGTGATGATATTCATGCATTAAAGTGAAAGTAATTACAGAGTGTTTCCTCAGACCTTGCAGGGGGGTATACATACTACACAATATATACACTGAATTACCTTTCTAAAATCTGAAATATTCTGAATTCTAAAACAGGTCTTGACTCAGAGTTTTGGATAAAGAATTGTGGATTGTTTTCTTTGTCCTAGGAGAAAGAAGAAGAATGGAAGAAAGAAAAAGGAGGGAAAGAAGAGAAAGGAAGGAAGAAAGGAAAGAAGAAGGGTGAGAGGGAGGGAGGGAGGAAAGGGCGTCTTCCTGGTACAAACCCTTCCTAAACAGCCTTCTTGCCAAAGTGTTTCTATCTCTGCCCTCTGAAGGAGCAGCAACTGCTCTGGTCCTGGTGACAGCGATCCGATGACTCCCCCAGCCTCGTCCTCACTGCCTGAGCCACTAAAATTGATCTAATCGATCAAGTGTTTTTAAAAGATTCTGTGGTCAAAGGTAGTATTTCAAGATTTTACTGATTTTCATAAGCCAAAGCAAAACTGTAGCACCTTATGTACAAATTTAAAATATTTCAGGTTTCATTATGTATCATGTTGTTTAAGACTGTCTGATTTTGAATCTAAAGACCAATTACTTCTTTGTGGTTTAAAATTCAAACAATGCTATAAAATAAATACTTTGACCAATAAAGCCAAATTTTAATAATAAGTCTGATCTAACTTAATAACAATAAAAAAAAAAAAGATTCTGAACACTCACATTTTAGAATTTGGTTCCAAGAGCAGGCACTGTGGGCCCCTTTATCATTCCTGTCTCAGAATTAAGAACCTGAGAGAGAAGGGGAAAAAAAGATGAAAGAAAAACTATTTTGAGAATTTGCCAAATAGTGAATTTTTTCACACCCCTCTCTTTCAGCCTTTCCACGGAGGGTTGGTTTGAATCGAAACACTTCAAAGCTCTTTTGATATGTTTTCCTCTGGTCCATATACCCACCACACCCACCACAGAGAAATGGAGAAAAGATCCATACTTCATTGTGGGGCCTTGGAATTAATTTAAAGCAAATATTTCCCCTAAAATGCTTCAATCCACAAACTGAGATTGTTTTTCAAGTTTTTATTTTACTTATTCTGTTTCCAACATGTTCTAGTTGCAGCCTCATGTGTAAACTATTGTGAACATGTTAAATTAGAAACACATTTTTTATTGTTATCTTTACCTCTCCAACTTTTAGTCTTCCCTAAAATATCTTGTGACCTCTGTGGTGCCACAACCCTGTCACATGAATTTTATGTCCCTTCCTCCTTAATTAGCCATGGTTACAGAGCAGCAATTACGTACAGAATAGGGAAAATGCAGTATTTCCTCTAAAGGGTTAAATAGACAAATGTTTGGATCAGGTTCCCCTAACACCTTTGGAATTAATTGGATTTGAGGCTAAAAATAAATTACCCAATAGGTTAAAATGAGGTAATGTTGAAAGAATTGCTTGGAAAAGAACTGCAAAAATGCAAGAATGTCACCATGAATAGTTAAGAGCACCTTGCAAAAGGAGAAGAAAGCAGGTATGTTTCTCAACTAGATAAGGACACTTCAGGATGTAGGCCAGGTTATCCCTAAGACACTGATTCAAGACAGTAATGCTATTATCTATCCCTTAGTGCTGATGGGGAAAGTAGGTTTACAAAACAGAAAAGTGTTCCTATTCTTGAGGAATTTGCCATCTTCTTTAGCATTCTACTCCAAATCTAGAGTTGCCTTTCTTCCTGTGAGATGTCCTCAGCAAATAAAATAAGTGTGTGTTGAGGCAGGGAGGAGATTGATTCTGTGGTCAAATCAGTTTGTCAGAAGATTCCTGTCCTATCTTCTTCTTGGAGATTCACTATGCCTATTTGCATGTCAAAGGCTCTCAAAAGTCCTTCAATGAAGAAACCTATTTACATCTATTTAAAGTGTAATTTCCCAAATTTATTTGACCATGAAATTCTCTGTACACCCACCAATAGCTTGCAGAACTAGGATTCCTTGGAACGTATTTGGAGAAATATGGTTCTAGAATCACTGTGTTCCCATGTTTTGGTGTTGCTATTCAGCAGATGAAAATAAATCTTCCAGGTTTGGTCCACAAGTTTAAAATCATAGGGGAGTGTACATGATTTTGTTCCTCCAGTTCCTATAGTTTTTTGGAAGGGGGACTCTTTCTTAAAAGGGAAGCATTTGTCCCCTTAGCACTCTTGAAGCATGTTTGCTGGTAAGATATCTTGCCTACATCTGATCACAAGCATCAGTATTGATCTATAATAAATTTCTTCTCAAACCAGACCCACCACACCTGGAGTTGCTGTAGAGTATAGCAGAGGGGTTATGTGTGTGGGTTCTGGTGCTAAACTGCCTGGCTCTGCTGTGTGTTACTCATCATCTGTGTGCCTCAGTTTCCTCATCTGTACAGTGGAGTGATGACACCAGTATCTACCTTATTAGGCTACTCTGAGAATAAAATGAGTTAATTAATACAGAATTTTAGCATAGCTGTTGGCACATAATGGATGGGAGGGAGGAAGAAAGAGGAACAGAGAAAGAGGGAAAGAGAGTAAGAATAACAGACCCTGTTTAGAGTTCTGGACTTGCAGGGAATATACACTTCATGTCCAACAAAAGGAAATGAAGCAGTACCTTATTAATAGCAGAGCAAGCACACGATAGGTTCTCTGGTAAACTAGGCTAGAATCTAGGCTTCAACACCTAAGAAGAACTTCCTCCTCCCTTTCTCATGGCCCTAAAATGACTCGGTCTATAAAGTAGAGAGAGGGACTTAGCCAGACTTATGCAGGGGGCCAAGCCCTACTCAGACCTACTTAGCCATGGAGGAGATAAGACAAGAAAAATACCTCACAAATGTGAAAGAGATACCACATGGATGCGAGACAGAGTAGACCAAGTGTGTGCCCTGTCCCCTAGACTCTAGCTTAGGACTCGCACAGTAGAATATCTACTATAAGGAGAATTTGTGAACATTTAATCTACAATCTCTCTAAATAATCTATAAAAATACTACAAAGATATTTACCAATTACCAATATTTTGAGAACAAAAATATAATTCTATAGATTACCTTTCAAAACTGGAAAGGTACTCAAATTCCCATTATTGACATAGCCATGGCATTCCTCACTGCCTGGGCAGTGGGTGGGAGGGGAGCAGAAGGGGAGGTGAGGAGTTCTCAGATGATGAGTGGCTCTAGGTCCCCTGCTGGAGCTGCTGCTGGGATCTGCCTCCACCATGGCAACAGTCAACTCACTCCCTTACCCCTCAGAGAGATGGATCTCTCTTCTTCCCTGGACCATCCTTTCCCAGTGCCCTGGTTACTGCCTTCTTACATTCTTTGAGGCACTGTCTTCAGCTTTGGTCTATACAGCTCATAGGAGTGACATGGTAGGAGAAGGGGAAGAAGTGGGGATTAAGGAACAGAAGTATAAATGTCTATGGCATGTGGGCAGGAAATTCACTTCTCATGTTGCTGGTAAAATCACTACCATCCCTCTTTTTCTTCTCCATCCACAGCTGGTTTTGAGACTGTTTCATGCCCACTTATCTGTGTATTACAAATTGTAACTCACAAACAGAAAATTGCTACATCTTTCCAGAACCATTGAGTGGATTCTCAGGAATATTTGCTCTAATGACTAAGGATCATCTTCAGTAGTGTGACAGGGTGGGGTTCTAAATGCAATGACGCAACTTTGATTGTTCTTTTCTTGTTTACATTAACAGTTGCCTGAAAGAATCTGGAAATACAGAAAATTCGTGTCTTCGTTTCCAAGAGTCACCATGAGGTCCCTGTATACATCTTCTGTCCGCAGAATGTACATGCTTAAGTCCCCGATGTGCCAATAAGAGCCAATGGTCTATAGTTGAGCCCATGGCCCTCAGACCCCCACCATGTACAAGGGGTCTGCCAGCCAGTACCCAGGTTAGCTCAGTTCTTTCTTGAGGGTAGCTCTGTACCATCTACTGGATCAGAGCCAGTCAGCTCCCCTCAAGTGATGCTAAGGTGCCTTACCCTAGCCCTTCTAGATGACTTCAAGGTCATTTGCCTTTCTTTCAGAATGTGTACTTAGAGATTCCATAGTGATATATCCTCCTATACAGTGAAGCAGCTGGAATTGCCCTCACTGAAGAAAGGAAAAACCAAAATTAATATCTGAGAGGCTTCCTCTCTCCCATTCTAGTGTAGTACCCTACCATAAAAGGTTTTTTGAGCCCTTCCCCTTTCTAATTGTTTGGCCAAGTAATTTTGACAGGGTAGACTAGCCATAAGCATCTCAGATCATCTTGTTGCCTCTTGCTGAAAGGTAATGTTGTACTCGGAGCTATGTCTCTAGCCCCTAGCACAGTGACTAGCACATATTAGGTGCTATATGAATATTTTGCAAATGAACTAAAGCGATGTTATTTTTTCTTATTTGACAGTTTTTTTTATTCAGATCCTGTTTAACATTGAGGATAAACTGTTTTGCCTAAATTTTCATATTCCTTTTGCTAAGGTTCATGCACATTCTCTGCATATCTAAGTTTGATTGATAGTCTTCTGAATTCTATTTAATTAATTGAGCATGTTAATTACTGACTCCTGCCTCTTCCTTAGCCACCATCTCCAATTAATCAATCTGTCCTATAGTCTTAAATAAGACTTCTCATCAAGTCTCAAATCTGTCACTTTTTCCCGTCTGCTGTGACACCATCATAGTCCAAACCACCTTCATTTCCCTCCTGGACCCCCACAACAAACTCCTAACTAGCTCCCCTGCCTCCAGTGTTACAATCCTGTTCAAATGCAAATCTGGCCATGTCACTTCTATGCTTAAAATCCTTCAATAAGAGACACAAACCAGGGGTTCTGGGAACACGTGGCCTGAGTGAAGTCCCCATCTCAGCACTCCCAGAACGAACTACTTGTTTCTCCAGCAGGCAGGTGCTGAGACCTGTGAGTGAGAGTCTGGGCTCCTTACAGTCCCTTCAGATAGAGCTAGTGTAGGATTCCCTCTTCCACTGGACTAGGCAATCAACAGCAGAGTACAGTTGGTAGCCAGGACTTATGGGTGTAGATACACAAAAGGAAGAGCTTGTCCATCAGGGATTTGTGGGTCCCAACTATGCCCTCCACTTCCTCAAAGTTGACATCAACCTAGTAGGCATGTACAGGTCGTTCAAACCCTTCCAAAGCCAAGAGAGGGAAGAATAGGTGAATAAACCCTCCCTTCTCCTGAGTTGAGTGGGTAAAGTTTTCTCGAAGTTTCTTCCAGGTGTCTCAGCAGAATGCTGACATCTGTCTTTGCACCACAGGCCTACAGGACCATAAATCCATTTTCTTTTCACCTCCTGTAGGATTCCCACCATTAAGGACACTTCAACAACGAGGCCTGAGTCCTAAAGAGTAGACGGGGAAAACTAACTACCCATTTAAGAAATCCCAGCAACCAGACAGAGGAAGACCAGGTAGAACAATCAAAACAAGTTCTCAGTGAGACAGAACTGCTGGAGAAAATAGACAAAAACCTGAATAGGAAATAAGGTTAATAAGAGTTCTGAAAGCAGTTTTAAAAGACTTTACTTGCATAAAAATAAGATCTCTCAGTGGAAAATTTATTAGTTAAATTAAAGGAGAAGATGATCATTAAGATCCTAACTCATGCTCTACAAGAGCAAATGCAAGATATACTTCAAAGTACTGAGCAAAATGATAAAAGACATTAAAGTATCCAAGAGAAAAAGGAGAAACTGGAGGAATCAGGAGTTAATATAAAAATAATAAGTGTTTCTAAAAGAGGAAAAGGAACAGATGAAGGAAAGGCAATCATTCAATAAAGAGTAAGAGAAAATTTCCCTGAACTGAAGAAAGATCCGAATCCTCAGATTGGAAGCATATGTATGGAGTTTCAGGCTGGATTGAAAAGCAAGAAAAATCACAGACAAGCAGGTTAGAATTCCTGAGCTTTAAGGAGAAAGAGGAAATCTCATAAGCATACAGACAGTTAAAAATCAACCTACCTGCTATCATGGGGGGAAAATAATCCAACTTGCCACAGAGAACCTAGAAAGCTAGGAGTTAGGGAAAACCATCTACAAACAACTGAAAGTAAGGACTATGAACCAAGGATTCTATACCCAGCCAAGATACTATTCTGTTTTCAGATAAGTGAAAGATACTAGAAAACAGGCAAGGACCAAAAAAGGATATTACTCAAGTTCCCTTTATAAGGAAAATACTTGAGAAGAAAAAAATGAACACTTTAATAAATGAATCAAAACAGAGACTCCAAGATGGGAGAAGATAAAAAGGAACAAAAATTACTGAGCAATAATACTTGATATGTGTGCATATGTATGTAAACTAAAATCTTAAAGAAAATGCATAGCTATTTGTGTAGTATATAGTGTATAATTTATGATAAGTAAGGACGGCTGAAAGAAGGGATATATTTTAAGAAGAAGCACTATCTCAAAATGTAGGATTTGGAGGTAGAGGGTGGAGCGAGGAGGAAGGCAAAAGTGCTCCCAAGAGAGTAGAGAAAGGAGGAAAAATAAGCAGAAATTTATGGCATTCTACAGAAGGAAAGGTGAATGAAAGTAGCTGTGGCAGCCATAGAAGTGCAACATCTTCCTTCAAGAGAAAAATGCCATGAGGAATACAGTTTGCTGACAGCCTCCAGAGGCTGGGGGTGGGAAAAGTGACTTAAAAATCTCTTAATGGCAATGATATGACTAAATATTTGAAACAGAATTAAAAGACAATTTGGAAATGGATATAAGCTGAATATTTTAAAAACCGATGACTTTATTCTAGAATAAACTCTTAGGAATGAAATAGGGAAAATATTTCATTTTAAGAGGAACAAAAATTATGAAATACTTAGGAATAAATTTAACAAGAAATGCATGAGAACTGTATAAAGAAAAAAAAGAGATATTATTAAAGACAAACAAGATAACCACTCTCTTGGATGGGAAGACCTATTATCATCAAATGTCAATTCTCCCAAAATGAATATGCAGGTTATGGGGAACAGAGCACTCTCATACATTGCTAGTGGAAAGAGGAGGTTTCCTAGCATCTGTAGAAAGCAATCTTACAACATATGTTAAAATAAACAGTATCCTTTGACTCAGTAATTCCAGTCCTGTGATATACAGCACTAATGCTTGAGGACATATGTACAGGATACTTATTGCAGAATAGTTTGCGGTTGCAAAAAGCTTTATAAACAAAATGAATGTTCATAAATGGAAACTGGCTAAATATATTGTGATATGTCTACATCATAAAATAGTATATGTCTACCTAAAAGAATAAAAAAGAGCTATGCCAAGTGAGTTGGAGGGAGTTCTATGCAGTATTGAATGAGAAAAGCAAAATGCGGGAAAATGTGTATAATATAATGCCATCTTGGTAAAAAGAAAAAAGCAACCACACTACTCAAAACATGTCTGTGTGTGCATATGTGTGTATAAAATATATGTTTGTATTTCCTTGATTCTGAAATGCCTATTTTTTTTCACACTATAACATCTCTGAAATGAGGATGCATCTTTCAGTCACCAAATGACATATGGCAGTCATTACAGTGTTGTCCTTGCCTACAAATGCACGTCAAAGCATGTGTACCACATGTAATGAGTGTCGGGGGCTTCAAGGAACAGTCCAAATGCAACAGTGGAGCACCGTTACAGGCAATGCTGCGTCACTAATGCTCTTGATGGCACAGATGACAGCAGCGTGCGGAAAAGCACAGACCCAAAGTCTGTGAATTGAAAAGAGATTCCAAAGAGTCAAATTCTGAATATGAAGACGTTTTAGGGATATCTAGCCCACTTTATTTCACTTACAGTTTTCCTTTCATGTGTACAAATGAGTGATACCTAAAAAGGCCTAAAAGAAATAATTCAATAAGTTTTAAAGTAAAAGTCACAAGGGTTAAGAAAGCATTGTGTCATGGTTTAATTGGCAGCATTTTTTTTTTGTTTCAACATAGAACATAATTGTGTGTCTTAAACTGTAGCATCTTACATTAAGTGAAATTTGCAGTATAGATATATGTTTATTAATATTAGAGCTGTGCAGGACTATTTAAGTAAGGAGAAAATTATGGATGAATACAATGCAGGATAGTAATATGAATGTATTAGTCTGCTAGGGCTGCCACAACAAAATTCCACAAACTGAGTGGCTTAAATAACAGAAATTTATTTTCTCTGGAAGCCAGAGGTCAAGGTGTCAGCAGGTTTGGTTTCTCCTGAGGCCTCTCTCCTTGGCTTGTAGATGGCCACCTTCCCACTGTGTCCTCACGTGGCCTCTCCCCTGTGTGTGCAGCCCTGGTGTCTCTCCCTGTTCTAATAAGGATACCAGTCATGTTGGATTAGGGCCCTACCATTATGATCTTATTCAATCTTAATCCTCTCTTTAAAAGCTCTAGCTCCAAATACAGTCACATTCTGAGGTGCTGGGGTTTAAGCCTTCAACTATAAATTTGAGGTGGGAGGGGACACAGTTCAGTCCATAACAATAGGTTCCTTGGGGAGACTTGTGCAGAGAGAATAAGAGAGGCCATGTAATAAAAGAAAAGAAAAAGGACCGCACTTTTTAAAAAAGGTCATGCATATATAGGCACTTACACAAAATCACTCATATGTCACCCCAATGATCACAGCAACACTATTTACAATAGCCAAGACATGGAAGCAACCTGAATGTCCATCAACAGACAAATGGATAAAGAAGATGTGACATACACACACACACACACACACACACACACACACAATGGAATATTGCTCAGTCATAAAAAAGAATGAAATAACGCCATGTGCAGCAACAGGGATGGACCTACAGATTATCATATTAAGTGGAGTAAGTCAAACAGAGAAAGACAAATATCATATGATATCATTTATACGTAGAATCTTAAAAAATGATACAAATGAACTTATTTATGGTTACCAAAGGGGATATCAGGGGAGGGATAAATTAGGAGTTTGGGATTAACATATACACACTACTATATACAAAATAGGTAAACAACAAGGACCTACTGTATATATAGCACAGGGAACTATACTCAATATCTTGTAGTATACTATAATGGAGAAGAAACTGTAAAAGAACATATGCATATGTACGTATAACTGAATCACTTTGCTGTGCACTTGAAACTAATGCAACATTGTAAACTACTTCAATTAAAAAATTTTTTAAGTAAAATCTTAAAAAATGAAATAAAATCACGGATGTAGAAAACAAAGTTATAGTTACCAGGGGATAAGGAGGGGAGGGATAAACTGGGAGCTTGGGATTGACATATACAAACTACTATATATAAAATAGATAACTAACAAGAACCTGCTGTATAGCACAGGGAACTCTACTCAATACTCTGTAATGGCCTATATGGAAAAAAGAATCTGAAAAAAAAAAATAGTGGATATATGTATGTGTATAACTGATTCACTTTGCTGTACACCTGAAACTAACACAACATTGTAAATCAACTGCAGTCCAATAAAAATTTTTAAAAAGCAACAAAAAAAAAAAGAAAAAATAAAATCACGCATATGTGTATATAAATATATAAAGATGCAAATATAAAATAATTATTTTAAAAGCATTTATTCAATGGTTTCTCATTGTCCTTGGGATCAAGTCCAAACACTATAACACAGCTGATAGACCTTTTAGGAGTGAATCTCCCAACTCCCTCCCCAGTCTCCTCTGTCTCTTGCATTGTTTACTTCACTCTGCTCCAGAAACCCCTAACTTCTTTCACTTCCTCTGAAACTCCTGCCCCTATCCACTGTCCCTTCTCTTCAGAACACTCTTCTCCAAACTGCCCACTTTTGCTCCATTCAGTCTTTAAGTCTCAGTTTAGATTTTACTTCCTTGGAGAGGCCTTGCCCCACCCCACACCAACTTTCTCATGGTAGTCCAAACTGCAATAGAATCATCCAGATCCTCGTTTAAAATGCAGATCCCTTGTTTTCACTTGGAGCTGCTGAATCAGACTACTGTGGCAGGGTGGGTGAGAATTCTTCTGCATTCTCCAAAGAAGATATACAGATGGCCAACAAACACATGAAAGTATGCTCAACATCACTAATCATTAGAGAAATGCAAATCAAAACTACAATGCGATATTATCTCACACCGGTCAGAATGGCCATCATCAAAAACTCTACAAATAATAGATGTTGGAGAGGGTGTGGAGAAAAGGGAAACTTCCTACAGTGTTGGTGGGAATGTAAATTGATACAGCCACTATGGAGAACAGTATGGAGGTTCCTTAAAAACCTAAAAATAGAACTACCATATGACCCAGCAATTCCACTACTGGGCATATACCCTGAGAAAACCATAATTCAAAAAGAGTCATGTACCAAAATGTTCATTGCAGCTCTGTTTACAATAGCCAGGACATGGAAGCAACCTAAGTATCCATCGACAGATGAATGGATAAAGAAGATGTGGCACATATATACAATGGAATATTACTCAGCCATAAAAAGGAACGAAACTGAGTTATTTGAAGTGAGGTGGATAGACCTAGAGTCTGTCATACAGAGTGAAGTAAGTCAGAAAGAGAAAAACAAATACCGTATGCTAACATATATATAAATGGAATCTAAAAAAAAAAAAATGATCATGAAGAATCTAGGGGCAGGAAGGGAATAAAGACACAGACCTACTAGAGAATGGACTTGAGGACACAGGGAGGGGGAAGGGTAAGCTGGGACGAAGTGAGAGAGTGGCACGGACATATATACACTACCAAATGTAAAATAGATAGCTAGTGGGAAGCAGCTGCATAGCACAGGGAGATCAGCTCGGTGCTTTGTGACCACCTAGAGGGGTGGGATAGGGAGCGTGGGAGAGAGATGCAAGAGGGAGGGGACATGGGGATATATGTATACATATAGCTGATTCACTTTGTTATACAGCAGAAACTAACACAACACTGTAAAGCAATTATACTCCAATAAAGATGTTAAAAAAATCTTAAAAATAAAAAAATAAAGTGTGCGAACCTGTGCCATGGGCTAGTTAAATCTCCATAACACATTGAACTTTCTCCTTTAAGATCCATCACAAGTGTTACTGTTTATTTAATGCAGGGATTGACAACCAGGTAGAATATATTTTAGGCTTTACACACCAAGAGGCAAAATCAAGGATGTTTCATAGGTACTTATATAACAAGATAGAAAACAAATTTTCACAAACTTTTAAATAAAATTTTTAACAAAATTCAAAACACAATGGAATATAATTTTTTTGTAATATAAGTCTACTAATGAAGAAAATGGAATTTTTTTTGTTGGGATGACATTTTGCTTAATTAGGGTTGAAGTTAGTGTTTTCTAATAGTATAGTAGAAACGGCCTTGTTCTTCTACAAAGCTTTCCCTTGCTTCTCTGCAACACAGTGTGTGAGTGGTCATAAGTCAATATCTCTTTGAAAAAAAAGGTGCTACACAGCACCTCTTTGGATCATCACACATGCACAGACACACACACACACACACACACACACATTCACCAAAAATGAACAAAAGTGCCAATAAATCTACTCAAATCAGCCTCTAGAATTTCACTACTCCTTTACTTACATGCCTTCTCTGTTCTGGCAATCAATTCACTTCCCTATCCTTTATTGAGTAAAACAAAGGCAACTGCCTGTAGTCAATATATATATTTTTTAACATCTTTATTGGAGCATAATTGCTTTACAATGGTGTGTTAGTTTCTGCTGTATAACAAAGTGAATCAGCTATACATATACATATATCCCCATATCCCCTCCCTCTTGAGTCTCCCTCCCACCATCCCTATCCCACCCCTCTAGGTGGTCACAAAGCACCGAGCTGATCTCCCTGTGCTATGCAGCTGCTTCCCACTAGCTATCTATTTTACATTTGGTAGTGTATATATGTCAATGCTACTCTCTCATTTCGTCCCAGCTTACCTTTCCCCTTCCCTGTGTCCTCAAGTTCATTCTCTACGTCTGAGTCTTTATTCCTGTCCTGCCCCTAGGTTCTTCATGACCATATATTTTTTTTTTTTTTAGATTCCATATATATGTGTTAGCATACAGTATTTGTTTTTCTGTTTCTGACTTACTTCACTCTGTATGACAGTCTCTAGGTCCATCCACCTCACTACAAATAACTCAATTTCATTTCTTTTTATGGCTGAGTAATATTGCATTGTATATATGTGCCACATCTTTATCCATTCATCTGTCGATGGACAAGTAGTCAATATATTTTAAAGCCAAATTTGCAGGTAGAAATGGGCACTTCTTAGAGTCAGAGCTAGAAGCCAAATATAAAAGATGACTGACTACATGTCCATAGGAAAATGCTCAAAGTCATTCTAGGTCCTGACACTTCAAGGTAAGGAGTTGTATTCTTGCCTTCCAAATTTCACATGATTTTTCATTTCATTGTTTTCTTTAGTTTCTGGACATAGAGAGGCATGGCAAAGTCAAAAGTGCATTAAAAGAAAATACAAATTAATAGAGTAGGGAAAATTTTCCTAACTGTGTGGTTCAAAATCCAGAAAGCTTCACCAAATTAAAAGTGAAAGAATTTGCATAGCAAAGAAAAAATACACCAACATAATATGCAACTAAAAAGACAAATGACAATCTGGAGGGCTGTTTGGAAATATATATTTATATTTTTCAAAAAGACAAATGACAAACTGGAAAAATATTTATAATTTACATATAAAGAGCCTCTAAAAATGGAGAGGAAAAAGACCAAAAATCCTATAGAAATTTTCACTAGAGATATAATCAGACAATTCATTGAAAAATAAATGCAAATTACTCTTACTCATGTGAAAAAATGCTCAACCTCTTTCATGATAAGAGAAATACAAATTAAAACTGCAGTCAGATGCAATTTCTCACCTTTCATATTGGCAAAACCCCCAAAATTTGACATCATACTTTGTTGGCAAGACTTTGGGGAACAGACACTCTCATAATTTGATGATGGGAATGTAAAATGGTATAACTCCTATGCAGGGGAATTTGGCAGTATCCAGCAAAATGTCATATGCATTTATCCTTTGACCCAGCCATCCCACTTCTAGGAATCTCTCCCACAGAAACATTGGCAAAGATACAAAAAGACACATGCACAAGGCTATTCATCTCAGCATTATTTGAAATAGCTAAAAGCTGGAAATAACCCAAAGGTCCACCAATAGGGGTCTGGTGGAACTAACTATAGTATATCCACCCTAAGGGGTTCTAGGCAGCAGTAAAAAGAAATGAAGATTCTCCTTATAGACTATATATATAACATATATACACTACACGACTCTCAAACTTTCTCAATCCATAATCCCCTTAGTGTCTCAATAATTTTTCATGGTATCCCTAAGCCAAAAGAAATGCCTAGTAGTTTCAATTGTTAATGGACTTAAATCACCCACAAGTAATAACGGATGAGAGAGTGAAAGGAGGACCAGAGAGGATGATGCTGAAGAAGGAAAGGGAGGAGATGGTATCAAGAAGAGAGAGGTGAACAGTTTCTAGGGACACAGAAAGAGCAATAAAATAAAGAAAGAAAAGGGTCCCCTGTAATTGGCAAATAGTGAATTCAGTCAGGGTGAATTTAGTGCAGAAATGAGGGCAGAAGATAAATATGGAGATGTGTATCCTGCATCAGAGGGAAATAACCAGAAGATGATCAGATGATGTCAATATGACAGAGGAGTGTGGGGAATAGCCAGAAAGCATGATTCCAAATAGAGGAAAGGACTTTACCAGCGGGTTAAAAGCCATGGTTTAGAAGCACGGGTCTACAACCCCTTATCCAAAATCCCTTGGGGCCAGATTCGTTTCTGGATTCAGAATTTTTAAGATTTTAGAAAATTAATAATGGAACACATACAGTTAATACGTAATACCTGGGAAGCACTTCATAACGGAACACACTAATATTTCTGCAGACAAATGTATGAATATTAAGAGTAAACAGGATGAATAGATCCACATCAGTTCACATCTATTTTTGTCACCATATAAAATACAAAAAACTTTCGGTTCTCAATGCATTTCTTTATTTCAGAATCGCAAGTAAGGAATTGTGGGCTTGTAGCAGAGAAATGCTAAGAGCAGGTCTACAACAGGTTTCTTCTGAGCAGATGGTGAAAGGGACATTCACTACGAAGATAAGGATAGAGAATCAAGCAAAAGGAGGATCAGCCAGGAGGGCAAACTGGAAGAGGAGTAGAGGACTCTGCGTAGAGGCTTGGCACTGGGGGCAAGGATCAAGGTGCCAAGGAAATGGGGCTCAGCTGAACTGACGGTGGGCTTGAGTAGGTTAAGTCCCAAGAGATATCAGAAAGATAATGAGATTAAAAGACTGCATCTTAGGGCTTCCCTGGCGGCGCAGTGGTTGAGAATCTGCCTGCCAATGCAGGGGACACGGGTTCGAGCCCTGGTTCGGGAAGATCCCACATGCCGCGGAGCAGATGAGCCCGTGTGCCACAACTAATGAGCCTGTGCATCTGGAGCCTGTGCTCTGCAACAAGATTGGCCACGATAGTGAGAGGCCTGTGCACCGCGATGAAGAGTGGGCCCCGCTTGCCGCACCTGGAGAAAGCCCTCGCACAGAAACAAAGACCCAACGGAGCCAAAAATAAATAAATAAATAAATAAATAAAAAGTGAAATTCTTTAAAAAAAAAAAAAAAACAACTGCATCTTTGGTGACATCCCAGGTGGCGCAGTGGATAAGAATCCACCTGCCAGCGCAGGGGACACAGGTTCAATCCCTGGTCCGGGAAGATCCCACATGCCGTGGAGAAACTAATACCGTGCACCACAACTACTGAGCTTGCACTCTAGAGGCCGCGTGCCACAACTACTGCGCCCTCATGCCTAGAGCCTGTTGCTCCGCAACAAGAGAAGCACCCGCTCGGCTAGAGAAAGCCTGTGCGCAGCAATGACGACCCAATGCAGCCAAAAATAAATAAAATTAAGTCTTTTTAAAATTAAGTCTTTTTAAAAAATAAAAGACTACATCCTTTGTTATTTTCCAAACGGAAAACTGCAGAGAGGCTCTTTTGGAGTCTTTTGAAGAGAAGTCTTACCAAAGAAGCTAAGGGGTGGGGAAGGCTTTCAAAATGCACCCTCTCTGTGGAATCACAGCTTCTAGGGTTGACCAGGGTGCTTAAGGCTTTGGTTTTACAGTGCAGGACATCTCCTCAAGTGCTCAGGGAAGAGAAGGCCCGTGTATCTCACACACATCATCCAGGGCATAGAGCTCTGCTATCCCTTTCCTGGGAACCTGTGAGGAAAAAAATTTCCCCGGGTTTCTTACCTTCCTCCCTAATGAAGGTCATTCCTGAAAACCAGCAGTTAATGCTTTTCATGTTCTTGGAACATCCTAGATAAAAGGCATGTCTTAAAGCAAACATGTAATTTTACATGCCTATGGAATGCCTTTTGTACCATGCATTCGAGGTTTAACAGTATGTGTAGAGATTATATTTGGCTTGTTCTAATAAAATTTAATACGTTCCCATCAGGCTGGAAAGACTCTTCAGCTTCAGCCAATGTTTTTCCTTAAAGACTCACGTGCAATGAACCCAGTGAAGGTAAGTCCTTGCCATGGAGACATGGTCAGGAGGGGAGGGGGAGACCACGCACAACAGAGGATTCATGCCAGGGTTTGAAGGCTGAACCAGACCCCAAGTACTGTCATTCCTGCATCGTGCACTTCAGCTGAGTGGGCAGGGATTACTAAACATCACATTAAACCATTCAGCTCCCTTTCACAAAAGTCACAGATGGAGTGAGGGAAACACCAGGTCTCGGTGCTGGCCAGGGTCCCAGGGGAAGGCAGTGGGTTTATGAACACCTGAGAGCAGGCGTGTGAGTTGGTGTTTAAACAGTTCCAACATATCATCAAGGGCCTCAGCCAAGTTAATGAGAACCAGAGCTCCAGACCAAAACGCTTATTTTGAAAATACCTATTTTTTCAAAGATTTTGCATTTTAAATTAAACCATATGAGTAATTGTATCCTCATTTCATAGTCCATTCTGGAAAAGAAAATTCTTGTTCCCTAACTTGGGAAAGAACGTCATGATTTTGCAAAAGGGAAGTAAGCTCGTGGGGAGTGGGGTAGAAGTAGAGTCCTGGGTTGTCCACAGCTAAGCCCAAGCAGCTGTCAAGCAACTTTAACCAACAGGTAGGCAAAGGCCGCTGGGAAGAGTTTCCAGATCACTACCTTGCCCTCCCCCAGAAATCCAAATTCACCTTGCAGGCTGATTCTGCTTCCACCTTGCTTCTATAGGAGGTGAGAACTGGTCATAATCCAGTGAATTTAAGGCATTTGAAATTCACGTAATGAAAAGACCTCTGTAAAGGCCAGGCATTGTTTGATGGCCTTTAAATTGGACGAATTCATTTTGTTGGAATAGGGCGATATTTGTTCTTTCTATTTTTTCTTTATTTAATTTTTGTTTTGTCCTAGGAGTTATCTGACCTTTCTGGGGTTTTTTAAACTTCCAGGAGTTGTGTGTTGCTCTGAGCAGCTATTTTCAGAAAAACTGGTTAAAGTTTAACTGATGATAGGACCTCAAACTACAAGTTCCTAATTAGGTCCTAACAGACCTAATTTTATTGTTCCCTTTTCTTTGACTTGGTGACGTACCCAAAACTATTTAGTTCTAGAATAAATATTTCATCTTCAGAATCAACTAAGGAGCCATCGATAAAACTTGCTATTTCTACAAGAAGCATTCATTTCCCCCATTAAACCATTAAGTAAGGTGATGATGGGAGGATGCAAAGAGCACATGAGGAAACAGATAAATAGAGGGGTCAAATGGAGTCAAACAGAGAGTTGCAAGTTCAAATCTTCCTTCTGCCACTGGATCCTGTGTGTAGTCATCTGCCAGCCTTGTAAATAGAAATTCATCTGTACAGAGCTTTGTCACTTACCAAACACTCTCGTGCAAACCTCATTTAATTTGCATTCATAAACCCCATTTTCATCACAAGGAAACTGAGATGCAAAGAAGTTAATTTGACTCGACCGATGTCTCAGAATTAGAAAGTGGCAGAACTAGGACTCAAACCAAGCTCTATTAAACTCCAAAGCCCCTTCTTTTAAGACTCAGATTTGCATTCATCTGTCGTTGGACATTTAGGTTGTTTCCATGTCCTGGCTATTGTAAATAGTGCTGCAATGAACATTGGGGTACATGTGTCCTTTTGAATTATGGTTTTCTCAGGGTATATGCCCAGTAGTGGGATTGCTGGGTCATATGGTAGTTCTATTTTTAGTTTTTTAAGGAACCTCCATACTGTTCTCCACAGTGGCTGTATCAATTTACATTCCCACCAACAGTGCAAGAGGGTTCCCTTTTCTCCACACCCTCTCCAGAATGGAAGATGTGATAGCTATACACAATGGAATATTATTCAGCCATAAAGAGGAACGAAATTGGGTCATTTGTAGAGATGTGGATGGACCTAGAGTCTGTCATACGGAGTGAAGTAAGCCAGAAAGAGAAAAACAAATATCATATATTAATACGTATAAGTGGAATCTAGAAAATTGGTACAGATGAACCTATTTGCAGGGCAGGACTAGAGACACAGACATAGAGAATGGACATATGGACACAGGGGAGGAAGGGGAGGGTGGGATGAATTGGGAGATTAGGATTGACGTATATACACTACCATGCATAAAATAGATAGCTAGCGGGAACATGCTGTAACGAACAGGAAGCTCAGCTCGGTGCTCTGTGACGACCTAGATGGGGAGGATTGGGGGAGGGGGTGGAAGGGAGGTCCAAAAGGGAGGGGATATTTGTATACATATAGCTGATTCACTTCATTGTACAGCAGAAACTAACAAAACAGTGTAAAGCAATTATACTCCAATTAAAAAAAAAAAAAAGACTCAGATTTGCAAAGTAAGAATTATGACAAACTAGACCCCAGGAACTTAGCATTAATTCATTGATTTGCATCCAGCTGTGATATGATAGAAGGAGCAAGGCATCTACTTCTAAATTCATACTCTTACAAGCGGTATGACCTGGCACTAGCCATTTGACCTGAGTTTCAGTTCCCTCAATTGAAAAATGAAACTAATAATTACACTTATCTCTTAGTCTTGTTGTCAAGGTTATATGAGAAAATGAATGAGGAAGCATCTATCGTACAGGACCTCAGTAGATGTTGATTGGTTAAGTAAGTTATTCAAAAAGAAATACAGCATAGTGTCTAAGTGCTTGGCCTCTGGCTCGTTCTATAGACTCAAATCCCAGCTCTACCACTTAGTGGCATCACCTTGAGCAAATTACTTTAGTTCTTGGAAAAGTGGAGATAATAATGGGGCTGTTGTGATAACCCCTGCAAGGTCTTAGAACAGTATCTGGCATAAAGTATTATATGAATTTTTTATTAGAATTATTATTAATATGAGTGAAAGTAGTTGATTTCTTGAGCATGTTAAGTAGTTAGTTTTACTACCACATGTTTGGTGGAAAAGGATGAACACAGGATTGCTACAGAAAATTTATATATGTTTTTTATTAACAGTGGGCATTATTATTTTTAAAGGAATGCCTCTCATGTTTCTCCTTTAGTTTTATTTGGGTTTCAATTAACCTCTCTTTATTTTTATTTATTTATTTTTCCCACATATTGACTTATCTTTTCTCTTCTCTGCCAATTTAACTCCTCCCTATTCTACAAAGATCATCAGAAATCCCATTACTCTCACAATGTGTGTGTATACAAAAGCATGTGTAAATAAACACCCAGCTAATCTTAATATTTTATACAGTTCACAAAGGACTTTCATATACAGTACAGATTCTCATTCAATGCTCTTGACAGACTATGGGGTAGATATTGTTAGAACTTTCATTTTACATATAAGAAAATTCAGTCTTTGTACATCTGAGCAACTAGCCCAAGGACATACAGTTAAATTGACTACAGTTTTGCATTTTAGGGAAAATATTTTTTTCTTTTCACCTTTAGACCCTCTTCACCCATTTCTCCCACACGTACCCCACTCCACTCCTGTCCTGCCTCTGGCAGCCAACAATCTGTTCTCTGTATCTATGAGCTTGGTTTTTACTTTTTGGTTTGTTTGTTTAGATTCCACATATTTTAGAGATCATACAGTATTTGTCTTTCTCTGTCTGACTTATTCCACTTAGCATAATGCCCTCAAGGTCCATCCATGTTGTCACAAATGGCAATATTTCATTCTTTTTTATGGCTGAATAATATCCCATTGTATATATATATACCACAATCTCTTTAACCATTCATCCATGGATGGACACTTAGATTGTTTTCATGTCTTGGCTATTGTAAATAATACTGCAGTAAACATGGAGGTGCATATATCTTTTCAAATTGGTGTTTTCATTTTCTTCAGATAACTACCCAGAAATGGAATTTTTAGATCATATGGTAGTCCCATGTTTAAGGTTTTGAGGAACTTCTATATTGTTTTCCCTAGTGGGTGCACCAATTTACATTTCCACCAACAGTGTACAAGTGGTCTGTTTTCTCCAGATCCTCACCAACACTTGTTATTTCTTTTCTTTTTGAAAATAACTATTCTAACAGGTGTGAGGTGATAGCTCATTGTGGTTTTGATTTGCATTTCCCTGGAGATTAATGATGTTGAGCATCTTTTCATGTACCTGTTGCCCATCCGTATGTCTTCTTTGGAAAAATATCTATTAAGATCTTCTGCCCATTTTTTAATCAGATTGTTTCGGGGGTTGGTTTTGTCCTGTTTGGGTTTTTTGGCTGTTGAACTGTATGAGTTCTTTATATATTTTTATAAAAGTTTATTTGACTTACAATATTATATTAGTTTCATGTATACAACATAGTGATTTTGATATTTTTATACAATATGAAATGATCACCATATGAGTCTAGTTACCATCTGACATCATACAAAGTGTTACAATATTATTGACTATTTTCCCTACGCAGTACATTATATCCCCATGACTTATTTATTTTATAACTGGAAGTGTGTACCTCAATCTCCTTCACCAATTTCACTTACCTTCACACCCCCTGACTTTTGTTATTTTTGTTCTTTTGTATTTTAGATTCCACATATAAGTGAAATTTATGGTATTTGTCTTTCTCTGTCTGACTTATTTCACTCAGCATAATACCCTCTAGGTCCATCCATGCTGTCACAAATAACAAGATTTCACTCTTTTACATGGCTGAGTAATTCCACTGAGTCTTATGTGTATGTGTTCATATATATCTTTCGTAACCATTTGTCTGTCGATGGACACTTAGGTAGCTTCCATACATATTTTTTGGATATTAGCCCCTTATCAGGTGTGATTTGCAAATATTTTCTCCCCCATTCAGTAGGTTGCCTTTTCATTTTGTTGATGGTTTCCTTTGCTGTGCAGAGCTTTTTAGTTTGATGTAGTCTCACTTGTTTTATTTTTGCTTTTGTTTCTTTCGTTTTTGGTGTCAGATTCAAAAAATCATTGCCAAGACCTATGCAGAGAAGATGACTATGTTTTCTTCTAGAAGTTTTATGGTTTCCAGTCTTATGTTCAAGTCTTTAATCCATTTTGAATTAATTTTTGTGTATGGTATAAAACAGGAGTCCAATTTCAATCTTTTGTATGTGGTTGTCCAGTTTTCCCAACATCATTTATTGAAGAGACTGCCCTTTCCCCATTGTATATTCTTAGCTCCTTTGTTGTAAATTAATTGATCATATATGTATGGGCTTATTTTTGAGTGCTCTATTCTGTTCCACTGATTTATGTGTCTGTTTTTATGCCAATTCCATACTGTTTTAATTATTATAGTTTTATAATATAATTTGAAGTCAGGAAGTGTGATGCCTCCAGTTTTGTTCTTCTTTCTCAAGATTGTTTTGGCTATCCGGGGTCTTTTGTGGTTCCATATAAACTTTAGGATTATTTGTTTTATTTCTGTGAAAAATGCCATTGGAATTTTGATAGGGATTGCATTGAATCTGTAGATTGCTTTGTAGAGTATAGACATTTTAACAGTATTGTTTCTTTCATTCCATGAGTACAGAATATCTTTCCATTTATTTGCATCTTCTTCTATTTCTTTCATTAATGTCTTGTAGTTTTCAATATACAGGCTTTCCACCTCCTTGGTTAAATTTATTCCCAGGTATTTTCTTTTTCTTGATTCAATTGTAAGTGGAATTGTTTTCTTAATTTCTCTTTTTGATAGTTCATTTGTAGTGTATAGAAATCCAAGAGTTTTGGGCTTCGCTGGTGGTGTGGTGGTTAAGAATCCACCTGCGAGTGCAGGGGACCTGGGTTCGAGCCCTGGGCCAGGAAGATCCCATATGCCACAGAGCAACTAAGCCTGTGCACCACAACTACTGAGCCTGTGCTCTAGAGCCCACAAGCCACAACTACTGAAGCCCACGTGCCACAACTACTGAAGCCCATGCACCTAGAGCCCATGCTCCACAACAAGAGAAGGCACTGCAATGAGAAGCCTGTGCACTGCAACGAAGAGTAACCCCCGCTCGCCACAACTAGAGAAAGCCTGCGCACAGCAATGAAGACCCAATGCAGCCAAAAATAAATAAATAAATAAATTTATTAAAAAAAAAAAAAAGAAATCCAAGAGTTTTTTTGTGTATTGATTGTGCATCCTGAAACCTTACTGAATTTGTCTATTAGTCTTAACAGTTTTTTTCATGGAGTATTTAGATTTTTCTATATATTATACCAGATAACCTGCAGATGGTGACAGTTTTTCTTTCTCCTTTCCAATTTGGATGCCTTTTATTTCTTTTTCTCGCCTAAATTTCTCTGGTTACACCTTCCAATACTATGTTGAATAGAAGAGGTGAAAGTAGGCATCTGTGTTTTTTTCCTGTTCTTAGAGGAAAGCTTTCAGCTTTTCACCATTGAGTATGATATTAGTTATGGGCTTGTCATATATGGCCTGAATCATGTTGAGGCACGTATCCTCTATACCCATATTTGGTGAGAGTTTTTATCATAAATGGTGTTGAATTTTGTTAAATGCTTTTTCCACACATATCGAGATGATCATATGATTTTTATTCTTCATTTTGCTAATGTGATGTGTCACACTGACTGATTTGTGGATGTTGAACTATCCTTGCATCCCTGAAATAAATCCCACTTGATCATGGTGCATGACCTTTTCAATGTATTGTTGAATTCTGTTTGCAAATATTTTGTTGAGAAGTTTTGCATCTATGTTCATCAGCGATATTGGCCTGTAATTTTCTTTTCTTGTGGTGTCCCTTTCTGGTTTTGGTATCAGGGTAATGCTGGCCTCATAAAATTAGTTTGGAAGCATTCCTTCCTCTTCAATGTTTTGAAAGAGTTTGAGAAAGATTGGTATTAATTCTTTGAATGTTTAGTAGAATTCACCAGTGAGGTCCTCTGGTACTGGACTTTTGTTTTGGGGAGGTTTTTGATTGTGATTCAATCTCTGTACTAGTAATTGGTCTGTTCGATTTTCTGTTTCCTTATGATTCAGTCTTGGTAGGTTGTATGTTTCTAGGAATGTATCCATTTCTTCTAGGTTGTCCAACTTGTTGGCATATAACTGTTCATTTTAATCTATAGTTTGTACTAAATGGCCCAAGCCAGAAACTTAATGGTTGCTAAAGAAGACATAAATATATAGTTATGACTCAGTGAGTGATAATAGTAGATCATTTATGAAACTGATCAAAGACATCAATCTGATTTTTTCTACACCACTTTTTGGACACATATTTTATTCCCAGCACCATGCTAGGACTGAAAATGCAAAGATGAATGAGGAAGGATTCCTGATTGTGAGAAACTTACCATCTATGGGAGAAACAGACATGAAAACAAATAACTCTAACACACGTACTAAAACCTACATAGAGGTTAAGAGCAAAATGCTAAGCAAACATGACATCAAATGGTTTTATATTACTTAGTGATACAATTATGCATGGAAATTATCACCTTCTTGCTATAAGACACAAAGCAAGACTATTCAAGATCATTACCAGTGAATGAGATAAACTTCTATGTAACTTACTTCCCAAATATCAAATATCCAAACAAATTATATGCCAATTGGCTTGGAGGGGCTAACTAATTTTAAAGCCCACACTAAATAAACAAATGTCCCCTAAATACTCATATAAAGGCATTGATTGGCCAAGGGTCCAGGAGTTTCAAGCTGTGATGACAAAGGCATAGACTCAGGGTGGGCAAGGAAATAAAGGGGAGAGAACCCCAGTGAAGAAAATAGAGTTTCTTGCATGGCTAACAAAAGAGAGAGATGATTATAGCAACCAGACTGTAGGGATTCTGGCAAAATTATGGTGGTAGCGTGTCAGTAACCATATGTTTAAGAAATTAAAGACACCTCTAATTTCAAATATTTTAAATCATTACTCCCAGAAGTATATAAATATGTGCCAAACCTACATATTTTAATTTGGAGTTTGCAAAATATAGACAAAAGATTGTATTTCAATCTAGAAAATGATGTCCAAGGGGGGCATGTCAAGGCTAAGTTGGGCTAGTGGCTGGGAGAAAGTAGCCATGGAGTGCTGGGTTCAATCCAAGATTAGAAAAGGGAGCACCTGTTTGCAGCCAATTAAGCTGACTGTGCTCTTTTCCTCCATGGAGGCCTGGTGTGCAATGGCTGCAAACTCCTAGGTAGTGTATGCAGCCTGTTGCCTGCATGGGTTGCCCTGAGGGACCTTGGAGACAGCTCTTTCCAGTGGACATTTATGTCTGGCATGCTGTCCCTAATCTAGGCTCCAGATTGGTATGCATGGTGCCTTTGAAAAGCCCCAGGGCACAGTGGCCTGGGTCCACATTGGCAAAGTCATAATGTCCATCTGCAGAACAAGCTGCAGAACAAGGAGCATGCGGTCAAGGCCAAGTTCAAGTTACCTGGCCCCCAGAAGATCCACATCTCCAAGAAGTAGGGATTTGCTAAGTTTAATGCGGATGTATTTGAAAACATGGTGACAGAAAAGCAGCTCATCCCAGATGGCTGTGGGGTCAAATATACCCCTAATCATGTCCCCCTGGACACATGGCAGGCCCTGCACTCATGAGAGCCTTGTTCCCGCCTTACACCCACCAATAAATCCTACTTTCCTGTCAAAAAGAAAAGAAAAAGAAAAGGCAGCACCTAGCAGAGGCAGCAACAGATGATCCTTCCAAGTTTCAAAGAAACCAGCAAAGGAAAACCAGAGCACAAAGGATCTCTGTCTTCAGGCACCTGGTATAGGACAGTTTAGGATACTTCTTTTGAGCAGTTTGCTTGCTGATGACCTCTATGTTTTCTGGTCATGCTGCATATGGTGGAAAATTTCTAAGAGAAATTTCCCAGAGGCATGGCCCCCAGACCCCCAAATCTGAAGTCAAAATGACTAATCCAGACAACTGCAAAGGCTACTCCACTTAAGAGAGAATTTGGGACTGGGAGGACAGCATGGGCAAGATCAGCAGGGAAGGGGCTATGGAGACCACAAGGTATAAGTCTCTTGGGCCACTCTTCATGGTCCCTCAGAGCTCCCCTTGACCTCTGCTTAGTACATATGGCCTTCTGCCCTGAAAATCACCTGGTGCACAACTTAACTCCCCCACCCAGACTGTAAGCAGAAACAATGTCATTTTCCTTCTCAGATTGCCTGGCATAGAAAGGTACCATGGTAGAGATGAAAGAAGGGTGTGGAATTCAGCACTGGAAATACCACTTTGTAGGGATGCAGAATGGCACAGTGGTTGAAGCTATAGTTTATGAAGCCAGGTTACCTGAGTTTAAATCCTGCTTCTTCTTAGTAGCTGTCTGAGCTTGGGAAAGTTGTTAGCCATCTTGCACCTCAATTTTCACATTTGTCAACTAAGAGTAATAATAATGCCTACCCACAGGGCTCTGGGAATTAAAGGAATAAAAGCACTTATAGTACATACATATTTTGGTAGATCATACTATTATTTTCCATAGCCTAATGAACAGTGTATGTTCACGTGCTTTGCTAAACTTTAGTTTTCTCATCTGAAAAGTGAAGGCATAAGATCCAGTCTCATAGGACTGGATATGAATTAGCTAATGGAAGTCAAAAAATATGTTGAATGGAAAATGCAATCCAAATGTTTTTGTTTGCTGTTATCATCGCACATAGTAGGCATTGGAATCAATGATTGCTAAAATACAGAAACAAAACAACCACAGAAAGGTTAGACCAGACCCCCTCAAGACTCACCATCCCGAGGTCTTACACAGGAAAGTTACTTGTAAACATGAACGCCAGACAAGTGTTCCTTGTTAGCTATGCATAGGCCCTGGAGACCAGTACTGCCGTGTGGTAAGATCAAGTGAAGTGATGGACTCTGCCAAGAGAGGCTCTGAGGCCTGAGAAATTACTCCCCCAGAGGCCTCCTGTGCTGCACTGTGCCCCACTCCCACATCGGCCACCTCCCCAAACAACCCCAGCCCCCTCCCAACAATCCTCCAGACTTTGCCCAGTCCCCATTGGCATGGAAGTGCAGAGCTCAACACATTCCACACTTCATCCCCCTGGATTCACCCTGATTGGCTGGTTCTGCCTGACTGTCCCATACAGCATCTCTAGGAGAGTCAGAAAGGAATGTACTGAACTCACCAGCTCCAGGGGCAGAACCAAAGTCAGCATGGCCTGTCACCCTAAGGAGTTTAGCGCTCCCGTCATCGCCACAAGACAGACACAGAGCAGGCCCCAGGAAGAGCCTGCACCTTCCGCAGAGCCAGGGAGGTGGCCAGAAAACCACATGGGGATGTAGGTTCTCCTACAAAAGCAAGGCCACCAAAATCCTAGCCCTGGAAAACTCCTTCCAAATGGACACTTGACAGGTGGAGGGGAAGAGGGTTAGCATCTGCCCTGAAGCTCTTGGCTCCACCTGGGTTTTGTGTATAGTACAGAAAAGGAGCCTGGTATATAGAAAGCTTGATTATTGATAAACCAGGAAGTTTCACCAGTTCACAGTAGATCTTGATTACTTTTCCAAATACGTGAGGCTAATTCATCCATTTACCCCCAGACTTCAGGCAGACTGAGGCCATTTGCCTACTGCTGTGCTCTCTGCACACCCCAGAGCCAACATTGCCAGGTCCCTCCTGCTGGTGCTTTGATCACTTTAACCCAATGCTACAGGTGCCCTTGGACATCGATAAATCTGTGGAAATGAACAGCGTTCACAGCACTACAGTCTCACAGTTATTCAAAAACATTGATTCACTCACTTCCAACACGGAGTTCTTTAGCCCTTTTTATTTTTCATAAGCAGGTTACTTAATTCAAGTCATTCATAGCCATTCATCCATTTATTCATTCACTCACTCAGTCAACAAATATTTATTGAGTGTCTACTATGTGCCAGACACTATGCTAGGAACAGGAGCTACAGTAGTGGTCAAAACCAGGATGATTCTTGTTCTCACAGCCTAGTACATGCATTCTCAACAGAGGCTATATTGCCACCAGGGGTGAAAAATGGTTCCTGGGTGCTGAAGAAAATTACTTATTTTATGTACAAATCACAGATATGCATATAGTATGTGCAATATATGCAATTATATGTATGTGTATATACATACAGACACAGAGTTGCATTTTTGTATTAGTTCCCTATTGCTGATGTAAGAAATTATCATAAATGTAATAGCTTAAGATAACACAAATTTATTATCTTCCAGTCCTAGGAGTCAGAAGTCTGAAATGGGTATCTCTGGACTGAAAACCAGGTGTTGGTAGGGCTGTGCTCCTTCTCACGCTCTAGGGAAGAATCTGCTTCCTTGCCTTTTCCTGCTTCAAGAAGCTGCCCATATTCTTTGGCTCATGGCCTCTTCCATCTTCAAAGCCAGCAATGGCAGTCAAGTCTTTCTAACACTGCATCTCTCTCACACTGTCCCTCCTGCCTCCCTCTCTCACTTATAAGAAACTTTGTGATTACATTGGGACCACCAGGCTAATACAGAATAATCTACTTAGCTCAAGGTCATCTGATTAATAACCTTAATTTCATCTGCAGCCAAAAGTTCCCCATACCATGCAATATGATTTATTCACAGGTTCCAGGGTGTAGGACGTGGATGTCTTTGGGGGGAAGGGTGGGAAGGAGAGGAGCCATTCTGCCCATCACAACAGTATAGCTATCTGTAACATTAAAATTTCATGGGGGGAAGATCAGTAAAGCATGTCTAAAAGGGGCTCTTGAAAGGTCAATAATGAAACAAAGTTTGAGAAATCTTTGTCTACTAAGAAGGCAATGCAGGGTCTTGATTAAATCTTTATACTTAGGGCAAGACTGCCTGGGTTCAAATCCCATCTCTATGCTAACTAGCTGTGTGGCTGTGAGCAAGTTACTTAAGCCCTCAAGAAGGGTAGTAATAGGACACACTTCCTCAGTTTTTGTGAGAATTAAATACGTTAATGCTTTGACAGGACTTAGAAATTGCCAAATATGCAGTAAGTGCTTGAAAAATGTTTGCATTAGTGTTAGGACAGACACCAAGATTATTCAAATAATCACAGAAATAAATGTGTAAATTCAAATGATGATAAATGCTGAAAAGGAAAAGAATGTTCTTGCCATGCTGTAAGAGTATAAACAACGGGGTCTCACTGGAAGTAGGAGGGTAGGGAAGAGTTTCCTAAGGAAACTAAGGAAGTGACCTTGGAACTGAAATCGGAACAATAGGTGGGCATGAACTAGGTGAAGAGCACGGGGTGGGTGAAATGGGGGGGGGGTTTGGGGAGAGGTTTCCAAGCAGAGAGAACAGCCTAAGGGTGTCCTTGGGGCAGGAGGGACATAGCACAAGCTCATGAGACTGACAGCCCGGTATCGCTGCCCCAGGGAAAGCAGGGGCTATGGGGGTGGATGCCAGACCAAGTTGGAGAGCTTGATGGGACCAGACCTAAGGGCTTGGGCCATGTTATGGATTTTTGCCTTTATCCTAAGGGCAATAGGAGGCCACAGATGTATATGAAGTAGGGTACTGCAAGTGAAATGGTCAGGATTGACTGGATAGTGGCAATAGGGGATACAGAGAGACAACTCAGGAGGTGACAGAAATAGGACCAGGATCGGGGAGGAGATGAAGAGAAAGGAGTTACTTAAAAGGTAAAATCAACAGGACTTTTGTGGAGCAAAGCAGAAAGGAGCAGGCCGTAGAGGCACCCACCTAATGTCCAACACCCCGTGTGCACGTCCACGCGCATCCATCAATGCCCAAAGCCAGCCCCCAAGCTTGTGAGTATCCTGTTCAGAGAAAAGGCCTGCCGAAATGTCAGATCAGATGTGCAGCGACTTCTGTAGCACTCTGCACACCATTCTGTATCCTGGGTATAAAATAAACTTTAAATTGGATACAGCTTTAACAAAAAGTGGTGCTGGCATCAGCTCTTCTTTTAAGACCTCTGTTTACTGTAGAGTGTTTTAAGCATGACGTTTTAATTTCAAATTTTTTTAAATATGTATTTTCTGAGAAATAAACAGAGATGACTTAACTGGAAATTGAACCAGGGTCTCCTGGCCCTTGGCCCACATTTCTACCCAGGGACCAACTGTCTGATGAAGTATAAATCCACCTACCCAAGCTGCTGTATGACCAGCATGAGCTGTGTTTATGTTCCTCTTAAAAGTGCACGCACTTCTTGGCCAGAAAGTCCACAGGCCAAAGCATTGATCTTTTAGAACTTCTGCACCGAAGAAGCCTGATTCAATTTGAGGTATAATCATTCAAAGCCAAATCGTAGCTGCATATATTTTCCCAAAAGTTCTCTGCATTTGCCTATTCCATATCCAGGAGAGGACCACAGTTTACAGTTCAACAGATCTGGGTTCCTTAAACCATTTGCCACGGCAATGGTTGGGAAAGGAATCCACTGCAAATGATGAAGTGTGGCAGAATCTAAACCATGGGGAAAAAATCAATAAGGATTAGAGTGGAAGAGAGGGAAAGGAGGGATATGCCTGTTTCTGTTATTTTAGAAACACTGAAGACAAGAGACTTGAGTTTTACTCCCACCTCTGTCACCAATTACTTACGTAATCTTCAGCAATTCAGTTCAACAAACAGTGAGCAAATGAATGAATAAATGCATCAGGCATGTCCATAAGCCAAACCCTGTGGTAGGCACTGGGTATCCAAAGATACCTAAGGCACAGGACCTACCGTTGGGGAGTTTAAAAACAAGAGTTGAAAACAAATACCTAGGTAGGAACATAAGAAAATGTCACAAGTGATAAGGCATAAATAGGCCCAAAAGGCTAAGGGAGAAACAAATCCCAACCTGAGTGCAAGGAAGACTTCCTTGAGGCAAAGACACCTGTGCTTATATTAAAACATGAGCAAGAATTAGCTAGATGAATAAAGGTGATAGAGTGCTTGAAAGTAAGCTGTTAACAGACATGGGTAGCTCATAAAGGCTGAAGAATCATACTGGATAATTGTCATTCTTTTGGCTCTCCAGCATCTGAACTTCCTTTGTCTGAGCAATTTCCCTCTTTTTGAAGCTTTGTGGGATTCTCAGCATAGATGGAGAACATTTCTGATACCTTCTGTCCCCCTTCCTGCACACTTAGGGACAGGCATGTGACTTAGGTTTGGACAAGCAGATACACGCGCCAAAAATGTGAAATTGGGAGCTAGGGGCACAAAGAAATACAGATCACAAAAAAATCACTTCTGGCACTATAAGCAAGTACTATCAAGGTCTAGCTTCCATGCACAGTGGTGCCAAAGGGCAGCCCCCAGCCCCCAGGGTCAGGGTGCAGCAGAGCAGGCTGCAATGTGGAGGCTACAGCAGGGCAACCTCAGTGGACCTGCTCCCGAGCATGATTTGAGCTTCGGTTTCAGCTGGGTAGACTCTGACCTAGTTCTTCAGCCTTTGCAGTAATTCTGTAAGCCTCCCAATGTCCTTTTTTTTTCCCAGAAAGAGAAAAACAAATACCAATACCCTTTTAAGAAATTTCTCTTCTGCCTAAATTAACTAGGGTTGGTTTCATTTACTTGCAACCAAAACATCAGACTGATATAGGAATACCACACGCACAGGCGAGTGACAGTTTGGTGGTAAGGATGCAGGGCGCTGCAAACAGTTTAATATTAAGGGAGCATGAAGAGTGAGGTAAAAAGGATGGGAAGTAAGCCTAGAGAGACAGATAGGGGTCAAGTCACAGAGCGGCTGGTGCACGGGGCTAAGAAACTTGGAATTCATCCTAAAGGCAATGAGTACCTCAGCACAGAAGTGGCAGTAGCCATATTCATATTTTAGACTGATTAACCTAACTCTGGTAGAAAAAGCCAGTGTGAAGTGGGCAGGGGAAGATTAGGAAAGGCCAGACAACAGGCTATTACAATAGGGCCCAAAGAAAAGGTGAGATGAGTCTGACCCGGGCAGTGGTTACGGGGAGAGAGAGGCGGTGAGAACGTTGAGAGATATTTAGGCAACAAAGCAGGTGATACTTATTTTCACATTGAGATGGAAAAGTCCCTTTTACCATTCTGGGCTCAATTTCTTCAACTGTAAGTTAGGAGTGACGTCTAGGTGTCCTACAAGACAGGCAACAGTCCATGATTCTAATTACTGGAGATGCAAGTACGCTGAAGACAACAGAAACTGTCACTGGGAAGGGAAAGAAATGTCCTTATGGGGACAGGTCAGAAAGATGAAGACTGGGCAGGGTTAAAACCAAAGTCTGTGAAGTTGTGAAAGGCACAGCATATGGTAAAGCTGGGCTTGTTTACTGAAACTTATGATTCTATGCCAGAAAGCTTGAAGGGGAGGGAGGTGTTATTATATAAAAGGAAGCCTTGCTTTATACAACAGGTGCACTGCCAGGGTGTACTAACATTTGAAAATCTGATGCGCTGTTAAAAAATTCTCCTTTATAAACTGATTTTGTTGTATCTTTTACCCAGATGTTTTCCCATTACATAGACATGAGTTCACTGGTGGATCTGAGTTCTTGAACATTTACAGTGAAAAGTTTCCTTCATGAGACTAAAACATTTCTTGAGTGACACTATATTCTTCTAACAAAACAAATATCTGAAGGTTTGGGCATCACAACATACAGGATAGGATCCCTGTTTTAAGCGTGTGTGTAGCTAAAACTGAACAAGAAAGGCAACCAACACTGGAAGCATGAAAATGGACATTTTCACAGAATCTCAGAGTTTCAGCACGCCAGGGGTGAACACACTTCTGCCCAAGAAGAATTTTCCTTTGCAGTGCAGAAGTTCTTTCTCAGCTAAAAAAAAAAAAAAAAAAAAAAAAATTGAGCCATGGTTTTAGTTTTGTTTGAAAAATTTAAGTGAGGTCCTTTTAAAACTCCTTCTTTGAAGACTACAGAATGAGAATAGGCCATGTATTATTTTTCAGTTACGAGCTCTTCTACATTCTCCCCATTATTTCAAAGGAAATAAATAACACACCTTTGTCTCTCATGCCATCAAATGCTTGATCATCTCACCAAGTAGGGCTACCGAATTTCTGAAGAAAGACTAGGGATGCAGCTTTAGTTTCTCTGAACAAGGATATCTATATGAAAAGCCTACCTTAGCTGACGAGCTGCTGTGGGAAAGTATGACTCCCTCATCCCAGCCCCTCCTGACCCCTCGTCCCCTCCCCCAACCACAGGCAGAGGTGAATTTTGGGGGACTTGCTCTTAAAAGTCTTTGCATTGTCATGGTTATTTGACCCACAGAAAAGTATAAACTAAGATAATACTAATAATCATTGTCCATTCCATTTTGTTTTTTCTGTCTTTCAAACTGAGGAGTACTGAGCGAATTTCTGATAGGTCGTGTACATAATAAAACCCCTCCAGACTCTGAACGCACACGTATACACCACCACCACTACCCCCACACACATCCATCCAAACTAGGACACAGGAGAAAAATCAAGTAATGTATTGAAATGGCAGGGAAGAGCGTTTGCCTCTTTTATTCAGCTTAGGCGCCCCTTGGAGGATTTTCTCATTTTGCTTTTTGAACTCTTTGAAAATTACCCTGATTTAGTGAAGAACAGATTCGTCTTTAAAAATCTATTTTAGGGGACTTCCCTGGTGGTCCAGTGCTAAAGAATCCGCCTTCCAATGCAGGGGACGCCGGTTCTATCTCTGGTTGGGGAACTAAGATCCCACGTGCCACGGGGCAGCTAAGCCCAAGCACCACAACTACTGAGCTCGCGAACCTCAACGAGAGAGCCCACGTGCCACAAACTACAGAGCCCATGACCCACAACTAGAGAGAAGCCTGTGCACCGCAACGAAGAACCCGCATGCCTCAGCGAAGACCCTGTGTGCCAGCAACTAAGACCCAATGCAGCCAAAAAAATAAACAAAATAAATAACTAAACAAAATAAATATTTTAAAATATCGTCTAAAAACAAAAGTCAGTGGGTGGAGCTCCAGGCCCGATGGCAACAAGCCCATGTCTGCCATGAAAGGAGTGTCTTTTATTAAAAAAAAATAATAAAAAAAAATAAAATAATGAAAATCTGTTTTAAAGCAACTAAGCACTCTTTACTAAGCAAAGCTGAATTTTTTTTTTTTTTAAACATCTTTATTGAAGTATAATTGCCTTACAATGGTGTGTTAGCTTCTGCTTTATAACAAAGTGAATCAGTTATACATATACAATATGTTCCCATATCTCTTCCCTCTTGCATCTCCCTCCCGCCCACCCTCCCCATCCCACCCCTCTAGGTGGTCACAAAGCACCGAGCTGATCTCCCTGTGCTATGCGGCTGCTTCCCACTAGCTACCTATTTTACATTTGGTAGTGTATATATGTCCATGACACTCTCTCACCCTGTCACATCTCACCCCACCCCCTCCCCATATCCTCAAGTCCATTCTCTAGTAGGTCTGTGTCTTTATTCCCGTCTTGCCACTAGGTTCTTCATGGCTTTTTTTTCCCTCAAAAAATCTACAAACAATAAATGCTGGAGAGGGTGTGGAGGAAAGGGAACTCTCTTGCACTGTTGGTGGGAATGTAAATTGATACAGCCACTATGGAGAACAGTATGGAGGTTCCTTAAAAAACTACAAATAGAACTACCATACGATCCAGCAATCCCACTACTGGGCATATACCCTGAGAAAACCATAGGTCAAAAAGAGTCTTGTACCAAAATGTTCATTGCAGCTCTATTTACAATAGCCAGGACATGGAAGCAACCTAAATGTCCATCGACAGATGAATGGATAAAGAAGATGTGGCACATATATACAATGGAATATTACTCAGCCATAAAAAGAAATGAAATGGAGGTATTTGTAATGAGGTGGATGGAGTTAGAGTCTGTCATACAGAGTGAAGTAAGTCAGAAAGAGAAAAACAAATACAGTATGCTAACACATATATACGGAATCTAAGGGAAACAAAGCTGAATTTTTAATAGCTAAAAACATTACCATCACCCTCCCTCCCTCCCCAACGACAAAAAAAGTGCTTATTTTTAAATTTGTATTCCTAAAACTTCCACGTCGGGTCCCTCAAGCCATCACAACTTCTAAGGTGCCCCATAGCAGAATGGGTGCAGTCACCCTGGCTGGTGTGGTTCTTTTTCTCTCACATTTCTAATAGTTTTCCTGAAACCCTGAACTTCAGTAAAATTTGCTAAGCAGACAAATGCTCTGAGCTTTTGCTCAAGGAGACAAAGTTGGCCATGGCCACAGGTAGACAAGGTGAGCGATCCTCAGGTGTGCTGTCTGCTGGAGCAGCCCGTCACTGGGGAGCAAATCCTGCGGAGAGGGGTCTCCAGCTAAATATACTAGAAGACAGTTTCATGCTGTGTAACCAGCTGACCTTTGCCATGAATAATCAATTATTCAGAGGAAGAAAAAGCTGCTTTAAAACACAATTTTTTTTTTAACATCAGTTTACCTAGTATAATTTTCTTGCCCCGTCTCTCCTTTTTTTAAGAAATCTGCCCTCATTGACTGACAGGTACAAATTTCCCCCAACCCTCCTGTCATAAATCCACCTCACCCGTCCCCCTGCAGCCCCCAAATTGGATTCCACGATAAAGAAATATTGCTGCTGCCTCTGTTGTCTTTATCTCAAACCAGAAAATGAACTGGAGTTCAAAAACCTGTTCTCTAAACTCCCAGTGACTGAGACAGGAAGCGGGGGTGTTGGGGGCGCGGGTGGATGGCCGCCTGTTTGTACACCCACTGGCACCGCCTCTTCCTCACCAGTGAAGCTTTCCATGGAAATTCTGGCTGCATTAGCCTTGGCTAAGTTGGGGACTATTTTTGGAAGTCTAAAAACCTCAGGGGAGTGACTTTTACTTTTATTCATGTAGAGGGTCCTTACTTTTATTTATTAAAGAAACAAAAACATGTCTCCTGCTTAACTTCAACCAGCTTTCATGTCAAGTAAAACAAAACTTGTTGGCTGGTCCAATAGGCCATTGGCCAGGGCGGAGGGGGAGCCCCTCAGACTGTGTCTGATGCATATGTGACCTGGGTATTAATCACCTCTCAGAAAGGGAAGAGCCATGGTCTTTTGAGACTCTTGTCCCAAAGGAACAGCTTTGGGTGAGTGTTTGAGTCCAGCTGGGAGAGAAAAGGTATCTGGGCAAAATTCCAGCAAATTTGAAGTGTTACATTTAAAAGCATTTCAGGTGGAGAAGAAAAGAGACGGAAGGCTCAGCACTCCCCGCTCCCAGCGCAGTGACACTGACATCCCAGAACTCGAAAAAAGCAGCAGAAAGGATCATGGGGTGAGAATCACCCCACAGATTTAGCTGCACCCCACCCCCAGAGTCTATGTGTTCATTTTAACAAGTTGTGAAGGGCAGGCAGCCAATCCCTTGGCCTCCACGAGACAAATTGATTCAATGTTTTCTCCGTGAGCCCGCAGCCAGCATGCCTGCAACAATAGCAGCGGGAGAGGTGATATTGTTTTATCTCAGTGGAGATTTGTAACTCCCTCACCCAGGCCTAGCAGCCCACTAGGCATCTACAAATAGGAGCAAGAAACAGCAAGAAAGGCAAGCAAAGTGGAAGTTAAAGTTTGCCTCAGGCACTAAAAAAGCTGCTGTGAGAATCCCCGGGGAATTTGCTTGGTGGGGCATCTCCATGCCAATATCAAGGCTAGCCCTCTATTCCATCAGCCCGCTCTTCTTTTCCTCCTGTGTCCTCTTCACTGCCCCATTTATGACTCCAGATAGGATTCACATATCCCAACATGCTGGATGATGGCTACAAATATTTACATCACGTTGGGCAAATCACTTCAGCTTCCCTGGCCCCAGTTTCATTCTGTTAAATGAGTATGTGGCAGAGACTACCAGCTATTCACCATAAATCTGTTTCATCGTCTTTCTGGGCACAGGAAGCATATGTATCTCCTCGTTTCCCTTGTGGGTAGGCATGATGGTGTGACTGTCGTTCCTAGCCAACAGCATATGAGCAGAAGTGGTGTGTGCCATTTTCAGGCCAAGAAGTTGACATGCCCCCTTTTTCTCTTCCCACCAGTTGCATCTGGTTAATGATGGAAGCCCAGATAGCCACATATTGAAGAGGGCAAAGCCAGAAAATATGTCCTAGAATCACCTTGTAAAAGAAAGCTGCCAGGTATAGATCTGGAGAAAACTCTAATTTAAAAAGATACATGCACCCCAACATTCACAGCAGCACTAATAGCCAAGACATGGAAGCAACCTAAATGTCCATCGACAGATGAATGGATAAAGAAAATGTGGTATATATATACAATGGAATATTACTCAGCCATAAAAAAAGAATGAAATAATGCCATTTGCAGCAACATGGATGGACCTAGAGATTATCATACTAAGTGAAGTAAGTCAGACAAAGACAAACATCATATGATATCACTTATATGTGGAATCTAAAAAAAATGATACAAATGAACTTACTTACAAACAGAAACAGACTCACAGACATGGAAAACAAACTTATGGTTACCAAAGGGGAAAGGGGGTGGAGAGATAAAGTTGGAATTTGGGATTAACATATACACACTACTACATATAAAATAGATAACCAACAAGGACCTACTTATAGCACAGGGAACTATATCCAATATCTTATAATAACCTATAATGGAAAAGAATCCAAAACAGA
Source organism: Balaenoptera borealis (assembly GCF_965194805.1). Taxonomy (NCBI): domain Eukaryota; kingdom Metazoa; phylum Chordata; class Mammalia; order Artiodactyla; family Balaenopteridae; genus Balaenoptera; species Balaenoptera borealis. The sequence continues at coordinate 40,577,078 of NC_138876.1, forward strand.
ATATATGCATATATATAAAACTGAATCACTGTGCTGTACACCTGAAACATTGTAAAGCAACTATAATTCAATAAAAAAATTAAAATTAAAAAAAAAAAAAAAGAAAGCTGCCCTTTAACCAAAATATCTTCCTTGGACTGTTTCATGAGCAAGGAATAAATATTAATCAGGCTAAGCCACTAAAGATTTGGGGAGCCTATTTGTTTCTACAGCCTAACCTACACTGACTAATACTGGGTGAAAATAACCCCTGCCCTGCCTACCTCAAAGAACAGTGAGAAGAATCAAATGATATATGATTTGTGATGTGTGGAAAAACTTTGGAAGTATATCACATCATCCAAGTCTAGAGCAGAAATAACACCGTCTGTAGATGAGGAAGCACCCATAAATTAACAGCATTCATTGAGTCCAGGCATCCTGCTATTTAAATGCTTTATAAAGATTGTTTCATTTAATATACATAACAACATTATGAAACAGATGCTATTGCCATCCCCATTAACCAGATAAGGAAACCAGGGCTTACAAAAGTCAACATCTCACCCTGTACTCAATCTGAGCTAAAGACAGAAAGTCTGACACTGGAACCAACAATCTTAATTGTGAACCTAGAAAGAAAAGGCAGCTTCAAATAAATGAATAATTGGGACTTTTAATTAAATAAGTGAAACTTTAAAACCACTTTGCTTCAATTACCTTTTTCAAAAGAAAGCCATTGTTGGCCTACTATTTGTCATCATGCTGACCCAGTTTTTCCACTTTCTTTTCCATGTACACACACATCTCTCATCTACAGCAGCTGGTGTTCTTTCAAACACATGATGATGTAGACCACTACCTAGATTCCTACCATAAGCTTGGATGCAGGATTAGATATTTACTAGGTACATTTTTAAATCTCAGTCCAGTATATTTTTATTCCCTCTAGAAACTCTTTTGTCCTCTTAAATGCATTTAATATAAGCTAAAAGACAAGGAAATGCTCTTTAATTGGTGTAAAAGGGCAAGGGCACCTCCCAGGTATTAACTCATTTAACAAATCATAAAGCAATGTTACCTCATGCTTCCACTATTAGACAGAGTCCCAAACTACAATTACTGAAGCCTAGTAACAAGACCACCAAAGGTAAGCCAGGCCGTTATAAAAATTTAAGAGCTATTATGTACTATGAGCTTTTACAGTCAGTCAGCTGAGTTACTTAGCACGTGTGTTTTCCATCCTTGCAATGCATAGGGAAAATTCACAGTGTCCAACATCTCTTAAAACCACATTTCCACCTGTGTGGGACAGTGGAATTAATAAGCATATAGAACAACCTCACAAATTTGGATCCCACTCATCTGGAATTCATATTTCAGTTACGCATATGTGAGCCTGGCCAGACAAAAAGGCTGGCAGGGGTGGAGGTCATTGCACAAAGCTAGAGTGAAACAAGGGCTGGCAGGGTCAAGGGGAAGAAGAAGCTGGGCTGTGGAGTTCAGAGACTATTATACATACATGTAGTAATGAGCAAATGAGAATCGTATATATAAAGTCACCAATTGTGTGCTGAGATTGAGTTTACCCTTTGGTATTCATGAGGGTTTGGGAAATAAATTTAAACACTTAAATGAAATTGCAGGAAGAATGTTTAACCTGCTTGCTGATTAAGGCAAATAAAACATTTTCTTGCACTTTTCAGAAATACATTCACAAAAGCTAGTGGCATAGTTATTTGTTCACTAAAGGATGTAAACAATGTAAGCCTTAAGAGTCTTCCTGACATAAAAATAATAAAATACCGTTCTATAGTATACAGTTCAAATTTGAGACTTCCAATAACTCTAATAATCCCCCTATAATCCCTAACCGTTCCCACACATAAGACAGGGAAGATGGAATCAACGTATGTTTAATGAGGATCAATTATCTGCCAGGCAATTGTGAGTAATTAACATTAGATAAGTTTAATTAATTGGTTTTTAGTGGACTGAGTATCTCAGCTAGCTGCATTTGCAACTAATTTGTAAGTGCTTAAACTCTATAACAGTCTGAATAGAACAAAATACCTTGGAAGTGAAAAGTTATGATACAGATTTTGTGGTTCCACCTGTGCTCATTTTTAAATAATATTACAGTTAATAAAATTATCACATTTTTAAAAAACCCAGCAAGATGGCCTTTCCTGGTTCATTGCAACTAGAAACAAACTAGTCCCTTTTTGCACACCCTAACCATTCTCACAGAATTTTTTTCACACTATACTTATCATTAGCATGATAGTTATAAATATTCTTTGAGGATGAGGACCATGGTCAAACGGAAGAAGAGAGAAAAACTTCAGACCTTCAAATTCACTAGAGATTCAGTTTAAGTTCTGAATGCATTCTTCTGGATGCCTAGTTTTCTTCCATGTGAATTGAAGAAAAAAACAGTAGCAGAGCCTAGATTTGAGCAGTCTTTACAAGTAGATGATTTCAAAAAAAAAAAAAAAACAAAGAGTATACTTTTTCTAAGAATTTCAAAACATTGTCAAATTATACTCCAGAATGCTCTGGACACGCAAGTTTACTATCCTAATGGTAAAGCAGACAAATGCTCACCCCTCCTACCCGATTGACAACTCTTAGTATTAATAGACTTTTTACTCTTTGCCATTCTGATTGCTGTTCAGTTTCTGGTAAAACAAGCCAAGTATTCTTGGCCATTTATATCTCTTCCTTCGTGATCTACTATCCACTTCACACAATTTTTTCTAATGATATGCTTCTCTTTTTCTGAATAATTTTCTTAACTTTGACCTGAGGGTCTGGGACCCTCGACTACTCTGAATTTTCTCCAAAGTTGTCCTTGCCTTTGCTACAGATCTGTTAGTCTCAAACTAGAGATGCCTTTCGTCATCTCTTTGCTAAATCAGTGCCCCTCTCTCCTAGCAAATGGCTTTTCTATTTTAGCTTTGGACACACTGTGTTTCTCTTTAACTTGATAAAAGGGTGGAGAGAGGGGGCAGCAAATTAGAATGTTAGAGGTAATGTAGGGAGGAGCTCTACCAGGGCCTAACCTCTATTTTTTCTGCTGAGAGCCTCAGACGTGGGCACTGAGATGAAATTTGAATTTTTTTGTTTTTTTTTTTTTTTTGGCTGCATTGGGTCTTCATTTCTGTGCACGGGCTTTCTCTAGTTGTGGCGAGTGAGAGCTACTCTTTATTGCGGTGCGCGAGCTTCTCATTGCAGTGGCTTCTCCTGTTGCGGAGCACAGGATCTAGAAGCGCAAGCTTCAGTAGTTGTGGCTCTCGGGCTTAGTTGCTCCGCAGTATGTGGGGTCTTCCTGGACCAGGGATCGGACCCGTGTCCCCTGCATTGGCAGGCAGGTTCTTAACCACTGCGCCACCAGGGAAATCCAAATTTCAAATTTTTAAACAAAGATTTTCCTTGGAGTTGCCAGGACATATTCATTGCCCCAGGCAGAATTACAGCACAGATGCAAAGAGATCTTTTTAATGTTCAGTTCCTGAACTTCTACATAGTTGGTTAAAATCTGTAACAGAAACATGAATGTGGAAAGCCAAACATGTTTGTGTTGTAGGAATCAGCCTTTCTGAGAGAAAAAGAAAGATTTTTGAAAATCAAAAGCTAAAATCTGAAGAAAGCAAAGCTTAAACTTTGGCCCATAACCTGGTAGTTTTGATCTGTAAGATATGAGGTACCTCCCTCTCAAGCATGATGGAGGTGGGAAGTAGGAGTGAGTTGAAAATATTGCTGGGGGTATTATTTAACTATCACAATGCCAATAGCACTCTCATTGAGAAACTGCTCAAATTAATGGATTGGAGAAAAAAATTCATGAAGAGCCAGTGAGTGTATATAGAGACCAGAGGAGAGCTGCCCAGCCTACGAAGGCGGAAGCTTGAGCGGGCAAGGCTCTGTGAACCTATAGAGAGGAGGCCAGACCTGGAGGGACCACCCAGAAGGAGCTGGATCAGCTCTGAGGGACGGCCCAGGCTCTTGCCCATCTGAGGCCAGTAACCAGCACCGAGGATCCACATGGTTGCCCAGCCCAGAGCTGCAGACTCTCAGGCACCACTCCCATGAGTTCCTTTATCACCTGTGGCGGGCATCATCTCAGCTATCCTCGTTTCCACCTCGTTTCCACCTCTCCTTCAACAGCTGCATACCACCCAAGAATCTGCCCTGCCCATCCAAACTGCCCCCCCTTGGACAAGCCTTATTCAGTAGCTCATCAGTTTTATAAATCTCCTGAAACCAAGGGTGGGAGTCCTGACGCTGAGCGAGGCACAGGTTAGTGTAGAAAGGTAAGCCCCACACGTGTGATCTTTGGAGGGAGGGGAAAAAGGCCCAGAGGCTCCCTCCTCCCACACACTGCCTGCCACCTCCACCATCTGCGACAGCTGTGAAATGCAGCCCCATAACACCCTCCTGGCCTCGCCTGGCTGAAGAGTGGGACAGACTTGCCGAGAGTCCACTTGTTGAGAGTCTGCGGAGTCTTATAGGGAAAACACCTAAAGACGAAAGAAGCAGACACACAAAGTCTGCTCAGTCTCATGCCTCTAAATTCCTGACAGCAAGGGCTCTATCTACATATCACTATCATATCTTAAGTATCTGGCCCAATGGTTGACACTTAGAAGATTCAGTTAATGGTTTGGCGGAAAAATAAGTGGATGGATGGAGTACAGCAGGATGTCTCTAACTTGGAATTATCTGAATTACAAGGAGGTTGAGAGATGTTAGTCAAGAATGTACAGCTGTGTTTACCCTGAACTCTCAGTGAGAAATTGGGACAAAGCAGAACTATTGTAAATAGTACCCTTAAAGCACAGCGTAGCAGAGAAGATGACATAGCCATGCTTTCCACTTCTGCCCTGAAAGCAGTGTGACTCTGGCACATGGAGGGCCCCAGGGAGCACAGAGCAGCTTGGTGGCTTCAGGTGACAGCAGCCCCCAGATAATGGTGGCCCCACAGATGGTGACCATGCCTGTACCCATGGTAGGAAGCCACCTAACAGGTGCATCACTGGGAGGTGACTTGGACGGGCTTCGTGACAAGTCTGGGTCTTGAGATGACCCTTTTGTTTTATTACTTAGGTATTTTCCTGAACACCTAGTTAGCTCCAGGCGGCTATGTGCCAACCTCAGAAAACTGGGAAGATTCTGGATGAATACTGAGAATTGGAAGGGGCTCCAAATGGAGAGAACAGAGTAAACAAAGATAAAGTAAGAAAAAGGATAACCTAACTGAAAAGAGGCATGCAATTTACAAAGTAACTTTACATACATCATCTCATTTAGAAGGGAGACAATAGTGAGCACAGTCAGTACTGTGGAAATAAGTCCCAATTGGGAGGTAACTGGTAAAGGCAATGAGTGAAAAATAGGGAAGTGATATATTCACCCTCCCAACAGCTTTCTGGATGGAAGCAGGCAGCTAGACATTACTTAAAATTTCCATACAATGGTGCTTCTCTTAGACCAACCAGGCAGAGGCTAGAACTCACCTGCCTTAGACAAGTTTCCAGGACTGTTTCCTTAAGGCACATGTATTCCACACTACAGCACTTTTTAAAATAGCAAACTCAGGCAAGGTTTTCAAACATAAAATTTTTAAGTGGTTTCACGACAGTTTCAAAAACTGGACTGACAATGAATTTATTCTTCAGAGGATCCTGGGCAGTTAGAATTCCAGGTTGCTATTTACAAGACCAAGAATTAAGTCTGCTCTTGTATCTTTTAGAGTTGCCACTGCCATATGCCCCTGGAGAAAATGCTGAATGCTATATTCATGATGAAATGAACTAAACATTTTGAAATCAATGGTAATGTGTGTTTTAATTCCCAACCCAAATTTCAGAAGGTGGTAAGGGGTAACATCTTTCCACATCCAGAGGCAGATAACATGGAAAATAATGTCTTGTTTCCCTTTCCCATCTGAGTGCATCTCCAAACCTATGCCCCAAACTATTTAGCTAACACACCTCTTGAATTAGTCTGTAGAGAGTTTCCCAAGATCAACACTGAAATCCTTAATCAAAGCCTTAATTCAAGGCTAACTGGTATTTTAAGGTAACAGAACCTGCTGTACACACATGTTTGCCTTAGACAGAGTCACCTCTGCAAGATCCAGGCTTCTTAATGTAATCATTCAAGCATGAATAAGCTGGGCAGCTCCCTGGAATCTCTGACCAGATAAAGGTCTACCCCTGTGAGTTTTGCATTCCACATTGAGTCTAGCTGCCTTGACCCCCCTGGGAATTTCTTTCTCTGTAATTCCAAGTATTTGTACCAAGCAGCTCGGTCTCCAGCAATTTGACAGTTCAATTAATATTGTCATACCTAGATAAATGGGACTATAAAACTTGCATGTGTCATTACAATATGGTCTATTTTTAGGAGCCACCCAAACAAGAACAGGGTCTTGCAGGTCACTGAGGCCTTTGGATTTACGAATTCCTGGTCAGAGGGAGGTCTCTCCCGCTCCCAGATGCCCTCCCTTCCTGGTTTGTTCTAGCAGATGATCAATTACTAATGTCATAGGTCAAAAAGGCCATTTATCTGGTGCACATCCCCCAGAACTTGGTACCTGACAATATAACTCTCCAAACGCTTTGCAGCAGCAGACTGATTCCTCTAACAAAACTTCTTTCCTCTGGAGACTGGGAGTGAGGGTGGACAGATGGCCCTTTGCTTCTACCGCCATTGCCTCTCTTGTCTAAAAACAGGCTCTTCTTCAGAACAAAGTGAATAAAATCAGAATATCGGGAGGGAATTCTGACATAAGACTGCCTGATTACAGAGCCTGTACAACTTTGAGGAAACACCCTTCTGAGAGGCAGAAAACCTGAACTGGGTAAGAATGCAAAACAAGAGTTTCTAGCCTCTGGAGGCACCAAGCAGATTTTATTTCAAAGAACTGAAAAATCTGATATGAATTATTTTTCAAATAAAGTAAAATAACCTCAAGTATTTACCATATTTTTAGGTTCTGAAATAATTGGAGAAATGAAATTGACTCCCATAAACTAGAAGTCTTCTGTCTTAAAATGAACAGATCATTCTATTACTGTCATAATCTTTTTTATGTTTAAGATATGTTTTTAATTGGATTCTACCTACTTGTCTCTGTTAGTTTATCCCTCAAAAGTGTTGCTTGTTTTGATCCAATTTCATAGGGTGGGTTAGAAGTTTCAAGATAAGCCTTGGATTCAGTTTGCTAAGTCTAAAAACTTAGAATGCACAACAGAAATTTTCCAAAAGGTTTATATTCTGTCACATTTCATGGGGTTCAAATTAATTCTGCAAAAGCACAGGAGGAGGGCTTTACTTTCCCTTCACACGGCCTTTCTGGGACTGGGAACAAAATCACCTTTCAGCGAACCTGGCCACAAAGCCTAATAGAAGAGGATCTTTGAAATGCAGGGAAAAAGAGGTCAAGACACTTAACAAAATAACATACCAGAGCTATGCTCTCAGAATATTTGAAAACAATCAGTTTTCTTCATGACCTCCCCTCCCTCTGCAGGACCTAAAGCACACAGAGCACCACCACCTCCACCAGCGCCCAGGTCCACTGAGAGGAACAAACAGAAGCTTGGAGGAGGAACAGGGACCCTTGGGACATGCAGAGAAGATCACAAGGGAGAGGAAGAAGGGAGGGGATGACCAGGGAACAGACTTCTTAGGCTAATCTGAGGGCACTCAGTATGGACTGGAATAATCTAGAAGAGAAGAGAACTGATTTTTACCATCTTCTGAACTCCGAATGTGGTTGATCCCCCAGGAGTAACACTTTGATCCTCCAGGAATCACACTTTGATCCTCCAATAGTAAGACCCTCCCATACTTAGGAATAGTAAGTGAAGGGCTGCACATTCCTGCCTTCCGGGGTCAAGGGCATGAGTAAGAGGGTCCACGTGGCTAATAGTTATAGAGAAGTCCCATTACACTAAGTAAGGTCCATGGTTCACAGAATTATACATTTAAAAAAGAAGAATAAGGTTCCCAGGCAAGATAGCTCCATAACTTCACAATTTGGCTTCCCCTCTCTTCCAAATAATAGATGAAAACAGAAAAAGATGAAATCATAAGACACACCTAATATATAGATATGACTCAAAATATCTTTAAATATCTAAAGTCAGGGCTAAGGCTGTAGGTCTGCTGGGTTCTAGAGTCAGAAGCAGTGGCAGCCAGGAGCCGCCAGAAGTAAGGCAGAGTAATAGGAACTAAAGGTGCTCCATTTGCAACTAGGTATGGATCCAGGGTCTCTGCATGAAGCCATGAGGCTTGGGGTTTCTTGATTATGAAAGAAGCTAGAAAATAAAAGCGTACTGATCTAATACAGAGGGCTATAGATTCCTAAGAAGCTGTGAGCCAGGGAAGATAGGAGCAGAGAGACAAAGCTTCATGACAAGGAATTAAGTTTATCATCAAAACTCAATTTTAAGGCCTGACAGCCCAGAGATAAAGGCAAAAAATTAAACAATAACAAAGAAAAAGAAATGGACATTGAGGAAGAGAAAAAAAAACAAAACAACAACAAAAGCTCCCACTTAAAATAAATCTTCAGGGACTTCCCTGGTGGCACAGTGGTTAAGAATCCGCCTGCCAAAGCAGGGGACACAGGTTCAAGCCCTGGGCCAGGAAGATCCCACATGCTGAGGAGCAACTAAGCCCGTGCTTCACAACTACTGAGCCTGCATGCTGCAACTACTGTAGCCGGCGAGCCTAGAGTCTGTGCTCCGCAACAAGAGAAGCCACCGCAATGAGAAACCCGCGCACCGCAAAGAAGAGTAGCCCCCACTTGCCACAACTAGAGAAAGCCCGTGTGCAGCAACGAAGACCCAACACAGCCATAAATAAATATATATATTTTTTAAAAACTTGTAAATAAATAAATCTTCAAACCAAAACTCTAAAATACAAGAAATCTAATACCACGAAAGTTAGCCAACAAACCTGAACATAAATTTACTCCAAACGAAATAAAGTGTATCGGAAGAATTTCACAAAAAAATAAAATAAATATGCTTCAGATGCCCAGAGAGATAAATGAGAGAAAGATAACATTTAAAATGAACAAAAATTTATAAAACTGATAATATATGATTGTAATATAATACATGATTGTAAAAGCTTATTTGAAACCTTGGAAATGAAAATGTAGTTATTGAAATAGTTTAAAGACTCAAAAAATGTGATGAACTCTAGAAACAAAGAGATAATTAGTGAAATGAAAAATAGGGCAGATCAAGCAGGATAAGAAGAGTGTTCATGCAGGGGGGCAACCTGGCCTGAGGAGTCAGAAATCAAGCAGCCTGCACGAGGCAAGCCCATGTGTATGCATGCACATATATACACATATATCTATATCTATCATTTATGTATAGATATATACATACATATATTTCACAGTTCTGTCCACTGAGAAGGCCTTGGGGCAGGGACACCATAAGAACAAAAAGCACACCTAGTGCCCAAATCTTGGCTTCTAAGCACTCTTCTCCACTGCAAAATCAGAGTTCCTTAGGAAAATAAATGATTCCCAGACTGGGGTAGGGAAAGTAGAAGATGAGCCTAGAATATCTTGTCATGCTGGAAAGCAAGAAAATGCTCAAAGAATGATGGGGACCTGTCAAAAGAACACAGAGGGACTTCCCTGGTGCCGCAGGGAAGTGGTTAAGAATCCGCCTGCCAATGCAGGGGACAGGGGTTTGATCCCTGGTCCAGGAAGATCCCACATGACGCGGAGAAGCTAGCCCCGTGTGCCACAACTACTGAGCCTGTGCTCTAGAGCCCGCGAGCCACAACTACTGAGCCCGCGTGCCACAACTACTGAAGCCCGCGCGCCTAGAGCCCGTGCTCCGCAATAAGAGAAGCCACTGCAATGAGAAGCCTGCGCACCGCAATGAAGAATAGCCCCCACTTGCCGCAACTAGAGAAAGCCCATGCACAGCAAAGAAGACCAAAAATGCAGCCAAAAATAAATAAAATTTAAAAAAAAAGAACACAGAAACCAGCTTGGATGGGCCCCCATTCACCCTGGTGATGTTAAGCAGAACGTGACGAGACAAAATCAGCAGCAAATTCTCCTGGACACTACCTCGATCCAGCCCAATGGGGTAGAACAGGATGTCGGATAGTCCTCAAGTATTTGACCTAACTGGTTTGGTAGTTTTCTTACACCTTCTGAAGTGCCCAGTGCTGGAAAGCAATACTGTGAAATCAGTTGACTGCAGAACATCCTTCTGACTGTCTCCCTGTGAACGCCATAGTGTGAAAATTTACAACCCCAGATATGAACATTAATTCTGATCTTTGTGATCAGGCCAGCACTGAAATGTCCTGCTTTTCAGGGGGTCTATGACTAATGTTTTCATTTCACAGAATCATAGAAATTAGAAATGGAAAGGATTCATTATATCATATTGTACTTGCCCCCTGCCAGTCAGACATTGTTCCCTAAGGTCTGTGGGCTCCTACTGCATCCAGGCGTGTTTGCAAAACTTCAAGAAGCAAGGCTGCGGTCCCTACCTTGGGCACCGACTTCACAGTCTCACAGTTCTTTCACTCAGAAAGATTTTCCCCTAGGACAATATCACTAGTCCTTTTGTAACTTTTTCGTCTTTCATCTCCTTTTGCAGCTATAGCTTTTTTACTACTCCCCCACAGAATGAGAAAATACCCTTTTGGTTCTACAACCCTTAAAGGGAGCTGAACCTAAAACGCTTAGTGAGAATTAAGTTTTAGTTTAACTCCAGAGGCATTTTTTTTTTCCAAGTAATTTTTTTAATTGAAGTGTATTTGGTAACCGTAAGTTTGTTTTCTATGTCTGTGAGCCTATTTCTGTCCTGTAAATAAGTTCATTTGTATCATTTTTTTAGATTCCACATATAAGTGATATCATATGGTATTTGTCTTTCTCCAGAGGCATTTCTAACATTTGCCCAATGCCAACGGTGAAGATAAACAGAAGTGGGAGGAATAAGCAGTGAGTTACAGGAATCCCAGAATATGCAGAACTTTGCGTGATTCACAAGATATACATTTTGTGAGATAAGTGTAGCACTTTCATCAAATTATCAAAGAGTAAACCCAAAATGTTTAAGAAACACTGCCCAAGAGTAAGGTCACAGAGGAGAAATGGGATGAGCTCTTGAGTTGGGAGCAAGTCAGGTATATGTTTTTGAATTTGCTGCCAACTAACTATGTGGTTTGAACAAGTTTCTAACTTCTCTGGGCTTCAGTTGCTATCTCCGAAAAAGGAAGGCAGAGAGGAAAAGATGACAAGAGAGAAAGAGGAGGACGAGTTAGATTATTCTAAGATCCCTTTCAACTCACTGAAACCTATTTCTTGATGAACACCACCAGCCCTTAAATTCTAGTTCTGAAAGCTTCACCCATGGGCTGACAGCCTTTAGTTCATTCCAACCAGTCCCTCTCTTCCAGATGAGGATCTCTGACACAGACTTTAGATGTGCAAGTAGCATCAATAGACTCTGGCACTGATAAGCATGGCCCCTGCCCCAGTCATATCCAACACCAGGGCGCTCCAGCTTGTGAATAAATTTCCTACGTCTTACTATTTGCTCCAGAATGGAGGCCCAGTGCTTTACATGAAAATTGCTCTGGAAAAGGCTATTTGAGTTTTCTTCTGTTTCTTCATTTATTCCACAAGTATTTATTGCCAGGCACTATATGCCAGGCATTAAGCTAAATTCTGACACACTGCCGTAAACGAAACCAGTCCCCAAGAGGCTAAGAATCCTAACATCATAAAAAAGTCCTCTCTGTGGAACTGTGCATAGGCCCAGGGTAGCTACTAGCTTGATTCAACTGAGAGGAAAGAGAGGGGTCGGGGCTGGCATTGAAATAAGGAGAGACAGAGCCTCTGCGAGCATAACACACTCACCTATAAAGGGAAGGGGGATGCTGGCACCCTTCCAGAAGGGAGAATGAAAACCCAGTCCAAGTTGCACTATATCCCTGAGTTTGGTCAGGAAAGATGCTAAGGTTTTGTGTTTTTATTTGAGTTTTTCTTCCACTAAAAAGAAACTGACTACCATACTAGATTACCACTTGAATACTGCTCTCCCAAGGAGCGGGATTCCATCCAACTTTGAGCCGACTGACTTCATTAGACCACACCTAGTAACACTAATCCTGGTGTTATGTTTCCCACAAGGGAAGAGCAGACAGCATCTGTCTCTTTCCTCATGGCTAATATTTCTTGCATGTGCTCTTTTCCCTTCAAGTTCGCATCTTGTGCTGGTAGAAAAGCATTTCTCTTATTTGAGACAAAAGCCTGCCAATTATAAAGGATTCGCTCGTGACAATACCGAAGTACACAGAATTCTATACTTAAATTGTTTACCCTTTCTTTCTGGTGGTAATACTTGCCTGGACCAAAACTGTAAGTAAGTAAGACGAAATAAAAGCAGGCTCATGGCCGTGAATGAAGTGGTCACTGAACAGAGAGTACCAGCAATCCAGAACAGGGACTTAGCACCACCATCTGCCCCAGAACTCCAGGAAGATAATTCCCCTCCCACCAGAACTCAGGGAAAAGACCCATCTCACTTAGGGAGAACACACTGCCACAGCCCCCCACCTTCCCCCCACCCCTCATGGCTGCATAGTAGTGGGGAACTTCTATGTGAAATCCAGGATAGAAGAAGTGTCATGAGAAAGTAACAAGGATAAAGCAAGTAGTACTCATTCTCTGTAAATACATTAAATAAACAATGATTTATCACTTGAGGTGAAGAGGGAGACCCCAAGGGGCACGCTCAAGTCACAACAATGGTCACTAAACCACCTTACATGGAGAGGGTCCCATTGGCTGAAGGGCCCTTCGTTTCTCTGTTCCATTTGAAGTTAGACACGGTGGCAGGGCTGAACTGCACGATAGGAAAAAGAGGTCAGGAGTCTGGAGTTCCTGAAATAAAGGGGAGGTGGGAGGTGGTGGAGGCCAAGGTAGTTGGGGGTAGGGAAGGAAAGAAGCAGTGAAAAGAGAAGCAAGATGACATAGGGGACCGGGGAGAAGACAAATGCCTAGTGAGAGATTTTAAGTTCTTTACAGATGAGGAGGGTATGTGCCCCCAGTTTTCCTCTATGAAAGCTACAAAGAGTCAGCAGAACTCACTGATGTTTTTGTGCAAGTGGATTATTTGGGGTCCAAAGTGAAAACAGAGTGGGTAGTCCAAACCTGGGGCTGGAGGGTGAAAGGGCACGTGGCTCGCCCATCTCCATCATACCCTCACTACCCCTCTGTCCCCTGTGAGGAGGCTCCAGGGCAGGGCAGGGGATGTCCTGCGTGGCGGCTCACCGTGCTGGGCAGGGTCTACTCTCTGCAATGCAGTTCTCTCAAGTGTCTGTCACCACACCCTTCCTGCTGGAGGTGATTGATCAAGCCCCACCGAGGAACAGCCAGACTCAGACTCCAGGAGCCAAGGCTCACGGAGTCAGCAATGACCTTTATCTCCTGAAGGGGAGAATGTGCTCCTGTGCTTACCAGGGCCAGCTTCCTGGGTGTGCAACCTGTGCAACTGCACAGGTGCCACGGTTAGAAGGGCCGTCCTTGCTTTAACGCTCTGCTAGACGTCGGTGCTCCAGCAGAATGAGGTGGCTTCCCACAGGAAGTGAGACTCAGGGGATCACACGCCACTTCTCCCCTCAGCAAGACCGAGGGTCCAGTTTGGCCTCATCTCTTTCACTGCAGAGGGTACACTTAGTCACCGAGATCTTGTTTGGTGTTTCCTACTTCCTCAGCTGATGCTTCATGCTGCTCCTCAGAGCTGAGACACTCACCATCCTACGGTTACAATTCCACCTCTTTTGATTAATCCTCACAATATACCTGGTCAGCAATTGCTGGAATTTGAGGGGTTGGTTTTTATAGTTTGGATCGAGTTCAGTCATTTTCCAGAATAATCGTGTCTCTAAGGCAGATACGCAATTTCTCTGATATGCCAGCTTCCCATGTCTTTCATAAAAGAACATATTGTTTACAGACAGGGGTTTGCGGTGCCAGGAACCCAGGCAGGACTGCTGAGATACAAGAGTGACAGACAGATCCCCAGCACTGGCGGCCTGGCACCTGGAACAGTCAAGAAGGGCCAGCCATGAACATTTTCTCACCAGGAGCTATTCCCAGCTTTTACTGAGAGAGTAATACACAGCGTGTGGTACCACGCAGGGGGCTCTTCAGCCCATGGCAGGTCTCCAATTTGCCTGACCTGTGTAAGGACAATTATCACCAGAAGGGCCCTTTTTAGCAAAAGTGGCCCATACATTTCTTTTCTTACTTCCATGTGATGTCTTCAGAAGATTTCATTTGGATCGCGCTCAACGACTGAACACTTTATCCCAACTTCGCCCTAACTACCCTGATTGTTGGAATCACAATTCTGAGCAGGTTGGTCACCTTCTTAGATATCACAGGTACGGCAGAAACATTGACTGCTCACTGAATATCATGAGCTTAGCCACATTTCCCAGACGCACCCTGCCCCCAATGGTTGGGGGCAGACCATGTGGCTAGTTCCGGCCAAAGGGCCGTGAGAGTGATACACATCATTTGTAGATGGAAATATCGAAGAGCCAGTGCGAGACCCTCCGACTCTGCCTTCTCCTTCTAAAAGCATTAACAGGATGTTAAGCAGCCTTCATCTCTGAGTCAAGGCCAAGAAGGAAAATGCCCTAGGGAACTGCCAGACTTTTCTTGAACAAGAAATAAACCTTTACATGCTAAGCCACTGAGACTTTGGAGTGTGTTCATCACCGCAGCAGAGCCTAGCCTGACTAATGCGAGCAGGCAGCCGGAAGCACCTACCGCTCAATGGCACTCAAAGCTGCAAATGGAATATAACAGCCCTACACCCAGCTACGGGCACTCTTACCTTTCCTCAACATTATCTGGGTCAGGAGCTACCAAAAATAGTGGCCATATAACCAGAAATAAAAGAAAAGTAGAGACGGGAAGTGCCAAATAAAATTAGGACAGGAAATGTCAGCGAGCAATAGACGTTTGCCCTCTCTTGTGGATACACTGGTCATCCCAAAGATGCGAAGCTGGGAAAGATGTTATCATGAAGGGCTCGGGAGAGGATGGGGATGGAAGCCATAGAATATAGCACGGAACTTTTGATTCGCAGCCAGACCCCGGGCTTTTATGTTAGGCCAACAGCAGGGTAAATTAGAAAGCTGAAAACCTGGGCAGCCACAGACAAAATTGTAAAGTTTATTTTCAGAGCCTGGTATCTGCCACACAGCTGACACAATCAATATTTCTCAAAGTATTTGTTCATTCCCCTCACCGCATTCCCCTTTCAGTACCTTGAGCCTCATCCCTCGGCCACCCAGCATCCAGCTCCGCTAAAGTCCCCCAATTCTGAAGCCACCCAGCAGCACCCCACCCCCCAACACCTTCCGTCTCCTCTACCCTGTTTGATTACCAGTCCTAAGTCCAAGGGTTTGGACAAGCCAATGCATCAACTTATATGGCCAAGGTAGTACTGGCTACTTTGGGATTAACGCCGTAAGCACCTATATAATCACATTGTTAAGACTCCATATCGCTGCTGTGACAGAAAGATGTGACGGTCTGAATTTCAGCCCTCCATGTAAATGCAGGGAAGAAATCTTCCGGAGAAAAGAGGCGTTTCGAGGCTTCTCAAGTCACTTTGGGGACATAGATGACTATGTCCTACACTCACCTAAACTGTAGAGTCAGGCATTGTGGCCACAGCGTCTCATCTTCCCCTTTCCTGCCAGAGCCGCAATCCCCCTCCAACCCGTCCTATCACTGACACTCCTACCCTGAACTTTCTCCCACCTCCATTTGCACGGATGACATGTCTGCATCACTCTCACTGTGACTTCGGAAACAGAGAAAGAAGCAGAGAGACACCTGGGTTTTCTGCCACTGAAACTGGAAAACAGTCCTTGAGAAAAAGATGTCAAGGTCCAGCGGGACAAATTTTTCCATCCAAACACTGTAAAATGAGTAGAGGTTTCACATGACGCTCACGTCTTGGTATGTGTTTGTTGTTTTTAGAACAGCAGGCCCCATATCTGAAGCGATACACACATATATGATGTGGGTGTTACCATGGCAAATGCCATGCATTTTTTTGGTTGAATAGAAGGGTAAATAAAGGTATAAATATTGCATTTTCTGTTACCATGGAGACACAACGATTTGGGCCCTCGTCATTTTGGAAGGTTTTTTAATTTTATTATTTGGGTTCACTCCCTGCTGTGAATATTCTTATCAGAAAGTCTCCAGTCCCTGCTGCTGTAATGATGCTGACCCAACTAGCATTCTTGATTTGTCTTTTCAGATGGGATATCACTGATTTCTGGGAGAGAAAATTCATTACCTGTTTTTCCCTTATTACCAGATGTGAAATCTATATTTTCATTCTTAAAAGTATTATTATTAAAAGCATATTTTAAAGTCAGGATTCTGTAGTCTACCTGGCTGTTTTTTTAAAAAAAGGGGTAGGTCCCTTCAAAGTCTTAAAGAGTTTTTGATCTATTTTCTGATCTAGACATTTGAACTTTTCCTGAACAAAGTGTTTTCATTTCTAACCCTGATATGTCAGCATTGATCATCAGAATGTTAACCTTTGTATAGTCTTAACATCTCCATTACAGTTATTGACTTAGATGTTTATAACTCCTAACCTAGAATGCGGTTTAGCCCTGCTAAACTTATGTCTACAATGAACAAAAATCTAGATTTGGGTACTTACCTAGACTACTAATTTTTAAATATGTTAGTGTGCTTCTTAGCGACTAATCAATATATTGAACAGCCACTAAAACATTTAACCAGTACTTACTGTGCAAGGCATTTGGAATTCAAAACTAAATAAGACACAGTCTCTGCCCACAAGGAGCTTGTCTTATTGATAAAACACCAAAGTGTTATTACTGAGGATTTTTGTATTGGGTGAAGTTGAATTAAATTACCTCTAAGATTTCTTCAAACCCTAAGATTCCGAGCTTATTTATTCTACAATAAAGTTTAAGACTAAATTAACACTAACATCAAAAATTTACAGTTTATTTTCTCAAATTATCTCACACATATATAATCAACTCTCAGTTATACCAGCAGCATTCAGAATTAATTGGAACAGTTTCCAAGATGCTTTGCAGCCATAGTGTCAGAAGTTGTCACCAGTAACAAGGCAAATTTATTTGACTTAACTTTTGCCCACTGAAGGAGATGGTTAGGCCATGGAGGTGCAGTCAGATTACACTGTCTCTTCTCCCTCCCCCTCAACCAGCCTCTACTAAAAATGTGACAAGAGAGACCCCCAAGATACTAGGCAGCCCAGGGCAAGGTCGGGGCAGGAAGTCTGCAGACCTGCAATGATCACCTCCAGGATAGAGTTAGCTGCACTCAAACTGTGGCCAAACAGCTTTACCCACCACACCCTACTTTCCTTTTTCTGTTATTAATGGTTTACATTCTCCCAGTTTGGTCATTCAGACTTGGCCCTTCAAAGTCATCTTGGACCTTTTCTTCTCCCTTGTTCCCAACATCCAGACACAAAGTACTGTATGGGATTGTATAGTCTTCATTCTTCAGGTCTCACCTCTCCAATTTCTGCACAACAGTCTGTTGTATGGTGCGTGTTGGGGCAGGGGGGATGGAAATGTACACACTATGATTCAGATATTTTTTAAATATCTTTTTTTTATTTTGTTATAACAATTTTTTTTTCCTCAAGTCCTGTTGATTTGATGAAAGGAAAACAAAAATATACAAAGTATCCCATTAGGAACATTCAAAGTTTAAACTCCATATTAGGACTGTTTATTCCATCTCAAGAGGTCTTTCTCCCCCTCCTTGCTCCAGGAAGGTCCCCAAATGTAGGCATTTCTCCTGGAAGTGGAGGGGAGCCCCCAGGATGGAGGTATACACAATGGAATATTATTCAGCCATGAGAAAGAAGGAAATCCTGCCATTATGCTTATAAGTGAAATAAATCAGACAGAGAAAGACAAATACTGCATGATATCACTTATATATAGAATCTAAAAAAGCCAAACTCATAGAAACATAAAGTAGAATGGTGGTTACCAGGGACTAGGGGGTGAGGGAAATGGGGAGATGTTGGTCAAAAACTTTCAGTTATAAGACAAATAAGTTCTGGGGATCTAACATACAGCATGGTGATTATAGTTAATAATTCTGTATTATATACTTGAAAGTTGCTAAGGCAGTAAATCTTAAGTGTTTTCACTCCAAAGAAGAAATGATAATTATGTGAGGTGATGGAGGTGTTAGCTAATGTTACGGTGGTAAATATTTTGCAATATATGTCAAATTATCACATTATACTCCTTAAACTTACACAACATTATATATCAACAATACCTCAATAAAGCTCTAAAAATCATCTAAGCCATGGGACCAGTCTCAGAAGGGATGAGGTACTGGGTGAGTCACCAAGACAAGGTCTCTGAGCTAGGAAAGCAAGACATCAGCCCTGAAGTGAAAAGTGAGACTCAGGAACAAGATAGAGAATCAGGGATGTTATTTTGGGACAAGGTCAGGCCCAAAATAAGTCACATGACTAGCAGACTGCCCATCTGCTCAGGGCAAGACAGCAGAGGCCATCAGGGAGTCCCTCCATTGCAGGGAGTGGGGCTGTAGAGGTAGCGAGAAGGACGTCTGGGTTTTATTCCTACAGCTGCCACCTTAGTTCTTTTCCGGAACAGCCCTTATCACAGAGGGTGACACATACCTGGTGGCCAAGGTACATTGAATAAACCATGAATTGGTGTGCCAGCCTTCTAGCTGGTCTTCTTGCCTCCAGACGATTCCTCTGTCGAGACATACGGTGTATCACCCATGTGGTTATCACCCTACAATGCCACTTTCAATCTGTTCCTTCCCAGCTCAAGCGCCTTTAATGCCTCTAGCAGAGGCTGAAAACTGGAAGCCTCTGAGCTGAATCCAGCCCCAGATGGCTTTTGTTTGGCTCACACTGTGTTTTTCAAAAACTTGATTCAGATACAACATTTTAAAACAGAGATTTCATGTATGCGTCTGCACTCACTCACACACACACACACACACACACACACGCGCACACACACACATCCAGATTTCTGGCTTCTCTTAAAAACTCAGAAAGTCTGGCAAGTCTGGGCCCATGTTCCCACCTGGCAGTAATCAGCTGGTGCTACGAACAGCTGCCCTGTCCCTGGCATCTGCTCTCTGCTGTTCACCATATCCCCCCCAGTACCTCTGCACCTTTCCTGGCCCTTCACCCACTGTGGTTCCTGCTGGCCTGCAGCAGGTTTTAGAATTCATTAACCCTGGACCTACAGATGAATTCTAAACTCCTAGCATTCAAGGTTCTCCTTGGTTTGGTCATAACACTACATCTCAATATCTCCTTTCAAAGCCTTCTCTGATATCCCTTAAAAATATCATCTTTCCCACCTCCCCTCTTTAAACAAACATTACCGGCTGCTGCCATGTACTAAGGAATGAGCAAGACCCACACAGTGTCTGCCTCAAGGAGGCCAGTATTCCCTGGGGAAACTGGTATTTAAATCAGAAGGTGCAATAAGAGTGACAGTTGTTATGGGGCTGGCAACAGAGGGGAAAGGAGGAGCTCAGAACAAGGGCGCTAACCAGACTGGAGGTTTCTGGAGGGAGTCACATCTAATACCAGGTCGGGGATGGTGAGTGAGGAGGCAGTGCCCAGGGAAGGGCCATGACAATAGCGAGGCCTAGAGGCGAGCAAAGAACGGAAAGGAGTTGGGTCTGGACACAACAGGTGGAGGGAGTGCGCAAGGGGAACAAGGAGTCTGAAAGCTGAGGTCGGAGAAGTAGGCAGGCACCGATCACACCATTTATCTCAAGGGCATTTGGAAGCATCTGAAGAATTTAAAGAAAGGGAGGGACTTCCCTGGTGGTGCAGTGGTTAAGAATCTGCCTGCCAATGCAGGGCACATGGGTTCGAGCCCTGGTCCAGGAAGATCCCACATGCCACGGAGCAGCTAAGCCCGTGCGCCACAACTACTGAGCCTGTGCTCTAGAGCCTGCGAGCCACAACTACTGAGCCCGCACACCACAACTGCTGAAGCCTGCATGCCCTGGAGCCCGTGCTCTGTAACAAGAGAAGCTACCACAGTGAGAAGTCCACGCACCGCAATGGAAGAGTAGCCCCTGCTCACCGCAACTAAAGAAAGCCCACGCGCAGCAACGAAGATACAAGGCAGCCAAAAATAAATAAATAAATAAATAAATTTTTTTAAAAATAATGAAAGATAGGGAGTTGCAGGTTCAGCTTTGTGGTATCAAAAGAGCATCATGACTACTTAGGGAGAACAGACTGGAAAAGAAAAAGAGGGAAGATGGAAGGTACGTTAAAAAGACTTATGGGAGGCCAGACACAAAAGGTCATGTATCATATGATTCCATGTATGTGAAATATCTAGACTAAGTGAATCCATGGATATAGAAAGCAGAGTAGTGTTTGCCAAGGGCTGGGAGAAGAAGGAGGATGGGGAGTGCCTACTGAATGGGCACAGGGTTTTCTCTGGGGGTGATGAAAATGTTTTGGAACTAGATAGAGGTGATGATTGCACATCATTGAGAATGCACTAAATGCCACTTTGAAATGAACAATTTTATGTTTTATGAACATTTTGTGTTACGTGAGTTTTACCTCAATTCTTAAAGGAGTATTATGGAGTCCAGGCAAGAAGCATTTGGAAGAAGAAATGTGATGACATGAGCCTCAGCCCCCATGCCTTGCCTATGCCATCTCCTTCTCCCTCTAGGTGCTCTCTCCCCTCCTTCCTTCCTTCCACTACTTACTCATCCTCTGGCCCCACTTCACTGGCTACCACCTCTAAGACCAGCCCAGCTAGAGCTCATCACTTCCTCCTCGAATATATGGCCGTGCCTCCCATCACACACTCCCTGCCCCCTCTTTATCATTTCTTTATAACTGTATTCCTAATTTTCTCAACTGTAAAATAAGCTTGTGAACAACAGCACCATTTAGTAAATACAGGATGAGAAGTGTAGATGCTAAGCTTACTATGTGACTTTTCAACAGGTAGGTAAGGTTTTCTGCCACCTGAATATGAGGTTGTATCATTCATGTGTATATAAATATAATTTTCCATCACAATGCAAGAATTTTTTAGACCTAGTAAAAAATATCATAGAAATATTTGAACATGATATGGAATTCTTACATCCTGTCAAGGGGCATCCACAGAAGCAGACATTATTATAGTGTCTTTTTCCACCTGGTCTGTAAGTCTAAACATCACTGCTTCCCACTGACGGAGGTTTACCCCATAAGGAGCTGACGCCCCATATTTCCAAGTTATATCATCCAGCCCCTCTATGGCTGCTCGGAAAACTGGAGTCCATCCCCATGGAGTGGCACTGTCCAAGTCCAGAAGTGGAGGGACACTCAGTGCAGATAGGGCTGGGGTGCTGGGCGTGAGGGAGGACCCGCTGGCCTGGGCTCTGAGCTCAGACTCCTGCCACACAGGTTGCTGGGCAAGGGCTTCAGAGACAGCCACACAGCCCAGAGGTAGGCAGCACCTTCAGAAAATAAGGAGACAATGAGAAGGTGTCAGGGTTTGAGCCCAACACAGTGACTCAGATCAAATAATATGCTCTGAACAGTTCTGCAATATAACTGGCATTGATTTATTCATTCAGCATACAGTTACTGAAAAGGCACCACCAACCAGCCACTGTGCTGAGAAAACAGTGAATATCAACAAAGACAGTCGCTCCTGATGCTCCAAGTCTAGTGAGGGATACAGACTAGCTAATGGGAAACTATAAAAGTGTGTAGCACTAAGACAAGGACAGCACCCAGGGAAGCAAAACAGCACAGAGATTGTAAGCCTGAGTTCTCAACACTCACTGCCTGAGTTCACATCCTAGCCCTGAGCAACTGTCTGAGTTAATTGGTCTAGCAGGTTGAGTAGTGACCCCTCCCCCAAAAGATATTCTAAACCCAGAACCCGTGAACATGACCTTCTTTGGATAAAGGGGTCTTTGCAGATGTAATTAAGGATCTCAAGATGGGGTCATCCTGGATTATCCAAGTGGGCCCTAAATCCAATGACAAGTATGAGAGACAAAAGGAGACAAGACACAGGCACAGAGAGGAGAAGGCAGAGATTGGAATGGTGCAGCCAGGAACACATGCAACCTCCAGAGGCTTGAAGAGGTAAGAAAGTATTCTCCCCTAGAGACTTTGGAGGGGAGCACAGCCTGCCCACCCTTTGATTTTGGACTTCTGGCCTCCAGAACTATAAGAGAATAAATTTCTGTTGTTTTAAGTCACCAAGTCTGTGGTAATTTGTTACGGCAGCCATAGGAAACCAATACTCTTAGCCTCTCTGATCTTCAGTTTTCTTGTCCCTAAAATATGGAAAGTAATAGTACACACCTTCTTGGGCTGTTTAAATGAGATAATGCATAGAAAGCACTTAGCCCAGGACCAGGCAGGTGGTAAGTGCTCAATAAGGGTTAACTAATAATTTGATTTTATTACTAGTATTAGTAGTGCAGCAGTAGCATGCATAGAAGGCAAGTCTAACCAGGGTTTGGGGGAAGCCTCTTGAGAAAGTGGCCTTGAGCTAAGACATAATGGATGAGAAGGCATTAGCTGAACAAAGGAAAACGAGAGAGGGTTTAGAGGACTGGGATGGGATGGGAAGAGAGATAGCAGGGGTGAAGTTTCAGAAGGAATAGCATATTGAGGCCAGGAGGTAAGAGGGACCAGGTGACATTTTGGAAGTTGAAAGCATTTCTAGCAAATGTTGGATGGCATATAGAAGCAGCTTTATTTCTATGATGTGCCAACATCATTCCAAGTTTGTGTGAGAACAATAGGGAAATTTGATTTGGTATTATTTTATATTTACTCCCAATCTGATGTCCTATCAAATATTCACAAACAGGTCTTCTCCATCTCTTCCCTGGGTGAGAGGGACAAGGGTTTTCAGAAAGCACAATTGACAAACTATTTCCCTTTCGACTTTGTACTATAATCGCAAACTCAGAACTGTCCTAATTCTCTTTCTCTTTCAGCCCTTTTACTTAAGCACATATCCCTCTGGCACACATCCATCAAATAGGTGTTTTCATTTTGTTGGGGATGTAGGGATACTTCACATGCCAAGTCCATGGTGACTTCTAGATGATGTGCCTATCATTGATCTGTTTGCCCTTAAATTCATCCCTAACATTTCCCTCTCCTGCTCTCCACATTCCTTAGGCTTCCTTGCCCTCTCGCTTCCTGGTAAGTTTGACCAAGGGAAGATGCTTCCTTAAGCCTAAATTTCCTGGGGATACTATATTTTTCAGAGTTGCTGTAAATATTAAATGAAAAAAATGTATGTTCGGTACCTCTGGCAACAACTACTGCTGCTCACTCATTGTGTACGTTCTCTTTCTTCCACTGTAATAGCATTTATAGCTGTGCACATGGTCATTTAGAGTAAAACCTATATTTTCAACTTCCCTTGCAGCTAAATATGGTCATGTGCCTAAGTTCTGGAATTTGAAAAAAATGTGTGTGATTTCTGGGCTTGGCCTCTTGTCCCCTTTCTCCTTTTCTGGGGCTGGCATGTGATGGGATGGGAAGCCACCTTGGAATGCACGGGCAAGGACAACACCCTGGGGATAGCAGAGCAGCAAGACCAGAGACACGTGGGCCCTTGAATGACTTCGCAGAGCAAAGCCAACAAGCCAGCCAGACTTACAGATAGAGATATAAACCTCTATGCTCTGTAAGCCACTGTTACTTGGGGACTCAGCTGCACAACTAAACCTATATCTCATCTAATGGCATTCCCAGCAAAGTGTCAGGTTTGTATTGCAACGAGGTACCTGCAGAGATCAACTTTTTTTGCTTGAAAGCTGAAAAAAATAACTTCCTTCTAAAAGTAACAAAAGAGTTTCTGCCCTCTGGATGCAGCCCAGAACTCGATTTGAAGCAGTCTATCCCTTTGTTCCCAGAGCAGTAACTTGGTTGACCCCTTTTAATTATGCGGTGAGGAAGTTATCTTAGAATTAGCTGGGGAACTTTTGATAGAAACTAATTTCCTGCAATTAGGGCAATGGGTACTCGAGACAATTAATTGGGATGTTGAAAGTGCACTCTTACAGGCAGGACACAAACTAACAAGGCTGCGGATTTATTGGTTACATTAGTTACTTCTAAACTTTCATCATGGCCAGAATGGACCATCAAACATCTTAGGCAGTAGTTGGATGAAATGCTTCTAAGTAGTTTCATTTAATGGCTCTTTTATTAAAAATCCAAAGCTCTTGCACAAGTTTCCCTGCCTTCTCTGATCAGGCTCTCAGTTATTTTTTCTCTCCCTGCCCCTCCATGATATCAGTTTCATGCCAAAAAGACGTCTTGTCACTTCTTTCCTCTCTTTACTGAGAGCCTCACAAAACATCCTTGGCAAGCGCAATTGTGTTGTCTGTCATCTCCCTTCCCTTTTTTCAATAATCCACATTTACCCACACTCACCAACTTCCTCTCCTTTTTACTTTGCATCCAAGCACTTTCTTGGTTGATCTCTTAACACACACTCACCTATCTCCAATTGCTATCAATAACGGTCATTGTCACTCACAATTATAATCTCTCTTTCAATAGGCACTATTTTTTATTGACTCTGCACAGTCATTAAACAATTGACCAGGACCTTCAAGATGGTGGAGGAGTAAGATGTGGAGATCACCTTCCTCTCCACAAATACATCAAAAACACATCTCCATGTGGAACAACTCCTACAGAACACCTACTGAACGCTGGCAGAAGACCTCAGATTTCCCGAAAGGCAAGAAAATCCCTATGTACCTGGGTAGGACAAAAGAAAAAAGAAAAAACAGAGACAAAAGAATAGGGATGGGACCTGCACCTCTGGGAGGGAGCTGTGAAGGAGGAAAAGTTTCCACACACTAGGAAGCCCCTTCACTGGTGGAGACAGGGGGTGGCAGGGGGGAAGCTTCAGAGCCACGGAGTGGAATGCAGCAACAGGGGTGCAGAGGGCAAAGCAGAGAGATTCCCGCATGGAGGATCGGAGCCGAACGGCACTCACCAGCCTGAGACGCTTGTCTGCTCACCTGCTGGGGCAGGTGGGGACTCGGAGCTGAGGCTCGGGCTTCAGACGTCAGACCCCAGGGAGAGGACTGGGGTTGGCTGCATGAAGACAGCCTGAAGGGGGCTAGTGCACCACAACTAGCCGGGAGGGAGTCAGGGGAAAAGTCTGGACCTACCAAAGAAGCAAGAGACCATTGTTTCGGGGTGTGTGAGGAGAGGGTATTCCTTTCCTGTGTGCCCACAGAAGGCAGAGCACCACCTAAGCGAGCTCCAGAGATGGGCATGAGCCCCAGCTATCAGCTCGGACCACAGAGATGGGCACGAAATGCTAACGTTGCTGCCACTGCCACCAAGAATCCTGTGTGCAAGCACAGGTCATGACCCACACCCTCCCTGGGAGCCTATGCAGCATGCCACTGTCAGGGTCCCGAGATCCAGGGACAACTTCTCCAGGAAAACACATGGCATGCCTCAGGCTGTTGCAATGTCATGCCGGCCTCTGCCTCCCTGCATTGCAATTATGACTACCATACCCCTCCCTCTCCATGGCCTGAGAGAGCAAGAGAACCCTAATCAGCCGCTGCATTAACCCCCTCCTGTATGGGCGGGGAGCAGATGCCTGAGGGCGACCTACACGCAGCTTGCGGGACAACCCAAGACTGAACCCCAGGAGCTGGGCAAACAAAGAAGAGAGTGGGAAATTTCTCCATACAGCCTCAGGAGCAGCGGATTAAATCCCCAGAATCAACCAGATGAACCCTGCATCTGTGGACAACAAATGCTCCAAAAACTGAGGCAGTTGACTTTGGGAGCAACCGTAGACTTGGGGTTTGTTGTCTGTGACTGATTTGTTTCTGATTTTTCTGCTTATCTTAGTTTAGTTTTTAGTGCTTGTTATCATTGGTGGATTTGTTTATTGGTTTGGTTACTCTCTTCTTTTTTTTTAATTTTTAAAAATTTTTTAAATTTTATTATTTTTTTCTTGTATTATTTTTTCTATTAAAAAAAATTTTTTTTCTTCCTTTTTTTCTTACTTTTCTTCAGAGATGTGTGGCCTACAGGGTCTTAGTGCTCCAGCTGGGTGTCAGGCCTGAGCCTCCAAGGTGGGAGAGCCTAGTACAGGACACTGGACCACCAGAGACCACGTGGCCCCACGTAATATCAATTGGCGAGAGCTCTCCCAGAGAACTCCATCTGAACACTAAGACCCAGCTCCACACAACAGCCAGCAAGCTCCAATGCGGTTCGCCTGATGCCAAACAACTAGCAAGACAGGGACACAGCTCCACCCATTAGCAGAGAGGCTGCCTAAAATCATACTAAGTTCACAGACACCCCAAAACACACCACCAGACGCGGACCTGCCCACCAGCAAGACAAGATCCTGCCCCACGCAAAAGAACACAGGCACCAGTCCCCTCCACCAGGAAGCCTACACAACCCACTGAACCAACCTTAGCCACTGGGGGCAGACACCAAAAACAATGGGAACTACGAACCTGCATCCTATGAAAAAGAGACCCCAAACACAGTAAGTTAAACAAAATGAGAAGACAGAGAAATATGCAGCAGATGAAGGAGCAAGGTAAAAACCTACCAGACCAAACAAATGAAGAGGAAATAGGCAGTATACCTGAAAAAGAATTCAGAAAAATGATAGTAAAGATGATCTAAAATCTTGAAAATAGGATGCAGAAAAGGCAAGAAACGTTTAACAAGGACCTAGAAGAACTAAAGAGCAAACAAACAATGATGAACAAAATAAATGAAATTTAAAATTTTCTAGAAGGAATCAATAGCAGAATAACGGAGGCAGAAGAACAGATAAGTGATCTGGAAGATAAAATAGTGGAAATAACTGCCACAGAGCGGAATAAAGAAAAAAGAAGGAAAAGAATTCACAACAGTCTCAGAGACCTCTGGGAAAGCATTAAATGCACCAACATTCGAATTATAGGGGTCCCAGAAGAAGAAGAGACAAAGAAAGGGTCTGAGGAAATATTTGAAGAGATTATAGTTGAAAACTTCCCTAACATGGGAAAGGAAATAGTCAAGTCCAGGAAGGGCAAAGAATCCCATACAGGATAAATCCAAGGAGAAACATGCCAAGACACATATAACTCAAACTATCAAAAATTAAATACAAAGAAAAAATATTAAAAGCAGCAAGGGAAAAGCAACAAATAATATAGAAGGGAATCCCCATAAGGTTAACAGCTGATCTTTCAGCAGAAACTCTGCAAGCCAGAACGGAGTGGCAGGACATATCTAAAGTGATGAAAGGGAAAAAAACTACAACTAAATTTACCCTACCCAGCAAGGATCTCATTCAGGTTCGATGGAGAAATTAAAACCTTTACAGACATGCAAAAGTTAAGAGAATTCAGCACCAGCAAACCACCTTTACACCAAACGCTAAAGGAACTTCTCTAGGCAGGAAACACAAGAGAAGGAAAAGACCTACAAAAACAACACAATACAATTAAGAAAATGGTAATAGAAACATACATATCGATAACTACCTTAAATGTAAATGGATTAAATGCTCGGACCGAAGGACATACACTGGCTGAATGGATGCCAAAAAACCACCAATATATATGCTGTCTACAAGAGACCCAATTCAGACCTAGGGACACATACAGACTGAAAGTGAGGGGATGGAAAAAGATATTCCATGCAAATGGAAATCAAAAGAAAGCTGTAGTAGCAATTCTCATATCAGAAAAAACAGACTTTAAAATAAAGACTATTACAAGAGACAAGGAAGGACACTACATAATGATCAAGGGATCAATCCAAGAAGAAGACTTCCTTTTCATCCTCCTCTTCCCCCACGGCCACCATCACCACCTGCATCTTCATAGTTATTTTCAGAGAATTAAGCCCCACTCTGGAGACCCAGGCTGTGCACCTTTGAGCTCTCCTGCTGCAGTCAAATGCTCTACACCTAAGCTGTACACACCCCCCCGCCCCAGTTTTCCTGCTGGCACCAGCCCAGAAGGCCTTTAGGGAGACAGCTGGTGGGATGGCAAGGGGAGCGGTGGAAGATTTCGGGGAGTCATTGCTGGGGGACTCAAAGAGCCCAGAGGCTCTGAAACCCACTGTCCATCAGCTCCTCCACTCTGGCCACAGGAATGCCTCCCCCCTCCTTAGGCAGGGAGATGTCTCTTCTGTGGCTCCTTTTCCCTTCCCACACTTTCTCTGCCTGTGTTTAACCAATTTTCTATTTGTAAGAAAACATGTAAAAGCTAGAGGGAAAGAGGCTGCATGCAGGGCATTATTCCAGCTGAACCCCCTGGAATGGATCCCTGTGGAGGGAAGGTGTGGGGAATGTGAAAGCCCCAGCATCTCTCAGCATTGCAGCTGTGTATTTGGGTGGAAGACAAAATTCACAATTCTGTCCCCACCCCTTGAGGACACAAAGTTTTTTTTTTTTTCCCCCAGACATTAAAAGAGGGTTATTTCAAGCAGGCTGCAAGGTTTTTGATTTAAGAGATCCACGGCCACCTGTCCCTCCCTGACCAACAGAGCAGACCCTCAGGAGGTTGACAGCTCCGCAGAGGTCCAGGCACTTTCAAGGGCACCACTCTGGTTTATTTGTGTTTGGAAAATGTTGCTGCATCAATCCATCACCCCCGCAAAAGAAAACACCTATAAAAGGAGAACCTGGCCCTGAGGAGGACAGTGGAGGTGAGATTCAACTTGCAAAGGGCATGAACGGAAGAATCACAATCGCCAGGAAACAGACCAGAAATAAAAATGGATTCCCACCTCCCACTCACCCAAGTTTAACTTGAAAGGAGGTGGAAATGGCCGCAGCTGGGCTGGCACCGCCCTTGGTGCTGGCATCTACCTGGCTTGCTCTGAGTCTTGCTCAGGGTTTGGCTGGGCAGGGGGTGCCCCTGCACCACAGTCAACAACACACGAAACTCTGCTTTTAGTTCTCATAATGTATACTTTGAACCTGACTCCTCTGCTGAGAAAGATAAAGTTTGAGTATTGAATAGGATTAGAGATGATCAAACTGAACAACACGCCCTGGCCATGAGGCCCATCCTGGACTATTCAGCCCCTGCCAAGCTGCCTGCTGAGTTGCAGTTGCATGAGTGAGCCCAGCAAGACCAGACTGCCCAGCTGACTGCCACCCCATGGCATCGTGAACTAACGGTATTATTCATTATTCATTAATTTAAATGTTATCGTCTTAAGTCATTATATGTGGCAGTGATTTGTTGAACAGCGTAAACTAAATGACAGACTCCAATATGTCAGGAGAGGATCGGCTTTCCCCCTGCAATGTACACACACACACACAAGCTATGCTTTGGAATGCCCACCTAGAGTTCTCGCCACTATAAGCTGCCTACAAAGTGTTAATGTGTTA
This sequence comes from Balaenoptera borealis, assembly GCF_965194805.1. Taxonomy (NCBI): domain Eukaryota; kingdom Metazoa; phylum Chordata; class Mammalia; order Artiodactyla; family Balaenopteridae; genus Balaenoptera; species Balaenoptera borealis. Next base: position 40,606,595 of record NC_138876.1, read on the forward strand.
GGTTAAAATTGTTCACTGAACACGTAGACAATTGTTAAACTATCTTGGTTTATCATTTAGGGTAGACTAAATGCTAGAATAAGTACCCCAAATGTAAAGGTTCAACGCTAATAGTGTTGATTTTTTTATTCACATAACAATCCTGGGCGGTTCTAGATTTGGAAGAGGAAGGTCTGCTCCATGCATTTATTCAGGGACCCAAGTTGATGGCAGCTCTGTCATCTCTAACATGATGCTCCCAGGTTATCCTGGGCACTGCTATTCCAGCTGGGCAGAAGAGGAAATGAATGAAGGAACAAACACAGAAGGGTACAGCCAGCCGGAAGTGGCCTATATCAGATTCACTCACACTTCATTGGCTAGAATTCAGTTACCTGGACACATATAACTGTGAGTGAGTCTGGGAAGTGAAAGAGAGAATGACTCTTGGTGGGCAGCAGCAGTCTCTGTCATATTTGTGTGGCATGTAGGTTTAGAAATTATGACCTTAGAGTTAGGGCTCTAAGACAGAGCCAGGGATCCAGGGTTGATGGCGTTCACAAGGGAGAAAAGTTAGAAAACTAAGAAGCTTCGTCATGGGCGGAGTGGTCACAGTATCTCACACTGTATCTTCTCCCAGGGAGAAGTGGGGCCAGTAGAGGTGGTGAGACTTTGTTCCATACCTGGGGTGACTTGAGAGGAAGACTGGGGAGCAGGGTCTGACAATCTGCTGATTCGTTTGCAGAAAAGGCCACTGAGGCCAAGGCTGACTGTCATGGGCGCGTCCATTCCAGCTGGGGTCCTGGCCTGAACAGAGGGAAGAAAGTCCTATAAGGGCTTATGTGCAGATAATTTCAGTTCTCTTTCCCAATTACCTAAGTTCAAGATGACTGGAACAAGGAAACAGGCCCTTAAAAGCATCATATCCAGGATCTCACCCAGTGGAGAGGACGTTTCTTAATACTGAGGGCCACTACCCACAGAAAAATAAACAATTGATATGTTATGTAAGAAAAAACTTCCTAATAATTTGGCATGTTTTAAGAAAGATAATTATATAATGTATTTATTTGATTTTTAGATTAAGAGCAAAAAATACAAGTGGTTTGTAATAAATATCATTAGTAAAATATGTACTGCAGTTTGATTTTAATGCTAAGTAAGATAAAGAGAGAGCAAATGTCTAGAAAGACAGAAAATCAAAAGACAGAGACAAAAACAAGGACAAGGAAAAAGAGAGGGAGAGAAACAGAATAAGAAACACTTAGAAATACATTTGAGCAAAACATATACCCTAACTCCTTTCTTCACATTAAGTAGAGAACATGGGATGCACAACTAGAAAGATTTACGAAGCCAATTTGTATGAACTACCAGTTCTTCCTCAACTCTAATTCTTAGCCATTCACCTAGTATCTACCTGCCTCCTTGAGGCAGATATTGAAACTAAAGACATAATTCAATAGACTGAAATCATCTCTGCAGCAAAGACTTCATGGGTCATAACTTCCCCCTCAAAGAAAAATGCCCTCCAGACATAAAATTCATCTGAGGAGTCCAGGCATCTCTGCAGTGAGCACTACATGCCCAAGCACTTAACAGTGATACCCAGGCAGGTAGCAAACTTAACCCTAACATCCATTTCTGTGGTTCCTAATGAGCCCAGCCACTGAAGGCAATGTGCCCATCACAGAGACCTGGCATCCGCAGGCCGCTGAGGTGGACCACCACGCTCCACAAGGTGAGGCTATGCTCTGCAGACTGTCATAAATACCCCCATGGAAGAAATGGGAATTCTCTCATCCGTTGGGAAATCATTCCAAAATGCAGTGGACTTCATTACATAAAATGTGGAAATAAGTACACTTAAGAAAAAAAATTGATTAAAATTCTTTTTTATCCTCAATTAAAGGGCAAATGTTTCTTTTTTCCATTTTCTTGACTAATATCAATGACTTACTTGTCACAAAGCTGAAGTCAATGCTTTCCTTCTCTTGAGATTTTCAAGAGAAAAGTTAAAGAGGCAATAAAACCAACTTGGAAAGCATATGAGTGAAGTGCCATATAACCCCGGGTGACAAATCACACATGTTCCCTTTCAACTCTTTGACTCTAGGATTTTTCTGGATGTTCCAAAAAAACAGGCCCAAAGCTTGAAATCATTTTCCTAGAAAAGAACAGCCTAAAAGTTTCTTCTTGTTCCCTGAGTATTCTAATGGCAGCCATAATGAAATGGTCATTCATTCATTTATTCATTCAATAAGCATTTTCGAGCACCATAATAGGGATAGTGTGATTAATAAGAGTCTAACTATTGGTTCTTAAAGCATCCAGCTAGAATTATCGCAGTCTTGAGTCTGTCTTGCTTTCTCTTGTAAATGTTCTGGTTATATATTGCTTAATAACAGACCACCCCAAATTATAGTGGCTTAAAACAAAAATAATCATTTATTTTGCTCATCAATCTATAATTAGGGTAGAGCTCAGTGGAGATGGCGCATCTCTGCTCCAAGTGACTTCAGCTGGAGAGGCTCAACCGAAGCTAGAAGATCTATCAATACTTCGAGACGGTGCACTCTCATGCCTGGCAAGCTGATACTGGTTAACCAGGGCTGTCATCTAGGGGCCTTAGTTCTTCTCCACCTCTTCTTAGACCTTTCCATGCGATACTGGGACTTCTTCACAATGTATTGGCTCTATTTCAAAAGTGAATATTCCAATAGGTCTGGGAGAAAGCTACAAGATTTCTTATGACCTAGTCTCAGAAGTCCCAGAACTTCATTTCTACTACATTCTATTAATCAGGTAAATCCACAAAGACCAGCCCAACTCAAGGGGTGGACAATCAGACTCCATCTCTCAAAGGGAGTAGTAGCTAACAATCTGGACTCCTCTTTATACTACCATAGCAAGATTAGGTCCCACAAATTCTTGCTCAATTTTTTCCCTGTGATTTTAATGAGAGCTTCTTATATATGTGTCTGAAGAAACAATGAACCTCTGAGAAGAACTTAAGTATCCAGGAGGGCACTGTGGAGTTGGCCCAGCAGTCTTCTGGGGGTGGTAGAAAGTCTAACACAAAGTAAAGCATCAACTCAATTTGCAATTAAAATTCTTCCCATATATTCATGCACACTTTTTCATTAGCAAGTATGGTAGACACTATTGTCTGATTATCACAAATTCATTTCCCTTTCCTCTTCTGAGAGAGCCCCAGTCTTGTTCAAAATCAACTTCTCCACAAAGCCATGTGCTTCAGAAAAGTGTGTGCATTCCCAACCCCAGGGGTGAACTAGGATTTGTTTAAGTCAATTATCATGGCCTCATTACTCTCGCCAGTAAATGATTAGACATGTGACATACTCCTAGCCAATGAGATGTGAGAGGAAATCTCTCAGAATGCTTCAGAGAACTTTTCACTAATAGAAGACACACAGGAAGAAACGGTTTCTCTTTTGTGTCTGAATAGGACACCCAGAACTGCCACAACCATCTTGAAGCCATGAGAAGAACAAGCCTGAGAATGGACCTTTGGGTGTCTTTCCATCATCTTTCTGAATCTCCTCACCATGTTACATCTATCTATCTATCTATCATCTATCTATCTATCTATCTATCTATCTATCTATCTATCTATCTATCTATATGGTATAGGCATTTGGACTGATTTGGTTTTAACCCCCAGGACAATGATAGAATCTCAGTGTAAGAAGGTGTGTTAAATTGTTAGAATAATCAACTTCTAACGCCAATTATACACATCCACAAAAGCTGAAAATGCTAATACACAGTAGATTCTCATTATTCATGGATTCCATATTTGTGAATTCATCTACTCACTAAAATTTATTTACAAACCCTGTATCAATATTCACCCTGCTTTCACAGTCATCTATGAACATGCACAGAGTGGGGGAAATTTTGAGTTGCCTGACACGTGCATTCCCAGCTGAGGTTGAACAGATGACACCTGCCTTCCTGTCTCAGCTCTCATACTGTAAACAAGTGTCCTTTTCATGGTATATTTAGTGCCACATTGTTCATATTTTTGTGCTTTTTGTTGGTGATTTCACTGCTCAAAATGGCCCCAAGCATAGTGCTGAAGTGCTGTCTAGTGTTCCTAAGCTCAGAAAAGCTGTGATGTGCCTTACAGAGAAAGTACCTGTGTTAGATAAGCTTCATTTAGGCATGATTTCTAGTCCTGTTGGCCATGAATTCAATGCTAATGAATCAACAATATATATTAAATAATGTGTCTTTAAACAGAAATATTCATAAAACAAGATTATGTATTGATCACTGAAAAAAATATTGTGACCAGAGGTTCACAGAAACCTAAGCCTGTATTTCCCTAGAAGCAATGGTTCGGTATTTGCCCATTCAGTGTTTACAGAGCCTTTATAGAACAGAACTACCATGAATAATGAGAATTGACTATATGTTTTATTTCCTATTATTTGTTTCTTTCTCTCACAAAAGGTACAGTGTTCGGGGGTAAAACTATAGAAAGTGAGTACCATCAATCTCAGTGAATCAGTCCCTTACAAGATCCAATGACTTCACAGTTATGAATCCCGGCTGCCTGGAGCCCCCTAGTGGCTGGGCATCACGACCAGATGACCTGAGGTAGTTCACTCCACATTCCAACAATCACCAGCAAATACAGCATGCTACAAGGAAAGGCTCACACTTTGCAGTCAAAGAGCCTGCTAGAGGAAAGTTTTCCCAAAAGCAGAATGTCCTACAAAACATATATTTACAACCTGGACCTGATTGTTCTCCCAGGTTTCCTTATCTAAGGTGATAAAACACACCCCTGTTAAAGTGTTACTTTGATCTGGGGTCTCCTCCAGACCCACAACAGACAAGAGGGATGCTCTTGCTAAACACAAGCATTTGAGCCCAGACTCAAAGTCTTCACAGCCCAGGAGGCCAGTTTCCTTCTTAGTCAGGGGTCCAGCTTACTCTCTACAAAGAGCCTGTCTGCATGTTCCCCAATCCATGGTGTATCACTGTCTTCCTCATGTGGTAGGATCTTATTAGCCACTGCTAAAGTTAGGACCAATAAACCCCACAGCAACCCAGCCAACATAGGCCACGTTCACCAACACTGGACTCAGCCTGTGCAGGAGAACTCTGAGGCCAACTCCTCCATCCAGCTGAAGGCCATGACCAAGGGATTAATAGCTCGCTCCACTGCACCCAAAAGGGTATTTAGACTCTTTAGGGTCCTTATCAATTGGCCCACACTTGGCCAGGAGGAGGCCCTGTGTTTCTGGTCGAAGTTTCCTTCTCTGAAAAGCCAAACTTCTCAAATGATTTGTTCCCACGTACCATCTCCCTCTTTCCTCACTCTTCAAGCTGGTTTCAACCTCCACTATGTCACCTAAAACTTAGCGAAAGCTTTCAATGGCTTGCTCCATCAGCCAGGAACTTTCCAGTCTTAGCATTCAAGGACTCCCTCCTGCCCCTCAAAGCTCCGTCTCCTCTCTGCTTCTGAACTTCTCTCTCTCTGTACCACTCAGCCGCGGGCACTTTGGCTCTCCCCATCCTCAGTCCGCCCTTGGACTCCTCAAGACCTGGAAGTAGCCCTCTCCACCTCCCTCGGCATCCACCACCAACAGCCTCATTGCCACCTGCAGCTTCACTCACCTTTCATGAAGAAGCCCCCGACTTACAGAAGTAGCCCAGACTTCTCTGAGCTTTGGACTTGTATATAAATTACAGTAGTGACTAACACTTATACAGCACTCACTCTGCACTAGGTACCCATCTAAGTGCTTTACATATGCTAAACTCATTTGGGCCTCACCAGAACCTTATAAGGTGGGTACCGCTGTCATGATCCCCTCCCTTTTTACAGATGAAGAAACCAGGGGCACAGAAATGTTAAGAAACTTTCCCAAGGTCACATGGCTGCTAAGAGGCAGTCAGGGTTCAGAGACCATGCTTTTAATCACTACACAATACTGCCTTTCAATTTATTTACTTACCAAAAAAATCACTATTTGAATGTCTTATAAAAAGTAAAAATTAAACTTGTAATACTTCTCCCTAAATCTGATCTTTTTTCAGTATTCCCTATTTTGGAGAATGTCACCACCACGCCAGCAGCAATTCTGCGGCTCCCTTACCTGAATATCAAACAACCTCCAAATCCTATCCAGTCCACCTCAAAGATATTTCTCAAATCTGACTTCTCTTCTGTACTACTGCCACCTTAGAGCAAGCAATAGTCATGTCTTGCCTGGGCTTTTGTAAGAGCTTTCTAATTGGTCTACCTGCATGTACCCAGGCCTGATTTCAGACCTTTCTCCCACTGCAGACAGTGACTTTTTAAAACTCAGATCTGCTCATGTTACATCTTACTCAAAGTTTCCCATCATCCAAACTCTTTCCCAGGCCTGCTCCCTGCAGGTGTAGCCCGTGTTCCTCTCCAGCTCTCTCCTGCCCCTCACCTCCTCACTCGCTGCAAAGGTGTGCTCTTAATCCCTCACATGTGGACCTTATTCCTCCCCCAGGCTGTTTCCTCTGCCTGATTCTCACCCTTCACTTACCCACTCCCACTCCCCACAAACTTACTCGATCTGATTAACTCTTGCTCACACTTGGGAACACCTTTCAGAGATCAGCCAGCCTTCCCTGACTCTTCACATCCCTGTAACACACTTTCCAAGCACACAGTGCTTCTCCTTCGTAGCTCTTTGCACAAATGTCAATAAATAGCTGATTTTGTCATAAGCTCTTTAACATCTGTCTCCCTCATTAGAATATAAGACCCATGATGGCAGAAGCACTCTCTGTCCTGTTTGTCACTATGTCCCCAGAACCCATCAGTGTGCAGGAATAAGGCTCTGAAATGTTTTTTCAATGAATAGGTAATAGTTTGGAGCCATATTATCCATAGCTTAAATGCCATCTTGAGAGGTTGGCACTTACTAGGTAGGTAATAAGGAACCAAGGCGGTGCTTTAAGTAGGGAAATGGTGAGAGTAAGTGTCACATTAGGAAATTAATCTGACAGCACTGTGGTGGTCAGGGAACTGCATTACCTAGGTGAGAAGTTAGTCCAGTCATGTGTGGACCAGAGACTGGACTGGCAGAGTGGTGTTGGAAATGGAAACAAATGAGGGGTCAGAATCAAAAGATGCTGCAAAGTAAAAATCTTGGGTTATGTGGTAACTCAAGTTATTAACTAGTTGGGAATGGGTCAGTTTTATTCTGATAACTAGCAGAGGGTGTCTCTGTATTAGATGCTTATGATGTAGTCATCTGTCAATGGAGGAGTGGAATGCAGGGGCTTGACAGGAGGAAAGGATTGTAGGAAGGGTGCTCAAATTCCCCCTTCACCCTGAAAAAATGCAAATAAATAACATGATTATATTCTCAATAAGTAAATATGCAGATAAATTAAGACAAAAGCAGATAAGTAAAACAATTACATTTCAGCAGAGGACACTCACTCTTCCCTATCTAGTATCAGAGAGACTCATCTCTTACTGCTTAAAGCAGGTCAACCTAGATGGTAGTAACAAAAGCCTTTCTGCTTTGAGCATGCTCTGTTCCCATCAACAGACAACCATTCTTTACATCTGACGCTGAAGTTTTATAAAGTTATCATATTTTAAAATATCTACCTCCTCTTATGAAACAAAACTTCATAAAATGGGAGAAAAGCATTCCAAGTGCTCCCTGATAATAGAGATAGGCGTTATCAAATAATCTGGCTGTAGTTACAAATACACAGTAATATTTAAACTCATTAATTTGAGTGTTTATACCTCTTTTATAATAAATTTATTCATTTATTTTTTATTTATTTTATTTTTGGCTGCATTGGGTCTTCGTTCCTGCGTACGGGCTTTCTCTAACTGCGGCGAGCGGGGGCTAATCTTCGTTGCGGTGCGCGGGCTTCTCATTGTGGTGGCTTCGGTTGTTGCAGAGTACGGGCTCTAGGCACGCAGGCTTCAGTAGTCGTAGCACATGGCCTTCAGTAGTAGCACACGGGCTGCAGCAGCTGTAGCACGCAGGCTCGGTAGTCGTGGCTCGCGGGCTCTGGAGCACAGGCTCAGTTGTTGTGGCACACGGGCTTAGTTGCTCCGCGGCATGTGGGATCTTCCCAGACCAGGGCTTGAACCCATGTCCCCTGCACTGGCAGGCGGATTCTTAACCACTGCACCACCAGGGGAGTCCCTGAGCACTTATACCTTAAAGGCCATTATTTACTTTTAGCATTAAAGGGCTTTCCATTATGCACACATAATAAATGAATGGAAAGTCTGAACAGCCCCACAAATGAGATGCCCTCACACCTCTCAGGCTTTGAGGGTTCCCCCCACCAACAAGTATACTTGGAAATTTTAAACTTTAATTTTCAGGAGTGGCTCAGCCCTAAGTGAGATATATTTAAGTAGATAAAATGTCAGACTGCATTTCTCATTCCTGGCCTTTTGTACTGAACTTATAGACCATGGGAATAAAATGGCACTCAACACCACACTCCGCAAAAGTATTTTGGGCGCATCATATAATTTCTCAGCCAACAAAAGCTTGTCTGAATCAAAACACATTGAAAGTTTCTTAAAAATGTAACACTCTGTGCAAATCTGCAAGTAAACTCTCAGCCCATTTCCCTGTGAGGCTGCAAATGGATTGCAAAGGCAAATCAGAACTGTAGGCTAAAATGTGCCCCCATTAACCAATTGCAGCACATTTACTTATCCAAGCATCCATGCGGTGACCAGCTTTCCATGTTTGTGTTAGTGTCCCTCTTATCTTAAAAATCATGATTTATCTGGACAAACTTTTCATAAGGTCAATGGTTATGTCAACAAAAGAACAGTATCTGGTCTTGAAATAGAAGGGGAAAAACTCTAAGCAAAGTGCAATTAACGACAAAGCAATAATCCCCTCAAACCAAGAGGAAATGGCTTGAATGAAAACAAATGACTTGAATTTTTAAAAAATAAACCATTTTTACATTACACAAATGCAATTTCCCACTTTTATTTACTTTGGTCATATTATTTTTCTATTTACATATAAGCCAACCAGAGTTTGATGGCTGATTTCATCATGGGAAAGAGAAGCAGAGGAGTGCCAAGTTTCTTGGCACCTGCCACAGTAGAAACTGCTCCCTTCCATGTTCGTTGGGTTCAGCCTGCACAACTACTGGAGATTACTATTTTACATGACTTCTTACCTTGATACAGCACTCGTTTCATCTTAGCAACAAGCCTGTGAAGTCAGTACTACTGTGCCCACTTTATAGACAGGGAAACTGAGACTCGGAAAGATCAGATGGTCAGAAGGATTAAGTAACAACTAGCAGAGGGGTGAGATGTCACATAAACTCAGGTCATTTGACTCTAGGTCCATTCTCCCCATGCTGCAATGTGATAAGCACAGATCAAAATGTCTGAAATTCCTGATACATGCCCAGGGATAAACCAACACTCTTCATACCCCATGTTAGTCTGACAGCTGGACCTCTTCCAACCTAATGAGTAGAATCAAGCCTGAAATAAACAGTTCCACCTATACACCTCTAAAGAAGATACAAACGAAAATACCTAGATTTCCTTCTGTCAACCACCCACACCAAGTATTTTAATACTGTGTAATTTTTTTTTTTAAGTGTCATTTCCCCTCTTGACTTGCCTGTCATGGTTGACTGCCTTCACAACTAGCTGTGGCCAGAACTAAAGAAAGCAGCGGGTCTGGGGTCAGGTTGACACTCCAGAGCTGCCTCACCTGGGGGACCATTCCCAGCACCCCATTGTTTGGCAGCACCAAGTAGGACCCATAAAAATCTTATGCCCAGACTTGTCATGCCACACCATAGAGCCTCTTCCCTCAGACATCAGAGGTCTGGAACAAACACTAGCTACTGTTTATTCAGTTACTTTGTTCATTCAACAAATATTGAGTGGGGGAAAACCAACTATGTGTCAGGCACTGTGACAGATGTTGGGGAACTAGGCAGAGTTACATAGAGGGTGGAGTTTAGAAAACAAATGTTTTGAAGTGTGTTAAAGGGTATGGTGGGGAAGAAAGGTGTCTATAGAAGGGATGCCTAACACAGACTTAGGAGGTCAGAGAAGGTTTCATGAAAGAAGGAAGGAATGTTTAAATGAAACTATTAAGGATAGGGGTAGTTTATCAAAGGAAGAACCTACTATGTGCTGAGCATTTTCTGTTATTAAATCTTCTAAAGTTGTTATCTCTATCTGATACATGGGGAAACTCAGGCTCCGAGAGATATCATGATTCACAAGGGCCAGCTAGTCTCAGAATTCAAATTCAGCTCTGCAAACCCCAAAGCCCATGTCTCATTACTCTTTCACCACTCTGAAGGCAAAACGCCTTCCCACAGGTCCTATAGGAGCCCAGGAATATGCATCAGTATCGGCCCAAGACCTCCCCGCTGTGCTTTATTAGTCTTCTTAGGGATGTGCAGGAAAGGTCTTGGTGCCAGCTGCTGTTTGGGCTGCTGTCTAAGGCACTACAGCAATGGTGCTAGAGCAGAGTTGGGGCAGGATCTGGGGAGGCTCTGTTCAGAATGTGCCCTTCCTGAACCACAAGGGAGCCCTGGGCTTTGTAGTACGCTGCGTTCATGATCCATCCATGAGCATCTCCATGACTTTGTCTTTTAAAGCCATCCATATATCCTTCGGTATCAAAATTGATGTTATACAGCTTAGTCAGCTGTCTTCCCCAAACATGATACCCAGAGACACTGGAATATTTCACAAATCCCATCCACTGTCAACAGAAAAGGAATTGAATCCATTAGAGATACTCAGAAGAAAGTACTACAGGCCCTGATGGGTCATGATAAGACCATGGGGATCACATGGATAAAAGTGTAGTACAGATTCCTACATTGGCTACTTTGACTTAGTGGGCAAACCCATCTGGGTGTGCAAATTCCAATGCCTTGATTCAAAGAACAGTGTCGTCAACTGCCAGCTGTACCTTCACCAGAAAATCTAGCTTTGATGATGGAAAATCTTGCAAGACTCCAGAGTTCTCATTCTGATAATCAGTTTTCACTAGTAAGATGTAGGCATTGTAGGCAATTTGCTAGACCTTAAATTTGGTCCCTATAACATCCTAGATGCCATCTTGCTCTCTCTTGCTGCTTTTTCTTATTGCAGACTATACCAAACACATCAGTTAACTGGGATTTCTGGTGAGTTATGTGCCAGGTAATTGAGGTGTCTTTGAGTATAGGTTATTTTCTGTTCACTGAAACCTCCTAGGTGCTGGGTGCCATTATGTCCTGCAGAGGACCTCCTCTTCAAGGCAATTGTTCACAGTCACAGACAAACACTGTTGTTTCTCTGATGAGCCTCACTCTGACCCAGGCATTGACTCTGGGAGGGAATCCTCCCTTGCAGGTCGTCTTCAAGATCAGAGCAATGATACAGTTCTCTGGCTTCCTCTCTCCTCCCTCCCTTGTCTGCCTTCACGCCTCACAGTTCCCCATGACCTCGCACTGCTCCTGGCTGCCCATAACCTCTTTATCAGGGTGTTCATCATGGGGAGAAGAGGTCCCCCTAAAGTGGTGCCTTCTCTATAGGATTTCTATGCCCTCCAAGTCAGTCCCCATCCCATTCCCTGTTCTATTTTCCTCAAGGAGATCACCTCAAGTAGGCTGAAAGTAATTTGCATCTAATGTTTGAAAATGATTAAATAGCACTAACTAATATGAGTAAAATGAATGTCACTGAAATGTCAGTAGATTTAACCCACTCTAGAAGGTGCTTCTGTTTTAAAGAAGTCTTCATCAACCTAAAAAAATTCCTACCTGGGGAGATATAATTGAGCAGGGAGAGTCTGTCATCACTCCTCCTCTGTGCCAAAACTCCAGAAGAACCTTGATCAGCAATATACACTGACACTTCTATTCCACCATTGGCCTTTGCCTTAACATAGACAGTAACATCCACAGTACTCAATTTTCTCCCATGCTTAAGCAAGAATTAACTACGAGTCGTCCTGAAACACAGGAGGAGTGATGAGAATTTTGTCTCTACATTATTGATTCATTCAACCTTTACTGAACATTTCTCATGCCAGGCAAAGAGTCCTTAGGCCTCCATGCAATGCATGACTTTATATTCTAGATAAAGAGGTAGACATGTATAAATAAGGACAGTACAGCATGAAAGATGTTCTCCTTACTAAAGTCACACACGGGGGGCCTATGGGAGCAGATTTACAGAAGACTAATATTCTCCCAGTGATGGGGGCAGAGGGGAGAGTGCATGCAGACACCTGGAGGGTGGGAGGGCAGGGCCAGGAGTCCTGAGTGGAGGGCACCCAGCCCTTATCTGCAGGCATGCTCCTGATTTTCCTACAGTTGGAAAAGAGGCCCTGGGAACATGGCCAGATGATCTGCGCTGCAGAGGTCAGTGAAGAATTAAGTCAATTGCCCAGACACCTGACAGAGCTGATAGATTGAATGAGGTACCATGGTAGAGTAAGGAGCAAACAACCTGGCCTGGGTGTGCATATTGGCTCTTCAACTATTAGCTATGTTATTTGAGACAATTTATTTAAATTCTCAGAATCTCAGTTTCCTTAGCTGTAAAATGGTGAGAAAATAGACATCTCATAAAGTTGCCTTAAATATGCAATTACAGTGGTAGTATATGTGAAGCCCCTAACAACACCCAAAGAAATAATCTCACAGCACCCCCTAGTTTCTAATTTGCTCTCCAGTCCCATCTCTCTATCTAGAGAATCTAAGTAGAAATGACTGTTCCCAGTCACAGCAGAAGGAAGTAACTCCCAGCACTCAGGTCTGAGAGCTCAGAGAAGCAGTGGAGAAGTGGACACAAGGGGATGTCGTATTTGAGAGAATAGACATGTGTGCACTAAATATATCCAAAGGACACACTCGCGCTTTTTGACTAATTTATAATGATCCTCAACCTGTGCTTTAGTCCCTAATCTACCCTTTTGCTGGTCTTCCAACATTTTTCTGTTAGCAATTCCTTGAGCCTTTATTAGCTAACATTCTGTTTGTCCAGTAACACCTTGAGGGACAGACAGACATCTAAGGGCAATATCCAAGGATATATCATAGACACAGCTGGGGGAAGCATTCAGGGAGCTAAGCGAGTGAGAGAGAGGAGGGAGCCATGGAAGGATGTGGACGGGCACAGGACAAGCTTCACCCCCTACACACATCCTTGCTGAGGGTGAGTCCTAACTGTTGTGTCAGGGTCCCGCAGACATGGGGGGCAGCAGTGTTCTGGCAAAGTCCCAGAACTGAAAAATGACTTTCAAAATCCTAAGGTTTCTCCTCTGCCCCCAGACCCAAGACTACCTAAAAGCTATAGTAAAGATGGAAATATGTCTAATTATTGAAAAGCCCTTCATTTCTTATGAGCCACCAAATGGATTTTTTAATTCTCTTTACTGCCTCCCCAAACTAAGGAAACACATGCAGATTGACCTCAACCAGCTCTGAGTGACAAGCAGAGAAAACAAAGCAGAAAAGAGAAGGGGAGGAAATGTGTTCAATTAAATCAGTAAGATTTAATTGCCCATATGGAGTTAAGCTGACAAAGGGTGATATCAGAGGCCTGCTGGAGGTGGGACTAACTGCTTGCATTGGGGGCTGAGTCTGGTGGCTGGGAAGGCCCTGAGGCTATTTGCCCCACTTGTTTAATCCTTGCGCTTTGCTAATATTAATACCAGTTTAACTCCCATGTTAAATACCAGCTAGATTGCTCTCATGGGAGACCAGAAACAAGCAGCAACCTCCATTTATCCATTCACTCACTGGGCACCTACTGTGTGCCAAGGGTGTGTGCAGGCCTTGGTCATGTTGAACTTCTCAGTAAATCAGCTGGACATCTGAGGGTTATTGCCCTTGATAAGAGCAGCGCTCGTGATCTGGAACACCCCCTCCAGCCTGACTGTGAGCGCCTGGGAACTCAAGCTTCATTCTCTGCTTCCTTTCTTTTCACTTCTGCCGTCAACACAGGGCTGGGCACCTGGAGGTGCTTGATAAGTTCTCTCCGACCCATAATCGAGAAGACAAGTTCCCTGACTTCAGGATAACATGTAATCCACTAAAAGGAAACTTCTTCAGAAAGGCCTATTTTATAGAGTAGATTTCAAAAGACTGCCTATGTTCTCAGAATAAGTAATCTGACATGATAAGGGCCACGTTCAGAGTGTCCCTAAAATGCGGGCACACGTGGTACAGGACACGAAGAGACTCCAAGCCTGCAATTGCTTTGTTTTCACCTTGGCAGCCCTGCAGCTTGGCTCCCAGATTCAAAGGGATGATGTATTTTCCCATATTTATTATTTGCACTGGACTACTGAGGAAAAAAGCAGGGCAGCAGGCCGATGTGTCTCAGTGTTCCTGCCAGGAATAACAGAGAGGCCTTGCACCAGCGACTCATTAGCTTATGGAAAACAGTTCCCTAAGGAAACTGCAGGGTGTAAATAAATTTAAAACATTTCAGCCTTTTGAGGCCTGCAGATGCCAAATTTGTAAAACAGTGGTGGCTCGAGAACGATGTAACATTCTGTTGCACGTCTCATAAATTTAGCAGAAGTTCTATAGTACGTTAATAAGCAAAATAATGTGATATCACAGACATATTTTTTACTGAAATATGCATTACTTTGTTATTTATAAGAAGCAAAAATGTAGTTGGTAGGGTAAATTCAGTCTAAAAGAAGAGGATAGTTCTAGAGATATCCATGCATCTACCTTCCTAACTCAGGGCCCTGTTAAAGGAAATCTCTTCTGTAGATGTTATCCCAAGCCCGAGTATACGGCCAAATCTGGCTACAGCTTCATGTATTGTCCATGCTTCAAACGTGGTGTTAGAGAGTATTATACATGAGGGAAATAGGCGAGGCTTAAACCCGAACCTCTGATAGAATATATCTGTTAACTGTTAACAAGACACACAAAGGAAGCGGTACCTTTGAAGTTAAAGACAACCTTTAGTCTAATCCCTCCATTTCATAAACAAGGACCCTGAGACCAAGAGAAGCAAAGCAATTGGCCAGAGTCACACTGCAGGAGAGTGGCAGAGCTAAGAGAGCGTGGTTCTCTCTGTCCACTGTTCATAAGACTGACAGGATCAGGGCTGCACAGCACTTAGCACCCTGCCTGGCACATTGGGAACACTTGACAAATGTTGGCTATGACTGTCACTGTTACCGTTATCATTATTTCTGCTACCCCAATGTGCTAAGTTATACCGCTTATTTTCATCTGTTTGCCAACAATGATGACTTGAGAAGCTCAAACTAGGATTAGTTTTACATCTATTATCAGAACATCTTTTTATAATAAATTTATTTATTTATTTTTGACTGCATTGGGTCTTTGTTGCTGCACATGGGCTTTCTCTAGTTGCGGTGAGCAGGGGCTACTCTTCATTGCGGTGTGTGGGATTCTCATTGTGGTGGCTTCTCTTGTTGTGGAGCACGGGCTCTAGGCATGCAGGCTCAGTAGTTGTGGCGCATGGGCTTAGTTGTTCCGCGGCATGCGGGATCTTCCCGCACCAAGGCTCGAACCCGCATCCCCTGCATTGGCAGGCAGATTCTTAACCACTGTGCCACCAGGGAAGTGCAGAACATTTTATAGTGTTGTATCAAGTCAGTGTCATTCATTAGATGATCTTCCCCAGTATTAACTCCTGAGTCCAAGAAACCTCATACACTCTCAGTTTCCCTTAATAATACATAACATACTGTTTCCCACTAAATCATGATTTATTCATTGAGTACCAACAGACTAAATTTTATAAACATATAAACATACAACATATAAATATATTGTAGCCTCAAATCCTGTGCATAGTAGGTGCTCATTAACAAATCTCTGATAGTTGTAGTGTTAGATGATGGGGACACAAAAGCTAATAAGGCATGGTCCCGCTCCTTTAGAGTTTCACAGTCTGATGAGGCTAATCCCTATTGAACCTATTTCAATTTTTAGCCCACATCATGCCTATATATGGTTGAGCCCATGTATTTACCTCTTCACAATATAATCCAAATTCCTAACATTCCAAGAATAGTCCTTAAGCAAGATTTCATCCAAGAATTGTCATAAATAATAGCCCAAACAATAATGAGCCACAAATATATTAGAGGAAGGTGATCTTTAAGAGACAAATGGACAATTGGGCTATAGAATAAAAGAAAGCTACATAACACAGGCTAAATAATTAAAAGGCTATAGAAATTTTTAAGGAAGCAAGAGGAAATTAACCTAAATTTAATTCAAATCAGATAAAATGAACTTCTCTAAAGAATCAAGTTCTGAGAAGCTACTTGATCTATACCAAAGTTGGATAATACGTGACTTAGAGAAGAACCAAAGGTCTCAGCACAAGTTTATGAATCAGAATATGCAAACTAATGCCAAGAACTAACACCTGGTCACAGGCTAAGGCCAGTCCCAAGAAGGGAGCAGCTGGGCAGCTTGGAGGTGCACAGTCAAGGTCCCGATTCCTGAGGGACTATCCAGGGGGTTTTAACAGTGCTTCTCAAATATTAATATAGATCAGAGTCCCCTGGAGGACTTGTAAAAACACAGATAACTGGCCACCCTCAAAGTTTCTGGGGTAGAGCCTCAAAGTCTGCATTTCTAACAAGTTTCCAGATGATGCTGAGGCCGCTGGTCCAGGAATCCCTAGTTCAGAGAAAGCACAACACACATGTCCCAAGACATATGGACAGCAAGGATGTACTATGTGTACTATGTTTGCCTTTTTAAAAATTCCTTGAGCCAATCACCAATTATGTATGCTATACATCTGAGTGACTCTTGAGCCAAAGAAGATGAAAGAATTAAGAAACCATTCCAGTTAATGGGACAGAATGTAGGAAAATAGCCTGACATGGAAACCCAAAAAATTTTTTGAAAAAAAGCTCCTGGAATGGAGAAGAATCAGAACCAGAGTCAAAGGGGTGGTGAGTGGAAGAACTTGACAAGAAAGGGAAAAGTTGAGAGGAGAAATTGCACCACTGGAGCAGTGCCAAGGAACTGGCAATCCCCCAGACTGTGAATCCAAACCTTGTAACAGCCCCATTTACTGAGCATTTACTGCTATTCCAGTCCCTGTCCTAGGGGTTATACATGTCTCTCTGAAACCTCAGAACATCCTCTAAGGTGGTTATCGTCTCTCTTTTACAGATATGAAAACAAAGGCTCAACAAGATGAAGTAATGTCACCATGGCAGCTGGTAAGTGCTGGGTTCAGGATTCAAACTCATGTCTGTCTGCCTCCCAAGCTTGACTCTTATCACCCACCCAGTCTGCTTTCCTAATTCCCCTTCTCTAAAGATAAAACCTAAAGGAAGAGGTATTGAGGGAAACCACAAACAGCCGCATATGGCTAGAAAGAAGTAAGGTACATAGAATAAGAGGGAGTATATTATAGTGGCTGAAGCTTCAGTTTTGAGACTGAATAGACCTGCATTCAGATCTGTGCTTCTCTACTAAGGAGCTATGTAGTCTTGGGCAAATCACATAATCTGATCCCAATTTATATATCTGTATAATGGGGATATTAATATCTACCCTCCAGAGTTATTAGAAGTAGTATGGATTTTCACATTAGAACTTCAAATTTTTACATCAGAACTTTAGGTATTTTTATCTTAGAACTAGTATATTTTTTTACAACATTTCCTAGCAAACTGTAGTTGTTCAAAAATGAAGGTGGTGGCGGTGATGATGATGGAGAAAAGACTGGAACCCTAGTAGCTGAGGAGCTGGAAAGAGAACGTTGAACAGCTTTAAATATGTTTCAAGTCTCCATGTTTGAATCAAGCCTACACCCAATACAAAGAGACTCTGCCACTAACAGTTAACCAACATGAGATGTGGAAAATGGAGAGGTATCTGAAGATTGGAAGTGAACAACTTCTGATCCTAACTTTCAAAACAAGAATAAAATATACACTCCAGAAATTCTAGACTTTCAAGCCTATGGTTGAACGTGTACATGTGCAGTACTTGGGCACCACAATGGAGAATTCTCCATAATTTAGAGATAAAATAAACAAGGCTTCCCTCTGAGGGTTATCCAATAAAATCAACATACAATACTGGAGTTGAGATCCGAAGTATTCAAGGTGACCTTGAAGAGAGACTGGCTCAAAGGCTCCAATGGATTTCACTGGAACCTAATGGAAGATATTTACAGAACTGAAGGAAGAACATAAAGGGGAGGCTGATATGAAATATGACAGAATAAAAAGGAACAGTGGGCAGTAACTCTTCCTTACTAAGAAGACTTTGCCATGATCCAAGTACCTGAACCCGCAACTCCTTGAAGACAGGAACTGTTCTAATTCACCTTTGCATCTCCAGGAACCAGGAAACCAGTGCTGGGCACAAAGTAGCAGCTCAGTACATGAAAGCTGCACCGTATGTGTTCTGGGAAGCCAGGACCATGATGACAGCCTTCACAAAGGAGTCCCCTGTACTCTGCTTTGACATGTCATTTGAAAATGTTCCCGGGTTCTCCATGACCCATACTCTGAAGTCCCAAGTCTCTCTTAGCCTGATATTCCAGCCTCATTCTATTCTCCTTTCCAGCTTGGTTTTCCATTCCTTTTCCTAAATCAACTCTCTCCTCCTGCCAAATTTATCTATTCATGCCCCCAACTAAGTAGCCTTATATTCTCTTGACTCTGTGTATTTCCCTACATTATTTGTCTCAACCAAAACTGCTCCCCCTGCTTTTCTTCACCTTCTGAGATCCTATCTCTAGAAACCTCCCCTGACCATCTCAGAACTTTCCATCTCCCACTTTCAAACTCCTTGAGCTCTTGTTTCTCTACCACTCATTCAGCATTCACCAAATACCGCCTTGTGTTGATGTTTGTGTTTTTTCAAATGACTGTGTCTTACCTCCCTAGATGAACTACAAACATCACGTCTTATTCATCACTGCATCCTGCCTTGGGCCTTGCACAGAGTTAGCACTTAATAAATGTGTGTTACTGCTGTTAATGATGAAAAACAAATGCTTTGGTAATTCTGAGGCATCTGACATGCCCAATCCGCCCACACTGTGTGTCATTTCTTCCACTGTAGGTAAACAATGTCCCTTGCACCAGCAGTTTCCACCGATCCCTCCCTGTGCCCTGAGTAAGCAGGGACAAAGAGAAACACTTGTTATGTGTCTCAAACTGGTTGGGAATCTCCAGACTGTCAGAGGCTCACAGGGTTTCATATGCCCAGTAGCCATCTCTGTAGACCTGCTTCTGGTTGTCAACCAGCTATAGGATCTTCTAAAAAGCATTTAACATCCCTGGGCCTCTGGCCCTAAATGTCTCTGCCCTTTCAACATGGGGTTGTCATTAAGATAAAAGAGATAATAGATCTAAAAATGCTCTGAAAAGTCTAAAGTTCTATGCAACCGAGAAGAAACCAACTTAGCCCTTTTAGGCCTCTAGGACATCACTTAGCTTGGTACCTTAGTAACCTAACTCCTTGAAAGAATTGTCCCCTTTCCTTAGAACCTAGTTCTGTTTTTGTTTTAATCAGAGAAAGACTAAAGCATTAGAGAGAAACTGGCTCAGAGAGGAATGCTTGGGCAGGAAGGTATTTCAAGAGTTCATTTGATTGTGTTCATTTTCCTCTGTGGCCTAATTCTGAGTTTAGACATGCTGAAAGGTGTTTCGTTTCTTTCGAATGCTTCAGAGAATAGCCCTGAGAAAACAACAGGGATTGCTTAAACATGCAAGACAGTTGAGAACAGTAGGTCAAGCAGGCTTAGAAAACAGTCCCTCCAGATTCCTCCAGTTACATGAGCCATGGGTAGGTGGGTCGATTACACAGCATCCAACAACTGGCTAAGAGGAGACAAGAAAAAGCCATCTCCCTAGAATCCCTGGTAGTTGTTTCTTCTACTAAGAGATCACTTCCACTCGTAAATGAAAACGCCCCAAAGAAAAGTTCTTTCTCCTCTACGGGTGCTCCTAATTACAGCTCCGATGAGTAGGCCCTGACAGGCTTAGCTAAGTCACCTTCAAACATCTACTGAGTGCTTACTGTGTGCCCAGCAGGGCCATAAGTCTGGCCAAGCTTTAGGTTTCCTATATATAACTGGAAGGCATACCACAGTTAGAAAATACTTTGGCCAAAATCTTAGAACCTGCTCCAGTGCAATTCCCCTTGACAGAGATTCTTCTTTGATATTTGTCCATCCCCACTATTTCACGCTGCTGATTGAATCAGGCCTCTCTTGAGAACAGATATTGACAGGTGCACAGATGATCATAAAAGTACATGAGAAGTGGACAAGAAGGTGCAGAAAACATAACAAGACCTTTCCCTGACCCATCATTGCATGAAAAAACAACTGGCAAGCTTGTCTTGGTCAGCTCCGGCTGCCATAACAAAATACCACAGACTAGGTGGCTTATACAACAGAAATTTTCTCATAGTTCTGGAGGCTGGAAGTCCAAGATCAAGGTAGCAGCATAGCTAGTTTCTAGTGAGAGCTCTCTCCTGGGATTGGGGAGAAGGAGAAAGCAAGCTCTCTGTATCTCTTCTTATAAGGGCACTAATCCTACCATGAGAGCCCCACCTTCATGACCTCATCTAAACCTACCAAAGGCCCCATCTCCAAATACCATCACACCAGGGATTAACACTTCAACATATGAATTTGGAGGAGACACAATCATTCAGTCTATAGCAGAGCCCCAAAGAATGTCCAGAGCAATCCTCCATACTAGAAGAACCAGCACGCTCCACCTGTTACTTCCTCAAAGATAACAGCCTTGGGTCTCCATACAACCTGCAATTCCATTGGCTTTCAAACCTTTAAGTGGCTCAAAAGCAGTGGACCCCAAATATGAGTCCCGAGCCCCTGCCCTCAGTCTTATTCCTTCATTTATTTTTAGTCTTAGAGAGTGACAAATTATAAAATATTATATGCAAACACAAGCATAATAACCCATACACTTTTGTTTTTACACAAATACCCAGAAACTAAGTTAAACAAATAAGACTAAGAGTGCAAAAAGTCTGATGGGCCTCTCCCATATCCTGTTTCTGCCCGAGGGGCTCCTTAATCTGAATCTCTCCCCAGAATGTGCTCTGATGCACAGGAATGATATTCAAAACACTTACCAACCAACCAACCAGCCAGACAGCACTCAGCAAAGGACTGGGCTGGGTCCTGGAGACCCTTACTGTGTCCAGACTGAAGTCTCTCCACATTTAGCAACCAGTACAGCTGCACGCCTGTGTACTGAGACCTTGCCCTGCTGGTGCACAGTCTTACCATTGAAAAGTTCTTCCCCAGGATTCGTGCTTGGGTTCAGAGGCTCTCACTCAGTACTCAGCCCCCTCATCAGCAGCCCGCCCTATTTCTCCCTTGTCTTTTCTATATGTTATCTGCTTATTATACTACATAGTAAACTCCTTTGAGAAGTCCACCCCACTGTTTCATCCACTGCCCACAAGTCTCAATCCCATGCTTTTGCACACACTGGGTCATCAAGCAACACAAAATAAAACCTACCCTGAGCTTTTGGAACCACCCAGATGATCCGGACATCACTGTCTGACAGATGTGTTATGGACTGAATGTTTGTGTCCCCCCAAAATTCATATGCTGAAGACCCCCAGTGTAGCTATTAATATATTTGGAGATGGGGCCTCTAAGGAAGTAATTAAGTTTAAATGAGTTCATAAGGGTGGGGTCCTAATTGGACAAGATTAGTGTCCTTATAAGAAGAGACACCAAAGAGAGCTTGATATCCCTTGCTCTCTCTCTCTCCCCCCTCTCTGCTGCAAAAAAGAGGTCACACGACCACACAACAAGATGCAGCCACCTACAAGAAAAAGAAGAGGGCTCAGAATGAAACCTACCTTACCAACACCTTGATCTTGGAGTTCTAGCCTCCAGAACTATGAGAAATGACTTTCTGTTGTTCAAGCCACCCAGTCTATGGTACTATGTTATGGCAGCACAAGATGACAATACAACATGCCATGCCCATTTCTTTCATTCTCACAACAACCCTATGAGGTTAGTATTATCATCTCCATGTAAACAGTATGAAAATCAAGGCTTAGAGAGGCCACCTAATATGTCTGTGATCACAGAGGCAGTAAATCCAGCATCAGGCTCAAGTCTCCATCTGACAGACAGCAAAGCCCATGGTCTTAACCACTAGGCTAGACTGTCTCCTAGAAGTGCCTCAGAATAGAAATCCTCGTCCTCACTGCCACAATAACAATAGCTAACGGACACGGAGTCCTTACACGTTGAGGTACTACTAAGCACTTCTCATTTAAACTCACTTCATTCTCGCAACAACCCTTTGAGGCAGATGTAAACATATCCTCAATTAAAGAGTACCTAATGAAGTAGCCGAGGACATCACGACTCCCTTGCTTTAACCCTCATTTCTCCTTGTCGCCGCCTTCACCAAACATTTATGGTGAGTCAGGTACCATTTTGTTGGGTTGGGTGTGACTTTCCGAACGGCCTTAAATTCTTTCTGGAACAGGGCAGGGTGCACCCTGACTATTCTTCTTCTAACCCACAGAACAGCAAGATGTCAGAGCCCCACTGGACTCACAGGACGATGGCTGGAAAAGAGCCAAACAAGATGCCTTCTGCTGGTAGCTTCTTGTATTCTGACTCTTCACACGCAGCCCGCGGACTGGTACTGAGAGAAGCAAATCACATCCAGGCACACGCCGGGGAACAGGTCCAACCCCGCTTTGCAGGCAGAGCCGCACCCCTCACCCTGCCCTCCTCACAGCTCTAGCAGCCCGAGCCAGCACCACGCTTCTCGGGTTCGGCCGAATGGCGCATGTGGACCAGTGCACCACCATCCACCTTCCCCTGCCTCCTCTAGGATGTTAACAGAAAGTGCTGGATCCTTTTCCAGCAGGGGTCAGAAATGCAAGCCCTGTCTTCAAGGCTGACCCTCTCCCAAAGCTCCCAGAACGGACCGCACCTCCCCAAGACGCCCAGGCTTCCTGGGGTGGCTGCATCCCTCTGCAAGGCTTCAGGGTAGAGTCTGACATCACAGCATGCCCAGAGTGTGAAGTAATAAATGGGCCATGATCCAAGAAAATGTCTTTCTTCCCCACCGGACCCCCCAGAGCATCTATGTACCCTCTAAGAGAGGGTTTGTGAAGCTGAGAGCAGCATTTCCAGCCGCCTCCCCGATCTCCACTGGGGAACCCAGCAGAGTAAGACGGCTGCTCCAAAGAGCAGCTCCACGCCCAATGCTGTGGCTGCCAGGAATGGGGGCTGGGACAACGCATGGATTTTTCTAGAAAAGAGAAGACTTCCTGTTTCAGGCTTGTTACTCCAGCATTACCCAAGGCGGTTTTCTTCATGGGTGCAAAACTAAAGTCACGCTGCTGCTGTTCCCTTCTGACTACTTATTTCTAAGGACCTGCCCCACAGTCTCCAAAGCATCTTCTGCTATGGAAGGTCAGCCTTGTCCATGCCCATCGCAGTCAGGACTCACCTGGTTTCACAAGAGAGGTCTGGAAAGGTCCAGCTGACCTAAATCTCTCCTCCTGCAAGAAATGCCCACCATTCAGTCACTCCTTTAGGCAGGGAAGCCAACCAGAACTAATTTAGGAGCCAGAATTTGTCACCGTTATCAAAAAGGGCCTTGATTATTTTTTCCAACTGGTAACAACTGGAAGTTCACACACTACCATTCCAATGTGCAGAACTGTTGCTTCTTTTATTTTTCTATGTCTGAACTGAGCCTGCTCAAAAGCTCCCATTCCCAGGCCCAGTAGAAAAAATAATACATCTGCTAGTTAAGTTTACCCAGTCTCTTCCCATTTAAAGCATTTTCACTGAGGGTAAATATTCTCTCGAAGTTCAAAGTTACTTCAGGGGTAACTTTGAAAGGTTTCTTTCTCCAAGGGTCTCCCCTGCCCCTCCTCCATCCTAACATCCCTTACTCCATCCTAACATGGCAAGTAAGGTGATGTTGTTTCCTCAAGGTGCTGAGAGGAGGGGTGCCCTGTGACCCTCTGTTGAGCACTGTGATGCCTCCTGGTTCCTGGGCATTGGCATCTGTCTACTGCAAACTCTTCTGAAGCATCAGTCACTGGGGACATTCGTGCTCTTTTTCCTTGGCTGGGATAGGGCCCAGGGACCCCCACTGGCTGAATCAGTCCCACCTTGCCTCTTGGGTGCCTCAGAGTGTTACCCACACCCTTCTTCTGATCTATGGACTGCCTACCTCAAGGCCCCCAAAGGCATGCTCACCTTGCCCCCGACCATGGTGACCCCAGTGGGACAGGCTCACTGCTTCTCAACTGTCAGTTATTTTCTGAGTGCCCACTAAAGGCACAGAATCCAACCACACTTCTCACAGATCCAAGCCACATGGTCTGCTGCCTGGATGACTGCAGCAGCTACTCAACAAGTCTCCTGACCTCCACCCCTGCCACCCACGGGCTATTTTCAACACAGTAGCAGAGTGATCTTTTTTTTTTTTTTTTAATATCTTTATTGGAGTATAATTGCTTTACAATGTTGTGTTAGTTTCTGCTGTATAACAAAGTGAATCAGCTATATGTATAAATATATCCCCTTATCCCCTCCCTCTTGCCCAAACCTAGGGGCAGGACAGGAATAAAGATGCAGATGTAGAGAATGGACTTGAGGACACGGGGAGGTGGAAGGGTAAGCTGGGACAAAGTGAGAGAGTAGCATGGACATATATACACTAACAAATGTAAAACAGATAGCTAGTGGGAAGCAGCTGCATCACATGGGCAGAGTGATGTTTTTAAAACAAAATTCAGGTCCCATCACTCCTTTGCTCAAAACCCTCCACTGGCTCTCATTTCACTCAGGATAAAAGCCAAGGTGTGAGGCTGCACTGAGCGGACACCCGCTCCCTCTCTGACTTCACCCCTCCCCCTCTGGTACTCTCACATCCCTCTTATCCCACTCATCACGCTGGCCGCCTTGCTGACTCCAACTTAGGGCTGGGAGGGGAAAGGATGGAGAAGGAAGCAGAAGGCAGAATCAGAAAGGAAAAGGGTGTAGACGGAAGGGTCAGAAGCTGGGGGAAGGCAAATGTGTCTGCAGGTAGCCCCATGGCTGGCAGACACTGGGGAGAGAGAACACCATGGAGCTGGTCCCTCTGCCTCTGTCCCCGCGTCCACTTGGTCAAATGCCTGTTTCCTTCATGCCTTTGTTCACCCTCCCCTTCTCCATGTGACCTCCTCTGCCCATTTGATGCTGTCTACTTCCTGCCACTCCGACCTCATGAGGCTCCTCATCCTGTTCTACATTTCCATTTTTCCACAGCACTTATTATGTAACAAAATCTATAAGCTACTTACTTTTTATGTCTGTTCGTGTGTCTTTCTTCCCCACTCCCTCACCCTGCCTCATTCCTCCAGAGCAAGGATCCTTGTTTTCTTCACCAGGGTATCTCAAGTGCATAGAACAAAGCCTTACACATAGTAGGAATTAAATAAATGATTTTTCAATGAACAAGGGAACTTTTTGGATCCTCTCCATCCGTACAGGAGCTGAAGGAGGACTGGGGGAGTCTCTCAGGCCCTTTTTCTGCTGATATGCTCTATTGGGCTGCCATTCCCATTGCAGCCACCCCATGTAGTAGGGCAGAATCCTCCCAGAATTCCAGAGGGGCTTTGGAGACCCAAGATCTCCTCTGTTTCTGGCTTCTCCCTCAACCTATCCAGCATTTCTGTTCTCTCCTTGCTCACCATTCCCTCCCCTCCCCATCTCAGGTGGAGGAACTTTGTTTGCATCCTGTCCTATTTTCTCTTTGCCTGTGCCTTAGGTTCTAATCCACTAAGCTTTCTTCTTAATATGTAGTGGGAGTTGGAGAATTCAGGGCTTCCTCTTGTCTTTCAAGAAAGCCTGGATTTCTGGGCTATTATCTCTTTATGGTCCCAAAGGCACATAGTCATGCCTCTGTTTTAGGCCATTCCTGTTCTTTCCCTTTCTGGGACATCTGGTCTGGGACATCTGGACTGTCGTGACTGGAAGAGCTGCAGGAAGGAGACAGGCTGACCCATAAGGGTATGGTTCACTGTCCCCAAATCTATTCTCTCCTCTGCTAGTATTATAGAATTGTACCTGGGCACACCGCTGCCCAGAGGAAAACACACTTCTTAGTCTTCCTTATGTATGAAAAAAAATGTATACTTATATAAATATTAAATGTAAATATTTATATAAATATTATTCAGCCATTAAAAAGAAGGAAACCCTGGCTTTTGCAACAACATGAATGGACCTTGAGGTCATCAGGCAAAATGAAACAAGTCAGACAGAAAAAGACTAATATTGTATATTCTCACTTATATGTGGAACCTAAAAAAAGCTGAATTCATAGAAATAGAGAGTAGAATGATGGTTGTCAGAGGCTGGGAGGGTGAATGGTTGCCAGAGGCTGGGAGGGTGCATGGGGAGATGTTGGTTGAAGTGTACAAACTTCCAGCCATAAGATGAATAAGTTCTGGTGGGTGGCCCTGAATAGGCACTCAATGTGTGTTTATTAAGAAAACAAACAAATATAAATAAAATCTTTTTCTCAATAGAGAAAAGTCTTTCCAAATGTAGAAGGCTATAAGCAATGAAATTCATTCAGAGGTAAATAAACACAGTTTGAGCTATCTCCTTCTACATGTCAAATCTGACCAGTGTCACCTACATCCTCATATTGTCCCTGACAGAGCATCAAGTCTAACAGGTAGAAGGAAATCACCTTCCTCTGTGATGTCACTCTCACAGCTTGTGCATGTAACTAAAGGTTCCCTTAAGTACTCATCTTCCATGAATGTAACTACATGCTTCTTGGACCTATTTATAGCTTCAGCCTAGACCACCTTGGAATTGTAACATATTTCTTAGGTCTACCTAAAGTGTCATGCTGAAGCTCCCAGCACAGCCCCTAGTCTTACCTGATTTTATAGAAGTTTAAGCCTATGCTCCTTCAACCTTGACCTTGCAAACTAAAGAGTCTTAGTCTTCATAGTCATGCCTCTGCAGGCCCTGGATTGTTCCACTGTTCTTCTCCAGGTAAGAAAAGAGGTTGCAGATTTCCCTGGAACACTAACACAAGGTTTTTGAGAAAAATTGCCAGCACCCTTTTTCTCCCCTCCCATACAACTCTGCAAGTGAATTTTACTCCCTCCTGACCCCATTTCATCCCCATCTCCTCCTCTCCTGGCCACATACCCTCAGCTAACCTCAAATATCCCATCATCCACAGGTTCCATCATTTTCCAACATTTACACCTTAGCGTGAATACTTTTCCTAGTCCAGGACCAACAAAACAAGGTAGAAAGAAGAGGGGCTTTGAGTACCCGAAAGAACTGGGAGGTCACCAGGGAGAGGAAACACAGTGGCTAGGAGGCACCGAAGAAAAAGAGACATAAGATATACTATCCCCTTGGACAACTATTGAATGCCAGGCACTATGGTAAATGATTTTATGCAAACATTTCATTTAGCCCTTTCCCTTCAAGACACACATTATTAATTCCCTTTTCAAAGGAGAAAACTGGTTCCAATGGGGTTAAGTGACCTTTCATGAGGTCAACTCAGTCAATAAAAATTTAAAGTGCTCCAGGCACAGGCACAGTGGAAATTATTAAGGCACAACACCCATCTGTAGTAGACACAAACTGCTAAGGCCTGAGTTAGTAGATGAAATAACCAACATCTAAATACCTGGTGTCATATACACACCTCTACACCTGCTTTTCCTGGAACCAGCCCTAATAAACATGACTCCATCATGTACTTGTGAGTGGTTCCTCTGAAGAACAGTGTTTAGCTTGAAGACAGGATGGTTATTCTCTCTCTGCACCAGCCAGATGGGAGCCCAAAGCAGACACAGAGCATGAGCAGCGGCCAGAGCAGATGAGACAGAGCCAGGTGGGGGCGGGGGGACCCACCTGGCAGAGGTGACGCGTCCCACCTCCCTCCTCCAAGTCCCTCTAAACACAGTTCTGCCCAAGAGCTTCTAAGAACCATTTACCAGAAAGCCCCACAAATAATAGTGAACAGTGTGGTTCAAGGTAAATTACTGACTCTTTGAACTGGAGAGATGTGCTTACTAAACTCAAGAAAACACCCAAAGACAAGAATGGATGTGTGCTTCCATGTTGCCGGCCCACACAGAGGTTGGGAACAGGCCAACAGATAGAGAGGTCATTGTCATCAAGATTTACACATACCCAGCAGGAGCAGAAAGGCTGCAAGAGTTATGTGACTCACTGAAGTACAGGGTTAACTGATATATCATAAGCACATAAAACCAGTGATTTCTGAAGGTGACCATTAAACACAACATTCAATCTTCTTGAGTCTGGAAGCCATTCTTCAGAGTGTCCCAGTAAACTCCTTTTTATTATCAGCAACTGGCCTTCCTTAAAATATCTGAGCAGCTAGTAGCCTTCTACTGTCAAGAAAGACTCAGGGAAAGTGGATTTTTTTCCCTTTAAAAAAGTTATATTGAAGTCGCTTATTTAAAAAAAAAAAAAAAAAAAAGCCAAGTAAAGGAAATTCTTACTTGGAAGCCAGGACTCTGGTGCTTTAGCAAGATACAATCACAAAACCAAGTTCCTTAAAACTGGGCCATGACGACCACAGGCTCTTGCTCACTCAGTGCCTAGC
Organism: Balaenoptera borealis; assembly: GCF_965194805.1. Taxonomy (NCBI): domain Eukaryota; kingdom Metazoa; phylum Chordata; class Mammalia; order Artiodactyla; family Balaenopteridae; genus Balaenoptera; species Balaenoptera borealis. The sequence continues at coordinate 40,635,247 of NC_138876.1, forward strand.
TGGTGATCTGTGCTCTGAAACACGTGCTGTGTCTTTTACAGTTAGGTGATATATATCCCATAGGGGGAAAAGTGAAAATGACTGAGGAATTTTTCTAAAGTTCAATCACTTTGCAAGGATAAGGATACAAATAAATGTCTTCTAAAACTTCAGAGGTAATCCTATAGAGGAAGCAGACATTGGAAAATGAGAAAACAAAAATCCATTCTTATGGAAACGTAGAGGAAATCTTCTTGAAGACTGACAAAGACTTGATGAGGACTTACAGTGCCTGCAAATACCTGCACACACAGCACACTACAATGGCTGTCCAACTGTCATCCCCAATCACCTTTCTCTCTTGCTCATTCTTGCTATAGAGGCTGAGAAAAAAACAGACACTTGCTTTCCAAGCCTCTCTTGCAGCTAGAGTGGTCGTGTGACCCACTTCTGACTAGTAAGAAGCATAGGAACATCTATGGGAGGCATCTGAGAAAGGTATTTTCTCCCTAATGAGAAGAAAGGGGCTCATTTTGCTCTCAAATTGAGTATTTGGTCATCTTGCAACTATAAGGGGCAGAAGATCAGGAGAATTCCAGAGATTCTGCACCAGCATCAGAATTCTAGAAGTGTTCAACCAGTCCTAGAACCACCTGCCTACAAACTTATTAAATAAACAATAAAACATCTTTTGGTTAGATCACCACTTGTTGGCTTTCATGTTACTTGCAGCCAAAAGCATCCTACAGAATACAATGAGCATCCTCTGTTCTCACTCCAAGCAGGATTTGGCACTTCATGGCAGATCCTAAAAAGCAAATCCCATTCTGCCAAGCATTAGAAATTAATGCACATTTTTGCTGAAAATCTTAAGGAAATATGAAGGAGGATCGACGACACATCACTCAGTGAAAATTAATAAAAATCCAGAGTCAGTCAATTTGTTTCCCTTCAGAGTCCCAGTGTGCACCTAGTTGCCTTATTTCCTCTGGACATTTGTCCCATGCAGATTTCACAGCCTTGCTATCTTCAGTCTTCCTAACCTACTGGAAATTCCCAGTTCCCAGCCCCTTTTTTTCGTCTCCAGCAATTTAGCCGTCTCCTGAATTCTCCAATCATGAGTTCTTACACCTATAACTCTACTTGGTAAACAAAAGGCACTACTTAGTAGGATCTGTCCTATTTAGAGGACAGGGTCTATGGATAGTAAATAGCAAGTAATCCTTCTTTTTCACAAATACACTCTCTTCCACTGCTAGAGTTTGATTGGTTAACTGAGAAGGAAGGAGGAAAATGAAAGAAAAGGAAGAGAAAGGGGGAAGAAAAGAGAAGGAACTAGAAATAAAGGTAAGGCTTCCCCTCATTGCTTACTTTTCTACCATTAACCCCCCCCCCCAAAAAAAAGATACTTCCTTCTATTCCCCCTTCTATCTTCTGCCTTTTGGATCTCCTTCCATTAGCTGAAAAAAAATTTGAAAGAACAACCTATACTCCCCATCTCCCTTTTCTTGCTTCTCATTCACATCCTCACCTGATCTATGGCTTCAGCCTCGTGACACAGCATTAGAACTGCTTGGGTAGAGTCCATAACTCTTTGGTGCCCAGAAGACCCTGAATGAAATTAAACTGCCATCATGACGGTGTGGTGCTCTTTCATTCTGATATAGTTCCTATTACAAGCTAGCATCGTAAGGTATCTTTGGGCTACAGCTCAAATTAAAAGCCCACAAATTGAAAGACCAAAACTATTACCTTTTAATCCCCCATTACTACCAGGCACACACATTCTCCAGAGTCACTGTATCCCCACAAGAAATTGAATGGTGACAATACTGGTTCAGGCCCAGAGGCTGGCATCATATCCACCCAGGACTCTTGTAGGTGGAAGCCAACACCAAAAATGAGGAAAAGTGCAATCTATGACACAACAGATGGCAAGCAGTGGTGGTGATGAGCGAACAGGCAAGTGGGCTTTGAGGTTTTCTGAGATACTTTCTGCTTTTCACCCCGTGGGTAAGGCAAGTATGTTCTGAAGAGATGGCTTCCAGCACTTTCTCACCTGACTGGAGTCATAGGTGCCAATGCTATGATCTCCTCTACAGGACAGAAAAATAAACCTTGGGCATCAAGAAGCTTTTGCCATTTTTTAATGGTTTTTCTAAAAGCATAAAACCTTTTTTTCAACTTCAAGAGACTTCCTACCCATTGGGGCTAAAAGTTGAAAACCCAGAGTCTGGTTCTATCCCTCAAAATCACCACTGACTGCCTATGGCCAGAAGAACGCACGAGGCTGCTGGGCTTCCTACCCTGGGCTTCTGAAGGGTGCTTCAGGATGGCGGCCTGGAATTTGGAACGTTCTTTTGTCTCATGATTGCAAATGGCATGAAATTGAATCATGTGGAAAGAAGAAGGAAGGAGGAGCTGCCGGAGCTACAAGGGCTCTTGTCTTGCTGCAGCACCATGGCTGAGCTTAGAGCTAAATGCCTTTTCCATCCCCTGAGGTCTCAGCTTGATCGGGTGACATATTGCTGGCCTCCTCTTAGCCCAGCCATCACTTTCGACTCAATTTTTGTCAGGCATCATGAGGCCAAGGAAAAGGCTAGAGGAGTAAATCAGGCATCTGTTTATTCAAGTGTTTTTGGTTCAAGTTTTTTTTTTTCATTGTACTGTGCTCTTTCCCAGCCCTACTTGTAGAAAGAGCAGCTTTGCCAGAAAACCTGGTAGCACCAGCTGCTTCAGAGGAGAGGCATCTTAAACAGAGCCCAGAAGAGACCAATTACCTGCCTGCTTGTCTGAGTAGGTTTCATTTGGCCAGTATTTGCTAAATGCAAGTTGCCTTGGAGGGCACACAATGGCTCAGTTAATTTGATTTTATATACATATACGTATGACGGGAATTCCTAGGAAGACACATCTTAAGTCTAATCTCTGTGTACGTGACAGAGCTGTTTTTCCACCCATGTATGGGGGAAGTGGGGCAACCTGCTTTCTTGCTAATTAAAAAGAAACAAAAGTGCTAGGGATACAAAGCACTTCATCCTAGAGCTAGAACAGAAGGCTCATTTGCCTTGCTTTCATCACCATCCCTCTCATTCCTCCACTGGCACAAATCAAGCCTCCAAAGCCTACCCAGTCCCCTTTTCCTGAGCCAACACTGCCTCCTAGGAAGGTGCTAGAAATTATTACGTGGAGCTGGTTCCTGTCTTTACACAGCTGAGTTAGTCCCATTGCCAACTCTCTATCTTACAAGAATCGTATTTCAGTAAAATTGTCAAATCATGTGGGTCTCTCCCTCTAGACCACAAGCTACATGAGGGCAGAGACTATGTCTTATTCATATTCTATGCTCAGCCTCTTTCTTGGCACATAAGAGTCACTCTACCAATGTTACTTGAACCAAATTGGTCATTTTCTGGAATTAAAAGGGTTGAGTTCTCATTTTTTATATTCACCAAGCAAAGTCCTTGCTATCAGCTTCTCTCTTGTCTTTAGGAATCTCAATCAAAGCATTCAGGATTTCTCCAAAAAATTTTGTTTAGGTTTCTCTAAGCCAGTCCTGGTTTACTACTGTTATTTTTTCATCTGTGTCAGTCTGGCCCACTGAGAAGCAGACACCACGATGGGATTACATGGGCAAGGACTGTATTAGGGGAAATACCTTTTAAGAGGTGAAATGGGGAGGGAGCTAGGGAAAGCTGGGAGAGCCGTCAAATTGCCAGGCAAGTCTCGAGAGGGAGGGTAGGGTAGAAGCCTCCAAGACAGCCAGCAGTCTAAGGAAGGTTTGGCAAGGCAGTTGGAAACTCTGGAGCCAAAGTTGGCCACCAGAGGATGCACAGGTCTCCCAGGAATGGGCCTGCCTCAGTCTCCCTGGCACGTTCAGCCATCGGCTGGAAACAGCCTGTGAGAATCATGACCTTGACACAAACATAGAGATGGATTTCAGAGCTAAGGTCTTTGGTCAATTACCCTCCTGTGACTGGTGATCTGCAAAGCAGGCACATTCTCATGGCCACCCCCAACACTCTACTTGGGAAAAGGATCACTGATCATCTTTATGTTGCTGTGGCCATGCTTCTTGCCCTCCCCTCAGCCAGAGGAACCCCAAGTTTTGGTACAACAACCATTACAAACAAATCAACTGTCCTCCAGGTGGTCAGAAGGACCCAAGTTAAGTCAAACTATGGTTCACCCTCTCCTACCACAACCAGGCCTGGGAAGTAACCAGAAGGTAGGAGCTACAACAGGGCAGAGTGCAATCACATTTTGGCCAGTGATTCTTCTCTGCAGAGGGAACTAGTCAAGGGTGACTTGACAGAGCTACTGCTACATGACCCCAGGGCAACGTTCACACTGCAGCCTATGTGGTTGGTGCCCCCTTGGGTTGTATAAGGCAACAGCCCACCTAGCGAGGCTTTGGCCAAACACCCATAACCTCCGTCAGGCTCTGCAGAAAGCCGCCCCTAACAAACTTACACTCCAAGTAAAAGGAACGTCCTTGCTCTGCCTACCAGACCCTGCTGTCCTCCTGCAGAGGGATCTGAAGGACTAGCAGAGCATATAATGACCCAACCTCTCTGCACTTGCCAGGCAAGCAGGCTCATCAAGGGCAAAGATCTCACACCAGGGTCTGATAAAGAATCATTATGTTTCCAGTCTTCGTCTCCTTAATTGTTTTGAAAAAAAGAATGGAGCTGGCAATGAGAAGGGCTGGCAGCCAGGGTCCCTTACTCTGGTCTTCCTTTATTACAACACAGCAAACAGATGAGGCTGTCAGACAGGGACATTTCCCCCGCCCCCCATGTCACATACCACCCCCTTTGCCTGCCAGCTAACCTAACGTCAGATCATGCAACCCCTTCTAAGATAAGAAAAGGCCTCAGAGAATTTGTCAGTGAGGCCTAAATTGATCTTGAGGTCCAGGTGGAAAACTGCCCCAGCCCATCAAAATGTCCACTTTGCTGTTCACCATAAAGAGTGTGCACAGGGAAAGACAATTACTTCAGCTTTTCTTCCTGCTCTCCCTGGCACAATTACTCACCTGGGCATTAGGGGGAAAAATGTTTCCTACCACGTCCTCCACAAAGGCATCAGTTCTATCTCTAAATCCAGTATTCTGTTCACCCTCTCTGACAGGTCCTATGTCTACGTACCTTCACATAGCCTTGCACATAGGAGAGGCCAGAGGAGTGTTTGCTGAAATAGCTGCCCATTCCTGCCAACATCCAGTCTCTTCATGCTGCCTGTTTGCACTGAAGTGAAATGTCACATTTGTACTATATGGTCAGAGCAGATAAGCCCAGATTGAACACCTGACCCAAATTTGGCAAATCAGATTGTCTGTCCTGGGAACTTTGAACTAGAATTTAAAGTCTGATGGGATTTGTGTGTGTGGCTGGGAGCGGCCGGAAATCATATTCCACCATGTGGACAGAGGAGAGGAGAAAGCTGGTCTGCAGAGAGAGAGTGAGTATAACAGACAGATGGAAGCACGTGCTGCCAGCACCCGCTCAGGTGCCTGGTTCTACTTCAGTGCACACTGGCCAACTTCCAAGTGCCAGCATTTGCCTGAGAGCTTCCTTCAAAGTCTTCCTCAGCAGCTCCAAACCAATGACAGAGAAATTAGCGTATAAATACCTCAACTCCCTCACCTCAAGGTGCGATAACCCTGTGTGTTCTAGAACACTGATTATAAACCAGTCCAATTTTCCCCCCAAGGGACATTTGGCAGTGTCTGGAGACAGTTTTGGTTGTCACAGCCAGGGGAAAGGGAGTGCCATGGACATCTGTGGATAGACACCAGGGATGCTACTAAACGTCCTATAATGCTCAGGACAGTCCCCACAACAAGGAATTATCCAGCCCAAAATGTCCATAGTGAGAAACTCTGCTCTAGAGGAAAAGATTGAAGACTAAGTGCCAGTTACCCAGCGCCAGTAACTAGCTTGCTAAGGTACCCTTGACTGGCTGCCCTATCTTCCTTCCCTCCTCCCCTACAGTGTTTTCTTTGACCTCCCAAACTACTTGCACTTGAATCCTTAAGTCAGGATCTGCCCCTGGGTGAACCCAAACTGAAATACTGAGTTTCTGATATGTCTTCGGTTCCTGATTCCAATGCTTCCTAAGATGCAAACAATTAATGTCAATAATGAGGGTCAGCCAACTGTACACTTTTAGAGTGGGCACAGTCAACCTACAAGACTACTCTCACTTCTAACAACAACTGTAGGTTCAAGGGGTTATCAAAACCACCCTCAGTTTCAACCCAGGGGATAAATCAGGCTAGACCTGCTCTCTTTATACAGCTTTTTTCCTTTCAAGGACCCACCGCGTTCTCTAATCCAAACCTCTATTGAGATTAGGGTGACCAACCATCCCAGTTTTCCCAGGACTGTCCTGGTTTTAACAATTTAAGTCCCACTTTCCAGGAAATCCTTCGGTCCCGGGCAAACCAGACAATTGGTCACCCTAATTAAGATTCACCATTTGGAGGGTTTTAGTGCTGGAAGCTTGCCTGGCCAGTGGATACTCCAGTCTCCATTTGAAATCAACATGAATATATTTTATGGGTCAAAAACATCAAGAAAGGGGGGCAGGGCGGGAATGAGTGGCTGGATTCAGGCACACTCCTCAAGCTCATAACATTACTGAACACCAGACCCGCAGGCTGGTTGGACTGAGAGACCTCCCACAGGGCCACATGGAACCTCTCGGCAGTGAGGCATCACAGCTTGGTGGTGAGATCATGCCTAGAAAGACTTCTGAATGTGTGAACTGCTGAGAGCCATCATTAATTATATATTAGAGGGCACTCAACCAGGAGAGCTGGTAAGCACAGCCAAAGGAAAACCTTCAGTGGTCAGCAGTTGGAATTAGAGATTGCCTCATGTTGTGATTGACATCAGCCATCTCCAATAAAGGGATGTGGCCCAGAGGACTGTCAGCCTCAGGGGCTTCAGGATCACAGTGTCACAATCTTGTGCTTGGGGAACATGGGCATTGCTTGAAGAGAGACTCAGAGATATCACACTGGCCATAAAAATAAAACTGATAGTCCTTCAATTCTCAAGTCCGAAAGAATCCAGTATTATCCTGCAATCTGGGGGCACATTGGAAAGTCTTACCCGCAGAGAGCTCAAAATCTAGCCATAGAAACAGACAGAAAGAGCACAACGTATAAGGAACCACCACCATATTTGCAATAAACAAGTTCTCTAGGAGGTTGTGACATTCATTTCCTCTATAGGTGTTTGTTGAGCATTACAGAGCACATCAGGCATTATGCCAGATGCTAGAAACCCAAGAGGGGAAAAGTCAGGTATCCTTGACCTCATGAAGCTCATATTCCAGCAGATATGAAACTTCCGATGATATAATTGTATAATGAATAAATATTTGGTAAACACTATGAAGGAGAATGAGAACAATAATATTTGAGCAAAAAAAGTTTTTGGCTTAAAACAATAAGCAAGTCAGTGTTGTCATAATTCAGGTGGACAACAGGGAGGAGGATTACAGGGGGAACGAAGCCTTGACCAGACAGAGACCATCTCTCAAGGGCTGGAGTGACCCTGGCAGGAACTGACTCAACTAAAGAAGCTGACCCAGGAGAAGGCGGCAGAATGGTCCGGCAGTGATGGAAGGAAGAAAGGGGGCAACCACCAGGAAGGTATGCTGGGTCTGAGTCTGAAAGGGCCACTTACTTCTAAGACTGAGTGAAAGCAGTTAAGGTATGACTGGCCTATGTGGAAACTACCTGGTAAAGACACCAGCTACGTGCTATTCTCACCCTCCTCCTTCATCCGGTCAGTCAGTAGTTATTGAGTCTCCCCACTCTGCGCCAATCACTGTGCTGGATGCTGGGTTCATACCATTCTGAAAGAGTCATAATTTCTGCCCCCAAAGGAATGCTGCCTGGTGGGGCAGCTAGACAAGTAAATAAGAAGTTATGACGGGTGTGATAAAGCTATAATCGGGTAAGTAGAGAATGCCAAGAGTGCTCCTCCCCCTGCTAACACATTACTCTATTCAAATCAAGTCCTACCCAACTAATCATGGTTCCCTCACTTTGCCTACTATGGATGCCATTTCTTCCCATAATGCTTTACTCATGCTGTTGCAGATGCCTGGCGTTTCCTTCTCCTCCCCACGTCATCTGGCTGAGTCATACTCACCTTGCACAATACTCCTATCCACATGTTCTGTCTCCTCCTTTGCTCTGTCATGGTGCATACGGCATTCCCCTACTAAAATACTTAACACACTCTAAGGCAATTCTTGGCTTATGTATCTTTCTTCTCTATTAGACATGAGGAAAGGGCCCATCCATGTATCATTTGTGCTGTTTCCCAATTTATTCGTTCAGCACAGTGCTGAAGGTTTCTAAATGAATGAATGAACACATGAATGAAATGGGATGATCAAAAAATGCAACTTCTGGGAACTAAAAAAAAAAAAAAAAAAAACAGAGGAATGAGGCATGAGGTTGATAATTCTTACAAAGATAGGCAAAGATGACTGTGCCCTTTGGCAGGATTTTTTTCCCAACAGTTTTCTCCTTTATTCTGGTTTTTTAAAATGAAGAACTGCACATATTTAACGTGTACAATTTGATGAGTTTGGACATACATGAACAGCTGTAATATATCTATTACCACAAGGTAATAGATATATCCAACACCTCCCAGAAAGAAGGCTGACTGATCTGGGCCACTCTGCCCCAGAGTTGGTCTTTTGAGCCACTCAGACATTTAGAGTCAATCATATTATACCAATCAGTGACATTTACAGTCCCCAGGTACATTCCACCTGATCAAAAATATAAATACCCATTTGCATGCATAGGTACACATGACCTGCTATTTAGCCTTTTAATCACAAAGAAAAAAATACATTTGTTCACTCACAACTACAGCGTATAAGCCCCTGAACTCTGTCATTTAACATCTGGAATTCATCACCAAGGTTATGCTATTCAAAGAGCCTGCAACAGGGAGATAGGATAAGCCTTAAAACTTTTACAAACACGGAAGTGGGCTGAGAGGCAGGGTAGATTACAAGCTCATCTTCAACTTAATTTTGCTTCTGGACAATTAGTTTGCAGGTCAAGTGGCATTTACTAATAAAACTAAGGTTGACAAAGCCATGAAAAACACATTGTGTTAGAAGCAAAAGCCTGGGGGAGGTTGAAAGTCTTTGAGAAAAATCCAGATACCTCTCAACATATGGCTGTTTTCAGAACTTAAAGATTTTGTTTGGTTTGGTTTTTTAAGTGGTCTCTTCTCACCTACAACCAGAATCTTACCACACTTTACCGGGGAATAATCAGGGTGGTGTTCTTAGGATAGCCCAGCTCCTTGCCTTGTGCCATGTGAACTGTGTTCGCTGTCCCTCAGGAGCTCTACGACCTCAGTGAGCTTGTAAGTTATGAGTCCTTCACCAGGCAGACTGCCCAGGGTTGAGTGCTGTTCTTGGTGTGGGATTTGTAGCCCAGGTGAGAACTTAAGTCACCTTGACAGCCAGGGGGGGGTTACACCCACTCAGGAAAGGAAGCCTTCCCACTCTGGAAGAGCCACTTGGGGACCAATAGGGCAGAGGAAGCCTGCAAAAGAGCCAAGAGCCATGTAAGGGAATCCCTGGGTCAGAGAATAAGAACCAAGAAGAGTATGGACTGTGGAGTCAGAGCTGATTTTGAATCCTAGCCCTATTTTTTGTTTGGTTGGTTTTTCATTTGTTTTGAGCTGGGTTGCTTTATGTCTCTGAGCCTTAGTCTCCTCATTTTTAAAATGTTAAAAGTAATAATAGTATCTATCTAATTAAATTGTTGGGGATATAAGTATTCAATTATGTAAAATGCCTAGAACAGAGCAAGGCACTCAATAGACCTCAGTAAATGAGTCTTACCATGCATTCGATAGTGTTTCCTACGCGATAGCGTGTCCTATGCAATAATTGTCCAAATCCCTACTGGTTGTGAGTCTTCAGTTACAGTCTCCTGAGAACAGGGAACATGGGAGCTTATGATCTGGCCTGTATACAGCCCCCAAAATTTGAAGGCTTTAAATACTGATCACAGATACCCAAAATGTCAGAACTAGAAGAAACCTGAGAAATTGTCTAGGCTGAGTGCTTTCCAAAAATTTTTTTTAGACCCATAACTTGTCCTTCAAACAAAAAGTTTCTGCAGAAATTCAATACAAAACAGATAGAGCAAAGTTAATTTGGTTGGAGTGGGAGTGACAGGGCATGGCAGAAACCACTTACTTGATACTCGCAGCCATCGCTGCAGTGATCCCTTGAAGCATATCCACAAGACCCCCAAGTCCCCAGATAACATAGTTAGAAAACTAGTGGCCTGGTACACCCTCCTATTTTATAAGTGGAGAAACTGAAGCCCAGAAAGGTTAAGTCACTGCCCCAGTGACACTCACAGATTGAGTATAAAGCCAGGTCTGGAACTAAGACTCTTTGCCACCAGATGATGGTCAGTCCATCATCATCACGTGAAATAATAAATTTGTCTTTGGTGCTCTCCCACCTTCCCAGCTCATGCTCTATTTCCTCCATCATCTCCCAGTTACCCAGTACTCTCATTCAAATCTCTGACAACACGATATTGTAGATCAATGAGACTTCGATTAAAAATAATAAGTAAAAAAAATTTCCCCTCTAAAACTAGCATAGCCTTCCACTCCAGTCTGCCCTCCCCAGAGTATCCCATCCTCCACAACTCTTCAGTTTCTTCTTCCCTCTCAAAACTATCCGCCCTCTCTCATTCCCTCAAGACCCTGCTCACTACTGATCTACATGCTGACAAACCAATCAGTAAAGAGATAGCTTTGAATGCTTGTATATTACCCAGATAATTTCTATAAGTGTATTTTAACAAGAAACTTCTAGTAGCCCTTCAAAGAAAAAAAACTTTAAGAGGAGATTCATGTTGACCACTAAGGAGGTTTTAGACACATGCTCCTTCAAATCATACCATGCCTCACCTTACAACACTGGAATCACTCCACCAATGGCACTGGTCACTTTGGCTACACCTATGACCCATACCATGCTCCCATTTCTCACTCACCTCCAAATCCAGCCAATTTATACTATTGTCACTTATCATAAGGAGAGGGGATTTCTGTTAAGTCAGAAGTGAAAGACTAGAAGGGGAAAGTGGAAGCCAAATTAAACACACCAAAAGGAAACCTGACTCAACAACCCCAACTGAACTTTCCACAAAAAGTTACCCATCCACTGTTCTCAGTTACCTGATATATAACTATACCTGAGCAGTGCAAAAATCACAAGCACTCTGTACATAGTGCTGCAGAAATAACTGGCAATCAGAAGACCCAGGTTCTAATCCCAACTGTGCCATTAACTAGCTGTATGGACTTGGAAAATTCTCATTCCCTCTTTAAGTCCATGTATCCTCAATTGTAAAATGGAGAGTGGGGTTGTCATGGCCCTAAAGTCCTTTGAGAGATAATTTTGTATGATTCTGTCATTCTTCAAGGTATTTACCCTTTGGGAAAGATGGTAGAGACAGCTGGCCTCCAAAAACATGTGCTCCTCTTCCTGTAGCTTCCCCTTCTCTATTGAGAAGCAGCAGCCTTCCAGGGACTTCTTCTCCCCATGTCCCTGTATCTAGGTAAGACCACGGGACTAGTTCTTCCCAACAGAATACGAATGAAAGTGATGCATGTCACTTCCAGGCAAGGTCATTAAGACACAGGTGTCCTTCTTCCATACTCTCTTCCCCTATCTCTGGCTGGATGCGGAAAATTCTGAGGGCCTAGAGGAGGCAGAGCCACAAGACAGAAGGAGCCTGGGTCCTTGAGTCACCATATGGAGGAAGCCACACTGACCAGGCATACTCATGCTGGACAATTCCATGAATGAGAAGTAAACTTTTCTTGGGTAAAGCCACTGAAATTTGGTAGTTTACTTCTTACAAGCAGCTAGCATTACCCTAACTACCACAAAAAAAAACACAGAGTTCTGTATGATTCAGACCTTTGATACAATTTGAAAAATATTTATGGAAAGCACTATGCTAAGAGCTGGGAAGACTGAACAATGAGAAAAATAGTCCCTTCCCAGGCTCAAACCCAGTAGAGAGCATAGAGACATACATTCCTAGTAGAACATAACATATTACTATATGTTGTAAAATGAGATAAATTCCGTAAGAAAAGCAAAGATCTGTGGAGAAGGGAGAAAGGGAGAGTGAATAAAGCCCATCCAACGCACTCCACTGAAGACTATTCTGGAAAACATCCGAGTGAACCATAATTAGTTCCCAGGTTGAGTTGAAGTTATGTTTCAGTACATTCCTGTCTCCTGATACTCAGGGTGACCCAACTGCCCTCTGGTTAACACACACGGTTTGGGGGTAATGGCTGCTCCCCTTGACACACCATGAGTCCCAGCATGCCCATGTTCAGCCCAGGCACAAAGAATGTGATTTGCCTGGAGCTGTAGTTCATCCTTCCCTAACTCTTTAATTCTCACAGATGAAGGAACAAGATACGTCAGGCCCACCGACCACCCAGAGGGTCTGAGGGGAAATACAATTACCATCATGGGAAAGCAGCCTGAAAGGGCTGATCCTGAGGTATTTCAAATTTGCTAACACCTCCGAAAGGAGAACAGTTGGATATTAAGTGGTCACTAGCCACTGAAAGTTACTCTAAACTACTCAGGGTTCGAGAATATTGCCATGTATTACTTGGGGACTTGTCAAAGTATTACTTTCATTACACTAATAAATACTGTGAATGTCAAAATAAAAAATACTCTAAGTTCTGGAACTTGTCTTATCTAAATCTATGTGATCTGGAAATATTTAGCAAGGGAGCCCTGTAATACAAAACAGATACAGAAAGGGTCCTGAGGAAAGCCCTTGGGAAATGCCAAACTATTAATTACACATTAAACTGAAACTCTCTTTAGCAGCAATTGCCTCGGCTGCAAAGAACAAAGCCAAATGTATTCCAGGGAAGGAGAGAGGAATCCAAGTTCTTTGGCTCCTTCCAGTAAAGGCCCTTTAAAGGTGAAAAAAATTGTGATGGCTATTTGAATTTTGTTTAGATTATGGAGAGAGGAGAGGAGAAGCTTGCGTATTTCTACTTCTCAAATTCAAAAAAAAAAAAATTCTGATTTTTTACTGTAATCATGAACCTAAACTAAATAAAGATTTGAATGACAAAAACTCCAAAGGAAAATTTGCCAGGAAGACGCTAACTTCCTACAAACCTGTCTAGAAGCCCTCTTCTCACATGAAATCTGTGTCATTTTTCAAAATATTTCAATTTTAAACCTAAAAAAGAAGAGAAAAATAACATAATGTGCATTCAAAGGTGAACTTCACGTACATACACATTGATGAGTGGATCATACTTTCTGAGAATATCCACTTCGATGTAGCATTTAACTATGTAATATGTGTTCTCAATTATTTCACAGAAGAGCATAGAATATATAATCATTAAGTAGTAACACTGATGATGCAGACTGATTAGGTCGAATTCAGAATGCACATGAATGTGACAAGCACACAGAGGGCATAGTCTTGCAAGTGGATCATAAAAAGAGCTCAACCTCCACATAAAAGCCCAGCAACTTACCTGCACCACCCCAGCTAAAACCGCCCAGCTCTGCACTCTTCCAAGAGTCATAACCACCCACAATGACGCATCCTTGGGCTCTAGTGGAAGCCCCATAATAGCTAACATGCTACACCGGGCCTCTGAAGCCTGTTCTTAAGTTTTATCTTTATTTATGTGCTTTATTCCCCCACAGCCTCCTTGATGAGGCCATGTAAGTGCTGGGTTCTGAAGCTGGTGCAATCCTTGTTTTTCCTTTGACTTTTGCCATTCAAATCTGGATCTCCACCCATGAGTCCCTGGTTGCCAGCTGGCTCTTGGGTACCTACTTGGCAGAAACCACTTACTCTTTTATTCCATGCTACCTGGCTTCTTCCTGCCACAAGGAGGTTTTCCCAAAGCGGATGAAAGGCATTTCACACAGGATGAGCGATTATTTGTGTTGTGTTTTGCCACCAAGTCTCTTTATTGCTCTCCTGGGCAGAGCTGATAGAGTTCCTCTGAACAGCTGTAAAGGATATGAGCCTGGGAAGTTTCTAGTCAGTTACTTCATTGGCTGTGATCATGGCATTGATAAATTTTATTTTGTGGTTCATTTTTTTACAATCTACTCATTTCTCCAAAAGGTGTTTCTGCCAGTAATACATTTTTTTAACCTGTAATAAAATGTTAGTAATAAAACAAGAATTCGTAATGTGGAAGATATTGTTGAAAATACTCTTCAGACCCATCCAACTTGTTACATGTGTGTAGTGAGTAAAATTCAAATGATAAATTGCTTCCATATTAAGATTAATTATAAAACTAATCTTAGAAGCATGTTTAAAATCACAGTAGTAGATTCATAGTAGCAGGAGTATAAAGTGTAGTCAGGTGGTGGTGAACTAGAAGAGCTACTCCTCCTACTAAAACACAAAAAAATTTCAGGCGAAAAAATGACAGGTTCACAAAAGATCAATTTATATCATGTATTCCAGAAAACTGGACATGGAAAAACTTCCCATTCTGCATTTGGCCCTATTGGCAGAGCCTCAGTCTTTAGAGGCACCTCTCTAGCAAGCATGAATTGAATGCTCTTAGGTCAAGTTCTGTTTCTCCAACCACTGCAAAGACCAAGGACTAAATGTTGAGTTCTTAGTTGAATGGTCAGTCCACTTTGCTCATTTCAACTCTCCTAGCACTAAAGTTGGATAGACATTTTTGCAGTCAATTAATTGACCTGTATTTCCAAGGGGAAATAAACAAATTGATATCAAAAGGACGATGAAGTACACATAGACACTGCGTACATAATGTATTGTATGAACTCTAATATAAGCACTAATCCAGACTCTATAATATGTAAGTAAAGTATATGAATATAAAGTAAAATAATAAATAAAAGTGAATAAAGGGTATATAAGTAAAATATTTAGAGCTTAAAAATATATAAGTACATATACTTACATACGTAAATAAAGTAAAAAGCATAGAGTATAAAAGTAAAGCATGTAAGTCTAAAGGTATGAGTATATAAAAGTATATAAATACTAATTCAGACTATCAAAACAATGAATTCCTTCCTTAATATTTAGATAATTGCTTCAACCCCTTAAGGAGGGGGAAAAAAATCTGCTACAGACATGTACAAATGAACCAATCAGCTGTCCACTTTACCTGTACAGACACAGCCAGTACAGACAAAATAACTGGGGTGAAGTTAGGCCACAGACAGTTTTTCTTGCAATTGGTTACTTTTGTTTGTACAACATTTATTTATTTATTTATTTGGTATAATTATAATGCTACTAAGAAACTTGACATGAAATGAAATCTCTGCTTATGATGTGGTTTTATACTTCACCAAATTTTTATGCAGGAAAAAAGTAATGAAAAAATGTGTCAAAAGCAAGTGATGTGGGGCTTCCCTGGTGGCGCAGTGGTTGAGAGTCTGCCTGCCAATGCAGGGGAGACGGGTTCGTGCCCTGGTCCGGGAGGATCCCGCATGCCGCGGAGCGGCTGGCCCGTGGGCCGCAGCTGCTGGGCCTGCGCGTCTGGAGCCTGTGCTCTGCAACGGGAGAGGCCGCGATGGTGAGAGGCCCGCGCACCGCGATGTAGAGTGGCCCCCGCTTGCCACGGCTGGAGAAAGCCCTCGCACAGAGGCGAAGACCCAACACAGCCAAAAATACAAAAAAATAAATAAATTTAAAAAATTTAAAAAAATTAAAAAAAAAAGCAAGTGATGTGAAAAAGAAAAAGAGCTATAACATTTCTAATTTGTATGCTACATTTCAGGATATTCACTAATTTTAGAAAAATAGACAGTATTCTGCTGAAATCCTCAGCTGTTTCCCTGTGAATTTCTAAGAATGGGGAAGTCCATTTCACCTCAGAGTATTCCTGGTGTTCATGACTCCTGAGTTTCAAATCAAACTTGAACATTTTGGGGTTCAAGTTTGTTTTGTCTCAGTGATACATGGTTTCCTGTTTATAAGAAAAAAGAAAAGTCCTTAAAAAGCTTATAAAAAAACTCAAAAGGCTTCTTGGACCTTGACTCCCTCTTGCAAAACAACATTTTGATGAGTTAAGTGTAAATAAATCTGAAACATATGATTAAATTTCCATTAAAATGCACACAAGTTTAAAAATTATGAGGAAAAAATTCTGGGCAAAACAAGCTCTATGCTTTTGCTAACCCCATAGCACTTGAAAAGTGGCTGGGTGTGTCCAAATCATTGCTAAGTTTGCCATCAGTAAGTGAATACACCTTTCCAAGTTTCTAATGTAATGCTCATCATTTTAGTGCACCATTCATCACCCCAGAGCTCTGCCACAGAAACGAGTGCCAACATGATTGACCTTCATCCGGCCATCTGGTACGCTCCCCTCAGCTTGCACCTTGGAGTCTACGCCCCCCAGCACCTCCTGAGGGAATGGGTCCAGGCCAGGATGTGCTAACCCCAGAGCTACCCTAGGAGATATGGGCTATTCCCAACAGCTCAGAAAACAGACAAGTGTGTATGGTGGGCAAAGGGACAGGGGCCTTAGCCTCCACACTCAGGAGCTTTCTTGGAAGACCCCTCTGAACCACGAAGAAAAGAACTGGGCTCTCAATGCATTAATTGAAGTGAAAGGACTATCTTTGTCATCTGTCCCTCTTTACTGTACACTAACCTAAACTCTCCCTTTGGTTTGGTTCAGCAAAATACTGGCAGCGAATCAAAGAAGTACTGTAAGACCATGGATCTCATTTTCAAACTAAACATGGAAAGTAAGCAAAAAAAGCTGGGGTAAGGCTCTGAAGCATGATAGGCGTGCTCACTTTCCTAAGGCACATGTTCTTTATGACACCCCACACTGCCTACCTCATGGAAAGAACCCTCAAAGGAGTCTCCAAAAGTCAGTGTCAGTGTCCCCAGGTGTTCTGTAAAATCTGAGAATTGTAAAGCTAGGAGAGGCCTTACAGGACTATCATCTCTAATCTACCCCCACCCTATAGATGAGGAAATGAGGCCCAGAGAAGCTGAAGAGACCCGCAGACATCGCAGATATTATCACCACCTAATATGTCTCATAGCCTGAGCCTAGAGCTATCTTCACTGCATCAGGCTGGCACCCTGGTGCCTCTCACCCCTAGTCCTTTGGTGGTTTACCTGCCTAAGAGTCACAGTGGGATATCACCTCACACCTGTTAGGATGGCTATTATCAAAAAAATAAGAGATAAATTTAGGAGAGGGTGTGGAGAAAAGGGAATCCTGTACACTGCTGGTGGGAATGCAAAGTGGTACAACGATTATGGAAAACAGTATGGAGGTTCCTCAAGAAATTAGAGGACTCCACTGAAGTCTCTTGAGAGATAACTAAATTAACATCATAATATTGCTAGACTCTATATATCAGTTCAAATTCAAAGAAAGAGTCTGGTTAAACATGGAGTATTGACAGCATGAGTTTATCACCTCTTCCTACTTAAATCCAAATAAAATACAGCAAAGGAATTTTTTTAATCTTTTAACCCATAAAGACAATGCGGAGATTTCAGAAGGCAAAACATTTACACTAATTTTGGAAAGATGGAGTTGAAGGAATGATGTGTGACTTAGCGAAGCAGGAGAAATGATAAAATTTGTGATTTGAGAGTCTACAGAGCTCACAATACCAAGGAGAGTTGTGTCAGCTTGCCGCATAGAACCTCTGACAGAGTCACATTTGGAGATACAAGCCCCACAGGAGGCAGCTGTGAAATTCTGCCTCCACAATCCCTGCCTGGGCAGACTAGGAGAGGGGACATATCTCTCTCCAAGTAGGTCCTTTCTCCTATTTCTCCCAAACAAGAATTGACCTGGCCCTGGCTCCTGCCAGACACCACAGCCTTGTTCTCTGCAAGAAACCAAGCTACAGAGGCTTCAGACTCAGGGGCACCAAACATAAAGGAAAGCAGAGAAGTGTGTGGGGCTAAATATAAGGGGAGAAAGTTAAAAATAGAACTACCATAAAACCCAGCAATCCCACTTATGGTTATACATCCAAAGGAAATGAAATCAGTCCCTTGAAGAGATATCTGTACCCCCATGTTCATTGCAGCATTATTTGCAATAGCTAAGACACAGAAACAACCTAAGTGTCCACCAATGGATGAATGGATAAAGAAAATGTGATAATAGATGATAGATAGATAGACAGATAGACAGATAATACATACATATATACATACAATGGACAAGTATTCAGCCATAAAAAAGGAAGAAATCCCACTATTTTTGACAACACGAATGAAGCTGGGGGGCATTATGCTAAGCAAAATAAGCCAGACAGAGAAAGAAAAATATTGCATGGTATCACTTAGGTACAGAATCTAAAAAAAAAAAGTCCAACTCATAGAAACAGTAGAATGGTAGCTACCAGGGGCTGGGGGGTGGGGTAAATGGGAAGAAGTTAACTAAAGGGCACAAACTTTAACTTCTAAGATGAACAAGTTCTGAGGATCTAATGTATAGTACTGTGATCATACTTAATACTGTATTGTATACTTGACATTTGCTAAGAGAGTAGATCTTAAGCGTTCTCAATACACACCAAAGGTAACTTTGTGAGGTGATGGATGTGTTAATTAACTTGATTGCCGCAATGTATATCAAATTGTGTACATGTATATCAAATAATTATGTTGTACACTTTAAATATGTACAGTTATATTTGTCAATTATACCTCGATAAAGCTGGGGGGAAGAGGGAATGACAAGATAGGAATTTGCAGCTAGAAAGGACAACTATCCGAGTTAAACGACGGTACAGTTGGCTTCCAACCATCTGCAGCAAGAAAGAGAGCAAAAATCTGGACAACTCACAGCAGGTGACAATTCAAACGGAAACGCTGTTTGTCCTGGGAAGGCACAATGTCACTGCTCAGCCACAACAGCAAATCTCTTTCAAAATTAAATTCAATGTCATGGGCAGAGATTGGTCTTCATCAACAGATGGGTGGGACACAGGGCCCTGAACCATGCTGGGCGTCACTGAAGAATGAAATCAGCAGCAGGGAAAGTGCATCTAAGTTTTAAAAATAATAATAAAGTGTGTGCGTGTTGTGTATGTGTGTTTTCACCCACACAGTCACACCTGCATGTCTTAGGAAGTGACAAGAGAGAAGGGAGCCCCTCTTTTCTGCTCTGAGGAGCCCTCTGCAGTGCTCTCTGGAGTCAAAAATAGAGAATGGAGCCCAAGGTGCTGATGCGGCAAAGTCTACGAAGGCTAGGATCCCTCTGAGGTTTATGTGATTCTGTACTTGGGAATCAGCACACTTGGTAAACTACATTTACCTTGTCATAGAACTATTTGCAAACTTGGCTATGAGTTTAGATAAAATGCATCACTACCTTTTACCAAGGCTCCAGAAAAACCTACAGATCAAAAATACCTCCCTCCTTCACTCTGATCGAATGCCTAGAATGTCACTCCTGGTGCAGTTCAGTTATCTATGGCTGCACAGCAAACCATCCCAAATATTAGTGGCTTATACAAACTGTAACCATTTTACTGTCTCTCACAATTCTGAGCCATGCTGGTCAGGTCTTCTCATCCACATGACGCTGGCGGGGCTGCAGGTATCTGGAGCCCAGTTGGGCTGAACCATCAGTGCACGTGGCTAGCAGTTGAGGCTACCTTCTGTAGCCTCTCCATGTGGTCTGGGCTTCTCATCTCATGGCAACTGTGTTCTGAGAGAGGACAGCACAAGAATGAACATTCCAAGAGGGAGCACATAGGAGCTGCCAATTACTGAAAGGCTGGGCCCAGATGGACAGTGGGTCACTTCCACAGTGTTCTATGAATCATATAACCACTGGCCTAGCCCAGATACAAGGGGATGGAGGAACAGACTCTTCCTCAGTCAGGAAAATGACAAACAATTTGTGGCCATCTTGATTCCACCACAGAGCCTCATTCCTTTTCTTCCGTATTTTTATCACACGTATAAAGCAGATAGCCATGGCAGTTGCAATACGTTAGTTTTGCACAAAACCATGATCTCAGCTCAGTGTAAATGTGGCTTGGATCCTTTCCTGAGAGGTCATTCCATGGGAGAAAGGGTATAATACATCAAAAGTACAGTCCAGTTCATCAACCCTTTCTGTATCTGTATCTTTTGCCATGTAATTTGTTAATGTCCCCCACTCTGACTCTGGGCTCATCCAAGTGACTTGCTGTTCCAGTGACATGTTAGCAATGTGATGCAAAAAAGATTTGAAAGGTGCTTCACAGTTGAGCTTACCCTCCGTCTTGCAACTCTGCCAACGTCATAAGAATATGCTTGGACTCACCTGACAGAAGATGAGACAGCTAGCAAAGCCAATTGCCCCAGCTGAGGCCATCTTAGATCACTGAAAAGCTAGCTGACCTCGCCCAAGATAAGTAAACAAGCCCAGCCAAGATCAGCAGAACCCTCTAGCTAACCCCCAACTGACTCCAGAATGAACAATAAATGCTAATTACATCACTGAGGTTGTACACCTATTTGTTACTCAGCATTATTGTAGCAATAGGTAACTGATACAGAAAGAATGTTGGGACTAGAGATGTCTGAGAGTAGTCAAGTTATCAAGAAAGAAAAAAGGAAACAGAAATCAAACTTGACACACTTTCAATTTTTGCCCTAACTGTTGCCATGTACAATTATTAAATATCTAATAGATTGAACTATAAATATTTCACAGAACTGATTCATTTGCAGCAGGGAATCATCTGGCACCAAGAGAGTGGGGCTTATAAACAGCTTGTGATGACAACAGGAAAGTGCAAAGAAAGAGCTCCATTTGGTTTCGCTGGAATCAGTCACATCCATGGGCACTTGGGGCTGGATGCAGCTCAGCAGGGCCCAGAGCAAAATGACAAATGAGACCACTGGGTGCGTGTACACCAGAGGGAAACCTGGCCTTTGGCTATGGTTCATTAACTAGATTGAGGTTTCTCCTTGAAAATCTGGGCAGCAGCTTTGAGAATCCTTCTAGGGATTTAGCCGTAAGTTTAACAGGCAGATGTAAAGGTTCCTTTTGTCTGAGTTTGGGTGTTCTGCAAGGTTTTAGCCATTGAGCTTATTTATTTTCTTTGCCATAAATTTTGAGCATAATGTGTGTGTATAATATATGTGTATAAGTATATAACTGTGTACACATCTGTGCGCCTGAATATATATCTATCTCAATCCATGTGAGTATACTGGGGAAAATCCTAGAGGAGCTATAATAAATAATGGGAAATGCATGAAGCCCTTAAAAAAATGGTAATAATCCATGATTCACATTGTCTGTCACAGCCACACAGAAATTATAGCCTCCTTGCAGGTGCAGTTTTACAAATATTTCTATCTTTTCTTTCCAGAAAACATCCTACGTTATCACGACGATTGTAAATTGTCTTATTATGTAACACACTGCTCTGAGCTTATGCAATCCAGTTTTAACAAGAAGTTGTCAGCGGTGGATGGACTTTTTCCACTGTAGATATACCCCTAAAATGTGTAACCATTATAATGTATAAGCAACACTAGAGTTAACCATAAATTTCAGGATAATAAAATAAATTGAATTCTCACGGTAACATTAAATTATTAGTCCTCTCTTTCATTTAAAATCTGTAATTAAATAAAGTATGTATGCAGTCACACAAATGCAAAATGGTTAGGCAACAGAAGAGTTTCGCATTCATTTTCCCAGATATGACAGGTGTGTTTTATTTGATGCAAGGTGCTACAAGGTCACATAAACAAACGTGAGCACAAAAATGAATGTAAAAGATCTAAGGACACAAATTATTAACAGAATATACAGATGCTTATATATTTTTTCAAGTATCTAATTAATACTACTACAGAATGTCCATATACCCAACCATATGATGGTTGGATCCATTTTGATTCAAGCTCTTTCTTGAACTACCTAGGAGACAGCGACCAAAACATTTTCAAGGACAAGAAAACATTTTTGTGGACAGATGCCTCCATACATAGACAAATTTAGTCAGTTATTCAGTCTCCCTAAGCTTTGAGTAAGTTGTGAGGTGGGGTTGGAGGAGGGAGAAGAGTTGGGGAAAACAGGAAGATGTTTCACTTTCAAAGATGTAGCTGGCTTTATGGCTTTGTGTTGCCCCCATGGAGGGCCATGCTCTCTAGGCAGATAGGTGTCAAGTGTGGAAGCCTAGATCAGAGATGGGGGAAGAAACTGATCAAAAGAGACTGAAGGTTTTTGTGACACTCAATTATCCATTTCCAGTAATAGTCTCTTTTGGTATTGAAAAGGCACTGAATTCATGAAAATACCTTTTTTTTTCTTTTTTTTTGCTTATAGCTTCAAAACTTTGAGATAATCATTCATACAAAAATATATACTACTACTTGAAAATCAGATTATTTCCAAACAAAACACAAGTTTAGAAGAATAAATAACCATTTGTGATCCATGACTGGTGCTTATTTTTTAAAGGAAAGAACCAAAAAGTTGTCTGCATCCAAAGGAGGAATTAACAGATCAGATTCACCCCTCCATGCAAGGGAACATTCGTTCCAATATTTAGTTTTAAATTCAATTCTAAAATTTATCTTCTTCCTAGATATAAGGAAAACCCTTTGTTCCCACAACCCTTCCTCCATTCCTCCCTCCTCATGCACTCTGGGTGGCAACTGACTCCTTTTTCCTTAGAAATCTAAGAACAAGAACATTAGGATCATGCCAAAGAATAACAATAGTATAGTCAATTACTGAGCTCTTAGACAGTGCCAAGCACTGTGCTTAAGTGGAGGAGATCACCATCTCACCTAAATCTTCCCAACACCACTCCAAGGTTTGTGCTATCTCCCATTCAACGGGGGGGAAACTGAGGCTTAGTAAGCCTCCTGAATCATGAAGGGCATTCATTTGTCTTAGGGTGGGGCCTTGAACATCAGCCAGCCAGGAAGTGGCAGAGCTAGGATTAAAATGCAGGTCTTCTTCCACCCAGCCTGATATCCCTCCTTTACACCAAGGCTGCTCTCCGAAGACTTTCCAAGGGTGGAATGGGCCAGCACCTAGGGGGGAAAAGAATGCCACTAGCCAAACTTCCTGGGAAGAATGAAAGACTATCTTCTCTGCCTCCAAATTCTCCTCCTCCCTTCCCATCTCCTGCCACCATCCTTACTGAACCAGCCAGCCTCACAGAAACCTGCCAGAGCTGCCATCCACATTTCCAGGTAAGTTCAGGCTCTGCCCCACTGTAGGAGAAAGGGACTCTTTTCCTGTGTCACCTGAAGATGCCACATATGTGCTCAGCGTCATCCTGCTGTTGTTACAGTATTTCCAATTTTTCCCAAGCATTTAGGGTTTGGTTTGGACAAACCTAAAAGACATTTTGCCCTGTGCTTTTTCCCATAATTTTAAACCTAAATGTATTTTATGAGAAATCTAATCCGTATGTTTCTGATTAATTTGTAAGAGCCATTTGATGTCCAAGGGCCTTTTAAGTTTTTATAAGCCTTTATAAGACTTTCCCTTAGAGCTGTTTTGCCAACAGAAAATGAACTTAGATCCCCACAGTTCGAGTTCTGTCCCAATCTCAACAATCACAGGACTCTCTGCTGAAACTATAATGCTTGCTGCTCTAAGAGTTGATCATCTGTAGCTGCCCCGGGGAACTAATCACTTATACCTTCGCTCAAGGGCCCCACCGAGACGTTGCTTATCTTATAAATGGGATGATGTTTAAGTTTCATTACCAAATACATACTTCACAATTTAGGCTGTGTTTACATCCAGCTACCAGAGAGACTCTTACATCTCAATTGAATGGTTAATTCAGTAGAGCATTAAGATCAGCCCCCATTAGGTTCCTCAAAAAACTAAAAATAGAGTTGCCATATGATCCAGCAATCCCACTACTGGGCATACATCTGGACAAAACTATAATTCAAAGAGATACATGCGGGGCTTCCCTGGTGGCGCAGTGGTTGAGACTCTGCCTGCCAATGCAGGGGACACGGGTTCGAGCCCTGGTCTGGGAAGATCCCACATGCCGTGGAGCAACTGGGCCCGTGAGCCACAGCTACTGAGCCTGCGCGTCTGGAGCCCGTCCGCAACAAGAGAGGCCGCGATAGTGAGAGGCCCGCGCACTGTGATGAAGAGTGGCTCCCGCTTGCCGCAACTGGAGAAAGCCCTCGCACAGAAACGAAGACCCAACACAGCCAAAAATAAATAATAATAAATAAAAAATTTAAAAAAAAAAAAAAGAGATACATGCACCGCTATGTTCATAGCAGCACTATTCACAATAGCCAAGACATGGAAACAACCTAAATGTTCATCGACAGATGAATGGATAAAGAAGACGTGGTACATATATACAGTGGAATACTACTCAGCCATAAAAAAGAATGAAATAATGCCATTTGCAGCAACATGGATGGACTTAGAGAGTATCATACCATCCAACTGAGCTGTAAGAGTCTCTCTGGTAACTGGGTATAAACATAGGCTAAATTGCGAGATATGTATTTGGTAATGAAACGTAAACACTTTTTTCCTCAACATATAGGATTATTTCTGTATTGATAATCTGGCTTCTACTCTCAGCTCTACAGTTTACTAGCTGTGTGACTCTGAACAAGTCACTTACTGTCTTCAGCCACAGTTTTCTTAACTATAAAATAGAAATTATAATTTACAACCATTTTGAGGACTGAAGACATTATGCCAGGCACTTGACAGACATTTAATAGACCAGTGACTCCTAAATTTTAGTCTTTAGACAGACAGATAGCATGATGAAATACATAGATTACACAGACATAATCAGATAGACAAATACATAGAATCAACATGATATATATAGAAATGATCTGAGGAACATGTTTGAAATGCAAGTTCCTGGGACACACTCCAAAAGTCAGCTTTAGTAGATCTTGGATAAGGACCAAGAACCTGCATTTTGACAAGCCTCTTGGTAATATAAGTGATCTGAGGACCACACTTTGAGAAACAATGACTTATGGTAATGTGAGGTAAGAGGAGACAATAAAATGTAATAAAAATTGTAATAAGATGATGATACCATCAACTGTACTGCAATTTTAAAAAGAAAAAAATTAAGTAAAATAACTTTTTAAAAATTTTAAAAGATTTTGATATTAATAATGAGGAGAAGGTATTGCCAATCGAACAAAGGAAGATTATGAAACACTTAAGGAAAAATGATTCACTGCTTTTTCTCAATACCTGCTTAATTATTTGTATTCTCAGAGGAGAAACATAAGCATGCACATAAAAGTAAATTCATGGATGTATTCTAGTTAACATTCAAAATGGGTTCAATCAATTTTACACCAAAGATTGTTAAATTTTTAGTTATAATGCAACCTATTGGAGAAAATGATTTTATTGGGGATAGAGAATGTTGAATTTTAAATTATAAATCAAATTTTTAAATTCAGCCTAATTTAAAAGTTCAAATCAGAGGACATAAATTGTCAATAACAGGAAAGTTGAGAGATTGAGAAACTTTAAATTATTGACTCAGGACTTTGAGAATACCAGCACGCTTATAGGCAACAGGGAAAAGAGGAATATCTTTACGAGACAAGGTTTCTTGAAGACACTACAGATATGTGGAAATAAAGCAAGACCAAGCAAATGAGAACAAGCAAAGGCTATTTATTCAGAGCTTGCTATAGCAAGAGTCAGTCACCATAACTCGCATTTTGGCAAAGACTCAAAGGCAGGCAGAGGAGTGGAGAAGCTTCATAGTGGAAAAAAGGGGGCTTCAGGTATGGCCTGATTGGAGGCTGTTGGCATGAAGCTACAGACAGACTGACTAGAAGTGGGGCATCCTAGGTGATTGGTTAGGGAACATACTTGGCTTTCTCCCATTGGTCTTAAGTTGGAAGCAAGGGCAAAAATTAGAGAAGCTGCCAGTTATTAATCAAGTCCTGGCCATTTGGGGCCAACTGTTATGGGGGTTATTGTTTGGGTTCCTAGATTGTTACTAAAAATAGCAGTCTGACTTCCTCCAAGTCTAATGGATAACACACTGGCTTCCTGGGCTGGTTATTACAAAAAATGGGTTGGTTTCCTGGGGAGGTTGAGGCAGGTTGTGGGTCAAAGTTCTGTTTTTATATATTGTGTGGCCATTATCCATCTGTATAATCAGTCCTTCAGATATAAATTTTTGCTAAGATGGCGGTGAAGATATTATCATTTCAAATTTATATTTATTTTATAACTGGCCATTACAAAATGGACTACTTCTTAAAAATTCCACCATGAATTCTCATTAATTATAATGGTTTTATATAACCTTTAACAATGAGACTACAGTATTTACTTACCTGTCATAAGAAAATTAATTTACTCATTGGTTATAGGAAAATTAGGGTAGCACTGTTTAACCTACTTATGCTCTGACTTAAATTGTAGGTTATATTAATTCAATCAGTATGAAAACTATTCAGATCTTCTTGAAGATGGGAAAAAATGATCTTTTTTCTCTTATCAATCACAGTATAGATAAAAATGTGCAATGACTTCAGCAGAAACATTTTAAAAACACAATACCATTCAACTTCTACCTTACAATAGAGAACTAATTCAAGGGCAGATTTAGCCTTCTCTAATTAGAAACATATAAACAATAGAACTTTTACTATTTTTGCAGGTAATCTGTAAGAGTTACTATTTTGGTATATAATTTAAAAGGAGCACCTAGTGGTATCACAAATTGGTGGCTGACTCTAAACTCTTCTGGGTAAAGAGTGAGTGCCATGGGGCTTCCCTGGTGGCGCAGTGGTTGAGAATCTGCCTGCCAACGCAGGGGACACGGGTTCGAGCCCTGGTCTGGGAAGATCCCACATGCCGCGGAGCAACTAGGCCCGTGAGCCACAACTACTGAGCCTGCGCGTCTGGAGCCTGTGCTCCACAAGAGAGGCCGCGATAGTGAGAGGCCCGCGCACCGCGATGAAGAGTGGCCCCCGCTCGCCGCAACTAGAGAAAGCCCTCGCACAGAAACGAAGACCCAACACAGCCAAAAATAAAATAAATAAATAAATAAAAATTAAAAAAAAAAAAAAAAAAGAGTGAGTGCCATGGACTAGACCCAGTGGAAAATCTCTGATCAGGCCCAGGATATATGGTGCCATAAATCATTCTTGGCCACAGAGAACAGACCATAAGACTCAGCTCAAGACCTGAGTCAGGGCCTGGGAGAACAGAGCGGCTATTAAGGCAGGCAGGCAGTAGATCCAGGCATGGAGTTCAAACGTTATGTCAAGGTCAGGATACCTCAAGCAACAGTTTGCACTGAGCAGTCCACTCATACAGGTGGAGCCCAGCAAAGAACTAAAGCAGCAGTAAAAGCTGGAGCTCAGTCAGGCCAGCAGGTGCCAATCAGAATACCTTTTCATGGCTGCAGGACAGGTTTGAGTCAAGACCCCAGTCCCAGAAAGCAAGTCTCAAAGAGGAAGACAAGGCACCAGGGTCTGCAGTCACAGGCCTCAGCATATGACCAAGAAAACCTGGACAAAATCAGAGGGTAGGAATTATATCTGGCGGGGTTCAGTTGAAGGAAGCAAAACCATTCTAGCTAGTTTCAGGAAAAAGGGATTCAACACAGGCAGGTTTTGCTGGGAATCTAACTGGAAGCCAGGAGGAGCAGGCTCGAGGCTGAGCCGCCAGGAACGACCCCAGGTAAAACACTGCCAAATCAGTCTGCCAGGGGAGCAGGTTCCTCTGCCAAAAATGAAGAAGATGGGGAATCAAGATGCTTCTACCACCTCCACAACAGCCTCCTGACTCCACAAAGCTAGGAAGTAAGCACGGGTACAAAAGTACAAAACTACTGCAACTGTCACTGCAAGTCACCTCTTGACGTTCACACCAAGAGGCCCAGTGATCGGATCACTGCTACAGAAAAGGCAGACACCTCCTCTACCTTGCTTTCCAATAGACAATAGCCAAGCGGTGTTCCAAATATCACACAGTATGTCTAACTGGTGGCAATGGATTCTCATTTAGAACCCCAGCAAGCTTCCCGGTCTCTGCCATACAGAAAGGCAAGCCAAAATGTGGAAATAAGTAAAATCTCTAGGCCAAGACCCAGTTCCATGGACTGGAGAAAGAAATTGCTATTCCTCAGAGTTATCAAGCATCTGGTGGTCATTCCTAGAGTACCCCAGTAACGTTTCATAATAGGGCAACTCAAGAAGCAATATGGAGTCCAGCAGTAGTCTTAATTAGAAAGATAGCCACTGTTTCCTGAGTGTCTACGGGTCAGAAACTTTAGGTACACTTTATATACTGCAAATTAATCCTACAAGGTGAATATTATCTCCATTTCACAGAGAAGGAAAATGAGTTTTGAGTAACTTTCACAAACATACAGCTACTAAGTAATAAAGTAAAAACTGGAGACTGGACTCTAAACCCAAAGCACCTCCTACTGTACCACACTGTCTCTCAGTGTTAACTGAGCCATGGGTTCCCAAGTCTTGAAGGAGAATTTAATTCTAAGTCCTGCCAAGTGTTGGCATCACAGCTGCTAATAAATCCTGTCCTGGATCAAGACTGAGTCTGGAAATGAAGTTGTCACAGCCTTTAGGTGAAGAGGCAGTCCAGTGAGACAGGAAAGATAGGTCAAAAGCTGGTGTTATACGTCTCAATGAGTGACCAAAAGAATAATAAATGTGTTTTAAGTAAAATCTTGAAATTATTTAAAATATGCATATACAATGAAGGGTTCTAGAGAACAGACTTTGATCCATGAAAAGGACCTCACATTTACTGAAGTTTATTCCTACAGAACTCTGGTTCCATGTTCTATCATCTGCCTTAACCCTTGTCTTTTTTTTTTTTTAATATATATATATATTTTTTGGCTGCATCAGGTCTTAGTTGTGGCACCTGGGATCTTTCATTGCAGCACACGGGCTCTTTGCTTTGCTGAGGTGTGCAGGCTTAGCTGTCCTGCACCATGTGGGATCTTAGTTCCCCGACCAGGGATCGAACCGGCATCCCCTGCACTGCAAGACAGATTCTTAATCACTGGAACATCACGGAAGTCCCTTAACCCTGTCTTTAACCAAGAGGACAGCGCCCCTCAAAACTATGTCATGTTCCACAGCACTGTTTATGGCAATTGCTCAGAGGACTCTTTTCCTCACCCTGCATCCTATTTGGCCTCCCTTGTTCTTAAGACAACAACACCATTTATCCTCTGGTTTTCCTCTTACCAGTCACTTGAGACAATTATCCCTCCTGACTGAGTTCCAGCCACCTGCATTCAAGGCTCCCCTCAAACAAGGAACATTCAGCAGTGGCCCAAGGAGAAACAAGAATAGTCAAAACCAAACACTTAGGTTCTTCCCTAATGTAAAACTATGTAAAACAGCTAGAACGTTATATAAAATTCTGATAATCAGATAACAAAGATTATGTTAATGGAACCAGGAAATTTTTTGAAAAGCAATGAAGAAAGTGGTAAAAGACAAGTACTATCCATAAAGATTTCACTGCTCACAAACTCAAAGAGGCTATGACCAAAATAAATAAAACCATGAACTATATGGATATGAGATGAACAAGACCTGCTGAGTCCTATGGTTGTTGAGTTTGAGGCTGAACTTGAACTACTAGAAATGTGTTCACCAAATACTGAAATGTAAAAATTCAAGACCATCTTTTTTTTTTTTTAACATCTTTATTGGAGTATAATTGCTTTACAATGGTGTGTTAGTTTCTGCTTTATAACAAAGTGAATCAGTTATACATATACATACGTCCCCATATCTCTTCCCTCTTGTGTCTCCCTCCCTCTCACCCTCCCTATCCCACCCCTCTAGATGGTCACAAAGCACCGAGCTGATCTCCCTGTGCTATGTGGCTGCTTCCCACTAGCTATCTATTTTACATTTGGTAGTGTATATATGTCAATGCCACTCTCTCACTTCGTCCCAGCTTACCCTTCCCCCTCCCCATATCTTCAAGTTCATTCGCTAGTAGGTCTGTGTCTTTATTCCGGTCTTGCCCCTAGGTTCTTCATGACCATTTTTTTTTTTTTTTATTCCATATATATGTGTTAGCATACGGTATTTGTTTTTCTCTTTCTGACTTACTTCACTCTGTAGGACAGACTCTAGGTCCATCCACCTCACTACAAATAACTCAACTTCGTTTCTTTTTATGGCTGAGTAATAGTCCATTGTATATATGTGCCACATCTTCTTTATCCATTCATCTGTTGATGGACACTTAGGTTGCTTCCATGTCCTGGCTATTGTAAATAGTGCTGCAATGAACATTTTGGTACATGACTCTTTTTGAATTATGGTTTTCTCAGGGTATATGCCCAGTAGTGGGATTGCTGGGTCATATGGTAGTTCTATTTTTAGTTTTTTAAGGAACCTCCATACTGTTCTCCATAGTGGCTGTATCAATATACATTCCCACCAACAGTGCAAGAGGGTTCCCTTTTCTCCACACCCTCTCCAGCATTTATTGTTTGTAGATTTTTTGATGATGGCCATTCTGACTGGTGTGAGGTGATATCTCATTGTAGTTTTGATTTGCACTTCTCTAATGATTAATGATATTAATAACACATTCTTTCATGTGTTTGTTGGCAATCTGTATATCTTCTTTGGAGAAATGTCTATTTAGGTCTTCTGCCCCTTTTTGGGTTGGGTTGTTTGTTTTCTTGATATTGAGCTGAATAAGCTGCTTGTAAATTTTGGAGATTAATCCTTTGTCAGTTGCTTCATTTGCAAATATTTTCTCCCATTCTGAGGGTTGTCTTTTCGTCTTGTTTATGGTTTCCTTTGCTGTGCAAAAGCTTTTAAGTTTCATTAGGTCCCATTTGTTTATTTTTGTTTTCATTTCCATTTCTCTAGGAGGTGGGTCAAAAAGGATCTTGCTGTGATTTATGTCATAGAGTATTCTGCCTATGTTTTCTTCTAAGAGTTTGATAGTGTCTGGCCTTACATTTAGGTCTTTAATCCATTTTGAGTTTATTTTTGTGTATGGTGTTAGGGAGTGTTCTAACTTCATTCTTTTACATGTAACTGTCCAGTTATCCCAGCACCACTTATTGAAGAGGCTGCCTTTTCTCCACTCTATATTCATGCCTCCTTTATCAAAGATAAGGTGACCATATGTGCGTGGGTTTATCTCTCGGCTTTCTATCCTGTTCCATTGATCTATATTTCTGTTTTTGTGCCAGTACCATACTGTCTTGATTACTGTAGCTTTGTAGTATAAAGACCACCTTTTAAAATTTGAGAAACTTAATTTAGGAAAGAGGAGGAAATACTATTTCACAAAGTAAAGATTAGACTGTGGAACTCATTACACCAAGAAAGTGGTAGAAATGGGAAATATAAATTAAGCCCCAAAGGATTTGGAAAATTTCATGAATGACCAAGCCAGAAATAGCTACTAAGAAAACATAGGTTATAACTAAGTTTAAAGATTGCCATCAAGCCTTCCTCCTGTGGGTAGGGATTCTGAACAGGGTGGAGTTTGGGGTCTGCATAAGGGATTTCCAAGCAGGCTGATGGCCTGAAGACTAGCTACATTCAGAGAGATTAAGTAAATAAATGTATTAAAGATAATGGGCATATATTTCTTACTACTGGAGAAGGTAGATACAAATTTGGAAAGGGGAAAGCTAGAATGAACCTTGTGGTGTTTGATTGGAACTGAAAATAGCAGTATAAATTATTTTTATAGAGAGATACAGAAATAAATACAAATGTAAATGCACACATATATGTTTATACACACATATATTTCCTAGTTCTGTCTTCTGAGAGGGCCTGGGTACAGTTACATCTCAGTAACAATAAGCACACCTACTGTTCAGGTATGTATTTCTAAATATCACTCTCCACCAAAAAAAATCAGGGCTTCTTGGACAAATGGTTGAGCCTAAGAGTAGGTCAGTGAAAGAACAAAATGAACCTGGAATATCTGTCTTGTGGGGCAAGTAAGGAAGTGATCAAAGAATGATCAGCGCATGTCAAGAGATGCAGAAGACAGTTTGAAAGGCTTCCCTCTTGTCAAGTCTGGGACAATTTGAAAATCAAAATAAATAATAATAGTAATAGATTATGATCCATTGAATAAACTGGAATCCAGAAGTCCACACTCATAAACAAATTTAAAAACTTAATAGAGAGAAAAGAAAGATCTTCCTTACAGTAGAATGTCAACTAATAAAAATAGAAAGAATGATGGAACTACAAAATCACCATTTGGCAACCACAATAGTAATAACTGAGGCAAGAAATATTCTAAAACTAGTGGGTGAAAGTGGGATGAAGAATGGGTTTTACAGTCTTAAAGTACCTGTCCACAAAATGTTTATTAATTGCAAAGGGGTAGGGGGAAGGAAATTACAGTGGAGAAACCTGGCAGACACCATCTTCACCAAATGATCAAAGTTATGCCACCAGTAATAGGGCAAGTCAACACCATATGCAACGCTTTGGTACAATATAAAGAACACAGACTCACTTCTGTGATATTCCAACCAAAAATACATAATGCTGGGGGACTTCCCTGGTGGTCCACTGGTTAAGAATCTGCCTTCCAATGCAGGGGATGCGGATTCAACCCCTGGTCGGGGAACTAGGATCCCACAACTGGGCCCACGCACCACTGGGCTACTGGGCCCGCGCACCACTGTGCCGCTGGGCAACTGGGCCCGCGTACCACAACTACTGAGCCCGCATGCTCTGGAGCCCGTGCGCCACAACTAGAGAGAAGCCCATGTACCGCGGCAAAAGATCCCGCATGCCGCAACAGAGATCTCGCGTGCCGCAACTAAGACCTGACGCAGCCAAATAAATAAATCAATAAATATTTTTTAAAAATACATAACCTGGGTCTAGTCATAAGAAAACATTGGACAGACCAAAGTGAGTCTGAGTGATATTTTACAAAATGACTAGCTTATAATCTTGAAAAATATAAAGATCATGAAAGTCATGGAAAGACTGAGGAGTTTTCAGATTGAAGGAGACTAGAGAGACCTGATAACTAAAAGCAATCACAATTCAGACCTAGATCCTTGTGCTGTAGAGAACGTTATTGGGACAACTAGCAAAACTTGAATGGGGTCTCTAGATGAAGGATGAAGGACATATGGGAATTCTTTGTACTACTTTTGCAACTTTTCTGTAAGTTTAAAATAGTCTCAAAATACTATCTTACTTTGTGAAATAGTATTTCCTCCTATTTCCTAAATTAAGTTTCTCAAATTTTAAAAGGTGGTCTTGAATTTTTACATTTCAGCATTTGGTCAGAAGATAAATGACAAACTGAGGGTGGGGGAAAAAGAGGAGACTGACATTAGGAAGAAACACAAATGCTCCAAGTACATTACCTGGGATCACCTCTTTGCATCGGAATACTGTGTAGGATGAAATATGATTCTAAGTCAGTATGGCTGTTGTCCCCGATTTAAAATGGATTATCATTGAAACACAGGGCTCTAAAATTGCAAGTGTCACTCTACCTAGAATCATCTTCAAAAGCTATGGAATTCAGTCAGTTCTCTATCATATTATCAAGAGTTATTGTATACAACATAGCCATAATTTAGGCCTCAGGCCATGAATTTTATGGGATAATAATGAAAGTAATTTTAAAAAGGGAGAGGGGAAGGAAGTGAGCTTTACGTAGTTAGAAGTTTGTGAAAGGGTAGGTATACAGGAGCCAGTTTACGTGCCTCTCCAGATTTGCTCATCCCCACACCCTCCTCCCAGGCCAACAATCATGGCCTCATCTCCTAACACAGCACTGAAGGCTGTCCTCAGCCCTTGAGTCCTCACGCCGGGAGTGAGGACAAGGCTTTAACAAAGCCACCACTGTGTTCTCTGCAGAGGCCTCACAGGGGCTCCAGTGCCCCGATCTAACCAAGGGTCCAAGGCCATGTTGTGAAGCATGGGATCTGCCTAACCTAGCAGCTACCCAAAGAAGACACGTAA
Organism: Balaenoptera borealis; assembly: GCF_965194805.1. Lineage (NCBI taxonomy): Eukaryota > Metazoa > Chordata > Mammalia > Artiodactyla > Balaenopteridae > Balaenoptera > Balaenoptera borealis. The sequence continues at coordinate 40,669,301 of NC_138876.1, forward strand.
CAATCCCTAAGTGCAGTAATATTAACACTTCACGGGTAAACCCTGAATAATGGAAAATGACTCCAGAGGATTCAAAAGTGTGTTGATTGCAAACAGCCTGTCTGGAAGACACAGCCCTCGCCTGGTCATGAGGTGCTCTCTCTTATGAAGCCGTGACCAGCTAGGTAACGCACCATCCAGCATTTGCTTTCCCTTTCTCTGTCTCAATTCCCTTTTTGCCTCAATCTTGCTGCCCTAGGATTGCACCTCCTGATAAATCCTTAGGATATGAACTTCGGCTCAGGCTACATTTTCTAGGAAACTTGTGTTAAGATAGTATCTCTTTTTTAAGTTAAACAGGTTTCTTCACAGGACTTTTATAAGCCTTTGACATGCTGGTGTGCATTGTGAGTCTGCAAGAATGGCATACTGTGTGTTGCAACCAAATTATATTGTAACATAGAACCCGTTTTGGGGAGAACATCTTGCAGTAATAGCGCTCCATGGAGTAAAAATTTGAGGAAAGCCAGGGTTGTAGACTTCCACTATAGAATAACTTATTATTACATGAATTCAGATGGGCTACAAATTTAACCTTGTTTTCCAAAACATAATAATTAATACCAAAGATGTTTAATAATACCATTATTCTTGAACCTAGGTTGTAAAATCAATGATATAAAATAAGGCCTCTCTAGAGGGTCAGAGGATATGAAAAATTTAATAACATAATTATAATTTATAAATTATAAACTAAAATGTTTATTAAAATTATAAACATTATTTTTACATTATAAAATTATAACATATAAACTCCTACCATGTGCCAGACAAAAGTCTAAGCCTTCACATACCACTCTGAGGTGGGCATTATTATTATCCCCATTCACAAATGAGGGAACTGAAGCATAGAGAAGTTTGTAACTTGCCCCAAATGCCACAGCCAGGGAGCAGTGAGTCCAGAGTTTGAACCCAGAGCCTGCATTCTAACCACTGCATCATCTCTACGTTATGATTAGTTCATACACTGCACTCACCCCTAATAAGGACACAAGACGTAAGTTTTTTGTTCCCACCCAGCTCAATATGGTACAAATAAATCAGGCTTTTGAAATAATCCCAAAGTTTTGGAAGGAGAGTCTTCTTTTGATGCTCCAAATTGTTACTACCCATATCTTTGTCTAGCTGTGCCTTTTTAGCAAACGGGCACTAGAGGGGCAGCCCTGTTTGGTAGGATTTGCTCTGGTAGCTGGGCCTCTCTAGGTCATCCCCTGCCATGTGGCTTGCTGTAGGCTGAGTCTGTCTCCTACTCAGCTGGGATCTGCTGGTAAACCCCATAAAGTACATGTTCATATGTTTACCAGATGAGCAGGTAAGGGGATGGAGGGAGAAAAAGGGACAGTGAGGAAAAGGACCAGAAATGGAGGGGGTACATTAAATCCAGCAGAAAGTGGAACAAAAATCCTAGGCAGATAAGACTAAAAAGATCAGGATGAGATGAGGAAAATCTCCAAAGGGTACGGTGTGTGATTTAAGGTAATCAGAGAACAAGCAGGTTTTCTTAGCAGGTAGGACAGAAGAGGAGGAAGTGAGAGTCACTCCCTCGGGAAATTTGATGCCTCATGCCCTGACCTTTAATAGCAAAAAATGTTTTGCCCCCTATAAGAATCCTAAGTACACAGCAAGAGAATAACCAGGGCACAGTGCAAAGAGTCTCAGCCCACCTATTTCTTTCTCTCATTTTTTAGCACTAGCGTGATTTTTCCATTAATGTAAAAATGTTGTGCTGAAGAGGGGTAGGAACTGGAGAAATGACCAAATAGAAAAATCTCCAAAGGACTTGTGGAGAAGGGATCCAATCCCATCAGGCTCATCACTGTACTGTAATGATAAATCTTGCAGATTTATCATTAATTTACATATATATATGTAAATCTAACTTACATATATATATATACTATTTCAGAATATGAAAATACTACCCTAGCTATAATATAAAGGATAGATGAAAGTAATTTATAATAAAGTAACTTTTGTGTTACTTTATGTTTCAATATGTAAATGCTTGTGCAGGACAACATAGCGGAAAATGTAACAGAATAGTCTGATGTACGCATTTGCTCTTTATGAGTGTTCACTTTTGAGAAAAGATCAGAAGTCATTAGGTATGAGAAAAACAGGAAAATGAAAGAAGGTACTGGTGCATACTAAAATTTATTATAATACACACACTTACCTCTAACAACTTCATATCTGGAGGCAATAATAAGGAAAACGGGGGACCTTACCTTGAAGATCAAGACATTAGAAAGGTGAATGGGAAATATGGGGGAGGGGGGCAAAGCTGTGCTGCAGGGACATCTTTCATTCTTGGGCTCTGCTCACTACAGGCTAATGGTGCTTCAAAGGAATGCCTCCACAGATTTCAAAAAGGCCCCAGTGAGAACAACTGATCCAAAAGTCTTCACCCAGAAAAAGGCTATTCTCTTGAATTTCAGTGTACATCCACTTTGACCACCATGGAAGTTGGGTTCACTGGCAAGATTCTTTCTTTTTTGGAAGGGCAGGCGGTAAGGTGCTATTTCAACTAAGTCTATACAACAAATACAAACTGAAAAGCTGGGGCTTATACATTAGGTACTGCATGATCATTCATATAACCAAAACACTCAGGTAAATGGTATCATTCTTTTATTAAATCATAAAAGATAGAGTTTCTGCCCCCCAGAATTCAAGTCTTGCACATTCTGCTTCAAATAAGTGGGTAACTTCAAGTCTTCCATATCACTGGACACCTTGCAACTTGGACCTTTTATGCTAAGATTCTGAGAAATTCAAAATCTTAAGAGTCAGAATCCTCACATGGGAGAAATCTTAGAATGGTAGAAGAAACAACTATCTTGAGCAACTATCATGCACCAGCCTCTAAGTAGGCTGCTTTACATTATAACTAAATAGGTTACTTTGCTCATTTAATCCTACTACAACCCTATAAAGTGGGCAATATAACACTGTTATCTTACAAATGAACCTGAGGCTTAGTAAAGTTAAGTAATTTGTCCAAGTCAAACAGCTAGTTCATGGCAGAGCCAGGTTTCAGGTTCCCATCTAGGTCAGACTCCAAGGCCAAGGCTAATACCAGCCATCACAATGCCACCAAGAAATTGAAGGGAAGCCACTATGGAAAACAGTATGGAGATTCCTCAAAAAATTAAAAATAGAAATACCGTATGATCCAGCAGTTCCACTTTTGGGAAATGAAAATGGGATCTCAAAGAGATATCTGCACCCCATGTTCATTACAGCATTATTCACAATAGCCAAGGTATGGAAACAACCTAAGTGTTCGTCATTGGATGAATGGATAAAGAAAATGTGGTGTATATATACAACAGTATTCTATTCAGCCTTGAGAAAGAAGAAAATCTTTCCTGCCATTTGCAACAACATGAATGGACCTTGAGGGCACTATGCTAAGTGAAAATAAGCCAGACAGAGAAAGACAAATACTGTATGATATCACTTATTATGTGGAAACTAAAAAAGCCGAACTCATAAAAACAGAGAATAGAGTGGTGGTTACCAGGGGGCAGGGACGTGGGGGAAAAGTAGAGATGTTGGTCAAAGGGTACAAACTTCCAGCTATAAAACAAGTAAGTGGCAGGGACCTAAAGTACAGCATTGTGATTACAGTTAATAATCTGTATTATATACTTGAAAGTTGCCAAAGAATAGATCTTAAATATTCTCACCACAAAGAAGAAATGGTGATATGATGTGATGCAGCTGTTAGCTAACACTACTGGTGGTAATCGTTTGCAATATATAAGTGTATCAAATCAACACACTGTACACCTTAAATTTACACAATGTTATATGTCAATTATACCTCAATAAAGCTGGAAAAAAATTTAATTAAAGAAAAGAAATCAAAGGGAAGAGAAGCTGACTTTTTTTTAATAGTATGCATTCCTTGGTCCCTGGCCCCTTCCATCTTCAGAGCCAGCAGCGGCCAGTCCAGTCTTTCTCACATGGCATCGCTGATCCTGACTCCTCTACCTCCCTCTTCAAGGTTGATGTTTTTTATATCCCATCTATATGCCATCTCTGGACTTGCATTTTCACAACCACCATCCTTACAACCCAGAGAGAGGTAGACATTGTCATTGCCAAGACAAGCAAACAAGCCCCAAAAGATGAACACTTGATCGGGGTCACATAAAAAGGGTGTATCAAACGTGAGACTGAAACCCAAATCATGTGCTTTCTACCACACCATGCTGCTGTCTTCCAAGAAAGAAGCATGTCACATCCACCGTCAACAACCAGCTAGAAGTTATTTTCACGCCCTCGTCTGAACCCACAAAAGAGTTAGGAGCAAAGAGCTACATTTATAAATTTGTTAGATCATCTAAGATGACAAAACCATTTTATTATTCTCAAATAAAAAGATTGCTGTTTGCACAAGACTCTATTATTTAAACAGGCTTTTTGGCTCAGTGGTTTACAGACAGTCATTTGGTTCACCTTTGAGTAATATCCTGATATTAAATGGCAAGGAATGGGGTAAGATTTTCAAACAGTGCATGGAAGGTTTGAATCATATTGTTCTCTTTCTCAAGATCTGGATGATCTTGATTTTCCTGCAGTTTCTTGTAGTCTTTTTGCAGTGTGGAGAATCTGATTTTTGGTGAGCTTCTGATTGTTAATTCTTTTATGTTTATCACACCCCTACCATCCATAGTCTCTGCGCAGGCACTATGGCTAACACAAAACATATGAACCTGGTTGCATGCTTTCCTATTCAAAGCCATGTCAGGGAGACAAGATATAAAAAGTTAAAAACATCAGAACTCTCATACACAGCTGGTAAGAATGTTTGCTAAACAAACATTTTCCAGCCACCTTGGAAAATGTTTGTTTAGCAATGCCTACTGAAACCAAGCACACATATGCCTATAGCCCAGCAGCTCCACTCCTGAATATATCTCCAGCAAAAAATGGTCTTGAACACTGAAAGACTTGTATAAGAATGTTGCTAGGGAGGGGGAAGGGTAAGCTGGGACGAAGTGAGAGAGTGGCATGGACTGATATATACTACCAAATGTAAAATAGATAGCTAGTGGGAAGCAGCTGCATAGCGCAGGGAGATCAGCTCGGTGCTTTGTGACCACCTAGAGGGGTGGGATAGGGAGGGTGGGAGGGAGACGCAAGAGGGAGGACATATGGGGATACATGTATATGTATAGCTGATTCACTTTGTTATAAAGCAGAAACTAACACACCACTGTAAAGCAATTATACTCCAATAAAGATGTTAAAAAAAAAAAGAGATACGAACTTCCAGTTATAAAATAAATAAGTCATGGAGATGTAATGTACAGCATGGCAACTATAGCCAATAACATTGTATTGCAAATTTCAAAGTTACATGAAAAAGTATATCTTAAAAGTTGTCATCACAAGAAAAAAAATTTTTGTAACTTTGTATGGTGACAGATGATAACTAGACTTATTGTGGTGACCATTTTGCAATATATAAAAATGTCGAATCATTACGTTGTACACCTGAAATTAATATCATGTTGTATGTCGATTATGCTTCAATAAAAAAAAGATATTTGTTTCCCTAAAAAAAAAATTAAAAAAAAATGTTGCTGGTCCAAAACTGGAAACAACCAAAATATTCACCAACAGTAGATAAGTTAATAAGTTATAGTATACTTATACAATAGGATATAACACAGCAATGAAAAAGAAGAATTAGTCATACTCTCAAAAACATGGAGAAATATCACAGAACATTGAGGGGAAGAAGTTCACACAAAAGACTACATACTACATGATTCCATATATCTGAAGTTCAAAAATAGCCTGAAATGATTGTATGGTGATAAAGTCTAAATAGCGGCTACCATTAGAAAACTATTACCTGTGAGCACAAGGGAATTTTCTGGAGTGTTGGAAATGATCCAGGTAGTCACTACATGGTTATATACACATGTGAAAATGGAATGAAATTTAATTGATATGAAATTTAAATGATGTGCATATTACTATAGGAAAGTTATACTGTAATTTTTTAAATGAAGTTTGATAGCTGTGTGAGATTTAGCTAAGAGATATCACAAGGCAGAGTAAGATGAGTTGCCAAAAAAGTTGTACAAATGAACTCTATGAAAGCAGATGACAGCAAGTACGTTCTGTGGCAAGGGTGGACTTGGAGGCCTCCATCTAAAAGGTGAACTTGAGCTATGTCTACAATGATAGGAACTATTTGGACTGGCAGAAACATTCCCTATGGCTTAACTCCCACAAACCACTGAAAATTCACTAATCCCACTATAGGATTCCTCCTTGGAAATCTGGGCTCAGTTCATGTGGAAGGCTTGAAAATCTACAAGTTCTTCTGAACCAACTGCCTACTGTTCCTCAGACTTTAGCGTGCAACTCAGTCACAGGGTTGGGGGATTGGGAGGGTTTAAATGTTGATTCTCAGGCTCCCAGGTTTGTGATATGACGAGTCTAGCTGGGATGGAAGGAATCTGGGGCTCTGGACATTTCTAAATGCATATCTCCTACATTTTTTTTTAATAATTTTTTTTCTTTTCTTTTTCTTTAATATTTATTTATTTATTTATTTTTATTTCCTTGGCTGCGCTGGGTCTTCGTTGCTGTGTGCAGGCTTTCTCTTGCTGTGGAAAGCGAGAGCTACTCTTCATTGTGGTGCACGGGCTTCTCATTGCGGTGGCTTCTCTTGTTGCGGAGCACGGGCTCTAGGCACATGGGCTTCAGTAGTTGTGGCACGCAGGCTCAGTAGTTGTGGCTCGTGGGCTCTAGAGTGCAGGCTCAGTAGTTGTGGTGCACGGGCTTAGTTGCTCCACGGCATGTGGGGATTTTCCCAGAGCAAGGCTTGAACCCGTGTCCCCTGCATTGGCGGGCAGATTCTTAACTACAGCACCACCAGGGAAGCCCCATTCCTACATGTTAAAAAAAAACACACTGGCCACAGTCTGAGAAATACTTTGTGACTGCTACAAATTGGCCCCAAGCCACTTTGACCCAATCCTGAAAACTCCTTATCAGTTCGGATCTATCTTTAATGAAACCAATGAACTACAATTTATCCATATGACTGTCTAATCAGAAGAAACAACACTTCCAGCTTACTATGCTGCCAAGGGGAAAGAAGAGACTGATACTCTTGATTGAAAGTTACGGTCAGAATAGCTTGAGGATAGTTCCATTATCGCATGTGCAAAAACAGACAGAGCCTCGTAGGTTCCTTTAAGGATGCTGTGCTTCTCACCTCTTTGTCATCTCCACCCTGGCAGCACCCACTAAACTTTGCATAAAAGGTGTGACTCACATAAGACTATTTTTAGGACTATTACCGAAACTGCCAAACACACCTGCTCTGTACCTCATTCTTCCTCTGTTCTCCACCTACCCTGCTCAGACCTCTCTAGCCATGTTCTTATCAAAACACTTCAATATGAAACATCTTCTTGGCACTCCTGACTTTGTCATTGGCCCTCATCCTCATCCCTGCTACAGTTTTCTCACTCCTCTCTGCCTGGGCATATTCAAAACACTCAAGGTTCAATGCAGGACCTCTTTACTGCCACGACCTGCTCCATCTGGCTGGTCCTGGGTGGAACCAAAATCTAGGTAGACTCATTTGCATTTATAGAAAATATTCTTAAAGCTTTATGGACCCAAGCTACATGACTAAAGTGAAAACACACAAACACACACACGTGCAAGAGAAATCATCAGTATCCTTCAGTTAGTTTCACTATTATTTCTTGGCTGAATATTCTAATTTCACTCTAAGTGTCCTTTTCCAAGGCACTCATCAAGGATCTATGTATTCGTGGCTAATGCCAGTTGCTATAAAAAAAGCCAAAACAGATACAATCTTGAACCTCTTAAGATCTTACAATCTAAAACACTCAACATCTAGGGGAACTAACCTCAAAGAACATCAGACACAGACCTGGATTGATGCAAAAAATACAACCTTGTGCTATCATGTCTCCTTTTTTCTTTTTTTAATTGAAACACTGTCAACCAGTTCTATTAGACAAGTATGAGAAGAGATTATTAATAAGAAGATAGCCAAAGAATTGTTTTCCATTCACTTCCTTCAGAGAGAGATAAGAAGCTGTTACAGATCTCAGAAACACAGATCTTAATCAATAAAGCATTTTCAGGATGGGTCAGCCATAAGGCAAGCCCAGTTAATGCTCTGGGAAGAGGAGGGGAGACCATGATTAAGGCAAGTTCATCTGGAGAAGGGAACCCAGCAGAAAAGATCAACTGTCCTCTCACTGAGTCAAGAAAGGATTCCTGGAGAAGGTATTTTAAGAACAGTTTCCTGGGACTTCTGTGGCGGTCCAGTGGTTAAGACTCTGCCCTTCCACTGCAGGGGGCACGGGTTTGATCCCTAGTCAGGGAACTAAGATCCTGTATGCCGCGTGGCGCAGCCAAAAAAACCCAGAAAAACAAAAACAAACAAACAAAAAAAACAACAACAGTTTTCTGGAGAAATATCTTCTAACTAGGAGATATTATAGGAGAGCTCCTCACTTTACTAAGATTGAACTATTTTAGCATCTCTAAGTATACAATAATAAGTACAGTTGACCCTTGAACAATGTGGGGATTAAGGGCCCCAACTCTCCGCACAGTGGAAAATCCATGTATATACGGCCCTTCGTATATGCAGTTCCTCTGTATCTGTGGATTCAACCAACTGGTGATCGTGTAGTATGTAGTATTTACTATTGAAAAAAATCCACCTATAAGTGGACCTGTGCAGTTCAAACCCATGTTGTTCAAGGGTCAACTGTAATCATAAAGATATGATTAAATGCTTTCTTAACCAAAAAATATGACTGACATAAAGTAAGCAAGAAATGAGTCTCTCTGGCTGTGCATGAAGAGCATATATCCAATTGTGCAAAAGGAGCTTGGTTCCTATGTCAGAAGACAGCCACACTAATCTAAAGAGAGAAACACCATGCCGGGCTGAGCTTAATATGGAATAGCTGGCTTTAACAAGGAAGACGTGTCCTGGCTGGACACTCATGTACAGGTGAGGCAGCAATGCAGGCACCAGGAGACCAGCAAGGGGCTCCTCTCTGGCGAAATCAGGCAGCTGTCAGGCACTGTGCTGGGTTCCATCAGCTGGACACACTGAGCTCTGCGTGTTCCCATGGGGCTTCTGGAGAGCAGGGCAGCTAGAAGTCCCCTCTAGAAGAATTATAGGGTTGCACAGCGGGTGTGAGAGAAAAGTAGAATTTGGAGGTTTGGATTTTTCTTATTCTTTTTTGTTCCAATATATGGCAGAATCATTAACCTTATTTCCAGCAGGCTTCCCTTGACCTACTTGTAAGATTAAGCAGACATGCAAAGAAGAGTAAGAAGGCTTGGGAACCAAAACTATTAATCCAGGCCTAAAGTAAATGAGGCCACTGTCGAGCAGGAATGTTCACCAAGAAGAGAAAATCTGATGAGAAGCGTGCTATACTCATTTGGGCAACGATTCGGTGACTATCAGAGTCAAAATATTTAACCAGGCATTCTGGGGAGACAGAAAGGCCCTGAAAATGACAGTTCCTTGACAGCCTTCCTTGAGTTTACAATCTAAGAGCAGACACACAAAATTTACAAATCAGTCTAAATGAATCTGATGAAAGAATACAAAATATAAATATAGATATATTAATATCATATCACAAAAACTGCGAGCCCTGTTAAAATGCCCCTTAAAATGTCAAGTTGATTCCATCTAGAAAGACTTGACAGGAAAGGTCAAATCCACTGAACTGAAGAGAGAAAAAAACTTGGCAGAATGCAAAAGTTGTGCCAACAGGAGGGTGGATGGATGCTGAGCTGGAAAGGAAATTATAAGGTGAGGTGCAAAAGAATAGGCAGTTAGGTAATAAGAGGCAGGGAGTTGTGATTAGGAAGGCATGCCGTTGGGGTCCTCAGAGCTGTTCTAAGAGAGGAAAGGGGCTCCACATAATGCTTGGAAAAGCCAATTCTCACTGCTGAGAGCAGGACCAACTAGAATGGAGAGAGCCAGGAGCAAGGCAGGAAGTTTGCAAGTCGAGGGTATTGAGGCTTCACACTAACTGTTCTTGGTTACCTGTGAAGGGCACACAAGTTCCCCGGGCAGTACTTCCCTATCCTTGCTTCCTTCACATCCTTCCCCCGTTCAAGGACCTATGGGAGCTTCAGTTGTCTTTCCCATGAGATAGAAACATGCCTTCACTGCCCCACTCCCCAGGTATCAAACTTCATCTCTTGCTCCACCTATGGAGGTCCCTCCCTTCCAGCCAGGAAAATCTCTCCTAAGCTAGTCTTGCTCATTTTCACTCTTTGGAGTCAAGTGGACCTGAATTTTATTATCAACTCCAGTATGTACTCTTTGTGTGACTTCCTCAGTCTTAGGTTTCTTCTCTAAAATAAAGACATAAAAACTCCTACCACACTGTAAATTAATAAAGAAGATTACATTTTAAAAGATCCATAGTAAAGGACGTTACACAGTTCCCAGGCACATAGGACTGTCCAACAATGATTAGTTTCCTTACCCACCTGGCTTTTCCATTCACATCTCTTCTCAGCCATCTTCCAGCCTGAAATTATCACCTCCCACCATCTGCTGCACATAATCCATGTGGAGCCTACACTCTCCTGTGAGAAACATGCCCTGGCAAAGCCTACCCTGCCCCCCTTTTGGTTTCCACATACTTTGTACCATTCACAGTCTGGACCAACTACAAACATGTGCCCTTTATTTCTAAATACTTTCTTCATCACACCTTCATCCCCCTTCAGCCTTCAATCCAGAACCCAGGAATGTACACACAGTGAATTCTCAATAGCTGCTTGGGTGGTTTTAGTTGGTAGGGGTTAGGAAGAACTGGTGAAAATGGTACAGGATGGTAACAACTACCTGTTAGACTGACTAAAAAAGAAGGATTTTAGACATTTTAATAAATGATCTACACTTGGGTAACTATTAGTCATGCTTGCCCAAACAACTCAAGAGTAAGTAAAATATCCCTTTTGCTAAATTACAAGAGTAAAGAACTATTAGGATAATTATCCCATAGCAAATGCCAGAAATAAGTGGCTATCTTGACTTACTTTTACAGATACTTTGCAAAGTACATACTCTAGCCTTGCAAAAAAAAAAAAAAAAAAAGGTATTAATATTGCTCAGACTTTACTAACCCATGAATCTCTGGGAAGAAAGCCCCAGTTTTATCCCATAATGGCAACTGGCTACTTTTTCTGTGGACATAAAAGAAATTCAGTTTCTCTGGACACTTTTTTCCTTTGCTACCAGTGAGCTCCAGGGACTGGTAAACTCCTAAAGGAAAACCATAAAAAAACCATAATCCAGAGAAAACAAAATCCAGCTAGTTAAACTATCGCCAATAAGAAGCATAAACAGGAACAATTTTCAATTGCTTGGAATCAAAAACTCAATTTTAAAAGGCTTCAAAACAAGAGTTTACTGTTTCCCGGACATCTGCAGCTGAAAAGAAAACACAAAAACAGTTCTGGAAAGTGCTGTGGGTTACTTCATACTGAGTGATTTCCAGGTGTGAAGGGCAATACTGGGGGAAAATAAAAAATGAAATGAGCATGAACCAAGTGTTTTTTAGGGCCATATTTATATTCACCTTTTTGGTTGGTAGTTCCTTGCATACATATGTGGCACTATGTGCTGCTTGTTTGAGAAAAGCCTAATCCTGGGGACAACTTTAGGCAGAGTTCCCACTGATAAGCTCCATGCAGACTTCTAGCTCAGAGACCCTTGGGGGAAGAGCTTGACTTAATATTATTTGCCATTGTCCCGTCTGGAGCGGCAGTCAGAGTAACAGCCTTTGATGGTGAGTGCCACAGCTTTAGGAGCAGAACTGCCAGGCAGCTGTGTATGCTCTCCAGACTGTGGAACAACCAATAAAAAGAAAAAAGCAAGGAGAGAATTGCCAACTTCTTGCAACATGGAGCCATTACTTTAAGAGCCAAGCTGGTCATTTTTCCACCCAGCCAGCCCTAAGGTTGGCATCTGACATCAGTGTGGAGAATGACATCAGAGAGTCTCCAATCACCTGCTTGACAGACAGGCTTGCTCAAGAAATGCCAGAGAAGCCAGAGATGCAAGAAAAGTGGGAGAACTAATGTTGTTCAAAAGATCCTCACTTTTTATTAAATAGACTACTATCTCAACCAAGTGAATAAAGCCCAGTCTTGCAGGACAAGATGCAAAACAAAAACAAAAACAAAAAAATCGTTTCATTTCGGAGTTTGGATTTCAGAAGGGAAAAGTAAAACTGGCAGATTTAGGTTTAAGTGTATCAGCTTAAGTTCCTAATTTGCAAGCAAAACAAACTGACTTTGGCTCGTGTTATGGACTGAATGTTTGTGCCCCTCTAAAACCCACACGGTGAAATCTTAACCCCAAGTGTGGCTGTATATGAAGTAAGGACGTAATTGAGGTTAAGAGGTCATAGGGTGGAACCTGATCTAAAAGGATTAGTGTCCTGGGCTTCCCTTGTGGCACAGTGGATAAGAATCTGCCTGTCAATGCAGGGGACACAGGTCCGATCCCTGGTCCGGGAAGATCCCACATGCCGTGGAGCAACTAAGCCCGTGAGCCACAACCACTGAGCCTGCACTCTAGAGCCTGTGAGCCACAACTACTGAGCCCGCGTGCCACAACTACTGAGGCCCACGTGCCTAGAGCCCGTGCTCCGCAACAAGAGAAGCCACCACAATGAGAAGCCCAAGCACCGCAACAAAGAGTAACCCCCGCTCGCCGCAACTAGAGAAGAGCCTGCGCGCAGTAACGAAGACCCAACACAGCCAAAAATAAATAAATAAAATAAAAATTAAAAGACATAACTTTACAACATAAATAAATAAATAAAAATGAAAGGATTAGTGTCCTTATAAGAGATACCAGAGATCAAGCCTACTCTCTCCCATCATGCATGCACAGAAAGACCATGTGAGGCCAAAGCAGCCCTCTGCAAGACAAGAAGAAAATCCTCACCAGAAACCAAACTCTTCCAGAACCTTGATCTTGAACTCAGAGCCTCCAGAACTATGAGAAAATAAGTTTCTGTTGTTTAAGCCACGCAGTCTGTGGTATTTTGTTACAGCAGCCCGAGCAGACTAGGACAGTGGTTAACTCTAGCCAAAGGAAATGATGGGCTCACAGAACTGACAAGAGGCTGAAGAACAAGCCTGGAAACAGGCAGGATCCAGGTCAGCTCCAGAGAAAGGAATCAGGAACTGAGCACTGATCAGGGTACCGCTGCTGTGATAAGGAAATTCCAACTGTTTCTCTTATTTTTCCATCACTCACTCAAAATTCCAAGTCCCAGGAGGATGTGTCTGATTATCTGAGCCTAGGCCGTGTGTTACCCTAGCCATACCAGGATAGGGAGAAAAAGAATCTTGCCTTTCCCACTTCCAGAACAGCCTGCTGACATGTGGATTATCCCAAGACATCACAGTGGGGCAAGGCCTTGACCCAAAAGGAAATCAGGATGTTTCTAGGAAGGGGGAATAGATGTTAGTTAGTTTAAAAATTTTAAATATCCACTGCACTAAATATCATTACAAATTCCTGGTGGGCTCACCGTTCTCCTGGCATGCACATCACATGTATGTGAGGTGGATTTCTGTGGCTGTAGATTCAGAAATAGTGAATCCTAGAGGAGTACCTGCCCACAGGTAGAGCTACAGGGCAGGACTTCTCTGAGCTCCAGGCCTATACACTGCCTGTCCCTGTAGCTAACTTTCTGAGTCAGGATTGCATGGTACTTGGAGGTCCTTGATCAAAATGTCGAAGCTAAAAAGAAATGTTATTGACTTCTATATAGTACTATCGTACACTCAATGGTTCCATGGTTCCAGCACATCTAAACACCTTCTGACTGCACAATTACAATGTTTATTGAACAATTACTATGTATCACAGTTTTTGCTATTCGTGTTATCCATGTTGGCTTAAAGATAAAGACATGCTACCTAAAGATAAAGACAGAAAAAGATATGTAGAGACAGGGTGAATGAAGAGGTCTGTAGCTGACAGAGACACAGAGAGACACAAAGAGAAAAGAAATGGAGAGAGAGGTTGAGAAGATGGATGAAGATTGAATAAATGGAAGAGAACAAAAGTGGTTGAGAAAGGTGCCATAAGAACTCACCCAGAATGTTATGAAAGCACAAATGCTTCTAAAAGACAAGGAGTTCTCTAGATGAAATTTCTCAGACACTAGGTCCTGAGTCTCAGAGTCAGAAAGTGATTGGGCTGCTGTTTCCTCAGCTCTCCTCCCATCCTCTCGGTAGCCCCCAAGGCCACTTAGCCAAGGGAATGGTAGAGTGGAGGAGACAGAAGCCCAGGGCTTTGCTAAGCGATGCCTTACACGGGACAGCAAAATGCATGTTGGCCAGAGCTTGATTTTCTGCAGTAAAAGGATACAAAGAGACAAAGAGACAAACCAGACTGGGACATCAGGCTTTGATCCTCTGCTGAGCGACTTTCTAAGAAACACTTTTCAGGCTACTTCTCTTAGGCTCTGTGGGTTGCTTTGTAGGATCCTTCTGCCCAAGATCATAGTTTATTTATTCTTTAAAATAGTCCATAAAGGCAAAAGGTCAACAGTGAGGAAGAAAGAAGGTAATAAAGTAGTATATATGTAGTTCCTACAACCTTGGAAAACTGCAAAACCCCCAAACTACATAAATACAAAACAACCAGTGTGTAAATAGGCAACATATGAACAAGTAGTAAACTAGTACAAAGTAATTGCACCAATGTCAATGTCTGTGGAAAAACCCTGGATTATTGTCTTAAATCTGTCACTTGACCTCAGGCAAGTAATGACTTTTCTGGGCCTTAATTTCCTTACCTGTTCAGTAAGGCCTAGGTTAAATGACCTACAAAGTGACTTCCAGCTCAGGGAGGATGTATTCAATGTTCTTAATGTGTTGAGTGAGCAGGGTGGTGTGGAATTAGTCATGGAAGTTTTCTTGAAAGCGGGGGACATTTCAACCTGTTCTCAGAAACTCCACAAATTTCATTAGACAAATACAATAAAGTCTCCTATGCCCACCTAGAGGCCACATCCAATTCTTTGAGCTCAGTCCAGAACTTACTTTATTTGATTCTTCTGTAGTGACCAGTTTGCCCTTCTTCAAATGTCTTACTCCTGATGTCCCTGAGATGCTCCCCTTCTGGTCCTCGTCATGCTCTCTGCCTCTCCTCAGACTCTCCTCTCTGGCTCCTCTTCCACCCACCCTCCACTTAACACTAATTATTCCTAAGCTCTGTCCTTGACTTTTCTTTTAGTCTTCTACATGTTCTATCTGGACAGTTGCATCCATACCAGTGGCTACAGATACCGACTGCATAGTTCCTCAACTTTCTCTCTAACGGAGGTTCCTTTCCCAAGTTCCAGATCCATATATCGACCACCATCTAGTGAGATAACATATTCCTAAATGTCTCAATTCATAACAGATTCAAAACTGAACTCACTAGATCCCCAGCCACAACCTTGCCCTTCCCCTTTTCAGTGAATGAGGGCACCATCTACATAGGCACCTGGAAGACATCAAAGCCTCCCCCTCACATAACTGGTCTTCAAGTCCTGCCATTCCACCCCTAACATATCTCACAAGTCCAGCCCCTCGTTTTCATCCCCACTGTCATACCCCGGCATTAAGCACCCAGTCTCTCCCCCCTCCCTCCCCCTCCCTCTTCTCTCTCCTGATCACCCTATCTCCTTGCTCACCCATTCCAAACACACCAGAGTAATATTTCTAGCAAATCATGATGCCCCTACCCACTCAGTAGTCTTTATAAGTTGTCCAACACTGATGAAATAAAAACTGAACTCCCTCACATGGCAAACACCATGCATAGTATTCATGACGTATTAGACCATTGTACCTCCCTCCACTATAGCTTGCATCACACTGTACTGTGCTGTAACTGCCTGACTGTGCCCATTTCATCCTTATATGCCCAGTGCTCAGCACAACATCTAAACATAGGGGCTCAAGAAACCACTGATTACCTAAGTGGATGAATGAACCAATACCTCAAATTGCCCCTTTTCACAAAATTTTCCCCTTTATACAATATTTTATTGTTTTTATTGTCCATACCTTTAATGATACCATGCTAAAATTACAAAAGTAAAGCTATATTCAGTTTTCTTTTATCTTTTAGAGTTTTAAATCAGTAAGACCTTAAGTGAGCATCTAATTCGGTGGTGCTCAACTCTGGGTGCACATTAGAATCACCTGAAGAGATTTTTTTAAAGCTGGCCTCAATCTAAATTCATGAAATCAAAACTCAGCCTTTGTATCTACTGTGACTATTTGATTGCTTTCCTTGGAAAAAGAACAACAAAGAGCCAACTTTCATTAAAGAGCCTCACATCATGCTTGATGCAGAAAATTTTATACGTGGTAGCGTATATACTCTTTAAAACGGCCCATGAAGTGGAATACTCTTTTCACTTATGAGGCACCTGAAACTCAGAGATTAAGTTACTTGAATAGGTTACCCAACTGGTATGCGGTGGGTGTAGGATTCAAATCCAGAGCTGTCTGTTTCCAAATAACATGTGCTTTCCTCTGTCTGAGAAGCCTCTGTGTAGGCACTGTAAAACATAGTAGGACAGGGAAGAATGGGAGGAGGAAAAGAAGGATAGCACTTACGGACATCGGATTTGAATGTGGGAACAACCCACAGTCACCCTGTGACCCATTCATGTGTGTAAGAGTGAACTGCCCATCTAGACATACTGGTTTGGAGTTTAAAAAAAAAAAAAAAAGTGACCATTTGGGCAAACACTTAAGTAATCATTGTTCCAGGCAAGAATTATAGATAGAGGTTGTGAAGGTTAATTTTATGTGTCAACTTGACTGTACTATGAGGTGCCCAGATTAAATATTATTTCTGGGTGTATCTGTGAGGGTGTTTCCAGATGAGATCAGCATTTGAGTGGGTGGACTCTGTAAAGTAGATGGCCTTCCCCAGTGTGTGTGGGTATCATTCAATCCATTCAAGGCCTGAACAGAACAAAAAGGCAGAGAAAGGAGGAATTCACCCTTTTTCTTCCTGCTTGCCTGCCTGAGCTGGGACATTGGTCTTCTCTTACTCTTGGACTGGGACTTACATCATCAGCTCCCCTGTTTCTCAGGCCTTTGGACTCAGACTGGAACTGTACCACCCAGTTTCCTGGGTCTCGAGCTTGCAGAAGGCACATCATAGGATTTCTCAGCCTCCATAATCATGTGAGCCAATTCCTCATAATGAATATATGTAAATACACATTACACACACATATATATATCCTACTGTTTCTGTTTCTCTGGAGAACTCTAATACAATGCTAAAATTAGATAATGAATGAGAAAGGGGATACTTACATAGTCTCAAAATATCTCCCTATAAGAGACTTATTTACAAAGGGGAAAGTAGTAACTTTACAGTGGAGAAGCCTAGCAGATACCACCTCAACCAAGTAAGCAAAGTTAATATGGCCGGTAATCAGTAATAAGAAACTGATATCCTGTGCCTCCTGATATGATGTACTGAGAAGGCCACAGGGTCGTGTCTATGGTATTCTGGCCAAAAATCCACAACTTTAATTAAATTATGAGGAAACATCAGACAAACCCAAACTGAGGGAGATTCTGTAAAATAACTGGTCAATCCTCTTCAAAAGTGTCAACATCAGACAAGACAAAGACCAAGAAAATGTTCCAGATTAAAGGAAACTAAGGTAATACAACTAAATGCAATGTGTGCCCTGAACTGGACCAGAAAAAGGACATCAGTAGGACAGTTTGTGAAATTTGAATAAAGTATGTGGATTAGTAATATACTTCCTGCTTTTCATGATTATACTGTGGTTGTATAAGATGTTGATATTTGGGGAATTTGGATGAAGAGTATGTGGAAATTCTTTGAACTGTTTTTGCAACTTTTTTGTGAGTCAAATTATTTTAAACTAAAAAGTTTTTTTAATTAAAAAGTTTAAAGTGTGATATAAAGTTATGAGACTGGTTTTCATCCATGAATCTAAAGATAGTTCTGAAAGGAACACCAAATTATTTTGAATGTTATGGGTGTCATTTGCCTCTCACGATGAACACATTTTAATGAGGCAGTACTCATTTGCATGTATAAAAAGTCACACTTGTTACATTACCAGTGTTATTTTGTTAAAATTCCATAAGTATTTTTTAATTAATTTATTTTTTATTGAAGTATAATTGATTTACAATCTCGTGTTATTTTCAGGGGTGAAAAGCACAGTGATTCAGGTCCTCGTTGGTTATATATTTTACATATAGTAATGCGTATATGTTAATCCTAACCTCTTAACTTATCCCTTCCCCCCTTTCCCCTTTGGTAACCATAAGTCTGTTTTCTATGTCTGTGAGTCTCTTTCTGTTTTGTAAATGAGTTCATTTGTATCTTTTTTTTTTTTTTTAGATTCCACATATAAGCAATATTATATGATATCTGTCTTACTTCACTTAGTATGATAATCTCTAGGTCCATCGATGTTGCTGCAAATGGCATTATTTTATTCTTTTTTATGGCCGAATAGTATTCCATTGTATAAATATACCGCATATTATTTATCCATTCATCTGTTGATGGATATTTAGGTTGTTTGCATGCCTGGGCTATTGTAAATAGTGCTGCAATGAATATTAGAGTGTATGTATCTTTTTGAATTATGGTTTTCTCCAGATATATGCCCAGGAGTGGGACTGCAGGATTATATATGGTAGCTCTATTTTTAGTTTTTTAATGAACCTCCCTAGTGGCTGCACTAATTTACATTCCCACCAACAGTGCAGGAGGTTTCCTTTTTCTCCACATCCTCTCTAGCATTTATTATTTGTGAACTTCTTGATGATGGCCATTCTGACCAGAGTGAGGTGATAACTCATTGTAGTTTTGATTTGAATTTCTCTAATAATTAGTGATGTTCAGCATTTTTTCATGTTCCTGTTGACCATCTGTATGTCTTCTTTGGAGAAATGTCTGTTCAGATCTCCCACAGAGAAATCAAAGAAGCTGAAGCTGAAGTAAAGGGGAAAGCATGACAGACTCCACAATTGTAAATTACTATGCTGGAAGGTTCACAAAACTCTCTCTCTCTGACATTAAAAGAATGTTAAATTGAAAGTATGTTAGTCAAATATTTTACATTTTGGGGGAGGAGAGAAGCTAATCTATCCTTTCCCCCAAGATCTTTAATGAACGTGACAGTAATTGTTAACATTTGTTGAGTAATTCCTACTGCCGATCATTGTTCCAAGTTCTGATATGTTAGCTCATTTAATTCTAGGAACAACCCTGTACTGTAGATACATTATTCTTCCAGTTTTACAGATGAGGAAACTAAGGTACTGAGCGTTTAAACAACTTTCCCACAATCACGCAGCTGAGGGATAAAGAGATAGCTCAGCAAGATCAAATTGGTCAGGATCTTTTTTTCTAGCATTTCCAAGATGCTTTTGCCTCTCTTAGAAACATTCTCAAAGTTCTCTATGTCCTTTCAAAACCTACATACCCTTTATAACACTGTCTCCATCACCACAGCCTTTTGAGATCTTTAAGGATGACTCATTTCAAATAGTGAAAGCTACATCATTTTGTCAATTATACTTAATAGTGTTCACTCTGCTCATAGAACCACACCTGAGGGAATAAGAGGAGGTGATGGGATTTTTTTTATTTCATATATAATTTATATATATATGTGACGTCCCTACCCTTCTAGGTGCTTACAATCTCTTTATCAAAGAAGCCTTTTTAAAAATTCAGATTTTTCACTATCCTCAGAGAAAAAAGGAAGTTACCCTCTTCTCTGTTCATCAGGATTTGATGGGGTGTGGATTATTATCCTTTATCAGCCACAATTGGATACCAATCCTGCAGTTGCCAATGGTCAGGATGCATAGTTGGACAGGTATCAGGTCAAAACATACTTGATTTGCTTGTTCAAAATTATTGTAATCATTCTAAGACACTTCTCAAATTAGACACAGTTAATTTGATAAGCCATTTGACTAGCTGTGCCTCTTCGACCATAGTATTTTCTCTTTATACAGAGATGACATCATTGACCCAACACTAGCAACAATTTTGAACCAGACTTTCAATGGGAATGATGAGATTCTCACTGAATCTATCCATGACCAGCAGCAGCGATCACTTTCTGGGGTTGGCAAACCCATTAATAGCCTCTAAGGAGATCAGACCATTACCCTTGGCCTTCTCAGTTCCCTACCCTTAAGTTCAGAGGCTGATTGGCCAATCTATGACCTTTCAGGGCAGGTTCATCTCCTGCATTCCCCCTGTGACCCGTCATTTGTCTACACAAACTCATTTCATTCAAAAGACTTCAGAAATCCCTGCACTGTGATGAAGAATTTCTTGGATAGGATGGCTTCTAGCAGACATCAGACAGTACAGAAAACAGAGATTTTAATTCCTACTTTGAAAATCCAAAAAATTTCCCACCTATTTGCAGGAAAAAACAAAACAAAACAGTTCCAGCATCTCTTAAAATCCCAAAGGGTATTAAAGGCCGGGAGAGACAGAATATCTGAACCATCAAGCTTTGTTACTGCTATCTTTATAAACTCAGGAAACCCTGAATAAACTTTGAGGCCATAACTCTTTTCTTGCCTGCTACACACCCACACCCACACCTACCCCCTCACCCCCCCCACCACACACACACACCTTGCACTTCCCATTCCCTCTTCTGACTTACATTAAATTCAGATACAAACTCAAAGTCTCAAAGCTAGCAAAATATTAAAAATTATGAGCCCATAGAACCCTGATTTTATTGTCATTATATTTATATTATTATTATACTTATTCACATTTCATACATTTTTTAAACAGGATAAATACTTGGCTTATAAATGCTGGGAGTTTTTCTTAACTTAGATTAAGTTAAGTGGGGGACAATTTGCTATGATTAGGAGGAAAATGAGGCTGCTCAGGGACTTTTAGACATGACTCACAGATCAAATCGCTTTTGTGATTCCTCTGTTATCATTCAATGGATCAGTGCCACAAGTATTCACTCTGAAGAATATTTAGGGCTAAATCTCCACTGAACTCTGCCTGCCACAGAGAAATCTCCCCAGACACCATAGACCCACAGCGGACATTCCTAAGAGGAGAACGGTGCCAAACACCAGCCTAGCATTGATGGTTCAGTCTGCCTGCAACATGACAAAGACATACCCCCATCATGATTCCTCCTCCAGAAGATGAGACAAGATTGAAATGTGCTTCCCCCAGGCTATTTAACCATACCATGTTTAGAATCTTTCCAACCTGTCTAAAATCCAGAGATGAAGTTATTTATGCTGCTGGAAAATGTCAATATCTACATGTTGTATCTTTAAAATCTCAACTAAATTGTAAGTATCTCAATCTCTCTGCTTCCTATATATGGTCCCTTCCCACCTCAGAGCCTCCCACATTCAGGAATCAGCTCACAAAAGGTACAGCTCAGTGCATTAATCTAAAGGTCATGTGAACATCTTTTCTTCTTTATCTCCCTAGTTGTTCCCTTTTCTCTCTTTCCTTCTCACCCACCTCCTCACCACCACCACCACCCAGACCTACTTTTCATGTCCTATGTTCCTGGCCTTTTCCCTTTTGGTCAATGTATCTAATGTCATAATTTATATAGACGCTAGTAGATGATAGAATCTCAATAGAATCTTGTGCCCCTATGAATCAAGGTAACCAGCCATTATTATAATGTTATCACAGACATAAACAAAAAACCTTTCAAGCTGGTGTCTGTTTCTTTTCATCCAATCGTCCATAGATGCCCACAGCTTTTCAGAGCTACTTCAGGGGTTCCACAGAAAACTATCTGCCAAGAAATAATTAAGAGACTATGAAATCATACCATTCCTTGTTTTTATCTGGAACGTTTATTAGAGTTCCTCCTAAATTTCATCTGGCAGAAAAAAAATAAAAGTACTGTGGCTTAAGAAAAAGTTTGAGAACATCTTAACGTCCACCTTTCTGATTTTCCAGATGAATAAACTGAGGCCCAGAGGAGACAAAGGAATAGGATGAAAATCAGAAAGTTCCTCGGGATCTACACAGGAATGCCATGGTATAAGTAAAACTTTACAAAAACTATAAATGGTCTTGGAGTAGAGGTGAGGTCATAGATTAATAAACTTTTACAACCTTGGGTTGGTAGGTATATAAAGAACTTTTTGGGTCCTTGTCTCCTCCTGGGAATGTACCCCTCTCTGGTAGCCCCCTCAAAGCAGCCTGATCCTGAATTGGCCACTGTGGAGAACTTTAGTGTTCTCCCCACAGCTCCGGCTTCCTGTATAAGGATGTCCAACAAATCCTCATCTGTAATAGGAAATGACTGAAAATAACCCAGATGTCTATCCACAGACAACGAAATATTTTACAGCAATAAAAAAGAATGAAGAAACACTTCAGGACTAAAAAGGAATTATCTCCAAGTTACAGTCATATTAAAAAAGGAAATTAGAATGATGCATCATTTGTATACATGCATGAAGTATCTCTAGAAAGCCATGGAGAGGGGAAAACGGTGCCTCGTAGAAAGGGGTAGGAGACCTCTCGTTATCAACCTCTTCGTACTTTTTTATTTGAATCACCTAAATTCCCTGACTGAAAAATAATTTTGTTTTAAATAAAAAAGCCCTAGCTTCCAAATCTGCCTTGGATTTTTGTTTTAGTATCTGTGACTCTTCTAAAATCTATGATTTGTTTTCTCTTTACTCTCCACTCTCCCTCAATTTCCCTTCCTTGACAAAAAGAACTATTTGTGCCTTTATTTATTTTATAATAAACTCGCTGTTGGCTTTAAGTTCAATTGCCCAAGTTCACAGTATCCAATAAAGTCAGGCGTAGAAGATAGCTGCTTCCTGAGGTTTTAAAACACTCAGCTTTCACGTCTCTGGCTCCCTCACATCCGCATCTAAGGCTGCCAGACCCTTCTCTCAGTGCCCTAGCCAAATGCATCATGGTCCCCAGTGGTCATCTCTGAACCATTCTTCCAGGGACAATCACTAGGGCCCATTGCTTCACGTCTTCCTGACACCCAGTCAGAATGTATCCCATATCCTTCAAGCTAAAATGTCCTTCTTTAGCTAATCACATCCCAAGAGCAACTGAGATCTTAAATTCATAGATAATCGCTCGGCAAGAATTATTGTAGCTAAAAGTACACTACTATCGCTAAAATAAGTGGATTATGTTCCATACTTCATGTTCCAATAACTTGGTAGAGAGGCGGGGGTACTGCTGGGAATCTCACCCTGCAGTGCCCCCTACTGGTCATGTCAGAGGTTGAGGGAATGGAGGGAATGGCTGTGACTTTCTAAATGATACTGAGAGAATAATTATGTGGTAGGGTTGGGGGTTTTTCCCACATACCCTTCAAATTGGGTAACATTTTGGTACATATACCATCCTGGTTACAAGCTTACAGGAAAACCTATGAGTCATATTGGCTATGACCCAGTGTTAATAGAAGGGACAGGTACTTCAAACTACTGGTGGAGGCGGGGGGAGGCAAAAAGAGAACCCTTCCAGGGAAAGAGAGCTCCCCTCTCCTTGCCCGCAGCTCAGACAGGGTGGCTACAACGGGACAGAATGTTGGTTTCATCTGCCAAAAACTCTATGCTGAAATTCTCCTTGGATTTTTTTTTTTCCTTTAGTGAATTTTCCTTTCCTTTTAACTGCACTGGTTTTGCATTTGCTTTAAGTGATTTCCTTGAACCAGACTGGCTTTGTCTAACAACTTTGTTCGGGATTAGTTGGGAATGAGAGCTTTAAGACTTGTATTAAGGATTCTCGGGCCAGTACACAGAAGGAGGCCCTGAGGTCCAGGGGCCTCTAGGTATCCAGGGGCAGCAGAAGGGCCCTGAAAGAATTCTGTTTACAGCCCCATCTTTGTGAACACTTAACCTGACCCTGGTGAAACAGTGTTCAGATAGGACCCTTCCCATCTCTGAGTGTGGGCCATGCCTCAAAGCTTAGAAAATAGATGCCAAGGCCATCCTGCAGGATTTACAAGGGGGTGACCAAAAGTATTGTTCTTCCAAGGGGAGCCCATCAGCCCCCTCCAAAAAATACATTGTAAAAAGCAATGTACAAATTCATTAGGGCAGGAAGAAGCTAGGAGGTAGTTGGGATTTTCTTTGAAGAGAGTCGTTGGTAACCCAAGAGCCCTCCCCACTGTGAACAAAGAGAAGATGGTGCCTCTCCCTAATCCCCACCTTATGCCAAATGAAGGATTCTTTAAGAGAAGAACTTCAAGAGTCTGTCATTTGTTCGCTAGTGATGGCAGGACTGACATCTGACTCGTTCCCCAAATGTTAAAGGTAAGAAGTTGGCTGGAGCATCCTGTCTGGTGGCAAAGAGGCAAGACAACAAAGGGAACAGCCAGCCTTTCTAGAGTTTGGTGGGGCAAAGATGTTCATAGGTTTCTCACTGGGCAGCTATAAACCCCATGGAAGAAAACAATGGGTGAGCTTTAAATGGACCGCCTAGAAGGTCAAGGTGATCCAACAGATGATCGCCAAGAGCTGAGGAGAGAGTCACAAATGTCCAGCTGCAGGAGCCACTACCAACATCAAGGGAGCTACGGGTGGGAAAATGCTAGGGCCAGAGTCCCTGAACGACCTCTCCCCACAGGAGTCAGCATCAGCACTGTAGCACCCAAGCCACTCAGGCGCCCCAATGCCAGTTACAACTGTTCTGTCAAATAAGACCGTCCAAGCCCTTTCTCCTTCCTCCTTCTCCTCCCACTCCCACCCAGGACAGCAGAGGGAGTGGGGTGGAAGTAAAAGAACAAGACAGGGAAACACAGGAGCCGGCCAAGCCTTCCCCCTACCCCCATACAAGCTCCCAGCCCAAAGAGCTCAAGGTGGGGGAAAGAAAAAGCCTGGCTTTAACTGGATTCTGCAACGACTATGACTGTTCATTTTGTTATCATTAATACAGAAGGGGGAGAAACATAGGCTCAGGTCCCAGAGGTTCCATGGCACTTGGGTAAGGATACTGGAATACACTGCATGTAAGCCTCTGAGTGGAGGTAAAAAGCAAACACGTGTGACCCTGCAGGGTGTTGCACTAAACCTTCTATTCTAGGAGATAGGACTTGGGAAGAATAACAACTAGTATTGAATAGCACCTTACAAACCACAATCATATACATTATTACCTCATTTAATTCCCATAATAATCCCCATTTCAAAGATGAGAAAACTGAAGTTCAGAGAAATAACTTACCCTGGGATCAAGCACCCTAGTAAGTGAGTTTGAACCTAGCCTATCTTACTCCAGGGTACTGACTCAGGGTACCATTCATAAAATTCAGCTTCTAGATTTTCTGAGAAAATTACGGAAATTTCAATGGATATAAAGAATTTGGTACTTTATTTCCTAGCTACTAAGCGATAAATGTAATCTACTAGCCAAGCCCACCAGCCAAGAAATGCCCTTAAAATACTGGTTTTCCTGTGCCTTCTTAAATTCCCTGAAACACTCTTCTTGAGATCTGATCATATTCAACTACTTGAAGACGATTAGAAGGTCCCTTTTACCTTTTCAAGCTCTGGCCTCTAATTCATTTCATCTTTTCTGAGAGCCTGCCCATCTGGCTCACTTCACTGCATGGGCATATATGATGTACTACATGCTGTGTTTATCCCCCACCCACAGCAAGCTGTGGCTTTTCCTCAAAGCTGAAATAGGGCTTGTTCACATTAACCAATCCCAGCACATGTTGTTTCCATAACAATTCCATTTTACTAATTTAACATTATGATATATTATTTTTAATTATTTAGGTCACATTTTCTTAAACAGCATGGCAGATTTCATTATGTCAGATTATTAGGCAGATCCCCCTTCTCCTTCATCAAAAGGAAGGAAGGAAGGATGGAAGGGGAGGACAGAAAGGACAAGGAAGAAGGAAAGTGGAAACAGACCAATGCAGTAACATAGAAAATAAAAAAGATTAAAAGGCAGGAAGAAGGTTTAATTCTCACCCATTCTCTTGGGGCACCAAGCTCCCAGGATAGAACAGCAGCTTTTCTCCTTGCACCTCACACATTCCAAGAGACTAGTCTTCACTTTCTGGCAGCCCCTTGCCTTGTGACAAGAGGCCTTTCCCCGTCTATTCCCATATCATGGCAACCACTTCAAACACAGCTACTTCTATCTTCATTACACAAACCTCAAGTTCTTATCAGAGAACTAAAGACTCACAATGTGCTTACGGCTGAGGTACGTTTCTGGTCCAAGATGGGGAGCCCAGAAATAGGTTTGGAACTTTAAAAATGCCGGGGGTGGGGGAAGGGCAGCAAGTGGAGGGGCAGGGTTCACGGCCGTTGCCTCCGCCCCTGCCCTCCCACCACCGACCCTAGGAAAACAGCAAGAGTTCCAGCCCTGGCTCTGCCTGGGACCTTGGAGCAGCTCTGGCACCAGATAAGCCTCAGAAGGGCCAGAGTTTGTGCTGGTGGGTTTGTCTGCTGCATCAAGGGTCCTGAAATCTGGGCCTAGGCATTTCCCTCTTGTTGGCCCCAAAGAGCAAACCCCAAACTAGCTCACTTTCTAGTCCTCCCACACATCGCTTCCCAACCCTCATCCCTGTCCTGCAAGACCCTGGTTTCTTCCCTTCAGCTTCAGGGTTCTGAACCCTGGCCCCTCACTTCACCTATGAGCCCAACCACAGGGATTGGAAGGTCTTCTTACTTCTCCTGCAGTTCCAGCTCTGCAGTCCTTCCATTCGCAGATTCTTCCACTGCCTGGGGAGAAGGCAGCATCCTCCTTGGAATTTCATCCTCATAGCCCTGCCTGTCTTCACCTAGGATGCACTGATGCAGGCGGTGAGTCTGTTCATGACGAAGCATTAACTCCTTCTCATAGTTCACCCTCCCGCTGTCCCACCAAGGCAAGTCCTCAGGGCACTCTCTCTCCCCAGTTAATCCCAGCTGCTTTCTCTCATTCTTGTCTCCCTGGTGGTCCAGTGGTAAAGAATCCTCCTTCCAATGCAGGGGACGTGGGTTCGATCCCTGATCGGGGAACTAAGATATCACATGCCACGGGGTAACTAAGCCCACGCACCACAACTACTGAGCTCGTGTGCCTCAACGAGAGAGCCTGCATGCCACACACTACAGGGCCTACATGCTCTGGAGCCCACACAACTAGAGAGAAGCCCACATACCGCAACAAAGATCCCAGTGCCTCAACGAAGATCCCACGTGCCGCAACTAAGACCCAATGCAGCCAAAAAATTATAATTTTTTAAAATAAATAAAAATAATGGGCAGCATGGAGAGGGGTGTAAGCAGGGAGAGGTGGTTTCTGAAGTCAGGATAGCATTTAGACATTTAGTTTTAAGAATCCAGACATTAGATGAAGGCTGTGTCAGAGGAAGAACCAATGGCAATTAATATACTAAACACAGAGAATTTCAACCAGGTATCAACTATCAGAACAAGAAAAAGGTAATGCCTCTGCCCAAACTGAGAATACTTGAAAGGAAAGCTAGTTCAAATAGCAGTTTAACCAGTGTCTACCTGAGGCCTGCACTTTGTTGGCACAGGAACAGATTGCCTGGATTTTCAGTATCAGAGAGAGGAGTCAGGTATCTAACTCAGTAGTCAAAGAAGATCTCCTAGTGAGCTTCTTAGTGATTTTCCATCCTGGCCTTCCACCCCTCACCACTCCTATCACCTTTCACCTGCAGATTTCCCTCTGCACCTAGCAGTCCCTCTAACTGGGACACTCAATAGCTATGAGATAACCCTAGTCTGGTCATGAAAACAAGCTCTGATCCATGTGGCCAGTGATTGGATGTGCATCACCTTAACAAGAGCAATGCTGCAGGTGTAAAGAAACTCAAACAGTTGGGACTCGAAAAAAATGTAATTTACTCCACCTCTCTGCTAAGGAGATTTTCATGAGAACTTACAATGGGGGTGGGGGGGCCGGGGGTGGGGGTTGGTTGACATGAATGTCATTTGATTGGAAGATGTTTTAGCCCAATGAAATGAAGAGCTGTAAGAAGAAACAAGCTAGCAGGCAGATAAGGAGGCAGGGGGCAGGCATGAGCACTACCCATATACATTTGTCAGACACGTTTACTTGAAGCTAAACAATTTTTAACTGCGATTTTGTTTTAAAAAATTGTTTTAATTTTTTTAACTTTGTTAAAAAAACTTTAACTTTGTTAAAAGGGCATGGTAGTCCACTGATGAAAATAATCCATTAAAACAAGTTCTAGGATTGAATCAGACCCAAAATTAAGGTCATTTGAGGAGCTGATTCAGAACTGTATGGGGGAAACCAAGATGGCGGAGGAGTAGGGGGACGTGGAGTTCATCTCTCTCCACAAATGCATCAAGAATACATAGACAGATGGAAGAATTCTCACAGAACACCAGCTGAACACTAGCAGAAGACCTTGGGCACTGGAAAGGACAAGAAAGATCCCCGCATAACCGGGTAGGATGAAAAAAAGAAGGGTAAAAGAAGAGGAGAGGAAGCGGGACAGGATCTGCGCCCCTGCTGGGGGGAGCTGAAGCAGAGGAGAGGTTCCCACATCCAGGGAAGCCTCCTCACCAATGGGGAAATCAGTTGGGATAGAAGGGGAGCATCTGAGGCTGTCAGAGGAGGGTGAAATGGCCTGTCTGTGACAGAGAGGACAGAGTGAGACCTACACAGACAGTCCGAGCCACAGCCCTGCATGCCCCAGCCTGGGACATGTGTCCGCCAGTGCACACAGGGGCTGAGAGTTGGAACATGGGGATTGGTGAGCAAACCTGGGGGGAGGAATGCTGTTGGCTGTGAGTAGACAGCCTGAGGGGATGGGAGGGAGGAAGTCCGCAACCAGGAATGCTTGAGGAGGAAACCCAGACTGGCATAAAAGCAAGGCGCCACTGTTGAGTGACACGCAGGGGGTGACACCGCCATTGCAGCCTCTCTCTCCCCAGGCACCAGGGCCCTGCCCCACCAGGCACTAGGAAAAGCCCCCATCAGGGTTGGCCTTCTCATGCCTGCCACCAGGAACTAGGAAAAGCCCGCGCCAGGGCTGGCCTTCTCATGCCGGCCACCAGGCACTAGAAAAGGCTCCGACTAGAGCCGGATCTCTCGTGTCCATGGCTGCCAGCTTTCCCACGCACCTCTCACCGTTGGGGCCCCCGTGACACAGGAAATCATGCCACCGCCACACCCTATCCTCACCAGGATAGACCCGAGTGCTCCCTGGCAGCCTTGGGAGCAGATTCCTGTAGGTGGTCCACACACAGAGGTGGGGCTAAAACCACAGCTGAGCCCCAGGGGTGGGGCGACTAAGGAAGAGGAAGAAAAATCTTTCCGTGCAGCTGCACAAACCGCAGATTAAACCCCTGTGATTGGCTTGTTAAACCCTGCATCTCTGGAATATCTGAATGGACAATGAGTGTTCCCACAACTGAAACAGGTCTAGCTCCAGCAGCTGTGGACTTTGGGAACTAGTACACACAGGAGTTGGGCCAGGTCAGAGTCTGAGCTGCCCCCACAGTGCACACAGAGGGACGAGAGACCTACCCAGAGGCCCCAGGAGGGCCTCCTGGGTAGGCAGAGGTGGCTGTGACTCACAGTGAGGCCAAGGACACTGTCAGCTGAGATCCCAGGAAAATATAATTATTACTATTTTTTTGTTTTGTTATGTTATGTTGTTTTATTATAATTTGTTTTTATTTTTATTTAGTTTATATATTTTTTTATATTTCTATTTATATGTTACTTTTTGTTGTTCTGTGTTTTTTCCTTGTTTATTTTCTTTCCTTTGTTCTATTTTGTTTTTATCTTTTTTCCTTTTTATTTGTTCTTATCTTTTTTGTCTTTTTTTTCATTTTTGTGTGTTTGTTTTGTTTTCTTTGCTTTTTCCTTCAGTTTGCATTCTACTTTTATTTTTTATTTTTGTTAGTTCTGTTTTTAGTTGTTCAATTTTGTTTTGGGATTCTTTTGTTTGTCTGGTTTTACTATTGTTTTTTGTTTTCTCTGTTTTTGTTTTTCTTCCTTATTTTGTATGTGTGTGCTTCTTTGGGGGTTTTGTTTTGTTTTGTTTTTGTTTGATTTTGCTTTACCATTTTTCTGGGGTTTTGTTTCTCTGCTCATTTGTTTGTTGTTTGTTTTTAATTGTTGCCATTGCTGTTTGCTTGTTTTTGTCTTTGCTATTTGTCTCGGGTTTTGTTTGTCTGTTTATTTTCATTTGTTTTCTTCCCACCCTTTTTTTTTTCTTTCCTTTTCTTTTTCCTTTCTTTGCTGAGCTGTGTAGCTTGCAGGGTCTTGGTTCCCAGGCCAGGGATCGGGCCTGAGCCTCTGGGGTGGGAGGGCTGAGTCCAGGACGCTGGAAAGCCAGAAAATTCCCAGACCCAGGAAATATTAATTGGAGAGAGTTCTCCCAGAGGTCTCTATCTCAACGCCAAGACCCGGCTCCACCCCACTGCCTGCAGGCTCCATTGCTGAATGCCCCATGCTAAACAACAAGCAAGACAGGAACACAAACCCACCCATCAGCAGACAGACTGCCTGAAATCGTACTAAGCCCACAGACACCCCAAAACACACCACCTGACACGGCCCTTCCCATCAGAGGGAAAAGATACAGCTCCACCCACCAGAACTAAGGCACCAGTCCCTCCCACCAGAAAGCCTAAACAAGCCATTGGACCAACCTCACCCACTGGGGGCAGACACCAGAAGCAAGAGGAACTACAACCCTGCAGCCTGTGGAAAGGAGACCTCAAAAAGGAGACCACAGTAAGTCAGACAAAATGAGAAGACAGAGAAATATGTTGCAGACAAAGCAGTAAGGTAAAAACCCACAAGACCAAATAAATGAAGAGGAAATAGGCAATCTACCAAAAAAGGTCAGAGTAATGATAGTAAAGATGATCCAAAATCCCAGAAACAGAATGGAGAAAATACAAGAAATGTTTAACAAGGACCTGGAAGAACTAAAGAACAAATAAACAGTGATGAACAACACAATAACGGAAATTAAAAATACACTAGAAGGAATCAATAGCAGAATAACTGAGGCAGAAGAACGGATAAGTGAGTTGGAAGATAGAATGGTGGAAATAACTGCCACAGAGCAGAATAAAGAATAAAGAATGAAAAGAATTGAGGACAGTCTCAGAGACTTCTGAGACAACATTAAACACACCAACATTCGAATTATAGGGGTCCCAGAAGAAGAAGAGAAAGGGTCTGAGAAAACACTTGAAGAGATTATAGTCGAAAACTTCCCTAACATGGGAAAGGAAATAGTCAATCAAGTCGAGGAAGCACAGAGAGTCCCACACAGGATAAACGCAAGGAGAAACATGCCAAGACATACATAACTCAAACTATTAAAAATTAAATACAAAGAAAAAATATTAAAAGCAGCAAGAGAAAAGCAACAAATAAGATACAAGGGAATCCCAATAAGGTTATCAGCTGATCTTTCAGCAGAAATTCTGCAGGCCAGAAGGCAGTGGCAGAAAAACCTACAACCAAGATTAATCTACCCAGGAAGGCTCTCATTCAGGTTTGACGGAGAAATCAAAGGCTTCACAGACAAGCAAAGGCTAAGAGAATTCAGCACCACCAGACCAGCTTTGCAACATATGCTAAAAGAACTCCTCTAGGCAGGAAATACAAGAGAAGGAAAAAACCTACAAACAAACACAAAGCCAAAACAATTCAGAAAATGGTAATAGGAACATACATACCAATAATTATCTTAAATGTAAATGGATTAAATGCTCCAACCAAAAGACACAGACTGGCTGAATGGATACAAAAACAAAACCCATATATATATATTGTCTACAAGAGACCGACTTCAGACCTAGGGACACATACAGACTGAAAGTGAGGGGATGGAAAAAGATATTCCATGCAAATGGAAATCAAAAGGAAGCTGGAGTAGCAATACTCATATCAGACAAAATAGACTTTAAAATAAAGACTGTCACAAGAGACAAGGCAGGACACTACATAATGATCAAGGGACCAATCCAAGAAGAAGATATAACAACTGTAAATATTTATGCACCCAACATAGGAGCACCTCAATACATAAGGCAAATGCTAACAGCCATAAAAGGGGAAATCGACAGTAACACAATAATAGCAGGAGACTTTAACACTCCGCTTACACCAATGGATAGATCCTCCAGACAGAAAATTAATAAGGAAACACAAGCCTTAAATGACGTATTAGACCAGATAGACTTAAGTGATATTTATAGGACATTCCATCCGAAAGCAGCAGAATACACTTTCTTCCCAAGTGCTGACAGAACATTCTGCAGGATAGATCACACCTTGGGTCACAAATCAAGCTTTAGTAAATTTAAGAACATTGAAATCATATCAGGCATTTTTTCCAAACACAACACTATGAGGTTAGAAATCAATTACAGGAAAAAATTGTAAAAAACACAAACACATGCAGGCTAAGCAATATGCTACTAAATAACCAAGAGATCACTGAAGAAATCAAAGAGGAAATCAGAAAATACCTAGAAACAAATGACAACAAAAACATGATGACCCAAAACCTATGGGATGAAGCAAAAGCAGTTCTAAGAGGGAAGTTCGTAGCAATACATTCCTACCTCAAGAAACAAGAAAAATCTCAAATTAACAACCTAACCTTACACCTAAAGCAACTAGAGAAGAAGAACAAACAAAACTCAAAGTTAGTAGAAGGAAAGAAATCATAAAGATCAGAGCAGAAATAAATGAAATAGAAACAAAGAAAATAGCAAAGACCAATAAAACTAAAAGCTGGTTCTTCAAGAAGATAAACAAAATTGATAAACCTCTAGTCAGGCTCATCAAGAAAAAAAGGGAGAAGGACTTAAATCAATAAAATTAGAAATGAAAAGGAGAAGTTACAACAGACACCACAGAAATACAAAGGATCATAAAAGACTACTACAAGCAAATATATGCCAATAAAATGGACAACCTGGGCAGAAGACCTAAAGAGACGTTTCTCCAAAGAAGATATAGAGATTGCCAACAAACACATGAAAGGATGCTCAACATCACTAATCATTAGAGAAATGCAAATCAAAACTACAATGAGGTATCACCTCACACCGGTCAGAATGGCCATCATCAAAACATCTACAAACAATAAATGCTGGAGAGGGTGTGGAGAAAAGGGAACCCTCTTGCATTGTTGGTGGGAATGTAAATTGATACAGCCACTATGGAAAACAGTATTGAGGTTCCCCAAAAAACTAAAAATAGAACTACCATACGACCCAGCAATCCCATTACTGGGCATATACCCTGAGAAAACCATAATTCAAAAAGAGTCATGTACCAAAATGTTCATTGCAGCTCTATTTACAATAGCCAGGACATGGAAGCAACCTAAGTGTCCATCAACAGACGAATGGATAAAGAAGATGTGGCACATATATACAATGCAATATTACTCAGCCATAAAAAGGAATGAAACTGAGTTATTTGTAGTGAGGTGGATGGACCTAGAGACTGTCATACAGAGCGAAGTAAGTCAGAAAGAGAAAAACAAATACCGTATGCTAACACATATATATGGAATCTAAAAAAAAAAAACAAATGGTTCTGAAGAACCTAGGGGCAGGACAGGAATAAAGACACAGACATAGAGAATGGACTTGAGGACATGGGGAGGGGTAAGGGTAAGCTGGGATGAACTGAGAGAGTGGCATGGACATATATACACTACTAAAGGTAAAATAGATAACTAGTGAGAAGCAGCCACATACTACAGGGAGATCAGCTCAGTGCTTTGTGTCCACCTAGAGGGATGGGATAGGGAGGGCAGGAGGGAGATGCAAGAGGGAGGAGATATGGGGATACATGTATATGTATAGCTGATTCACTTTGTTATACAGCAGAAACTAACACCATTGTAAGGCAATTATACTCCAATAAAGATGTTAAAAAGAAAAAAGCAAAGATAGGAAAATGAAGACTTTTTTTTAAAAATGTAAAGGTTATTGTAAAAAAAATTTAAAAATGGACAACCTGGAAGAAATGGACAAATTCTTAGAAAGGTACAGCCTCGTAATACTGAACTGGGAAGAAATAGAAAATATGAACAGACCAATCACAAGTAATTAAAACTGTGATTAAGAATCTTCCAACAGGACTTCCCTCGTGACATGGTGGTTAAGAATCCACCTGCCAATGCAGGGGACATGGGTTTGAGCCCTGGTCCGGGAAGATCCCAAATGCCGCGGAGCAACTAAGCCCGTGCGCCACAACTACTGAGCCTGCGCTCTAGAGCCCGTGAGCCACAACTACTGAGCCCGCGTGCCACAACTTCTGAAGCCGCACTCCTAGAGCCCAAGCTCTGCAACAAGAGAAGCCACTGCAGTGAAAAGGCCATGCATCACAACAAAGAGTAGCCCCCGCTCACCGCAACTAGAGAAAGCCCACGCGCAGCAACTAAGACCCAACAACGAAGACCCAGTGCAGCCATAAATAAATAAACACATTTATTTTTAAAAAAAAAATCTTCCAACAAACAAAAGTCCAGTACTAGATGGTTTCACAGGCGAATTCTAACAAACATTTAGAGAAGAGTTAACACCTATCCTTCTCAACTCTTCCAAAAAATTGCAGAGGGAGGAACACTCCCAAACTCATTCTATGAGGTCACCATCACCCTGATACCAAAGCCAAAGATATCACAAAAAAAGAAAATTACAGGCCAATATCACTGATGAATATAGACCCGAAAATCCTCAGCAAAATACTAGCAAACCAAATCTAACAACACATTAAAAGGATCATACACCATGATCAAGTGGAATTTATCCCAGGGATGCAAGGATTCGTCAATATATGCAAATCAATCAATGTGATACACCATATTAACAAATTGAAGAATAAAAACCATATGATCATCTCAATAGATGCAGAAAAAGCTTTCAACAAAATTCAACACCCATTTATGATCAAATCTCTCCAGAAAGCGGTCATAGAGGGAACCTACCTCAACCTAATAAAGGCCATATATGACAAACCCACAGCAAACATTATTCTCAATGGTGAAAAACTGAAAGCATTTCCTCTAAGATCAGGAACAAGGCAAGGGTGTCCACTCTTGCCACTATTATTCAACATAGTTTTGGAAGTCCTAGCCATGGCATGAAAAAGAAATAAAAGGAATCCAAATTGGCAGAGAAGAAGTAAAACTGTCACTGTTTGCAGATGACATGATACTATACATAGAGAACCCTACAGATGCTACCAGAAAACTACTAGAGCTAATCAATGAATTTAGTAAAGTCGCAGGATACAAAATTAATACACAGAAAATCTCTTGCATTCCTATACACTAACAACAAAAGATCAGGAAGAGAAAGTAAGGAAACAATCCCATTTACCATTGCACCGAAAGGAATAATATACCTAGGAATAAACCTACCTAAGGAGGCAAAAGACCTGTACACAGAAAACTATAAGATACTGATAAAAGAAATCAAAGACGACACAAACAGATGGAGAGATATATCACGTTCTTGGATTGGAAGAATGAATATTGTGAAAATGACTACACTACCCAAAGCAACCTACAGATTCAATGCAATCCCTGTCAAATTAGCAATGGTATTTTTCAGAACTAGAACAAAAAATTTTACAATTTGTATGGAAACACAAAAGACCTCAAATAGCAAAACCAATATTGAGAGAGAAAAAAATGGACCTGAAGGAATCAGGCTCCCTGACTTCAGATTATACTATAGGGCTATGGTAATCAAGACAGTATGGTAGTGGCACTAAAACAGAAATATAGATCAATGGAACAGGATAGAAAGCCCAGAGATAAACCCATGCACCTATGGTCAACTAATCTATAACAAAGGAGGCAAGAATATGCAATGGAGACAAGACAGCCTCTTCAATAAGTGGTGCTGGGAAAACTGGACAGCTACATGTAAAAGAAAGAAATTAGAACACTCCCTAACACCATACACAAAAATAAACTCAAAATGGATTAAAGACCTAAAGGTAAGGCCAGACACTATTAAACAACACGATCTTTTTTGACCCACCTCCTAGAGTCATGAGAATAAAAACAAAATAAACAAATGGGACCTAATTAAACTTAAAAGCTTTTGCACAGCAAAGGAAACTATAAACAAGATGAAAAGACAACCCTCAGAATGGGAGAGAGTATTTGCAAACAAAGCAAATGACAAAGGATTAATCTCCAAAATATACAAACAGCTCATGCAGCTCAATATCAAAAAAACAAAGAACCCAGTCAAAAAATGGTCAGAAGACCTAAACAGACATTTTTCCAAAGAAGACATACAGATGGCCAACAAACACATGAAAAGATGCTCAACATCACTAATTATTAGAGAAATGCAAATCAAAACTACAATGAGGTATCACCTCACATGGGTCAGAATGGCCATTATCACAAAATCTACAGACAGTAAATGCTGGAGAGGGTGTGGAGAAAAAGGAACCCTCTTGGTGGGAATGCAAATTGGTACAGCCACTATGGAGAACAGTATGGAGGTTCCTTAAAAAACTAAAAATAGAACTACCATATGACCCAGCAATCCCACTACTGGGCATACACCCAGAGAAAACCATAATTCAAAAGGACACATGCACCCCAATGTTCATTGCAGCACTATTTACAATAGCCAGGACATGGAAACCACCTAAATGTCCATCAACAGAGGAATGGATAAAGAAGATGTGGTACATATATACAATGGAATATTACTCAGCCATAAAAAGGAATGAAATGGGTCATTTGTAGAGACGTGGATGGACCTAGAGCGCATCATACAGAGTGAAGTAAGTCAGAGAGAGAAAAACAAATATGGTATATTAACACATATATGTGGAATCTGAAAAAATTGGTATAGACAATCTTATTTACAAAGCAGAAATAGAGACACAGATG
This sequence comes from Balaenoptera borealis, assembly GCF_965194805.1. Taxonomy (NCBI): domain Eukaryota; kingdom Metazoa; phylum Chordata; class Mammalia; order Artiodactyla; family Balaenopteridae; genus Balaenoptera; species Balaenoptera borealis. The sequence goes on from NC_138876.1 coordinate 40,706,374, forward strand.
TAGAGAACAAACATATGGATACCAAGGGGGAAATGGGGGTGGGGTGGGATGAACTGGGAGATTAGGATTGATATATATACACTATTGATACTATATGTAAAATAGACAACTAATGAGAACATGCTGTCTAGCACAGGGAACTCTACTCAATGCTCTGTGGTGACCTAAATGGGAAGGAAATCCAAAAAAGAGGGGATATATGTATACATATAGCTGATTCACTTTGTTATACAGCAGAAACTAACACAACATTGTAAAGCAACTATACTCCAATAAAAATTTTTTTTTAAAAACTGTATGGGGTTGTCAGAGGCCCCCTCGCTGACAGCATTAGTAGTAAGAATCAACATAGAATGAGTTAATTCATTTCAGAAATGTTTATTGGGTGCCTTCTGTGTGCTAGGCCCTGTTCTAGGTGCTAGATAGACTGTGGTAAACAAGACAGACCAATCTCCCACCTCCTTAGGTGGCTTACCAAAGGGTATGTTGGAAATGGAAGCAACATAACTTCCCAATCCAGTCAAAAAGATCCAAGTGTTGTTAGGTCCTTAGAGGTGAATAGGATGTATTCACACAAAAATATCAATGAAATGTAAAGGATATAAAGAGAACTCTAACCTGCTCAACTGTATTGTAGCAAAGTGAGCTAATAGTGCTTTCAGGACTAGATTTTTCTTCTTTAAAAGGAATTCAAGGATCTTTGTGGTGATGGAAGAGTTCTGTATCTTGATTATGGTGGTGTTATAATACACAAATCTACACATGTGAAAAAACTACATAGAACTATTCTCTCTCTCTCTCTCTCTCTCTCTCACACACACACACACACACACACACACACACACACACAAGTAAGTGCATGTAAAACTGGTGAAATCTGGAAAAGTTCTAATGGATTGTACCAATGTCAATTTCCTGGTTTGATACTGTACTCTAGTTAGGTAACAGTACCACTAGGGGAAACTGGGTGAAGGACCTCTCTGCACTATTTTTACAACTTCCTACGGATCTGTAATTATTTCAAAATAAAAAGATTTTTTAAAGTTATTTGAGAGTAAAGAATGTTATTGTGACTCTGATCCACCCAACATGGAAGGCAGTCTGATTCTTGTCACTGTCAGAGTTCTAAGCACATCCCTAGAAGGAGAAAGGGTGACCCATGCAGCTTCCTAGAGTCCTAGAAATCAAGCCTCCTCTTTGGCGGTTCTTTTAACTCTTCCCAGGATGCCCACACCAGAGGCACACATAAGAAGCCATGGCAAACACTCGACTCTAGCTCAGGAAATTCTTCCAGAATGCCTCCCCATAGCCTGCTTGGACCCTTCTCACACATCACACATGGTTCTCGGTTCTCCTGGCATCTCATCTTGGCTCCTTCTCTGCTTATTTCCCATGGTGGAGCTGGTAACTGTGCCCCAGACTCTTGGCACTGACCTAAGACATCATGGAGCAAGATTTAGGCATCACCTCTCGGCTCCAAACACTTACGTATCTCCGAAAAAATGGCTGAGGCCGCGTAACCTGGAGCCCAGAGGGACCAACAATGCTCCCTGGTTCCCTACCCACACAATCTGATTAATTTTTTAAATTTCTTTGTGCTGGTTTTATGCTCATCTAACAACAGTTGATCATGATTTGGACTTTTAAGTGGATTTGCTCACTTAAGTGAGAAGGGGTGACCAGAGAAAATAATCAATGTTTATTATCATGGTTATTATATCTCTTGTTGTAAATAAAGCAATTTCCATTCTGTTTTCAGCAAAAGTTAAAGTCCATCCTCAGTAGACTATAAGAGTTATGACTCCAGAACCAGGTTTAAATCCTCTACCGTCACCAGCTCTGGGACCTTGGATATTACCACTCACTTGCTATGGGACCTCAGGCAAGGACCTCATCTCTCTGAAGCACTTTTTGTTTCCTCATCTGTAAAGTGGGTGTAATAATAGAGCTTACCTCATAGGGCTGTTGAAAGCATTAAATGGAGTAATATATCTAAAGTACTTAGAGCTGCGCCTGCACGCTGTAAGAGTTATGCAGTAGTCATTATTACTGCCTGGAAATTAATAAAATAAATGTTGAGGCCTATAAATCTAGGAGGCAGACCCTGTAACTATAAGAAATGAGTTACCCCCAAGGACTGCCACACTAGCAGACCCAAGCTGAGAAATAAACCAGCCTCTGAGATGTCTCTTGCCCCCCAAGGCCCTACGGAATTGGTCGTTGGTCTGCTTGGTGATAAAGAAAGGACACAAACCAATGCTAAGTTTTGCCCTTCAAGGTCAAAACCACTTGGCAAGTGATTCAAGGCAGAGAAACAATCTGGGAGTTCAGACAAATCTGTTATTCTGCTGAGCTGATTCACACATGGAATAAGAAGATTTGCAAAGACAATCCATGTAATGTTACCTGAAAATATCCCCAGTAGCAGGGTTTTAAGAGCAAGTACTGCTTGACAAAGAACCACAGCAAAATAATACTTGTGTTTGCATAGGGTTAGGGAAGTGAAACTCTTGCAGGCTCTACCTATATGATAACAGACCCACTATTCAAGAAAGTTGACTGAAGGAACCAGTTAATTAATCAGTCATTCAATTAACTTGCCAACTTAGTAAAAGATTCAGTTAACTTTGTGTTCAATTCAGTCAAAGTGTTTAAATATGTTTTGCTATAATCCCAGCCTTTATCTGTAGGTCACTTGCCAAAAAAATTAAAATGAAAGTTCACCCAGGGAAAGATAACAAGAGTTAGAAAGTGATTACCCCATTTCATAAAATTACCAATATGAGCTAAAAATTAGGTACGGAAAGAGCTTAGAAAGCCAAGTAATAGCACCTGCCAGTATTACTACAATTAGTGTTGCCCCAAAATGTGATTTTGGCTAAGTTGCATTAAAAAAGACATACCTTAAAGGCCAGCCACAGCATAATTAATAAATACCAAAGTGATAGCTAAATCAGAGCAGGTAATACGGGCAATTAGGAAGGAACAACTCGGACTTCCCTGGTGGCACAGTGGTTAAGAATCCACCTGCCAACGCAGGGGACATGGGTTCAAACCCTGGTCCGGGAAGAACCCACATGCGGCGGAGCAACTAAGCCCGTGCGCCACTACTGAGCCTGTGTTCTAGGGCCTGTGAGCCACAACTACTGAGCCCACATGCCACAGCTACTGAAGCCCACGTGCCTAGAGCCCGTGCTCTGCAACAAGAGAAGCCACTGCAATGAGAAGCCCGTGCACCGCAACAAAGTAGCCCCCGCTCGACACAGCTAGAGAAAGCCTGTGCGCAGCAACAAAGACCCAACACAGCCAACAATAAATAAATAAATTTATTAAAAAAAAAAAAGGAAGGGACAACTGGATGGAGCTGGTTCCTACTGATTCCCTCAAAGCACTCGGGGAAATGATACAGCTGTTTTCCCAGGAGAGGCGCAGACAGGGGTGCCTCTTTTGTTCTCCCTGCTGGGAGTCACTGTGTCCATCAGAGGAGCTCTAAATGCAAAAATCCTATGTCCATTCTATGCATAGATCTAGGATCTCAGAAGTTGGCAAAATAAAACCAGAGATTTAAAAAAAGAATACAGTTCCAAGGACCAATGTCTCCTAACTGTCCATTCATAGAAGTGGTCCAAGGGTGGGGGGTTTGGAGAATGGAGTCAGAATATGGAAGTGCCAAATAATAAAAGCCAATATATTCTGGGTGCTTACAATGTGTCAGGCACTCTTCTTAAGCACTTCCATACATTAACTCATTTCATTCTCAGGAGAGTAGCATTATCGGCTCCATATTACAGATGAGGAAACTGAGGCACAGAAAGATTAAGTAATTTCCCCAAGATCCACAGTGAATAGGTAGCTCAGCTGTAATATTTTATCCGGGCAGTATGGCATCGGAGTTTATTTACTTGAATACTATATTATGGGGCCAGACAAAGAAACCCCTTAAATAATGCACTATGGGGTCAAATGAGAGACAAAGGAATCTATCAAGTCCCCCTTGGCTTAGAAGTGCCTCCAATGATAGGTGTCAGTGCACATAAGGCCAGTGTTTACAAAGAGGTGGTCAATTGGAGCTGTGGAGCAAACCCAATGACATCTTTAAAAGACTGGAAAGGGGGGAAAAAGGAAGAAATTGGTACTGCAAAAAAATACTCAGCATGCATCACTTTCCCTTTCATGGCCGCTGGCACAGCCACCACATCCACAGGGTGCCATGCCTGTGAGACATGGCAAACACTCTAAAGCAGCTTCCTGGAAGCTGACCTTTGCAAGAAAGGTCAAACTTACAAATCAACAACAATGACGTGCAACTCCCTACCCACAGCCCTCCCTCCTGTGAACTGTTTACAGGTCTTAGCACCTGTGGGGCCCTGACCCCAGGGCAAAGCAGGCAAGGCCCCCTCTCCGGTTTCAGAAAGATGTGGAAAAAGGTAAAAGGTGATAAAGCTTGTAGGTGCACAGAAAGGATCTCATCACAAAGAAAAGCTATATCCATCTGAAAGGTATAAAAATATTAATAAAACAGAAACCTCAATTAAATAGAGTTGGAAGACCAGAAGGGGGAGCTCCCACACCCTGTAATGATAGCAGAGCCCAACAAGAAGACTTCTCGTCTTTCCTGGCAAGGACTCAGCCAATGAAAAGCCATGGACTCTTCATTTTCTCTAGCCCTCCCAGCCTCCTTTTCCCCTCTATAAAAGCGTTCTCCTTCCCTCGCTATGGGGGGACCTGCATGTGGCTCGCCGTGGTTGCAGACCCTGAATTGCAATTCTCTGATGATCCTGAATAAACCCATCTTTGCTGAAGAAATAGCTGGCAGTCTATTCATTTCAGGTCAACAAAGGTAAAAGTAATTATTATCAGTGAAAAGGGAAATAATTAGTCTGGGAGCAGAGAACCAAGAACAGAGTACATTTCTCACGAAACAGTCAAATCTGGGCACAGATCAGAAAAAGAACTAGAATGGAGATAAGTGGAGTTATTTACAGAAAGAAAAAAATCTGTTTTTAAAAAAAATCAAAAGCCCTATGCTCAGCTGCAGTTAAAAACAGCTAAAATCTGAGAGCGTGTCTGCAGAGGAAATTGACTGGAAAACCGGAGAGGTGTCCTCTGCTCAGAGTTCTTATTGGACCCCACCAAGGAAGATGGAGGCCTTTTTTGCCCTTTATCCCAGGAAGCACGGTGTCCTGAGCAGGGAAGGGCAGCATCACCCAAGCCACGTGGGGCTTTCAGGGGAAGAAGGACAGTAAAGGCAGAGCAGCTCTTTCTCACTGGGTTAAACTCCCACAAAACCTTTGAAATGATGCAACACACAGAATGCACCAAGGAGAAAGGCCCCACTGGTATGGGACTGGAGAGTATTTTCTCCTTTTACTTGTAATGATTCAAACACTGAGGGATGCCAGACAAAAATGAGGAAGCAGCGGGGGGAGGGAGGATCCTGATGGAGCTTATGTCTGCAACATATGGAATAAGTTATTGAAGAAAGTGGCTCTAATAGAATTTGTAAAAGTTGAGGAGGGGCAGTTATGCTTCTTTTGGAGACAGAGAAGATTGAGGGCGTGGTGAAAAAATAGCAAAATGGGATTAAGATAAACCAAAAACAGAGGAGAAATATTGGGCCAGATGAACTTTCACCTTCCCTAAAATGATTTATGTACTTATGAAGAGCTAGACTGGACTTGATTTCTGGGGGTGAAAGTTGCTGGTGAACATGCACAAATTCAGCATTTCTGCAGGGATTCTGGGCAGAGCTACAGTTCTACAGGCAGAGCTAACGTCAAACATTTTTGGTAAAGAGGTTTAGTATTTAAGTGGGACGAACCATTACTAAGTCTTAGACTTGAGCACCTCACTCTGAGGAGAAGAAAAGATGGAAGGGAGGAAGGGAGAGAGACAGGAGGGAGAGGCAGAAAGAGAAGGGAATCTGATTGTACAGAAATCTGAGGTCACTAGATCTAAGCGATTTCATAATCGCTTGGGCCAGAGAGGGTTGGGCAGAATAAAGAGTGTTAGCACACAGCTGAGCTAAATGTCATAATATCTAAGTGACGACTGTCACAGGGGAAAACAGGAGCCAGGATCCCAAGGAGATGAGATGTAAGGTTGAGAAATTTTACTGGGAGTCAGGTAGTGGATGGGGAAATCGGGAGAACTGAAGACTTGCCTAGCTAAGGCCCAAAGAGTCAGTTGAAGGTTGACGCTGACAGCTTTACTAAGGGTTGAGATCCATGGAAGGGTCATGAAATCAATGTAGTCCTTTTTCTGCAGAATTTTAAAAAATAAAATAAGCTAGGAAGGTTGAGATAAGATATAGACTACAGTAGATTATACTAGAAGAGTGCATCACATTCTGTACCGAGGGTAATGTTCAATGATACTTTTAATTCACAGTGTATGTGCGTCGTTACATAAGATACATGTCTTACCGTGTGTATTTACCAAAAAAGTTGGAAACCACTGATAAGAAGAGGCTCCAGGGGAAACAGGGGAAGAGGGAGAAAAGAGTTGTAAAATTCATGAAAATTAGAGTTCTTAGCAAATGCCACAACAGTTCTAATTCCTTCCTTGAAGAATAGAAGCCCAAAGAAACAAAATAAGTGTGGCCAAGGTTCTAGGGTTCAGGACAGTGCAGAAACGGTATCTTCATTACTCTAATGTAAGTGCCTGACATTAAGCTTTTGATTGTCAAGGCATCCATTTCAAAGACGTCCACATTTAATAATTACATTGCCAGCTGTCTGACACCGCTACCAGCAAAAAATCAGATAAGGAGTTAGGCTGCCTTCACCCATAAAGGTCCCTCTTTCAGAAAGCCCTGGGTAACCTAGATAACTGACCACGTGAGTGACTTCGCCTCTCCCTTCCTGTGCCCTAACTCCCTTTGTTATGCTTTAAATTAGCCAATAGTGAACTTACAAAACCCTCAACATCCCGCCCTTGGGCCCTAACATACGCACTGCCCCAGGTCCTCTCTCTCATTCTCTCTCTCTCTCTCTCCCCTCCACTTGGCTGTGTAGCCATCAGGTGTGCCCTGTACCCTCTGGGACTCACAAGTAATAAATCTTGTTCAGCACAGTTCCCTGATGGCTTGGCTGAAGTGCGTCCTGCGATTACAATAAGAACCACAAGGGCTGGTCCACCCACAACACTGGCTCGGGTTGGGGCAATATCTTTGGGGGTTTCCCTACAAGTAATGCTGGTCAGGCCTGCCGAGTGCCACGCGCATTCGTGGCGGACAGCATCACTATCAATGGGCTGGGACCCCACAACAAGGCCAGTGAGTCCTTTTTTCTAAATTGTAAGGGAAAGAGGATAAGAGAGGAGGGGAGGAGGAGGGGGGGAGGGAAGTACTGCAGACAAACCTCTGCTTTGACTATTGTCTTGGGTTGGTTCTACTGCTAAAGTGGACAACAGATTTACAATTAGAAGTGTCCGTTCTGCCACCACTTAACTGTGAGATCTTGGGCAGTCATTCGACTTCCATAACCCTCAGGTTTTTCCTCTATAAATCAGCGCCAAATACTGGCACTAAACCCTGTTGAGTGCTACCAGCATCCGTTCCCCTCTGCTTATTTCCTAACAGAGACCTGACTTTGTTCATTCATCTACCCCCTCAATGTGGCCCAGGGGAAACTGACTCCCAGCCCAGCTCCAGGAGGGGATCCGGACTGGTCTATGCCAATCACAGTAACCCCACCCTTCCTTTGGTCGAGGAACCCAAACCAGTGACTGTAAGCTACTGACTAAGTCACAATGCAACAAGGCTAAAGTAAAGATTAAACTAATCTATGTAAAAGCATTTTATAAACTGCAGAAAAGTTATACAAGTGACAGCTTTTTCCAAAATTATAAAGTTTCAACTAACATGGGGTTTTTAGGAAAAATCCTTAACTATTATAAGCCTCACATTCTTTCTTTGGGACATATTTGCCCTCTCCTGACCTCTGAGTAGGGACTGTATTCTGTACAACACCTATTGCATTATCAACACTTAATAAATGCAAAATAATGTTGTGTTAACTACAAATTGCCACCAGATGTTCTTAAGGCTTTGAAACCGTCAAGTGAAACTGATTGCACAAAATAGTAGTTTAATTATTACATCATCCATCTCAGTAATGGTGAGCGTCCGTCTGTCTTAGGGCTGAAAGCTCAAGTTAAACCAGTGCTGTAGTGTTGAAGATCAAATGTTCACTATGTGATCCCTAAAGGCAGATTTTGGGAAGAGCCAACAATCAGCTTCTCTATACATCATCATCTTGAATTATTTTGTTCAAAGACAAAGCTCAGCATCCAAAATAAGATGTCAAACAAGAAGTCAAAAAAAGAAGTTTCTGGCTGAAATGAAGTTCAGGAAAACAAGTACTCCCAGCAGTGCACACAAGCAACCAGAAGCATTTTCCATAAGTGGTTAATAAATAAGAAGATAGGATGACAAGGCTGTTTAGAAAAGCTAGAAGGAATTGTCTCCTCCGCTGAAGGGCACCAGGAAAGGATTCCTGCATCCCCAGAAAATGTTCTCCCATGTAGTGGGTCTCAACCCTATCTGTAGATTGGAATCACCTGGGTAGGGTTTTTCTTTTTGTAGTTGTCCCAGAACCCCACTGCAACCAATTAAATCAGAATTCCTGGGAGAAGAGACTTAAATTATAGATCCCGAACCAGCATCATTAACATCACTTAGGAATTTGTTAGAAATGCAGAATCTCAAGCCCCACTCAAGCCCCCATTCAAGGCCTACTGAATCAGGATTTGCATTTTAACAAGATCTCCAGGTGATTCATGTGCCCATTAAAGGTTGAGAAACGTAAGCTTAGATGACAAAAAAAAGCTTATTTTTCCTCACAGAATAGTTACAGGGCTAACAGTCCAGGGTAGCAGGGAAGTCCTCCTTCACACAGTCATTTAGGATCCTGGTTCCTTCCTTTTTGTTGCTCTGTCATCCCCTAGGACATTGCTAACATCCACCTGGTCAAAGCTGGACCACTCTGGGTTCCAACCAGCAGCAGGGAAGGAGAGCACTGGAGGAAAACCTATTGTCCTGAGGCCTAAGACCAGAAGTGCTACACAATGTTTCTTTTCAGAATTTAGTCATAGGACCACATCTGACTAAAAGGATATTGGGATAGCTAGTTTAATCAAGTCTGGGAAGAAGGAGAGGACAAATTTTGGTGAACAAAGATCAGTCTCCATGCCAGACATAAAGTGCCCAACAAATGATAGCTATTATTAGAGCTATTATTATTAACCAGGATGTATGCTTCACAAGCTTAGAATACAAATACTGTTTCATTTATTCTATTCTTCTAGTAAATTGCTTAAGGCCCAAAGACCTTACCAGCATGAAGTCTGAAATTCCTTCCTTGAGGCCTTTTCCATTCTTTCATCCCTATAGAGTACAACCTCCTAGGGCCTTTCTCAGTTCTAAAGAGTCAGTCGTACTTCCAAATGCCAGGTGAGAGAAATAACTAGAAAGTTTCTACTAGCTCACCAGTACCACTGCTTGGTGGCTACATCGTGGTCATACCAGACACTGGTCCCACCCAGTCCAAGGGCTGATTATCTCTGCCACGGAGAAGTCTTTGCTTTGCTCAGGCCACCGTCAAGCCTCCACCCATCCTTTCAAGTCAAATGCATACACTCAGTCATCATCTCCAAGCATGAAACAATGCCCAGCTGGCTGGGTGTAGAAAGGTCCTGCCTCACGCAAGTGCTGTAGAACCACCCCTTCTCACAGTCCCAGGGCCCCATGAAGCCCTGACCCAGATTCTGAATCCAAGCTAGATATGCCCATGGTGAATTCCACTCTAGGTCCCTTGGTGTTCTTTCTTTCCAACAAATGTTAGCCCAGTACATCAATGTCTAATGACATTAACTCTCAAAAGAGAAGGACCAAGGACTTTATCCCTTTGCTTCCAGGGGGTTCCTTGGCTACTTGGAAAAATTACCAACTCCTACTCAAGACCAGTTCTATATACCAAGGGCTATGGTGAGGGGGCTACCTCTGTCAGACCATAAAAAAAATCCCTTGATAATATTACCCCAGGGATAAGAGATATCTACTGGCCTTACATTTTTACAGCTAAGGGATGCACTCAAGTGATTTTTCCTATTATAATAAAAACTCTGCTCCAAGGCTCTTGCTGGCTATTAAAGAGGCTGGCACCATTTTAAACATCTCATCTCAGCAGTTTTCAATAACACCTAACATCTCTTCAAGGCAAGTATCATTATCATCATCTCCGTTTATTGTTTAAAAGAGTGGAGAGTTTAAGAAACCCCCTAGCCTCAATGATCATAGAGCCAGGATTCAAAACCTGGTCTTTCTGGCTAACAATATAAATAATAATAATAACCTTTATTGAGCGCTTTTTATTTACTGTATACTGTAAAAAATTAATAAACAGGGACTTCCCTGGTGGTCCAGTGGTTAAGACTTCGCCTTCCGGTGCAGGGGGTGCAGGTTCGATCCCTGGTTGGGGAGCTAAGATCCCACATGCCTCACAGCCAAAAAAAAAACCATAAAACAGAAGTAATATTGTAACAAATTCAATAAAGACTTTAAAAATGGTCCACATCAAAAAAATCTTTAAAAAAATAAACAAAAAATTAATAAACAGAAACCTCAATTAAATAGACTTGAAAGACCAGAAGGGGCTATTCCCATACGTGACTATAGCAGAGCCCAACAGGAATAAGAACAACTCCTCTTCTTTCCTGGCAAGGACTCAAACAATGAAAAGCCATGGGCTCTTCATTTTCTCTAGCCCTCCCAACTTCCTTTTCCTGTCCATAAAAGTGTTCTTCCCTTGCCACGCAGGGACCTTCATGTGGCTAGCCATGGTTGCAGTACCCAAATTACAGTTCTTTGTTGATCCTGAATAAACCCATCTTTGCTGGAGAAATGTCTAGCAGTCAATTTCAGGTCAACATCTTAGTGGCCCATATGGGAACCAGAGAAGACCCTTGACAGCTCTGGGTCGAATGAGCAAACAGGGACAATACCCACAAGTGAGTCCACTGTCACTCACTACTTTTCTCACCAACCCTGCAGTTTGAAGGTACATCTTTATCCTCAATCCAAGCTCACTCCCTCTTTCATTCGAAGATTTCCAGGTTTTACTTGGGCTCTATTTTAAGGTTTCATCTTTCTGGTTAAGGCCTTGTTTTGTATATGAGTACTCATTTAGCACTTTGGTCTGATCTTGAGGTCAAACTGTATCAACCAACTTTGGCTCATCCTTCAGGAATAAGTTGCTTCAAATGAAACTGTGGCCGTTCAGCCTTCAGCCTATTCCTCAGGAAGGGGCTATCTTCCAAAAACTGGCTGGAAAAGACTTCAGCCTGGCTACTCCTCCAGGACAAGGCTGTTGCCTTTGAATTGGCTGGTATTCAGGCTTGCAGGCTGTTTGACTTGAACTGTAAGCTATTTGAACCATTTGAAAACTGTTCTTTTAGACTAGAGAAAAACCTCTGAGAAATGGGATCCCAGTTATCTAAATATTTTGAGGGTGTGCCCACACAATGACTCCTGCCAATTTTACATCCTTCCTCATGCACATTTCTAACTAAAAGGACCAACCTGACCAAAGGCAATCTAAAGTATCAATGGCCATTATGGGGAACTTTCTGAAATCCTCAAACTTAATTTCCTTAAAACCAAATTGGACTACAATAGCTCAAAATTTTTCAGAATTTAGTGGAATGCTTATTTCAGTTGGTATTTTGAAGTTTCCCAGTGTTATCAGGAATCTAAAATTGCCTCTCTGCAAAATAAAATTTTAAGATTAACTGAGGCAAACAATCGATTTAAGAAAAATAAAGTGGTCCCTGAAGCCTCAGGCTCTTCTTCCTAGGCTTCTCTGTCTCAGGCTCAGCCTCCAGAGCCACCTTGTCTCTCTTCTCCTGCTCCTCAAGTCCAGACTCTGCCTCCAGTGCCATTTTCCTCCTTCCTTTCTACCCTGCCGACACCTCCTTTTCAACTTCAATACTGCCATACTAATTCTCTCACCCAGCTTCCCCTTTTCTCTGAAATTCTCCCCACTCCCTCTTCCTCTGAACTTTTCAGAACCTGTCCCTTTAAAATTAAGCATACTGAGGATCGAGAGGCTAAGCCCTTAATTTCTTATACTCTCTGGACTGAAGCCTAACTGCAAGCCATAGTCAAAGATTTTCCCAAAGTAACCAAAGATCTTCACAGATTCGCTGAGAAATGTTAACATAGTCGTTCAAACTAATCAACCTGGTTTCTCTGACTTACATCACCTAATTCATATGCTTGTCGGTAAAGGCCAGGCTCAACATTGGATGGGAACTGCTAATTGGGAGAATCCTGAAAGGTCTCTAGCATAACAACTGGGAGACTGGCCTGCTTATTATACAGTCAGGGTTGTGCAATTGCTAGGCGACTTCATTGAGCAATTCCTAGGGCTTTTCCAAAGACTGTTGATTGGAATAAAATTCAGGCTGGCACACAAAAATCTGATGAATGTGTTCATGATTATTACACTCAACTTCAGATTATTTTTAAGGAAAATTCTGGTCTTCCTTCAGATGTTGAGTCCACATGGCTAGCTTTTGCTCTATTTTTATTTATGGACTGAACCGAGACCTTTCCCTTCTAGTAAAAAGGACCAGAATGGAATGGGAAACTACCTCCCTCCAGATTTAGTTAATCTGGCGAAGCAGCTCTCTCTCATCCTAGATGAATGTCCTCAAAGGAAGGCCACCAAAATTCTTAATCTTCACCTCTAGCAAATGAAGCCTCCTAAATGAAACCAAACCCTCCTAGCTTCTGCTATTATTGCAAAGATCTAGGGTATTGGAAAAGAGATCTTTACAAATTTAAGCACTTTAGGTACTTTCAGCCCTCTAACCAGCCTTTCCAACATCCTCCCAATTCTCAAAGATGGGCCTCCAAGGAAGTGCAGGGGCTCTTCCCAATTCTCCCTCTTAATCAGCTTAGAGAAACATTTCTCCAGATTGGGGATGAATCTCTTCCAGTCCTAAATGACACTGGAGCCACACTCTCAGTGCTCAACTCCACTACTATAAAACAGCCCTTGCCTCGGAGTACTCAAATAATTCAAATAGTGCGGATCTCCAATAAACCTCAAGAGGTTCCTGCCTCTGAGCCCTTTGAGAGATACACACCCTTTTCTCCTTAGTTCCTCTGCCCCTATCCATTTATTAGACTGAGACTTCTTAGAGAAGTATCATGCTGGAACTTCTTTCTCCCAAAGGGGGAAATAAATCTAGAATTTTAAAGTAGTCATGGAAGTAACCAACCAGGTGAATTAAATGATACTTTTGACATCTTTTATTTCTTCGGTCTCTGATGATATTAGAGCTGATTCTAGAAACACTGATCATCTGTCCCTATTGAATCAGTTACCAGTTTCCTGTTGGGCAAAATCTCCAACTGATGGTGGCAAAATTCATGATGTACCTCCCACCAAGATTCAAACAGACCCCTCAAAATCTCTCCCCAGAATTAATCAATACTCTGTAAGTAATAAAAGACCTTCAAGGTATAAAACCCATACTAGAAGATTACAAGGCTCAGGGCCTCATTATCCCTTGTAGTTATCCCTGTAACACTCCCATTTTACCAGTGAGAAAACCTAAGAGCCAAGAGTGGAGGTTTGTCCAGGACCTCCAAGCAATAAACAACATTGTTACCCCTCGACACCCTGTTGTTCCTAACCCTCGAACACTACTAACATCCATCTACACCAGAGACAAATTCTTTACCGTAATTGATTTATGCAGTGCATTCTTTAGTATTCCAGTGGATGAAGTTAGCCAATTTTTTTTTTTTTTGCCTTCACTTGGGAAGAAAAATAATTCACCTGGACAGTAATGCCTCAGGGTTTTACTAAGTCCTTATTATTTCTTGCAAATCCTGAAGGCTAATCTGGATGATATAAAGTTCCCTAGAGATTCTACTTTGTTGCAATATGTAGATCAGGGGTCCCCAACCCCCAGGCCACAGACCAGTACCAGTCCGTGGCCTGTTAGGAACCAGGCCACACAGCAGGAGGTGAGCAGAGGGCAAGCAAAGCTTCATCTGTATTTACAGCCACTCCCCATCACTCGCATTACCGCCTGAGTTCCGCCTCCTGTCAGATCAGTGGCGGCATTATATTCTCATAGGAACACGAACCCTACTGTGAACTGCGCACATGAAGGACCTAGGTTTCATGCTCCTTATGAGAATCTAATGCCTGATGATCAGAGGTGGAGCTGAGGCGGTGATGCTAGCGCTGGGGAGTGACTGCAAATACAGATTATCATTAGCAGAGAGGTTTGACTGCACAGAGGCCATAATAAATCAATTGCTTGCAGATTCGTATCAAAACCCTATCAGTGAGTGGCAAGTGACAATTAAGCTGCATTAACAAAAAAAAGCAGACAAAAAAGCCTGCTAGTAGCAGGCTTTATGGTGGCAAGTGAGTTGATGAACTTCAGTTGTACAGCTGCATCTGGTGGCAGGCTTTAAGTCAGAATCCGACACTTATTTTAGTCTGTGCATGGCCCGCGCATTATTTTATTTACCACTTCTGTCCGCACCTCTTTCCTGCCCTGCGCACTTGTCTCAGTCACAGTTATGGTAAGCCCACAAGTTAACCCTAGCCAAAATGAGTAAAAAACAAATGTCGCTGGAGAGCTTCTATGAAAAGGGGGAAAGACCCAATGATGAGACAGCAGAAGACTCTAAGAGTGCCAACAAAAAGAAAGCTGCATTTAAAAGAAAATACCAAGAGTCCTACTTAAATTACAGGTTCATTGCAACAGGTGATTCACATTCTCCAAGCCCGCTATCCAACAAAGCCATGAAACCTTCAAAAGTGCTTTGCCACGTGGAGACCAAGTACCCTACCTTAAAAGACAAGCCTTTGGAGTTTTTCAAAAGGAAAAAAATGTGAACACGAAGAACAGAAGCAATTGTTGAAGGCCACCACTTCATCAAATGTGTCTGCACTAAGAGCATCATTCTTAGTGGCATTAATAAAGCTAAGAAGCCCTTTACTATTGGTGAAGAGTGGATCCTGCCTGCTGCTAAGGACATTTGTCATGAAATTTTAGGAGAGGCTGCAGTTCAAAAGGTGGCACATGTTCCTCTTTTGGCTAGCACCATAACTATACGAATTGATGAAATAGCAGAGGATATTGACGCACAATTGTTAGAGAGGATTAATGAGTCACCATGGTATGCAATCCAGGTTGACAAGTCTACCAGTGTTGACAACAAGGCAACAATGCTTGTTTTTGTGCGATATATTTTTCAGGAGGACGTTCATGAGGATATGTTATGTGCACTTTTGTTGCCAACCAACACCACAGCTGCAGAACTGTGAATGATTACATATCAGGAAATGATTACATATCAGGAAAACTGAATTGGTCATTTTGTGTCGGTATATGCACGGACAGAGTGGCTGCCATGACTGGACGGCTTTCTGGTTTCACTACTCGGGTCAAAGAGGTCGCTTCTGAATGTGAGTCTACACACTGTGTCATCCATAAAGAAATGCTGGCTAGCCAAAAAATGTCACCTGAACTTCACAACGTTTTGCAGAATGTGATTAAAATTATCAACCACATTAAAGTACATGCCCTTAACTCACGTCTGTTCGTGCAGCTCTGTGAGGAGATGGACACAGAGCACACACGTCTTCTCTTATACACAGAAGTGAGATGGCTTTCTAAAGGTAGATCACTGGCCAGAGTTTTTGAGTTACGAGAGCCGCTCCAGAGATTTCTTTTAGAAAAACAGTCACCACTGGTCCCACATTTCAGTGACAGAGTGGGTCGCAAAACTTGCTTACTTGTGTGACATATGCAACCTGCTCAACGAACTCAATCTGTCACTTCAGGGGAGAACGACAACTGTGTTCAAGTTGGCAGATAAAGTGGCTGCATTCAAAGCTAAACTGGAATTATGGGGGCGACAAGTGAACACTGGGATTTTTGTCATGTTTCAAACATTAGCAGAGATTTGGAAAGAGGCTGAGCCAGGGCCTTCTTTCTCCCAGCTATCACCTATCTCAGCTTTCGAAAGAGTTTGAGCATTACTTCCCAACCACAAAAGATCCCCAAACCGGGAAGGAATGGATCCGTGACCCATTTGTGAATAAGCCAGGTGAATTGACTTTGCCCGTGCTGGAAGAGGATCAACTGCTTGAGATCGCAAATGACGGTGCCCTTAAAAGAATGTTTGAGACAACTTCAAATCTCCATATGTTCGAATTAAAGTCAAGGCAGAGGGCTTCCCTGGTGGCGCAGTGGTTGAGAATCTGCCTGCTAATGCAGGGGACACGGGTTCGAGCCCTGGTCTGGGAAGATCCCACATGCCGTGGAGCAACTAGGCCCATGAGCCGCAACTACTGAGCCTGCGTGTCTGGAGCCTGTGCTCCACAACAAGAGAGGCCGCGATAGTGAGAGGCCCATGCACCGTGATGAAGAGTGGCCCCCGCTTGCTACAACTAGAGAAAGCCCTCGCACAGAAACGAAGACCCAACAGAGCCAAAAATAAATAAATAAATAAATAAATGGGGGGTGGGAAAAAAAAAAAGTCAAGGCAGAATATCCTGAGATTGCCACAAAAGCACTGAAAAGCCTGCTTCCATTCCCAACATCCTGTCTTTGTGAGGCAGGGTTTTCTGCAGTGACAGCAACCAAAACAAGATTAGAGTAGACTGGACATAGCAACACACTTCGGGTGTCACTGTCTCCCATCACCCCCAGATAGGACCATCTAGTTGCAGGAAAACAAGCTCAGGGCTCCCACTGATTCTGCATTATGATGAGTTGTATAATTATTTCATTATATATTACAGTGTGATAATAATAGAAATAAAGTGCACAGTAAATGTAATGCGCTTGAATCATCCCCAAACCACCCCCAAACCCTGGTCTGTGGAAAAATTGTCTTCCACGAAAGCAGTCGCTGGTGCCAAAAAGCTTGGAGACTGCTGATGTAGGTGATTTGCTTCTTTGCCCTCCTTCTCAAGCCTCCTCACAGGAAGACAGCATCCACTTGATAAAGCTTTTCATGTTAAAGGGATATAAGGTCGCCAAGGAAAAATTGCAGTTTGTCCAAACCCAGGTTCAATATTTAGAGCATCTGATATCAGAACAGGGCTACACCTAGATCCAGATAGACTTCATGGTGTCCTAAGTTTCCCAAAACCCAAAACTAAGTGCCAACTTAGAAAACTTGGAGGTTTTCTTGGGCTAGTTAGTTATTACTGAAATTAGATTTCAAATTTCTCTTTTATGGCCAAACCTCTACATGTTTTACTCAAAAATAACAACCCTGACCCAATTTTATGTGAAGAACTAGAGACACAGACTTCAGTGCCTAAAAGAAGAGTTTGATGAACCTACCTGCCCTTGGCATCCCAATTATCAAATTCCCTTTTTCCTATTTATATAGGAAAAGGAAGGAAATGCCCTTTGGGTACTCACCTAAAAACACAAGGGCCACCAACTGGACCAGCAACTGGACCCTGTGACATGGGGATACACCCCTTGCCTTAGAGCCATTACTGCCACTGCTCTTTTGGTTAAGGGCACTGAGAAAATCATTGTGGGATCCCTTTAACCATTTTTGTGCCTCATGCTGTAGAGGTCCTCCTGAATGCTCTTCATATTCAGTATTTCTCAGCTAGTTGCCTCACCTCCTATGAAGTCCTTTTGTAAACTGCTCCTCACATAACTCTTTTATGTAATAACCTTACCCAGCTACCCTTCTCCCCTCTGTCACTGACAAATTCCCTCACCACTGCCTAATGTTGACAGACCATTTCCTGATTCCTTATGATAATCTGCAGGAAAATCTTTTGGGTAATGCTGACTTCTAATGGTTCACTCATGTCCCTTATTTAAAAGATGAAATAGCAAATACTGTGCTGGGTATGCTATTACAACTCCTTTTGATGTTGTTGAGTCGGCATCTTTACCTATGGCTACTCCAGCCCAACAAGTTGCATTATCTGCTCTTACACAAGCTTGTACTTTAGCCAAGGACCAAACTGCCAATATTTCTATTGATAGTAGATATGCTTTTGGAGTAGCTCATGATTTTGGAATGTTGTGGAAGCAATGTAACTTTCTTACTTCCAGTGGAAATAAAATTTAAAATGGCTCCTACATTCAGAAATTATTGAATGCAATACCTTTACCTGCCGCTTTAGCTATTTTTAAGATTCCAAGGCATTCTAAACTTGACTCTCTGGAAGCTAAGGCAAAATTGCCTTGCTAATATTTCCACAAGGAATGCTGTTTTTTTAAAGGGACCAACAACAGCCAAACCTCTGTCACGGTCTAGAGGGATAGTTCACCAAATGACAACTTAGAAAAACTGACTTAGAGAAGCCTAACAATTGGCCTCAGGAAAAAAAAAAAAAGATTGGAAATTCAACAACTGTTGGTTTGACAAAAAGGGAAAGCTCTGGTTTAGACCAAATATCAACCTAGTCCTACTGGAGACTAAAATTCCCACTCCTCACCCCAGTACATCCATTAAACCACTGGTTTACTGACAAAATGATAGCCTTATTGAACCAATATTGCTGGGAAAATATTAACCAGGCCACAAAAAGTGCCTACCTTACTATTCCACTTGTCTGATACAAACCAGGGAAGCCTGTTCATACTGCTCCCAAACACTGTAAACAGCCTAGAGGTCTGGCAAATGGATTTCATACACCTTTCTCTGTCTAATGGATATAAATCTGTTTTAGTCATGGTCTGTATGTTTTCATACTGGACTGAAGCCTTCCCTTTCAGACTACTGCCTCTCCTGTGGCTAAAGTCCTTTTGGAAAAGATTATCCCTATCTGGGGAACTCCTCTAAAACTTCATAGTGATTGAGGAATGCATTTTACTGGCCATGTACTTCAACAGGTCTGCACTGTTTTCTGGTTTTATAACACTTTTGTTGTGCTTATCACCCTCAATCCTCTGGTTTTTCAAACACACTAATGGCATTATTAAGACTCAGTTGGCAAAATTTGTAGAGGTCTTTCGAATACCTTGGCCAAAACACTGCCATTAATGCTTCTAAATCTCAGATCCACACCTTTTGGAACTCGTAAACTCTCAGCTTTTGAGATAGTCATAGGATGCCCAATGTACTTGGCTCCTACTTCTTTTGACCCACAACTGATAAAAGTAGAGATAGTCCAATATTGCAAAGGCCTAATTGCTTCTATTAAAAATATGTCGGGAGATAAAGACCTTAAGTGCCACACCTTGCAACCTGGAGATTTTGGTTATTAGAAAAGACACCTCCAGAAGAACCTTCTTCAAGCTTGCTGGAAAGGCCCCTTTCAGGTATTGCTAAGTAACCCACATGCCACCAAATTCTAGGGAATAGACTCTTGGATTCACATGAAACACCTAAATAAAGCAATGAAACGTGACTCGACCTGCACATCATCTGGTGACCTGAAAGTTAAGACTTCCTGGAATTGAAGTAGAGGACAACTGATGACAACACAGCTTTCCCAAGATATCTAGACCAGGCCTCTTGGAAGTTTATTGCCAAACCTTTGAGATTGTACAACACTTCAGATGATCTCTAATGTCTATAATCTTGATAACATATAGACTTTAGATTAAAAGTGCCTGAGAGTTCTCCCTCCAACCCTCCTTGTTACTCGAATGTGATCTTAATAAGTTTCCAATCTGTTCACTTTCCCTCCAACCTGAGACACTACATCTTTCTTAACACTGAGAGACAAAAAGCCGCTGAAACTTGAAAATCTGACTCTTGATCAGGGATGCTTTCAGAGAAAGATCTTGATCAAAAGGGGGAAATATAAAAAATTAATAAACAGAAACTTCAATTAAATAGATTTGGGAGACCAGAAGAGGGATCTCCCATGCCCTACAATGATAGCAGAGCCCAAAAGGAACAAGAATGACTCCTCTTCTTCCCTGGAAAGGACTCAGTCAATGAAAAGCCATGGACTTTGTTTACAATAGCCCTCCCAACTTACTTCTTCCCTCTATAAAAGCATTCTTCCCTTGCCGTGTGGGGACTTGCACATGGCTTGCCATGGTTGCAGAGCCCAAATTGCAATTCTCTGCCAATCTGAATAAACCCATCTTTGCTGGAGAAATATCTGGCAGTCTATTAAGTTCAGGTCAACAGTGTTTTTAAAAACTTTTAAAAAATAATTTACATACAGAAAAGTACAGAAATCACAAGTATACAGCTTGGTGAATTTTCACAAACTGAGTACTCCCACATAGTCAGTATCCACAACAAAAAGTCAACATATCCAGCACCCCCAGATACTCTCCTCATACTACTTCCTAGTCATTCTCCACAACTAGGGCAGTCATTATTCTATTTTCTAGTTTTGCCTGTTTTTGATCTTTATATAAAGGAATCATAAACAGTATTTACTTTTTCATATCTGGCTACTTTTATTCTATATTATGTTTGTGAGATTCATCCATGTTACATGCACATAAAGTTTATTCATTTTCATTGCTATATAACATCCTGTTATTTACATATAATAGAATTTATTTATCCATTGTACTGTTGATGGGCATTGGGGTAGCTTCCAGTTTGGGGCTATTATATCAATAAATCATGCTACTGTGAACATTCCAGTAAATGTCTCTTGGTAAATATATGTACTCATATATCTATTGGGTATATACCTAGAAGCGGAATTTCTAGAACATAGGGTATGCATAGTGTTCAATGGGTAGATGCTGACCAGATACTATTTAAGTACTTCACATGTATTAACTCTTTTAATCCTCATAATAGTCCCCAAAATGTAGGTACTCTTATTAGCCCCCAATTATACAGATGAGGACATAGAGACATAAAGAGATTAAATAGATTAAATAGCACAACCAGTAAATAGATGAATTCTATTTAAATAGGGTTTAAATTCAGGAGGTTTAAGTCCAGAGCCTGTACTCATAACCACCATCCTGTACTCCTAAGCCAGGATTTCTTCTAGAACTATACCATTCTGTTATTTTGCTAACTAATTTTCCCCTACCATGCACTGATATAAGAATTAAAGCACACACAGACATGTGCATACAAGATGATTCTGGGAATGATCATTAACCACATTGATATCACTGATAAAAAACCAGCCTGAGGGACTTCCCTGGTGGCACAGTGTTTAAGAATCTGCCTGCCAATGCAGGGAACATGGGTTCGACCCCTGGTCCAGGAGGATCCCACATGCCACGGAGCAACTAAGCCCGTGTGCCACAACTGCTGAGCCTGGGCTCTAGAGCCCGCAAGCCACAACTACTGAGACCGTGAGCCACAACTACTGAAGCCTGCATGCCCTAGAGCCCACGCACCACAACTACGGAGCCCACATGCTGCAACTACTGAAGCCCACACGCTCTAGGGCCTGCGTGCTGCAACTACTGAGCCCGCGTGCTGCATCTACTGAAGCACACGCGCCTACAGCCCATGCTCCACAACAAGAGAAGCCACCGCAACAAAGAGTAGCCCCCCCTTGCCACAACTAGAGAAGGCCCACGCACAGCAACAAAGACCCAACGCAGCCAAAAAAAAAAAAAAAAAAAAAAAACAGCCCAAGCTGGTCACTTACATGAGCAATCTATGTATATATGAAAGGTTCAGATCAACCAAGGTTTATTTTTATTTCTGATGGAATTAAAAATATAGGATAGGCAAGACATCCTCAGTTATATACATAGTTATCAAACATTCTATTTTAACTGGAAAACTTACAGCCATATTCATCCCAGCTTCCTACAGCAAGTGGCAATTTTACACACTTAATCATTCAATATATTATTTGTGCTAAGTGTTTTGAGGGGATGCACATTGGGAGAGGACACATGGGGTGAATACATTCCCCATCCTCATGGATCTCACATTCTTGTAAGGGACACGAGAAATAACTATGACAGACAATAAGTGCCACACGTGGTTATAGGGCTACAGATACTCAAGGGAGGAGTGGACCACTTTTCATTCACCAATCAGTTAAAACTAAAATGGTGACATTTTGGCTGAGTCAAGAAAGATTGATTAGATTTCCCCAAAAAAGGCAGTCAGGTCAGGGAAGGAGTAATAGAATGAGCAAATGCACAGACACAGGAGGGCACCAAATTCTTCTGGAAAACAGCCAGAAGTGGAGTATGTTGGGAACCAGAGCACATACTGGGCAGAAAACCTCACCACTAATTTTTACTGAGCACTTACTGTGTGTGCTCTCATCTGACCCTCACAACAGCCCAGTGAGGTAGGTATCATTATTCCCTCTTACAAGTGAAGGTTCAGGGATATAAAAACTTAAGTTAACTTGCCCAAGGCCACAGTACTTCTAAGCGCCATAGACCAGCCTTCGGTTCTGGCCCACCTGACTCCAAAGCCCCCAGTCTGCTGCCTCCTGCCAGGGGTAATGGATCTGAGGGGGAACTAGGAGCCTTCCAGGCTAAGGATTTGGACTTCATATGGAAGGCAATGTAAGACCATCAGAGCTTTAGTAAGAAACTAAGGACATAATCAGAGTAATGCTCTAAGAACAGAATACTTCAAACCGTGGGTCGCTACTTATTAGGAATCAATTTAAGTAGGTTTTGACTAGCACTTTTTTTCCCAAATAAAAGGATAGAATGGAATGGAATGGAATAGAATAGAATATATCAGAATGCATCTCACATAGATTAAAATACAATTTCATAAAACTTTTGTCTCACTTTAGATAGATAACATACAGGTAAGGAAGGAGATGACTAGATAGATAGACAGCAGAGAGATGTATGTGTATAATGTGCTGTCATCTAAAATGAATTTCTTACTGTGAGTCAGTTCTAAGAAGATTGCCAGGAGTATAAGTATACAGGTCTGATTGGAGGAAGAGTGCCTGGGGGTAGGGAAACCAGTTAGAGGATATTTGCAGATTTTTGTAATGGAAAAGAGTTTCAACTGGGGTAGTAGCAGCAGGATTCAACAGAAAGGATTTTGTGCAACAGATATATGTTTTCTCTGACTTAATCTGCCCTGGAACATCATTAACCTGTTCTCTCTGCCCTCAATAGGGATCCCTCGAAGGCCCCTTCTGACTTGCCTGACTACTTCCTCACTATCAGGAGGCTTAACTTCCATCTTGTGCCCCTCCCTAGGGCTCAAGCAAAGTAGTCTTTGATGTGTAGATTTGTTTTAAAGGAATGAAACTAACTCCTCTCTACTTAGTCCAGTAATCTGTCTGTTACAAAGCAATGCCCTGACTTTGGACAGTAAACATTAGGCAAGCCCAAAGAGGTGCTAGGCCATAAAGATGGTCTTTTCCACTGGGCTCACTGTTAGAGGCTGTCCTGCTCTCTCAGTAGCTCTGCAATTCTGTCGCCTCCACCTTGGGCTCCCATTCAACCCTCTCAACATCCTTGCCAGGCCATTACTGTATTACTAACCCCATTTTTTTAACATATGAAGAAACTGACAGAGAAGATAAAGAATGCCTTCAAGTACCCCCATCCTCAGCTAGTAAACTGGGGAAGTGAGACTGAAACCAAGGCCCATGTGACTTCTAAAGCCACACGTTCACCACCATTAGTACTCTGCCTTTCGTTAAATTATGTTTCCTTTAGATTAAGAAAGTTATCTTTTTAAATTTGTATTTTAGTTGATTATACCATAGAAAGCTAAGGATATCACTAGCCATGAGAGGAGAGAAGATAACCTTAAGATAAATAATGAAAACACATAAAATATAGTATGGCACAAAAAAATGAACATGAATTTTGCAGTTAGACCCAATTTCAAAACCCAGGTTGTTTGACCTTGGGCAAGTAACTTTAGCTCTCTGTCCCTATTTCTTCACATGTGACAATTAAATATAATAAGTTATACAAAGCGCTCAGAATATGGCAGGTGTGCAATAAATTATACTACAGACATGAGAATACTATACCTGACACAGGCATTGCCATGAGGCATGCTGAGACCTCAATGCCAGGCTGACAAGAGGATGGAAACCATCCCAGTACGACTCAGGCTAAGAGAACTGACCTGCCCTTGGGCTTATTTGTGGGAAAGGATCCACCAGGCAAAATCACATTATTTAAAGGCAAGCTTGGATTTGATCCAGCCTGACACTTATACCCAAGGGGCTAGAAATGGAGGCCTGGAAAGGCAGTAAGAACATGGGAGCTGTGGAGATACTCGCAAGATGTGTCCACAGCTGTGGAGATACTGTCAAGCGGGTGACAGAATTCCAGACAGACTCATTCATGTTGAAACTTAACCTTAGCCAGAAACAAGAAAGACAAGGGGCCCATCTCCCAGGAGGAGGGGCCAACATGGGCCAGTAGATATCGGGGCCTTTGTAAACTAAGTAATGACCCCCCCCCAAAAGATATCCATGTCAAATCCCTGGAATCTATTAATGTTATGTTATTTGGAAAAGGGATCTTTACAGACATGATTAACTTTAGGATCTTGAAAGGAGGGGCTTATCCTGGATAATCTGGGTGAGTCCTAAAGGCAATCAGATGGATCCTCATAAAACAGACACACAGCCGCAGGGGACGCTGGGAGCAGTTTCACGTCAGGGAGGAGAGAAGATGGCGGAAGAGTAAGATGCGGAGATCACCTTCCTTCCCACAGATACAGTAGAAATACATCTACACGTGGAATTGCTCCTACAGAACACCCACTGAACGCTGGCAGAAAACGTCAGACCTCCCAAAAGGCAAGAAACTCCCCCCGTACTTGGGTAGGGCAAAAGAAAAAAAAAGAAATAAGAGACAAAAGAATAGGGACGGCACCTGCACCAGTGGGAGGGAGCTGTGAAGGAGGAAAGATTTCCACGCACTAGGAAGCCCCTTCGCGGGCAGAGACTGCGGGTGGCAGAGGGGGGAAGCTTCGGAGCCACGGAGGAGAGCGCAGCCACAGGGGTGTGGAGGGCAAAGCGGAGAGATTCCCGCACTTCCCGCACGGAGGCTCGGCGCCGACCAGCACTCACCAGCCTGAGAGGCTTGTCTGCTTCAGCCGCCGGGGCGGGCGGGGCTGGGAGCTGAGGCTCGGGCTTCGGTTGGATCGCAGGGAGAGGACTGGGGTTGGCGGCGTGAACACAGCCTGAAGGGGTTGGCGCACCACAGCTGGCTGGGAGGGAGACCGGGAAAAAGTCTGCAGCTGCCGAAGAGGCAAGAGACTTTTTCTTGCCTCTTTGTTTCGCGGCACGCAAGGAGAGGGGATTCAGAGCGCCGCCTAAACGAACTCCAGAGACTGGCGCGAGCCGCGGCTATCAGCGCGGACCCCAGAGACAGGCGTGAGACGATGGGGCTGCTGCTGCCGCCTCCAAGAAGCCTGTGTGCGAGCACAGGTCACTCTCCACACCGCCCCTCCCGAGAGCCCGTGCAGCCCGCCACTGCCAGGGTCCCGTGATCCAGGGACAACTTCCCCGGGAGAACGCACTGCGCACCTCAGGCTGGTGCAACGTCACGCCGGCCTCTGACGCAGCAGGCTCGCCCCGCCTCCTCTGTACCCCTCCCTCCCCGCGGCCTGGGTGAGCCAGAGCCCCCGAAGCAGCTGCTCCTTTAACCCCGTCCTGTCTGGGCGGGGAACAGACGCCCTCAGGCGACCTACACGCAGAGGCGGGTCCAAATCCAAAGCTGATTCCCAGGAGCTGTGCGAACAGAGACGAGGAGGGGAAATCTCTCCCAGCAGCCTCAGAAGCAGCAGATTAAAACTCCACAAACAACTTGATATGCCTGCATCTGTTGAATACCTGAATAGACAACGAATCATCCCAAATTCAGGAGGTGGACTTTGGGAGCAGGATATATTAATTTTTCCCCTTTTCCTTTTTTTTTGTGAGTGTATATGTATATGCTTCTGGGGGAGATTTTGTCTGTATAGCTTTGCTTTATAATAGCTTTATTTTACTTCACTATATTATAGCCTCTTTCTTTCTTTCTTTCTTTCTTTCTATTTTTTCTCCCTTTTACTCTGAGCCGTGTGGACGAAAGGCTCTTGGTGCTTCAGCCAGGCATCAGGGCCGTACCTCGGAGGTGGGAGAGCCAACTTCAGGACACTGGTCCACAAGAGACCTCCCAGCTCCACATAATACCAAACGGCAAAAATCTCTCAGAG
This sequence comes from Balaenoptera borealis, assembly GCF_965194805.1. Classification (NCBI taxonomy): domain Eukaryota; kingdom Metazoa; phylum Chordata; class Mammalia; order Artiodactyla; family Balaenopteridae; genus Balaenoptera; species Balaenoptera borealis. The sequence continues at coordinate 40,732,499 of NC_138876.1, forward strand.
ATCTCCATCTCAACATCAAGACCCAGCATCACTCAATGACCAGCAAGCTACAGTGCTGAACACCCTATGCCAAACAACTAGCAAGACAGGAACACAGCCCCATCCATTAGCAGAGAGGCTGCCTAAAATCATAATAAGGCCACAGACACCCCAAAATACACCACCAGACGTGGACGTGCCCACCAGAAAGACAAGATCCAGCCTCATCCAGCAGAGCTCAGGCACTAGTTCCCTCCACCAGGAAGCCTACACAACCCACTGAACCAACCTTAGCCACTGGGGACAGATACCAAAAACAACGGGAACTACGAACCTGCAACCTGTGATAAGGAGACCCCAAACACAGTAAGATAAGCAAAATGAGACGACAGAAAAACACACAGCAGATGAAGGAGCAGGGTCAAAACACACTAGACTTAACAAATGAAGAGGAAATAGGTAGTCTACCTGAAAAAGAATTCAGAATAATGATAGTAAGGATGATCCAAAATCTTGGAAATAGAATAGACAAAATGCAAGAAACATTTAACGAGGACGTAGAAGAACTAAAGAGGAACCAAGCAATGATGAAAAACACAATAAATGAAATTAAAAATACTCTAGATGGGATCAATAGCAGAATAACTGAGGCAGAAGAAAGGATAAGTGACCTGGAAGATAAAATGGTGGAAATAACTACTGCAGAGCAGGATAAAGAAAAAAGAATGAAAAGAACTGAGGACAGTCTCAGAGACCTCTGGGACAACATTAAACGCACCAACATTCGAATTATAGGGGTCCCAGAAGAAGAAGAGAAAAAGAAAGGGACTGAGAAAATATTTGAAGAGATTATAGTTGAAAACTTCCCTAATATGGGAAAGGAAATAGTTAATCAAGTCCTGGAAGCACAGAGAGTCCCATACAGGATAAACCCAAGGAGAAACACGCCAAGACACATATTAATCAAACTGTCAAAAATTAAATATAAGGAAAACATATTAAAGGCAGCAAGGGAAAAAAAACAAATAACACACAAGGGAATCCCCATAAGGTTAACAGCTGATCTTTCAGCAGAAACTCTGCAAGCCAGAAGGGAGTAGCAGGATATACTTAAAGTGATGAAGGAGAAAAACCTACAACCAAGATTACTCTACCCAGCAAGGATCTCATTCAGATGTGATGGAGAAATTAAAACCTTTACAGACAAGCAAAAGCTGAGAGAGTTCAGCACCACCAAACCAGCTTTACAACAAATGCTAAAGGAACTTCTCTAGGCAAGAAACACAAGAGAAGGAAAACACCTACAATAACAAACCCAAAACATTTAAGAAAATGGGAATAGGAACATACATATCGATAATTACCTTGAATGTAAATGGATTAAATGCTCCCACCAAAAGACACAGGCTGGCTGAATGGATACAAAAACAAGACCCATATATATGCTGTCTACAAGAGACCCACTTCAGACCTAGAGACACATACAGACTGAAAGTGAGGGGATGGAAAAAGATATTCCATGCAAATGGAAATCAAAAGAAAGCTGGAGTAGCAATTCTCATATCAGACAAAATAGACTTTAAAATAAAGACTATTACAAGAGACAAAGAAGGACACTATATAATGATCAAGGGATCGATCCAAGAGGAAGGTATAACAATTGTAAATATTTATGCACCCAACATAGGAGCACCTCAATACATAAGGCAAGTACTAACAGCCATAAAAGGGGAAATCGACAGCAACACAATCATAGTAGGGGACTTTAACACCCCGCTTTCACAAATGGACAGATCATCCAAAATGAAAATAAATAAGGAAACACAAGCTTTAAATGATACATTAAACAAGATGGACTTAATTGATATTTATAGGACATTCCACCCAAAAACAACAGAATACACATTTTTCTCAAGTGCTCATGGAACATTCTCCAGGATAGATCATATCTTGGGTCACAAATCAAGCCTTGGTAAATTTAAGAAAATTGAAATCGTATCAAGTATCTTTTCCGACCACAACGCTATGAGACTAGATATCAATTACAGGAAAAGATCTGTAAAAAATACAAACACATGGAGGCTACACAATACACTACTTAATAACGAAGTGATCACTGAAGAAATCAAAGGGGAAATCAAAAAATACCTAGAAACAAATGACAATGGAGATACGACGACCCAAAACCTATGGGACGCAGCAAAAGCAGTGCTAAGAGGGAAGTTTATAGCAATACAAGCCTACCTCAAGAAACAGGAAACATCTCGAATAAACAACCTAACCTGGCACCTAAAGCAATTAGAGAAAGAAGAACAAAAAAACCCCAAAGCTAGCAGAAGGAAAGAAATTATAAAGATCAGGTCAGAAATAAATGAAAAAGAAATGAAGGAAACAATAGCAAAAATCAATGAAACTAAAAGCTGGTTCTTTGAGAAGATAAACAAAATTGATAAACCATTAGCCAGACTCATCAAGAGAAAAAGGGAGAAGACTCAAATCAATAGAATTAGAAATGAAAAAGGAGAAGTAACCACTGACACTGCAGAAATACAAAAGATCATGAGAGATTACTACAAGCAACTCTATGCCAATAAAATGGACAACCTGGAAGAAATGGACAGATTCTTAGAAATGCACAAACTGCCGAGACTGAACCAGGAAGAACTAGAAAATATGAACAGACCAATCACAAGTAATGAAATTGAAACTATGATTAAAAACCTTCCAACAAACAAAAGCCCAGGACCAGATGGCTTCACAGGTGAATTCTATCAAACATTTAGAGAAGAGCTAACACCTATCCTTCTCAAACTCTTCCAAAATATTGCAGAGGGAGGAACACTCCCAAACTCATTCTACGAGGCCACCATCACCCTGATACCAAAACCAGACAAAGATGTCACAAAGAAAGAAAACTACAGGCCAATATCACTGATGAACATAGATGCAAAAATCCTCAACAAAATACTCGCAAACAGAATCCAACAGCACATTAAAAGGATCATACACCATGATCAAGTGGGGTTTATCCCAGGAATGCAAGGATTCTTCAATATACGCAAATCAATCAATGTGATACACCATATTAACAAACTGAAGGAGAAAAACCATATGATCATCTCAATAGATGCAGAGAAAGCTTTCGACAAAATTCAACACCCATTTATGATAAAAGCCCTGCAGAAAGTAGGCATAGAGGGAACTTTCCTCAACATAATAAAGGCCATATATGACAAACCCACAGCCAACATTGTCCTCAATGGTGAAAAACTGAAACCATTTCCACTAAGATCAGGAACAAGACAAGGTTGCCCACTCTCACCACTATTATTCAACATAGTTTTGGAAGTGTTAGCCACAGCAATCAGAGAAGACAAAGAAATAAAAGGAATCCAAATCGGAAAAGAAGAAGTAAAGCTGTCACTATTTGCAGATGACATGATACTATACATAGAGAATCCTAAAGATGCTACCAGAAAACTCCTAGAGCTAATCAATGAATTTGGTAAAGTAGCAGGATACAAAATTAATGCACAGAAATCTCTTGCATTTCTATACACTAATGACGAAAAATCTGAAAGTGAAATTAAGAAAACACTCCCGTTTACCATTGCAACAAAAAGAATAAAATATCTAGGAATAAACCTACCTAAGGAGACAAAAGACCTGTATGCAGAAAATTATAAGACACTGATGAAAGAAATTAAAGATGATACAAATAGATGGAGAGATATACCATGTTCCTGGATTGGAAGAATCAACATTGTAAAAATGACTCTACTACCCAAAGCAATCTACAGATTCAATGCAATCCCTATCAAACTACCACTGGCATTTTTCACAGAACTAGAACAAAAAATTTCACAATTTGTATGGAAACACAAAAGACCCCGAATAGCCAAAGCAATCTTGAGAACGAAAAATGGAGCTGGGGGAATCAGGCTCCCTGACTTCAGACTATATTACAAAGCTTCAGTAATCAAGACAGTTTGGTACTGGCACAAAAACAGAAATATAGATCAATGGAACAGGATAGAAAGCCCAGAGATAAACCCACACACATATGGTCACCTTATCTTTGATAAAGGAGGCAAGCATATACAGTGGAGAAAAGACAGCCTCTTCAATAAGTGGTGCTGGGAAAATTGGACAGGTACATGTAAAAGTATGAAATTAGAACACTCCCTGACACCATGCACAAAAATAAACTCAAAATGGATTAAAGACCTAAGTGTAAGGGCAGACACTATCAAACTCTTAGAGGAAAACATAGGCAGAACACTCTATGACATACATCACAGCAAGATTCTTTTTGACCCAGCTCCCAGAGAAATGGAAATAAGAACACAAATAAACAAATGGGACCTAATGAAACTTAAAAGCTTTTGCACAGCAAAGGAAACTATAAACAAGACCAAAAGACAACCCTCAGAATGGGAGAAAATATTTGCAAATGAAGCAACTGACAAAGGATTAATCTCCAAGATTTACAAGCAGCTCATGCAGCTCAATAACAAAAAAACGAACAACCCAATCCAAAAATGGGCAGAAGACCTAAATAGACATTTCTCCAAAGAAGATATACAGATGGCCTACAGACACATGAAAGAATGCTCAACATCATTAATCATTAGAGAAATGCAAATCAAAACTACAATGAGATATCATCTCACACCGGTCAGAATGGCCATCATCAAAAAATCTAGAAACAATAAATGCTGGAGAGGGTGCGGAGGAAAGGGAACACTCTTGCACTGTTGGTGGGAATGTAAATTGATACAGCCACTATGGAGAACAGTATGGAGGTTCCTTAAAAAACTACAAATAGAACTACCATACGACCCAGCAATCCCACTACTGGGCATATACCCTGAGAAAACCATAGTTCAAAAAGAGTCATGTACCAAAATGTTCATTGCAGCTCTATTTACAATAGCCAGGACATGGAAGCAACCTAAATGTCCATCGACAGATGAATGGATAAAGAAGATGTGGCACATATATACAATGGAATATTACTCAGCCATAAAAAGAAATGAAATGGAGGTATTTGTAATGAGGTGGATGGAGTTAGAGTCTGTCATACAGAGTGAAGTAAGTCAGAAAGAGAAAAACAAATACAGTATGCTAACACATATATACGGAATCTAAGGAAAAGAAAAAAAAGGCCATGAAGAACCTAGTGGCAAGACGGGAATAAAGACACAGACCTACTAGAGAATGGACTTGAGGATATGGGGAGGGGGTGGGGTGAGATGTGACAGGGTAAGAGAGTGTCATGGACATATATACACTACCAAATGTAAAATAGATAGCTAGTGGGAAGCAGCCGCATAGCACAGGGAGATCAGCTCGGTGCTTTGTGACCACCTAGAGGAATGGGATGGGGAGGGTGGGAGGGAGGGAGATGCAAGAGGGAAGAGAAATGGGAACATATTGTATATGTATAACTGATTCACTTTGTTATAAAGCAGAAGCTAACACACCATTGTAAGGCAATTATACTTCAATAAAGATGTTTAAAAAAAAAAAAAAAAAAACAGACACACAGAGAAGACACACAGGGAAGGCTACGTCAAGACGGATGCAGAGATTGGAGTGATGAGGCCAGAAGTCAAGGAATGCTAAGAGCCACCAGAAGCTGGAAGAGGCAAGGAACAGATTGTCCCTTGGAACCTTCAGAGGGAGTATGGTCCTGCCTACATCTTGATTTCAGACTTCTAGCCTTCAGTACTGAGAGAATAAATTTCTATTATTTTAATCCACCAAGTTTGTAGCAATTTATCTTTGGAAGCCCTAGGAAACTAATAGAGCCCTGGACAAGCGTTTGGGGTTTGGACAAAGTTTCAGCCCAAGAATAGAAATGGATTTCAATCTAAAAGTAGAAGTCCATCACACAGGGGTTCATGGGACAGACATCAATGTGGCATTTTGCTCACTGGATATCAGACTCAGGCCATCCCAGACTAATTCCAGATCTAACCATGATGAAGAACAGTGAGCAAGTCCTGGGGCGGCTCAGGGGCTGGTGGGGTTCATCCTGCAGGTGGGATATTTCAGTACCCACAACCAAGCAGGGCAAACAGGAACTGACAGAGCAATCAGAGATGTTCTGCCAATAAATGATAAATATCTCACAGAATATGACTGCGAGCAGTCTGAGACGATGTCCATTTCATAAGAAAAAAAAAACAAAAGGCCAGAAAATACGCTGCTCCTTCTATGGAAGGAATCTGCCCCTTCATTCAAAGGCCAGGCACATGCCAGCACTGGGGGTGCAGAGGTGAGCTAAAGGTCTGGTCTGGCCTTCCTCTGTAGCTTCCACAGCCTCTCCTGGAGCTGAGACCTTCCTGCATGCTCAGAAGACTCATTCTCCTTCAGCCGAGAGCTTCTGTGGCTTGAACAGACCATTCTGCGCCCATTTTAGCAGGAATGGGGAAAGGAAGACCTTAGCATCTCTACAGGCTTCTAATTCACAGGTCGTTGAGTCAGCCTCACTGTTAGCATACTGTGGGGATTTCCTAGTCCCCAAAAGTAGTATAATAAGAGGATTTCAATTTAAATGTTCTCAAAAGCCACACTTCTCCCCCACCTTCCTAGGCACTACAGGAGAAACAAATATGTATCAATTCCAGCCCCTGTCCTTCAGGAGTTTGTGTCCTCATATGCAATATGAGGTCTAGACATAATCACTTAAAACTACAGAGCAGTGGGTACCTCCAAATGACACAGACAATCAGAGACAAAGAACTAGAGGGAATAAAATAGCTTTTATTGATACGGTCAATCCAGGCATGAAAGGATTCCAAAATGTGGCAATCTGATATTAAATTTAAATCATTAATTTTATAGCCACTAAAAACAGTATTATCCAGGATAACCAGTATGATAATAAAATAAGACAATGTAATGGTTGCAATGAAAATCTCTTAATTAAAGAATTTCTAAATTGCTTCACTTCTCTGGCCTTAACTGCTTCGTCTGTAAAATGAAAGAGTTTTATACACAATCGCTAAAGTCCTTTCCATCCCCCTATAATATTCCTTGGGCAGTTCACTGTAAGGGAGACAGTTCTGTCGGCTTTATCCTTAGGGACTTCTGTGAGCTTTTCATGTAGGTAGACAGCTTTTGGATTTTCAGAAACCTACGGGCATCTTTTTTAAAGCTATAAAGATTGATTGATAGGTGGAAGTGTGACTGAGGAAATAGAGCAAACTGGTCAGCTTAAAACCTTGGTCTCCTTCCTAAGAGGCGCTGTGGCCAATCGGGGACACAGAAGACTACGAGGCATTAAACCTAAGCCCCGGCCTGTGAGACTTTTCTGATGGCCTCCATCCATTTGGTTCTCACTTTGTTTTCGTTATAACGCCTAGCTGAAATTCCTACTGCCCCACATGGTTCCTCAACTGATCCTTGTTTTCTTTTGCTTGAATCAGGTTTAACTTTCTGAAGGCTGAAAATCATAAAGCAAAACATGATATGAAACAAGGAGGAAGGAAGAGGGAGTTGGACTCACAGAACAATAGAAGTGAAAAAATTATTTTAATGTCAAAGCCTCAAACAAAGGCTCGACTACCGACTCCTCAGAGGGATAATGGGTTTGCGCCACATACATTAGCACTTGCCTCTTCGGGCTGATCTGTTTGTTGGTTGCTATGTGCATGGTGATAAAATATCCATTTGGGTGGGATCAAAAAATTGTATTACCCTCTTAGAGCACATCTGTGAGTACTGGCCTTTTGAATAAATGACTATAGTTCACCAGGCCTCTGTGCTGTCAGAGGCTGCTTCCCAAATACCAACTTTTGAGCCTAGCCCTACCATATGGACACATGGGGGTCCATGAAAAATAATGGCCGAGGGGCCTGAAAGCATGAGAAGGTCTGGCAAAAAAGTGACAGGTTTTGTCCAGGCTGCCAAAGAGAAATGTACTTAGGCTAGAAAGACTAAAGAGGTGCACGTCTTCAGAACGTGTCTGTGGATCCAAATACACCCTAACAGATTCTTGAGAGAGCCCCCGGCGGCCGTGTTAACCTTGGCATTGTTATTGTTAAGAGGCTATGCTCATTTCTGGCACCTAACACTGGACACATTGACAGCAACGGGGTTGATGGAAGAGGAAAGAATCTGTTTTGCAGTTGAAAAAAAAAAACAGTTCTCAGACTTCTCAGACCATTTGAAATCACTCCAGAGAAGTACTTGATTTCGGCATTCTTAAGCTCTCTGCGATGATGCTGCAAGTGGTGTCCCCCACGTGTGATGATGTATTTCAGGGCCAGAGCTTTCTCAAGATGTTCCAAGCCTGCAGGCTCCTGATCCTTTTTCAAATTACAAAGATGATAGTATCCCAGTGAGAGTTGTGACTAGTCTAAACTCTCCACAGCTGTGAGAGATGAATGTACAAATTCCAATAAAGATTCTGCGTGTTATGGACTGAATTTACCTACACGGCATCAAGGCCTAACTCAGGACCACTTAAAAGAATCAGAGCTGCCCCCCAATGCTATTTCCATTCCTTCTATAGCATTAGCTGCTGGGAAGCTGGCGAATGTTCTGTGAAGATGCCTCCCCTCACACCCACGCCACTGTCACTGCCCAGCGGTGGGTATCTATTTAGAAAGTCTATGATGTGTGCAGAGAAAAGCAGGGCTGGGAAAAATTAAACCCAAGTACATGGGAATCCAAAGAGGCCTTGCAATTCATTGCGTGAACAGCCAGGAGGACTATAAAACACCTTGTAACTGAAGGGGTTGCACTGGAGCTGTGTGTGACAACAGACCAGCTGTATCACCGCCTCTAACTCATTTAGAACAGTGTTAGCAAGAAGGCAGGTTCCGAGCAGACTTCAGTTACTTGGGAAAGTCAACGGGGCTTTGTTTTCTTATTATGGACCCCTTTTCCCTAAAATACCTCCTTGGAATGCTAAGTAGATGTAACAATACACAGCACACCACTTTTACCATGTTTAATAATTGTATTGTCTGAAGACTCTTGGCTATACTCCTTTATGAAACATCTGACGCTCGGCATGCTTTCCAAAACCGGGAAAGAGTTAAGGGACAAGGATTCACATCATTGTCTACACATATTAACAATTATAGAGAGAATAAATAAGATTCTTCACTTTGGAAAACAAAAAGACCAAAGGAATACATAATATTTTTTAAAATTATCTTCTAATATGATTTGCACGAACACAGACTCTTCCAAAGCCAAGTATACATTCATCATGTACATCCACCTCCATTGCTTAGAGGCCGCTGAAGTTCACCTGGTATCACTTCTGACATCTGGAGATATTTTTTTTTTTTTTTTGCCGCTGTGGCTTGTGGGATCTCAGTTACCCCACCAAGGACTAAACCTGGGCCACAGCAGTAAAGCCTGAAATCCTAACCACTAGGCCACCAGGGAACTCCCTGCAGATTTTTAATAGTATGCTATCATCTTCCCATTTATCATACAGCCATACACATATGTGACACATATGTGGCATTTCTCACTGCAGACACTGAACTTGACTTTTCTCACTCTAACGCAAACCGGAAAGACAACACAGCTGAGGTCAGAAGACGCAATGAAGAGTTGAACAAGCTGTAAGTGAAATTCTCAAAACACCAAACCTCTGGATGATCTATACATGATATTCTATTAAAACCGGAGTGGGAGTGGAAGAAGGAAACAAGCTCCAATTTTTTCCAATATTCATGTAAACAAAACACACAACTAGAAACATTTCCTCGTTTATCTTTTCATAGTCCTTCATGCAAATCTTCTACATGCTAAAAGATTCTTTCAGCCACTGGTGGTATACCTCAGATTTCATCTTTTCTAGAGAAAAATCAAATTATTAATTTAAGCCTATTAAACTGTATTGCAACTATGCATAACTCCCCCAGAACCATATTGCAAGGGCAATTTCAGTATCAAGTGGCTTATTCCTGTCTTTTTTTGGAGGCCAGTTCCAAGTACCATCACCCAGCAAAGCAAGTTAGGGAAAAACAAAACACAGCTTTAAAATATTGAGTGGGAAGTCATACAATATGCTAGGATTCTGATAGCTAAAACAAACCTTCAGGGAGTATAACCAGGGCAGCCGTACAGGTAAGGGGACTGTTGCCTTGCTGGGAATATTCAAGGTTGGTCTGATGGTAAACATTAGTGATGTGCTGGTAAGTGCTTGACAACTAGCTCTAGTGAGAAAAGTATTTTGTAGCATGTGCAATTTCCCTGGCGTAAATACACCCAGGAAGCCTGATTCCAAGCTACCCAAGGGACATCACTAACAGGAAGTTAGGAAGAGATTCACAATAACAACCCACTGTATAGTATTTCAGATACAATAGATGTAAATAACCTCAACAGCATAAATTATAGTAAAATGTAGGGAAATAACTAGACTGTAGTGAATTTTGAGTATTGCTTTTGTTTTTTAAAATATTTAATTTAATTTTTTAATAATGGTTGCATTTAACAGCTGGCTCCCAAAAGTCGAATATTTAAAGGCAGGCTCTACATTCGCTCCATCACACCACTTCATGTTACTCTTCAGGGACATTAAAGATATTTTGAACAAACAACAAACCAAATAAATGAAGCTACTAATTCAACTTGTTTAAACTAGCTCCAGAGTTTCCAAGGCTGCCAACCTCTTTGCTATCCCACGTTAGAAATACTCAAAGTTCAGGTTTCGGTATGTACAGTATTTACAGTAGTACCATGAAATGACAATACCTTGCATTTTATCACGCATCACACTTTTCAAAGTAGTGTTTTTACGGCACTGTGGGACAGTCTGGCCCTGCATAGTGAATTTAAATCAGTGGGCAACAGCATTTTAGTGCCTAGTGGGTAAAAAGAGTCCTTGGGAGCTGTCTGTCCAAGAGAGAGGGGCAGGGGTGGAGCTGGGAGCCCGGCAAGGAAGCCCGGAGGCTGGTCGGTGGCCCCAAGGTTGCCGGTTCCCTCCTGGAAATGCACACCTCTGCAAGCAGGTGTACAGCAGCACCAGGCTTTCTTCCTTACCTCTTGTTGTCTGACGCTAACTTTAGCGATTTTACTAAAATTCAGTTTTTTCTGATGGGGATTAAAAGGTTGGACGGGATATGCTCTAAGAGCCCTTCAAGAAGTTAAAATTATTAGAGCCATAACATTCAAATATGCTCTTATCTGGCAGAGCAGCTTTGTAATGTTTTCCTCACGATCTAAACATACCTGTTACTGGAGTAGATACTTGTGTGCAGACTACATAGATCTCATTGCCAAAGTTAATATCAACAGTAGTCGTGGCCGAGTGGTTAAGGCGATGGACTAGAAATCCATTGGGGTCTCCCCGCGCAGGTTCGAATCCTGCCGACTACGAGCAGGCAGTATTTTGGTACAGATCCTTGTTTTCCTTTTGCAGGCTTCTTCGCAGATTATTTAAAGAATTTATGAACTGCTGGAATACAACTGGGACCCCAATGGGGCAAGATGAAGAGCGGATGAGGGAGCTAGGCAGTCGTGTGATTGTGGTTACAACTTGAGTCCAGAAGAGGGAAATGGGACAAAACACGCCACACAATCTGGAACAAAGAAAAGCAAAGCGTCGCGAGGTAGCGCAGGAAAGGACAGTTCCGACAGACCTCTCGCCCCGCGGGAAACCCTGTGCCCCGGTGCCTCGCTACCCCACTGCATCCTTCCGCGCGAGCGCGTCAGCGCCCAGGCATCGCGAGCGCCTAGGACAGCCTCGGAACGGCTCGCGCATGCGCGGGAGCGACCAGCGCGCCCTGCGGCTCCTCGCGTTGCCCCTGGAAACCACACGGTGCTGTAGCTATAAGAGCAGGGGACGGACATGACGATTCAAGATGGCGAAGGACCTGGACGAGCTCTTGGATGAGGTCGAGTCCAAGTTTTGCAGACCAGACCCACTGAGACTGGGTATGGTCGAACGGCCCAGAGGCGGAGGCGGTGGCGGCGGCATCCTCAGCAACGACCGGAACCGAGCCGAGGCGAAAGAGAATCTCAGGTTAACAGGCGGGAGGGGTGGGCTGTTCTGGTGAAGCCTGCTTCAGGTCCTAAAGCCACCCCTCCGCCGCCGGACCCAAACAAACGTACCCCCGCCCGCAACCTCCAGCTCCTCTCCCTGCTAGGGCCCAGACTCTCAATTCCCCACTTCCGGGGCCGCACACACTTCAACTCCCCAGCCTGGAGGATCCTAACATCTCTTCCCAAGGCCAGACTCCGCCCCCGAGCAAGCCCCAGAGGACTGGCCCCGCTGATGCCCCGCCTCTGAGAGCCCGCGGCTTCACTCGGGTTCCGATGGGGGAGGGGGGGTGCAGTTTAGGCTCTCCCTCTTGAGCCCCGAGGGGGTCACGGTGACCCGGGCCTCCGTTTGCGTGAGCGATTCTCTTCCGCTTTTGAGGTGCCCGCACAGAGAACCTCATCTTACTGCCTCTGGTCCTCTTGGGACCCCATTCCCAAGGCAGAACAATTCTTGGGCCAATTGTTGGAGAAAACGATTCCATTCTGCTCCATCATTAGTTGATTTTTTTTTTAAGCTCAGAGAATTGAATGAGATTAGATTTAAGATTAAAAGGTTTAATTATTGGTAACATTGTATTTATTAATCCAGCCACCTTCCTTCTCCCCACGGCCCCAGCTAAGGGTCCCAGAGGCTCTCAGGCATCCAAATCGAAATTTGGGGAATTTTCTTAAGTCTTGGTTTTTGATCCAAAAAAAGTATCTTTCAAATTTGTCAGTCATTTTTCTTCTGTGTAATTATTCAATAATAGGACTTTCTTCTTTATCTCACTTCCCCCCTCAATTCCAAAAAACCAAAATTTTTACCAGAATGAGTATTGTCCTTCAAAGTGTTGGCTTGGGAGCCTCTGCAGTAACTCTTGCTTGAATCTCTTGGAGACGCTTGTGGAATTACACAGAGGCAGCTTTGGAACAACCCAAGAAAATCAATCTTGTTCATTTATGGCTGCATCTGTGGATTTTGTTTTGTTTTTGCGCACCTGTGTGTGATTTCCCAGAACCCAACACCATTGCTACCCAATTTACAAGACTTACCTCTAATGACATTTGTTTATAAAAATTCACCCTCAGAAGATAAAAACATTGAAAAGAGTCTAAAATTTAGAAACAGAAGTTCTAAAAGTTAGTCGAGTACTTGGCAGCATTCGAAAAAATAACTGTAGAGCCAACTAAAATGACTGCTTTGGGGACTTCCCTGGCGGTTCGGTGGTTAAGACTCCGAGCTCCCAATGCAGGGGGCATGGGTTCATCCCTAGTGGTGACTCGGCCAAAAAGATGACCGCTTTGAATGGGCTAACGCTCATTTGACTGTTTATGCAAATATCACTCTCACTAATTTGTATATTATTATCTTGAATGCTGGACATTCTTATTTACTCATTCCCAGCACATCTACCATTCCTATCCTACAACAATGTTACCTTGCAAGTTCTTTTGTTCTTTTTGTTTATTCCTTTGGGGCATGGAGAAAATTTATCAAAGAGCCTTCCAGAGCCTATTCATCTTAGGAGAACTAGCACGGAGGGATAGGATGTCTTGGAGCAGGCTGCTGAAAATGGAAAGGGTTACTAAGGTGGACGGATCCTCTCCAAGCACAGGTCCTTTTGTACCTCTCTCCGTAGCCTGTTGTTATACTGCTAAAATCCATGCATAATCCTTGTAGCATCCCATCCCACCTTACTACCTCAGATTTTTCAATAATACATTTATAGAAGCTGTAACAAACCAGTACTGTTGTCACTCATGTGTTGAATTCAAGTGTTGTCATTCACTTCATTTGGCATTGTAGTTGTAAAGGTAAATTTTGCAAAAAAACAGCAACAAAGACCCTAAACTTAATAACAAATGTAGTATATAATGTCAAATATTAAAATTTTGTCCTGAGCCAAAATTGATACCTAAAAGTTAGGAACTGATTTACATTATGAATTTATTAATAGGAGACTACCTGCCAATTGTGTAGTGATATAACCTGTATCTCTTTTTCTTAAAAGAGTTAAAATACTGATATTGTCCCTTAAAAACGATAGCACTGCAGATAATAAATGACCAAGCCACATCTGGATACCAGGAACTACTGCTAATATAAATGGTCAGAACATATACAACTTGATGAAGAGTTCAAAATGATAAAGAGAAATATATGATTAGTTTTTTTTAAAAAAAAAAGACTGATGTGAGTTGAACTGCAATAAGAATAAAGTGGTTCAGGATTATACAGATGGGAATATTTAGAGATAATATCATAACCTCATAGATGATAGCTATAATAATAGCCCATACTTATTGAGTCCTTTTTATATGCCTTATATGTGTTATTTCATTTAATCTCTGCATCCCTACATAGTGAATACTATTATTATCCTCATTTCACTGACCAAGACCTAGAAAAACAGTTGCTTGCCCAAGTTCATATTTCCAAGTCTACCAGGACATTGTACATCCAGATTTAAGCTTTTATGTATACCTTTCACATTTAATTATGGGTTTCAAGTGTTTACATTTATTTTATTTAGACTATATATTTTATTTTTGACAGAAACTATATCTTAAATCAAGATTCAATATAGGAAGCAAAGTTAAGTAGGGAACCAATAAATGTTTATTAACCTTTGTTTAAGATTATTGTATTACAGCATCAAAAGACAAAAAGTATACTGTCATTTAAAATTTATATGCTTTCTCAATGAAATGATGGCATTTTTTTCCCATTTCTGTAGCAAAGCATAGGCAAGCGTAGGCATCATGAAATTGTGTGATCTAATAACAGACCAGAATCTTATGTAAGCTGATAGTTTGGACCCCTAACAGTACTGAGTAGACTGGTAAAGTTTGAATGCATCTGATCCTTGAAATTGTGAAATTGCATGAGAGAGGGGAACCCAGAGAGTACATCATGAAAACCAGAGGAGAAAATTTCTAGAGGACATCTTAGCAACCTGCTGTCACAAAAGAAATTGAAGGAATTGGTACACAAGTGTCAGGTGCTTCTGAAAGATTAAAGAGAATTGGAACTGAGAAAGGCCATTGAATATAGTGATTTGGGCAGTAGTGACTTTGAAAAAAAGAGTTTCACTATTGTTGAGGGATATAGAGGCCAGAGATGGAATATTACACCTGGAAGAAGTTTTAAATAGTTGTCTAGATTTCCTTTTTACATATAAAATGTCTGAGGTTCAGAGAGGTTAAATAATTTAAACTAGGTGGGTAGTTCTCAACAGGTGATGACTTTACCACTCAAGGGGCATTTGGCAATGTCTTGACATTTTTGATTGTCACAACTGGGGAAGGGTGTGCTACTGGCATCTAGTGGGTAGAAGCAGGGATGCTGTAAAACATCCTACAGTGCACAATAGCCTGCCCCTCTCACTGTGACACACACACACATACACACACAAAGAATTATCTGGTCCCAAATGTCAGTATTTCTAAGGTTAAGAAACCCTTATCCAGATAACCAGCTGATGCTAAATCCAATGTACTTGTAAGGAAGTAGAAATAATGGATATAGACTACTCTTCAGTAGTGAGTAAAATAGGGTGGCAGCTTCAAGAGGGGTTTTGGAATGTTTCTTTGAAGAAGAAAGCATACTTAGCATACTTGGGAAGAAACCAGTATACAGTGGAAGATATTAAGGGTAAAAGTTAGAAAGGGAAAAACTGAAGAGGCAAAGCCTGGACATAGATGGAATCAGACATTCAGTGTTAGGCAGTAGCCTCTGTGTTTTCTTACATCAGGTTAATTATCTTACTCTAAGCAGTATCAAAGAAGGGCTATAATCCTGATGTTAACAATTTCGGAGCAAATATGTTTCTAGAAATAGAGAGTTAGTCTAAAAAACCTGTCTTTTGAAACAAATAATGATCCAATGAAGTTATAAAGTTATAATGATATACAGCATCTGTAACGTAAACTCTAAAGAGAGTTAATCTCATTTAATGTTAGGTGTCTAGACTGCCCTAGATTCAATTCCAAGCCTCTCCTCCCACTGTTTATATGAACTTGGTCGAGTTTTTGAATCTCTCGGTCCCTATATCTTCATCTATGTAAAGTATTCAGTAAATGTTAGCTATTAAATAGGAGTTCCATGCAGTAACAGTTTGTCAGTAATCCTGTGATGGCTTTACCTGCAGAAGGTAAAGAGATAGTTGAGATACTCTGTCAAGCAAATATCACTTTTTTGTGTGTATGTGTGTAATTGATCATTTGGTTATATAACCTTTGGCTCCTGTAGTAAAGAGATATGATTATTTGACTTACAATGGAACCCTTAGGGGAAAATTAGACATATTAAAATTATCTTTGTTTATAATTCTCAGGTTCTACTTATAATTGTACATATTTTGTATTCTTAAATAAATGGTTGATGTAATTTAGAAAAGTGCATACCCACCTTTCTCTTATATATAACATACAGCTTTAAATGTTATATTTTAAGTATGTAAAAGTACACATGTGAATTTGTACCTGATGAACTACATCTTTTTTCTCAAGAAACCTAGGCTATGTCCATAGTAGGAAAAAAATAACATCACATTTCTCCTTCTGTTATCAACTCTAGTAATGGACTTTATTTAAACAAAACTCTTCTGATGCTGGCTGACTTTATCTGCACTTAAGCTTCAGCTGTTTTCTTGTTTGTTTGTTTGTTTGTTTTTTCAGATCAACAGAAACATTTAAGAAAGAACATGATCTTGACAGTCTTATTAACGAAATATTTGAAGAGCCCAACTTTGACAAAAAACGCTTTGTAAGTCAAATGTTCTAAATGTACAGTAATTCTTTCATTAGCTCAAGACATGTTTAGAATAGTCTGAAAACTTATAGAATACACAAGTATCTATAGTCCTTTGAATTCTGAGAAATACAATTATTTAAAGAAATTATTCCACTTAGATTTAAATAGGAAAAAAAATTAGAAACTGTGTGTTTTGCTTTTTATTTCTCAGCAAGAATGAGAAATTAGAAAAGCTGTTGAACAAAAGTCAACTTGCAGATGAAGTTGGTTACTTGTATTTATTTGTATACTCTAAGAATACTTTTCTAAAAGACCAAAATCAGCTTTCATTATAGGAATGTGCTTAGCATCTCAAATGCTTTGCCATTGCTCTCATCCCAAGAACTAATCAGTTAAGTTGGTAGTATTTTAATTTTTTAAATGCTTATATGTCTATATCAACTTTATAAAAGCTCATAAAATAATATAACAGCCACCTATATATTTACTAGTCATACTGAACGTATCTTAACATTTTGCCAGATTTGCTCCCCTGGATTTTTTTTTTTTTTTTGGCCACACCATGTGATTTGCGGGATTTTCGTTCCCTGACCGGGGATTGAACCCAGGCCACAGCAGTGAAAGCGCTGAGTCCCAACCACTGGATCGCCAGGAACTCCCTGGACTTTTTTTAAAGAAATAAAAATTATAGTTTAAGAACTCTCCAAATCTTACTCTACTGCCTTCCTTCCCAAAGGTAACCATTAGCCTTTCCATCCATACTTTTATACTTTTATTACATATGTACGTAAGCATAAACAGTTTTAACTAATGTATAGCAGTCCCTTACGTAACTCCACCACAGTTTATCTATCTACATCCCTGGTGATTAGACATTTTGATTATGCCAAGTTGTTGCTCTTACAAGCAATGCTTCATCAAATATCTTTGTATGTCTTTTTTTTTTAACCCATGTATAGGAGTTTCTCTAGGATATATAAACCTAGGAGGTCACAAGGTGTGCTCATCTTCAACTTTTCTACCCATTGCCAAAATGTTTTCCAAAGTGACTGTCTTATTTGTATTCTTCTCACCAGCAGCGATGAGAATGTATATACTTTCATTTTTACCAGTTTGGTGGGCACAGAATATATTTGTTAGATTTATAGATTTATTTATATACATATATACATATATATATATATATTTGTTAGAAAGAGACCAAATGGAAGTCTAAATTACAAGGACCACAAGGAAAACAATCTAAGAAATAAATATAATACCAAAGAGGGTTTGTTTGTTTGTTTTTAAGATAAGGAAGATTAAAGCAAGACAGTGGACTAAAAATAACTAGGCAATGATTGTGTTAAGATTATGGATATGGGCCACTTCTTTTTTTGTCAGACTAAAAATCAAGTGACTGCTATAGATCTTAAGCTTTGTATTTCTCTATGCCAGAGGGGAGAGGAGTGGGAGAGATGAGTGAAATACATGAGGGATGTACAAATTTCCAGTTACAAAATACATGAGTCACAGAGATGAAATGTACAGCATGAGGAATATAGTCAATAATACTGTAATAGCTCTGTATGGTGACAGATGGTGACTAGACTTTTTGTGGTGATCATTTTGTAATGTATAGAAATACTGAATCAGTATGTTGTACACCTGAAACTAACATAGTGGTGTAGGTCAATTATACTTCAATTAAAAAAAAAAAAAGAATAAAACCAAGTTTAAAAAATCTTAATTTCTCTAAATTTAACATTTTCAATTCATCTGTGGTAAATTAATAAGCTGGTGGCCTAGTTGAATAACATGTCAACACAATAGCAATGGTGTTGAATACTCTGCGAACAGAATGTATCATAAATGCTGAATAGCAATACTAATTTAATTAGTGGTAGAAAAAAACTACATGATGTTATTCATTGATCATCTGAGCAATTCATTATTTATTAAGCACTACAGGGTATGTATCTGTGTGTGAGGCACTGTCTCTTCAGTTCAAGGCATTTCAGAAAGAGAAGGAAATACTTCTCTAAAGAAGTGTTAGAGAAGATACACTAATTTGAAACAAAAATAGCTCTTATAATCATGAAGAAATAAGCTTTTATGCACTTCTTCTGTATGCTCCCTTTTTGAAGTTAGTTATTATATCCAGTTTTCCAGCCTGCAGGGGAGAAAGCAACCCAAGTAAACTCCTGGAGGAAAGCAGATCAATGTAAAACACTGATTGGATGAGGAAAAGAAGTGTCTGTGAATTGCCAGTCCATGCCCACCTTGTCCTTGGAGGCCAGGTCATGCTCTTCAGAGTATTGCTCCCTCCCCCATTGCTCACCCATTCTGTTGGTTTCTTTTATTTTTAATTGAAATATAGTTGATTTACAATATTATATCAGTTGCAGGTTGTTTCGTTTGTTAACCACTCTCAGACTCCCACAAGAAAGCCCAGAAACAGCAGTAGATGTCCCAGTGTGCCAGCTTTGAGTTGTAAACACAAGCCTGGATGGCACATGGAGCATGCTCCCAAAGACAAAAAGAGACTTAGGCACATTATTACGTTTCAGCTATGCACCGAAAATGTTTCCAGTTCTGTTTAACATCAGTTTTATTCAACAAATAAAAGAGTTAAGAGAAATAGTAAAGTATTTTTGCCTCCATTAAATTTCCTCACCTACTAGGTAAAATGATGGCATGTCTCTGCATAGTTTAAATTGCCTTTTCTCCATCCTACTTCCTTTCCTTGGTGGTGGTCCTAGTATGTGGTCGGCTATGTTGTTTGGTACCTTATACCAGTTAACACTTAATAAATGCTTGCTAATGATGATGTTATGTAACCATATAGGAACTACTGTATGGTTGTGACTAGGTAGCTGTACGTTTTCCTTGAACATCTAATGGTTGATACCATTCCATTTGATCATAATTAATATTCCTGAAGTTACCCAGGAGTTTGGTTAGTTTATTTTTAGTTCAGGTGAGTACCATTCACAGCCTTTAAAATGAGTCTGAGGTTTTTTTACTCCTCAGTTGAATTTTTCCAGGATGAAGTTTTAAATAGCAGCTCCTTCATATTAAATCATTGAACTCTAGTATTAACTGAAGAGTTATAAAGTGACTCTGAATCTTAGCATGCTAATAATGGCAGTATATCAATTTTCTAGACTAAACGTTAGCATAGTAATTCGTAAATTCCTCAGGGAGGTCTACTTCCCTTTTGCCTTTAAAGGGTTTTGATCATTGTTTTCATTTCAGAAACTTTAAAATCATAGGAAATTTTAAGCCATTTTAAAAATATTCTTGTTATAAAGTAAAGAATATTAGTTTTCATGTTACAATTCTCTAAGTTACCCTTGGCCTTTTATTGTTTTGTTTTTTTAACAGAAATTAAGATCTAAATCTTCAGGTAACACATCTGTCAGAGCTTCCTTTCAGGGCCTTGGTAAGAGGTAAGTTGGGTTTGCTTTGGTGAATTATACACACTGGTGAGCATGGTCTAGTAGATTTTGTTACCATTTAACAACATCGAGCAACAAAGCACTGGTCGGCTTTCAGGAGACAGACCAATAGCAGCATTTTCAGTGTTCTTATGGTCTGTGACTCCTTAGTGTAAAGGAACTTGAATGGGAGGTTATTGCTATTGTAAATAATTTTCTGCTGCGTTAAAAAAAAAAAAAAAAAGTATGAATGGTTTCTCAAAATTAATGTTCTGTTATATTCTTCAGTATTTACTTTGTCCCTTACATTATTTGGCAAACACATTTTTCTGTGACTCATTTTAACTCCTTGAGTGTTCCTGAATATACAGGTTTTATCCAATAACACACTGACCCTGGAATAAATACCTCTTCCTTGAAATAGTTGTCTTGCTCAGGAAAATATACAATTTGATTACAAGAATATAGAGTCAGTGAGGCCAAATTAACTTCTCATGTTTCTTTTATGTTTTAATTTTATTTTTCTCCCATCTGTTGAACATGTCCAGCTGCAGCCCAGTATACCTTGGGGGAAGCGCTATTCCGTGTGGGATTGGGACAAATACTTCACAGAGGTAAGATGTCAGAAATATGTTATACTTTCTTAATTAGTTTTTTCCAAATTGATACCCTGTTAAAACATAGTTCTTATCATCTTCGCATGAGTCTGTTTCATAATAAAAGGTATATTTTGTTAGCCAGTCTAAGAACACTTTACTGAAATGTTTATTATTCTTGGGTGATAGCTGTTAAAAGCTATGGTGTTGGGTATCATTGTGTTGACACCCTTCTTTAAGATCCACTTGAAGTGCCTGGATCACTTCCATCCCAGCTTGGTTTCCACAAGACACCAGGAGTTGAGCTTCTGCCTTGCCATTTTTCCTTCCAGGCAGTGAAAACCAGTGAGTAGGACAGGTGAACTATATGATGTGTCACCCACACTGACTTGGCCAGTCAGCATGAGAAGCTGTGGGAGTTCTTAAGCACAGTCTCTTGATTTTACATATTTCAAAAGGAGAAACCCTCCTTTTGTTGTCTCTTCCCCAACCCTCCTTTCACCCAGTATCTCACTCAGTACCTCTTTCAGGGCAATCTTATGGTCATGATGCTACCTACCCCAAGCCCCTACCAGCCTCAGACTCCTGCCTACTCCATCGTCACTGTCGTAAAGTGGGGAGACAGATCGATTTTCAGCAAATTTTTTTTTGTTGAAGTATAGTTGATTTACAATGTTGTGTTAATTTCTACTGTACAGCAAAGTGATTCAGTTATACATATATATACATTCTTTTTCATATTCTTTTCTATTATGGTTTATCACAGGATATTGAATATAGTTCCGTATGCTATACAGTAGGACCTTATTGTTTATCCATTTTATATATGATAGTTTGTGTCTGCTAATCCCAAACTCCCAAGCCATCCCTCCCCCACCCTCCTCCCCCTTGGCAACCACAAGTCTGTTCTCTATGTCTGTGAGTCTATTTCTGTTTCGTAGATAAGTTCATTTGTGTTGTATTTTAGATTCCACATATAAGTGATATCATATGGTATTTGTTTTTCTCTTTCTGGCTTACTTCACTTGGTATGATAATCTCTAGGCCCATCCATGTTGCTGAAAATGGCATTATTTCATTCTTCATTATGGCTGAGTAGTATTCCATTGTATATATGTACCACATCTTCTTTATCCATTCATCTGTCGATGGACTTTTAGGTTGTTTCCATGTTTTGTCTATTGTAAGTAGTTCGGCAAATAATTTTACCATCCTGTTAAGTTTGGTTCTATTTTTATAGAGACCTACTTAACTAGATTATTATATTTTGTCTAGTTATTTCTAAAGCACTTTTTCATTTTCTGATAACTTTTTAAGAAATAAAAGACTGAGCTATATGATTGCATTCTGATCACGTTTCAGGAGAGATAACCATTATATTGAATAATGGAAGTGGGATCCAAAAGGACGTTGTTGGACGGTTGTGGTAGAGCTGGCCTAGATCCTAGGAGGCCTGGAAAAAAAGGGCTATAGGACCAGAGGGAAACTGGGAATCTGGAGAAGCCTGGACCAGGAACACCAGGCAGCAGACAGGCTATAGCAGCCCACAGGGGTGATGCCTGCTGTGAGGGCTGTAAATAAAGAGTTGATAGCACTGAATCGTCGTGCGTTGAGGACTGTCTATTCAAAGCATTAGAGACACAAAGTGCCCTTAGAGAAGAATACAGTCTGATTGCTTATCGATCCTGACTTACTGTGTCTACCTGGTTGGATTTGTCTCGGTCATTGCCAGACCACTCTGCCTCAAATCCAGGCTTCCCTCAAGTCATCCTTGAGCTATACGGCAAACGTTTCCTAGTTACCATCCACTTCCGTCTTCTGTAGTCTCACCCACATAGACCATTGAAGAAAATATACCTAACATAACATTTTGAGCACCTCTCCCCCGTTCAGAAGGAAGATGAGAGCTGCCATCTGTCTCATATTAACTCTAAACTCATTTAGTTTGCTTTACCAAATTGTTGTCCTTGTTCTTCCTCTTCTCTTCTTAGTTCTTTCACCTCCAGTTAAAGCCTGGGCTAGATACTCTACTTGCACTAGAACACTTGTTATCCTTCTACTTTCCACTTATATTTTTCTGCCTCTGAGTATCTTTACATTTATTCCCTGTCTAGAATGACACTCCTTTCTAATGCATGTCCCCACTGTCTTACCTGCTTAATTCACTTACTGTAGACTCATTTTGTCATTCTGTTTGAACTTCCTTTTCCTTTTCTTTTTTTAAATATTCATTGAATGTCCTCTATGTCCTAGGTACTAGATAGCAAAAAAGATAAAACACTGGCCAGTAGAGAAACTGATAAAGAAACAAATGACTATACCCAGGGCATGAGAAAAAGGGCTCTGATGACAGAATACCTAAGTTCAGATATTCACTCTGCCTCTTACAAGCTGTGAAGCCTTGAGAAGGGATATAATCTTACAAAACCTCAGTTTCCTCACCCATAAAAACTTTGGTTTTTATGGGTGAGGAAACTGAGTTATTGTAAGGATTAAATGAAATAATACATTAAAATTGCGCCCATGTTGCAAGTCAGCTAGCTACTATAGGTACACTAGTTTGTAGTTACTTGTGGGTCTTTCTCATCTGTTTGTGCTGCCTTCTCATTGTGTTACACCTCAGCTGCAAGAATCCTATATTCTACTACTTTTCCATTTTATCTCAGGAAATATCTCTATGTGTTCTGGTTTACTTCCAAGAGTAAATATTTTATTAAGATTTTCTTTTATGTAGTATATTTTTACATGTACTTTGATTTAGTCTAGCAGAGAAGAATCTCGTTCCAGATGGAATGTCAATGTATGTCTATCATATAACATTGATCCATGAGAATGCCACAATCTTTCGACCCCGTTCCTACCTTTTGCACAGTGACAAGAAGGGAAAACACATACAATTTGCATATATATGCACAGGTAAATGTTTATATTCACAGATCTTTTCTTCTTCACCCATCACAAAGATACTAATCATTGACCACCTTCTTCATGACATAGATCAGCACACACAGAAAGATAAGCACATCCATATTCACGTGCATGTAAAATATTATATGTGTGAAGTACATACATATTCACGTGCATGTAAAATATCATATGTGTGAAGTACTTTATACTGTCCAGAGCACTTTTTTGTAAATATATGTGTATTGGTTTACCTGCTTCACAGGGAAAAACCAAGATGCAGATAGAGCAAGAATTTTTAACCCCATTTTATAAATGAGGAAATTGAGGCACTGACGTTAAATTCATTAAACACGTATTAATTCATCATGTCCTTGCTAAGTCCTAGGTTTTGAGTGAACACATTGTGGTGAACAAATAAATAGACACTTCCCTGCCCTCAATGAGCTTTCAGTCTAGATGAGGAAAGAGACTTTAATTCCACAAATAACTATTTAATTTCCACATAATATGTAATGTGAAGGGTAAGTACAGAATACTATAAGCATAGATAATTGGCATCCTAACTAATATGAAGTGTTAGGGAATGCTTTCCTAAGCAAATAACATTTAATCAGACTATGATATGATAAATAAGTAGGAATTAAGCAAAGACAGGGGAGCGTTGGAGTCAGAGGACCCACCGTGTTAGACGATCCCTGAGCTGGAAGGAGCCAGGGGTGTGGGAGGAACAGAGAGCAGCTAGGTGAGCTGGAGTGTAGTGAGTGGGGGAAAGAATGGCTCCTGGTGGGGCTGGAGAGAGGTACTCAGGGGACGTTTGGTTTGGGGTCGCCTGGAGGATTTTAGAAAAATATGTCTTATAGCAGTGGAAGCCATTGGGTTGTTTTGGGGTTTGTTTTAAGCAGATAGGGGTGACATAATCATATTTGTGTTTCTAAAGAAAGACATTTTGGTTCCAGAATGGAAAATGGATTGGAAGTTGGAGGGACAAGATAGGAGAGAACACAGGGAGACCAGTCAACAGGCAGTAGGTACCCGTGGTCCAGGAAAGAGACAGTGATGGCAGCTGTGACCTAAGTGGTGGCAGTGGCTGTAGGGAAAAAGGGTCACACTTGAGATATTTAGAACATAGAATTGACAGAATTCAGTGATTAAATGGCTGTTGGAGGCAAGAGAGAAAGTTGTCAAGAATGACTCCCAAGCCCTGTGCCTTGCCCAAGGCAAGGACTCAGACGTGTAACTTGATGCCTAGTCCATTACGCCTTCTAGTATACCAATTTGCAGAAGCTTGTATAATTTATGTAAGAGGGAAGCCGCTTTTGCTCTTGCAGCTGTTGTTTTCCAGCTGCCCAAACAGCAAGACTCCCCAGTCCACTGTGTAGATCTGACAGGATTTGACTGAGAACCAGAGTCTGTGCAGAAGACTATATTGGGCTATATTTGGGACATTCCCACCACTAACATCTTTAAAATAGTAAAGATTTTACTTACTAGCCTGATAAAAGGACGAAGCTGTTGGTGACACTTCCATGTTTGTATTTACTCACATTTTAGAGGAAAAACCTGACAATTTATCTTTCATTGGAACCATGACTTTATGTTAGATATTCTTTTATATATAGTTATAAAAGAAAAATATATTTAAGCCCTGAAAATAAGCACTGATTTATATGCCTAGGGCATAAAGGAAATCGAGTCTGTTCTGCCTATTTTTCATGTGTTATGTTTGTTTGATTTTTGGATAAAGCTCTGGTTTGAGAATAATCTCGAATGATTTTAGAGTGTAAAGATTTGAATCTTTTACCCACTTGGTGTAAAGGAGAAAGAGCAGTAGCAAAGCGTGGTGGCATTAATAAGATACAGATAAAACCAAGGTGTTATTTTCAAGCCAAATTGAATTTTACTCTCCTCATTATTTTCAAAACTACTTGCAAGCCTGGATTATTCCATAGACTGGTATAATAATGGTCTAATAGAGTGAATCGTAGCAGCAGAATGATTTCTTAGCTGCAAGTTAGTTTTATTTTTCTCAAAGGACAGTGTTTGTAGGAAAATATGTTAGTGTGAATAGATTTGAATAAACTACTAAATTTTAAATTAAAAAGCTGTATGTAACATTATGGTTGAAATTTTACACATACAAAATGTCAGGAAATTCTAAATTATAGTTCCCACAACAGCAATAATTCAGCCAAATTGCACATATGTATTAAGGCATTAAAGTTAACACTCTGTGCAATCATGTAATAAATACATATGCATAAGAAAGCAAGTTACAGCATCTTTGGGAACCATCATTTTGCATTTCCTGACTTGTACATTCAAAATCCAAGTTCAAATGTGTACAAATGTAGTTGTGTTGAATTTCCATATGTACAAATTCAACTTCATAAATTGCTAAAAGTTTAAAAGGAAATATGGAATTGTTTATGAAACTTAAGATTTTAAGTGTTTAATTATTGTTGTGATTAATGTTTTTAGAAATATTAAGCATTTATTCTCAAAGAAACTTTCAGGCCAAAATATATTTGCAATTTTGAAGTTAAGTTATCTGAATTTTAGAGGGAAATAAGTGAAAAAAAATATAGTGATGGATTTTATTTTATTTTTTAATTGCAGAAGTATTATATGCTTTTTGAAAAAAATTAAAAGTCAAAATGTATAAGGAGAAAGATAGTACTCTCCTTCCTTCCTCTCCATTCCCACCCCTCCTGAGTCAACCAGTGATAGCTGCATGGTATATTACCTTCCACATTTTTCTCCATGTTCTTACAAACTTATTATAAACACCTATACAGGAAAATTTGGGGGGTCGTTTTTATAAAAGCAGGATCATGTTATATATGTTATTGTGTACCTTGCCTTGTGCACCTCTGTGTCAGCAGTTAAATCTAATTAACTCTTTTATCAACTGCCTAATATTCCATAGTATAAATGTTATTCAGTCTTTTCCCTCTTTGATAGCTATCCAGGTGGTATCCTGTTTTTTGCCACTTCAACAGCACTGCAGTAGGAATTATTCTTGAGATACACGCCTATACTCTGGTGCTTTTATTTATATGTAATATATTCCCCAAAATGGGATTGCTAGTGCAGCAGCTAGGTATAATTTTAATCTTAAAATAATGCCAAGATTTTTCCCAAAAGGTTATAGCAGTTCACATACCCACCAGAAATGTCTGAGAGTGCTAATTTTTGCTCACTTAATTGGTTTAAATATACATTTCATGGTTGCTTGAAATTTTAATTCTTTATGTAGTATTTTAACTTTTTAATAAATGCTGTATGCCAGGCACTGTCATGAGCACTTTATCAGTATTAACTTGGTTAGCTCCTCATAATTCTTTTATGAGGTGTGCATTATTATCCCCATTTTACAGATAGGGAAACTGAGTCACAGAGAAGTTAAGTTACTTGACTATAGTTACACAGCTAGGGAATCAGCATTTGAACGTAGGCAATCTTGTCTACACTCTTTAACTACTAATCTATGCTACCTATGTTAGTGACATAGAGTATATTTTTAGGTTTTTTTTCTTTGTTGTCATTTGTAAGCACTCTTTATCAGTATAAGTATTTGACTATGTGTTGAAAATGTTTTCTTTCACTCTATTATTGGTCTTTTCACTTAGTTTTTGGTATCTTAAAAGCTCTTGTTATTTCCTTTTAATTTTTAGATGATCAAATGTATCTATATTGATTCTAGTTTTAAAATACTTCAAACAATGGAGAATCTTTAAATCACAATTATTATACAAGTCA
This sequence comes from Balaenoptera borealis, assembly GCF_965194805.1. Lineage (NCBI taxonomy): Eukaryota > Metazoa > Chordata > Mammalia > Artiodactyla > Balaenopteridae > Balaenoptera > Balaenoptera borealis. Next base: position 40,759,912 of record NC_138876.1, read on the forward strand.
AATGGTTTGCAGCAGCAATTCATAATTCTTACCATATATTATCATTTTACTCCTGAAGTTACTATGTACTATATGAATTTTGAGATTTGCTTGGCATTTCAGTTCCTCAGGTTGTCACTGAGTACCTGTTATGTGCTGAGTATCGTTCTAGCAGTTCTACCCTCTCTCATCAGCAGCATTTTTCCCTTCAGTGCATCTTTGCCATCAGTATACAAACCTGCTGTTTTTCCTTCTTAAATATAACCTTCTCTTAACCCCACTTCCTTTACCAACTACCACTCCACTTAAAGAAACTGCTTAGATACACCTTACCAGTGAAGCCTATGCAGACTATTGTATTTAAAATTATAACACACTTCCTCCCAGTACTTCCAATTTTATCGACTCTACTTTTTATTTCATTTAAAGCACTTTTTACCTTCTAACATGCTACATAATTTATGAGTATTGCTTATTTCTTCTCGAATTAGAATCTAAGCTGTTTGAGGACAGAATCTCACCAGCACATAGTAGGCTTTCAGTAAATATTTTTTAAGTGAGTGAATGAATACATTAATGCCAAGTAGTGGGGAAACAGAAACAAATAAGATATTGTCCCAGCACACGTAAGATATTGTCCCAGCATTTCAATACAATGTGGCAAATTCTGTGATAGAGGCATCCTGAAATTTTCATTAGGAAAGGAAACACGTAAAGAAGGTAGCTTAAGTGAAGATCTCCCTCAGACAAATTTGAAAACCATTGAACTAAAAGATCTACACATCCATTTTTTTTCTTTTATATATGTAAATATACATGTGTGCATGTATGTATCAGTATGCAAGATCTTAGTAAAATAGGTAGGTTTGTGCAGAAATTTGACCTGAAAGTTCAAATAGGTAACCAGACCAATAGTATAAAAATTTATAATCAGATTCATCTTTACTTTTCTGTTGTTTACTCAGTAATCTGTAATATGTGGTATAGTCTATGAATAAATCAGCATATTTTCATATTTTAACTTACCAGTAATTTCTAACGTACAGTTCTTTTTCTCTGAACAGAGCATGTGACCATCTGCGTTGTATAGCCTGTGATTTCTGGGTAGTAAGCTACGATGACTATGGGTGGGACAAATCATGTGATTATCTGTTTTTCAGGTATGTTTCTAAAGAACTTTACTCTGTGAAAAATGTACTTAATATACAACTTTATATTTCTTATTGTGCAGTAATGCCTCTTGGTGGCCTTGGCCAGATTGTGTGGCCTCCACCTCTTTGATACTTCTCGCATCATCTCCTCCTTTCCATCTGTCTGCTGTCAGCCTAGTTAAGGACATGTTACTTCTGGACAGGAGTTCAGAAGTAGCCTCCTCACTGATTTTCCTGTGTACAGTCTCTTCTTCCAGACCACCCTTCACTTGCTGAGAATTAAAGCATAACTCTGAGTATGCCATCCTCTTGCCCAAAACCCTTCTGCTTACAGAATAATGTCCAAATTCCTTAGCATGGCATTCAAGACCTTCCATAATCCAGTCCCCATCTATCTATCACCCAGCTTTGTTTGTCTTTCCGCAGTATACTTTTCACCTTTGCAAGATTTTAGCTACATCAAAACAATGCTCCCATTCCCTATGACTTAGTATAAACTCTCCACCTCTTGGGCTACCTTCCCACCATTTTATCTACCTAAACCCTACCTGTCCCTCAGGGTATGGTTCATTGCTCATCTTCTATGATTCCTTTACCACTCTCTCAACTTGGAAGTAAACTCATCCTCTCCCGTGTGTCCACAGCACGTTGTACCTGTTATAGCACTTACTGTAATAAAAGACTGAAAATGTCTTAGGTTGGTATATGTCTGCCTCCCTCCTTGTGGTTGGGATAGTGTCTTACTCATATTTTTGTAATTTGTACATCCTTAAATACTCAGTGAATACCTAATGTTTTTAAGTTATAAAAATGTATTTGAACTATACATTCACATTTTCAAATAAAAATTAAGGGCTAAAAATTAGTACATATATCATACATTTTTGGCCCCCCAAACCTGTGCCTAAGCAAAGACTATATTTTCAGTTACAAGTCATCAGAATTATTACAGCACTCTTCAGTAGCATAAAGAAAACTGTGAGAGGCTTTCTTCACACCTCTCTGGCATCCATTCTCATGTAAATCTCTAGGAGTCTCCTCTAGTGTTAATGTAAGAGTTTTTAAACTTTTCACATCAAGAACTGTTCTGAAAATCTGAATCCTCTCAACATACCCACAGAAAAATTCAAATATGCAAATACATAGAAAAATTACAATTTGAGAGATTTCATAGTACCCAACCCAAATAAAGCCTAGCGCGGTCCCAAAATCCCAGGTCAAGAGCCCGTACTCTTCGGGGCTCTGAAGCTCAGATAAGAAATGTAGACTGGGGCTTCCCTGGTGACGCAGTGGTTGAGAATCTGCCTGCCAATGCAGGGGACACGGGTTCGAGCCATGGTCTGGGAAGATCCCACATGCCGCGGAGCAACTGGGCCCGTGAGCCACAACTACTGAGCCTGCGCGTCTGGAGCCTGTGCTCCGCAACAAGAGAGGCCGCGATAGTGAGAGGCCCGCGAATCGCGATGAAGAGTGGCCCCCGCTTGCCGCAACTAGAGAAAGCCCTCGCACAGAAATGAAGACCCAACACAGCCAAAAATAAATAATAAATAAATTTTAAAAAAAGAAATGTAGAATGTAAAGTGGTAGATGAAACCATGAAACTGGATGATATTACCCAGAAAGGTGACTTGGAGGCCTGTCAGTGAATGCAGAGTTAAGGGATCATTTATTTAAGATAGGAGATGCTGGGACTTCCCTGGTCCAGTGGTTCCCTTAACTGCTGGTCCAGTGGTTAAGAATCAGTCTTGCAATGCAGGGGACGCCGGTTCGATCTCTGGTCAGGGAACTAAGATCCCACATGCTGCAGGGCAACTAAGCCCACGTGCTGCAATTAGAGAGCCCGCATGCCGCAACTACAGAGCCCACACGCTCTGGGGCCCATGTGCCACAAGAGAGAAGCCCGCTCACCACAACGAAGAGCCTGCATGCCTCAATGAAAGATCCCACGTGCTGCAGCTAAGACCTGACACAGCCAAAAATAAATAAATAAATAAATATTAAAAAAAAAAAAAAGATAGGAGATGCTTTGATGTTTATATTGTGGGGTGGTGGGGAAGACAAGAGAAGGGAAGGTTATGTGAGTAACAAGGTCCTGGAGGCTTTGGGGTCTGATGGAAAAGTGGGCCTTGGATAGGAAGAGGCCATCTCTGTGCCTGGGTGGAAAGAGGTCATATACTGATGTGTTCAAGGGGAAAGCTAGGAAATGGAGGCCTTCTCACATCTCACTGCCTGATTTTGTGAATGAAGATGTGATCTGCTTGAAAGTAGAGGGGAGATGAAACACTTGAGGGCAATAAGTGTATCCTAGCTTTGACAAGTTCTAGAATTTTCAAAAAGAAGTATAAGCTATACTTGACCATCCTACCATAATAGCTAAATAAAATGCTCTTATTTTTCTATTAAACTGTGTTTGCTTTATGGGAAATAATGAAATTTTCTTTCTCAGCTTCTAAAATATGCACTACTTGAAATGTATTAATTATTGATAGTTCCTTGGCTTTCATGATTCCTATTCCTGAAATCTCTAAGTATTCAATCAAGTATCACATGTTAAGTTTGTCAAAATATATTGCAGATTGAATAAAGGACAGTCCTTCATTTAGCCATTTAGTTTTCATTAAACACATTTAGTTTTGTTCGGCTTTTTTCTTTGCAATAAAACTTATTCATTCAGTTCTTCCCCTATCTCACTGTAACCTTAGCTAAGTTGTTCAGCTGGTCAAAGTCTCAGTTTCCTGAAGTCAGACAGTTGGCCTGGAAAATCTCTTAGGTTTTGTTAGGGTCTAACCTCAATTGTGCCTGAATTTTGTGCAGTACTGAATGTGGTGCCCATTGGCCACCAGAGGGCACTTTGTTTCCTGCTTTCTGTTGCAGTGACATCAACAAGTAACAGTTAACAGTGTATTTCTTTTTTAAAAAATACTTATACCGTATTTCATCATTTCACTATGTATTTTTTCATCATTTCACTTTGAATTTTTTCATTTTCTTTTGTCATGGAATATTTACATAAATTCAGTAGATGGATTATGAAAATCATAATTGATTTTCTATTAATTAAATTTAACTTCTGCAGTCTTTTTTATAATAGCATCAAGTCAGATGGTTATCGTTTTTCATGTGCGCATAGATTTAATTATGTTAAAATTACTGACATTTATTTCAGGATAGGCATTTGTTTTGTTTCTGGTAATATACGTAAATAAGCAGATCATTGAAACAAATGAGATATAATATGAATTCAACACATAGAAATAACAAGCACTTTTTCTCTATTAATGAAAAATTTCTATAGTTAACCCGTCAGAAGCCTGTTATCTTTATGCCTCTTATATGCTCTCCATTTGCCACATTGCAGGCTTTTAAAATATGGCACAGGTGAGTATTTGAGGTAGAAGATGAACCACCATCTTTTCCACTCTATTCTTATATCATGTAGTCTCTGATAAGACAGATCAATAATTCTTCAGCTCTTTAGGTCACTGTGTTCTACAACAGCCTTAATAAACAGACCTAGAGGATTGCCATTTAAAAACATTGAAATCCTCAGAAACAGAACACCAAAGTGTATCTTCTGTTTTTCATGTGAGAACACCAGGTAGTTTAGTGTTTGGATGTTGTGAAGATAGGAAAATAAAGCAGTTAGAATTTCTTTTTTTTTTTTAAGTCATTAAGCACTGAACAAAGCAACTGTGCTAAAACCTTCTTGTTTTACTAATAGGAACAATATGCCAGAATTCCACAAATTAAAAACAAAGTTGGTAAAGAAGAAAGGAACACGGGCATACGCCTGCCAGTGCAGCTGGAGAACTGTTGGAGAGCTGACTGACCTTCAGACGGATCATCACCTTCGCTGGGTTTGCGGTAAACACTAGGAATGCAGACTTTCCATATTCAGACAAATGCATCCATGAGAACAGTCTCTATTAATTGTCACGATATTTAGGTAAAGGTACATAGTATCATGCCCTTTGGAAAAGACAGGAAGTTTCATTTAATGGCTGTACAAATTTTCAAAGACCAAATGGACTTGGGAAGATAATGTGCTTTAACATTTTGGAATTATTCCTTTTTGATATATGGACATTTCACTTAGTAAGGAAGGTAACAAGTTATCCAAATACTTCTTTGCTAGCCTGTCCCCTGTTAAATAGAAATTGAATTGTGGAGTTTCATACAAATATATAGCCATTCAGTAGCAACTGCAGTGCTACTGACTGCTAATATACTTAGCATAAACATTCCTCGTTACAGCAGTTAAAGGGGATAAAGCTGGCCCTGCAGAGAGGTCATTGAGGGGTGTACACGTCACCTCTTCCAGTCAGATCTGTTGTTAGCAAAGATCATAATTTAGACATGTCAGAAACCATGTGATCTGTGGCTAATTGAAGGGTTTTCGGGAGTCTGGGTATATTGTAGGTGAAAACACTGCCTGTATCTGATCTAACTTCACCAATTCAAAGCAATACTATGCACAGTAGTAAGTATATATTACCAGTTTTAGCTTATTTCTCCTCCTTTTGTTCATTTAGATATCAGAAGTTATTTAGTTTGCTCTTTTAGCAAGTATTCATTTCTATATAAAAGTGGGGTTTTTTGATGCACCCAAAAGTACAAGGAAAAATCCTAATACAGACAGGTCATTTTTGGATTTTCCAAGTACCTTCTTGCCTTTAATGCCCTAAAACTCCATTAAGTAAAGAGAACAGCAAGTAAGGTATTTTCTCAGGCAACCTGTTGATTTTTCTGGTAGGATCAGGTTGACATGCTGTTTATTGGTGAATACATGAAAAAAGAAAGCATAGCTGAACCAACAGGTAACCTGTTGGGCTCCTTCTTAATATGACTAAGACTTGAGGAGCCCTACAATAGCAACACATTCAGAAAATCGGCTACCTCAAAATTACCAGCTCGCAGCCCCATCAAGAGATTCCAATTTGCCAGAAGCTCTTTACCGCATGTGTCTAATATATTGTTCAAATGTGTGACACAAGGCTTGCTGAAAGGGAGGAACTGAAGCAAAGTTATGATCTGCGTAGTCTTATACTGAATCTGTTCCAGCCATTTTACTCAAGCAAAGAAAGATCTGGTCATTAAACTCCTTCTCCTAACTGTGACACATTTGCATATGTGTATCAGTTGTTCCAGTAAGTCTAGTATTCCAACAGGATAAATCTCATTGTGGCAGATGCTCACATTTTTGTATTAAGAATATGTTTACCAATCTTATCTTTCAATAAAAATTTTTTACCCCCTAAAATTTTATCTCAGTGTAATTGTATCGGAAACATAGTGGGGGACTTCCCTGGTGGCGCAGTGGTTAAGAATCCGCCTGCCAATGCAGGGGACATGGGTTTGAGCCCTGGTCCGGGAAGATCCCACATGCCACGGAGCAACTAAGCCTGTGTCCCACAACTACTGAGCCTGCGTTCTAGAGCCCGTGAGCCACAACTACTGAAGCCCGCATGCCTAGAACCTGTGCTCTGCAACAAGAGAAGCCACCACAATGAGAAGCCTGCACACCTCAATGAAGAGTAGCCCCTGCTCGCCGCAACTAGAAAAAGCCCACGTGCAGCAACGAAGACCCAATGCAGCCAAATAAATAAATACATACATACATACATTTTTTTTTTAAAATTGATCCTTTTAAAGAAAAAAAAGGAAACGGGGATTTGGATTGAAGTCACTTATTTCAAAAAATAGCAGAGCAACAAGATCCACACATTCAGAACCTCATGGAATTTGGCGCATTTAATCATAATGGTGATTTTTTTTTTTTAATTTAAATGAGCAAATTTACTAAATTATGGATTTGAAATTTTTTTCCTCTTTTATTATTTCATCATAACTATTCTATAACTTAGATATGTTGCCCATGTTTGGCATTCCATAACATAATATTTATAATAATTAGTTCCCTAATGTCAGGAATGTATAAATGAGTTCACATTTTTGTTGGCAATTTATAAGCTTTTTAATATTGTATAATTTTTAATCGAAAATGTAGAAAGAATATTATGTTTATATACAAATGGATAGATTATTACCAGTTGTAATTTAAGCCAAAATGCAGCTATTTTAGTATCAATGTAGAAGAACAGTATAGTTTCTAATCAACTATAATTTTTAAGTGCAAAGTCTGTAAAACTTTCAAGATGTCTTGCATATTTGTTTTCAATACTCATAATAATTTTCTACCTTTAATGAGAATTTATTTTTTTATCAAGCCAGGTAGCTACTTTATTTGAACTGCATTGTACTCTCAGACCCTTATCTTGCCTAGAAATGAATAAATAATAAGTAGCTTTACTCTGTATTTAGGTGTATTTTTTTGTTTATTCATTCCCTAAATATTCCATATGAGAAAGGTAGCCCTGCTGTCACTTTTATTTTATAACTAGTAAATGTAAACATGTCTAGCTTTATTTTTACATAAGTTGAAATAACTTTCAAAAACAAAAAACAAAACACCTGCTCACCCTAGCCTCTTCTTCCTGTCTGGTTTAAACCTAGTTGATCTTCATGAAGGCCTTCCAGGCTTTTCACAGTATCTTTTTGGCTTCTTCTGCCTCTTCTTCCCTCCTCTTCCAACTAGACCTACAGCCCACCCACTGTTCCTTAGATATACTTCACATTTTACTGTCTGAATGTTCCTGCCCTCCCTCATCTTATTCTATCAAAATCTGACTCATTTTTTCAAAGCCTGTGTCTTGTACACTAGTGGTTCTCAGAGTGTTGTCCACTCTCAGAGGAGTCCCCAGGAGTCTTTCAGGGGGTGCACATGGTCAACTTATTTTCATAACACTAAGACGTTAGTGCTTTTTCACGTTTTCACTTTGTTGACATTTATACTCGTGGTGCAAATAATAGGTAAAACTGCTGGCACCTTATGATTCAAAGCAGTGGCACCATGCACTTGCAATAGAAAAAGTCAGTTTCACTTAAGAATGTCCTTCATAAAGGCAGTAATATTAATAAAGCATATCTTTTAAATACTCTGTGTGACTAAATGGGGAGTACACAAAAAGCACTTGTGCAATCTGTGAGCTGAACAAACCACTTTTTTCATGGAATCCACTTTTGCTTGAAAGAACAACTGACAAACTATGGGTATTCAGACTTACTTAGCATACATTTTCTCAAAAATTAACAAAGTGAGTCACCTCCAGGAAAATTACTGATTAGTATTTGTTGTCAATGATAAAATGTAAGTCTTCAAGCAAAAATTAGAATTTTGGAAAACTCGTGTCTACCGATCTGAGCATGAGACTTTACTGATGAGTCTAGTAGTGATTCGAACAAGTGATTTGCAGTGGGTTTAAGTTAATTAAATAGTTTTTCATGTTTTCAGTTTTAATTTCTAATACGATAAATATCAATAGATATAATCACAAAATCCAAGCTCTTTGGGGTTTGCAGTAATTTTTAAGACAGTAAAAGGGTCCTGTGACCAAAAAGGTTGAGGACTGTTGCACATTCTTGATTACCTCACCCCAGCCTAAAGGTGTGATTTCTCCCCCTCCCATCTGCTCTCAAACTTTCTATTTCTCATATAATGCTTTGTATTATAATTATCTGTGTGCTTATTGTATATTCATCTTGGAGATTAGATTGCAATCTCTTTATAGTCTTGAATGATCTAGTGGTACAGGGGAAACTATCTGGGACCATGTGCCACTAACTTCCTGGGGCACCGTGGGTAAGCCACTGTGTCCTGGGCTTCAAATTCCAAATGGGAGTTGAATTTAATGACATAATGGTTTCCTTCCAGCTTGAGATACTTGAATACTGTTCCTCTTATAATACCTTGTGGGTCCAGTGTTGTGCTAGCCATACGTTGGGAGATGGCATTCGTGTTGTGAGGAAGAGCCCAGATTCTGGGGTCAGAGAGATGTGAGTTTCCAAAACACATGATCTGCATCCTCTCGGAGCTTTCAGTCAGTGGCAGAACGAAGTGAACCACTGACTGCTGAGGCCATGAATACTCTCTGAGAGAAGTAAACAGGGTCCTTACAGAGCATAGGCATTGAAATCCAAGTGGGAGGGAAGGAGGCTCTTCTTTCTTGTAGGTAATGATTCTTAAGTTGTTTTTAAAGAGCTGCAAGTAAATTTCTTTGGCTTGATTTATACCGTAAATATGGCAGAGTGGTGTGGTTAGATAAGAGGCTGCACTGGAGAGGTAGGATTGGATTAAGAACCTGTCCCATGTAGTCCCATGAGACGGAAACGGAACTAATTGGAAGATGCAGTCGAGGGAGAAAGATGACGAACACTTTTTCCGAGTGACGCATACTATTTGTGTGGACCTTTTGTTCACAATTGATCTTCCCCTTCCTTCCAAGAGGACTGCATGTCCTCATCTGAACTCAGGGGGAGAAGAAAGACATCTCAAACTTGGAGAATGAAAGGACCTCAGGGAGCCATTCCAAGAAAGCCTTGTTAAGGCAGTGTAAGGGCATGTGGAGTTCACCACAAAAGGGCATTCCGGAAGGTGTGGGGAATGAAGTTGCCCAGGGGCCACACTGCAGGGAGGTGAGGGAGCAGGGGATGGCTAGAGATGTTGAGCAGTGTTGAGATGAGAGCCTGAAGGAACTTACATTTTAGCCAAAAAGCAACAGGGAGAGAGACCTGGGGGGTTGGCTGGCCTCAGATCTAACCAAACTCTGGTTCCAACTAGAAGCAAGATGGTTTCTGTGCATGACATAGGCTCATGTCCCTGAGTGATGACCCAGGCTGCTGGACTGCTGTGTCTTGCATCTGGTCAGCCGTCTACCCTTTACTCTCAGGTTTGAATAGAATTGATTCTGATAAAATCCAAATTGTTAGGAGACTACAGAGCTCATCTCTGGCTAGAAGAGTACAAAGTACCCAAGAAAAGATGTTTTGTAATGTAGTCATTGTCTTCAGAAGGCCATTTATAGGAACTCTGAATACTAGTGAGTAAGGCCTTTCTTCTCAAGGTTTTGTTCATCAAAACAAGTTGTTATCAGGGGCCTGAGAGGATTGAGATTCAGACAGATAAAGAAGACCGGCCGGCCCAGGCTTCAGTTTTGCTAGAGATCAATACCAGAGGAGAGGCAAGAAGGCTGGACTCAGGAGATAGTTTTATCATTATTCTTATTTACACATGAAGAAACTGAGACACAAAGAACTTACCCAAATTCACATAGGTTGTAAATAGCAGAGTAGGATTCAAACCTAGATCCACTTGACTCCACATCTGTGTGTAAAGGGAAAGGAGAAGTTGCTTTCTGCAAGATGAGCTAGAGCAGAACCTCAGTTGAGTAACCCAGGGCTTTCACCCTGGTATTCCCCAGCAGAGCCCTGGTCGACTAACTGATGAATACACTGGACTGTGAGAATACACAATCCCAGCTTTACCAGAATAATACTTTCAGATATTTTCCATGACTGTTTAGAGGAAGCAAGATAGAGTGCCCAGGTGGAGCTAGGCTTCAGGTTGTCTCCCAACACTGAAGTACAGGTGGTAGCTTCCAATGAGAAGGAGGCCAGGTTAGACGCAGCAGGAAGGAGTTCCAGAATTCATTAGTCAAGTCTTCCATGTGCTCAGGAATGAGGACTGAGAGCCTGCCCCAATTTTGATAACCCTGGGAGAATATTAGGGCCTGGGTTCTTGTCTAGCCTCAGCGGTTCTCAACTTTGGCTTAAGTTGAGTTGCTGGAGAGCTTTAAAAAGTGTCAGTAACCAGACCCTAGGCCCAGAAACTCTTGTCTTCAGTGAGGCCCAAGTATCAGTATTTTTTCAAAACTCTCCCACTTATTTCAGTGCACAGCCAGGGTTGATAATCTACTAGCAGTGATAAGACCTTGAGCATGTCACATTGCTCTTTGGGCTTTAGTATCTTCACCTGCTTTAAAAAAAAAAAATTATTTGCTAAGAGCTCTTACTGCCAATATAAAAATATGAGGTTGTACTAAGTGATTTTTAATGTCCCAGGATTACATTTTCATGAATCTCTTCTCATGATGTAAGCATTTTAAAGTAATTATTTCATATAGGGTTCAGGGTATATTGTCATCAGTGTTTCTCTTAGTACCTAGAAGCAGCGTGGGGTCAATGCTGAGTTTGAGGTTTGAGTTACATAATGACTCATTCACCTTACGTGGATAAGAATAGCAACCTCCAAATGTGGACAGTGCAAATCCTTGCCCACTAGAAGAGGCACCTCAGAGATGTGCCCTCCAGAAAGTGAGTCACTGGCACCATCTTCCACTGCAAACAGCAGCACTCACTAATAATATTAGGTAGAAAACAGGACTCTAGAAAATAGATGAAGGGCAATTTTAAGTCAATAGAGAAACTTAGACGCCAATGTATTGGCTTGTATCTTGTATTCAAGATTTTTCTTTTAAAATTGACATCCACAAGATGTGTTGGGGAGATTATGAAAGATTTGCTCTCAAAGAGTATAATGTTTTACCTTTACATTTTTCTTAAAGGATAGGGGATTAAACAAGATTTTTCCCAGTGGATTGAGGCATAGCCTATTATAAGTCTCTTCAGCCTCAGCATCTGGAGCCCGGAAGGACCCAGCAAGGGCCTTCCAAGTCCCTTCTCTTGGTTTCTCCCCACAGCTGACTATGCACAAAAGACCACTCGGGCTTCTTTCCACTCAGCTTCTATGGAAGACGTTTATATATTTAATTTAATTGCCAGCACATTTATTCTGAAATATACCCGGTCCAATAATAAACCCAGGAAATGAGAAGGAAAGGATTTACATGGCTCCACCTGTAAAGGCATAGATTATGCAGGCACACACGTGGCTCAGCACTGTGTCCTCAGCAAAGGGGCTCCTTGCGCCTCCTTGCCTTTGCCCAGTTAATCAGTATTTAGTGCCCTACATGAGCTGCTGGAGTGGGTGAGGTGAGGAGCGCAGACCTGGAAGCAGATGGCCTGGATTGGAATCCTGGCTGTGAAGCACGCGGGGGACATGGTGTTCTGCAGGTCACTTATCCATCCCGAGCCCCTTCTCCCCAACCTGTGCAACACAGACGGTAAGAATGCTGACCTCACAGAATTGCTGGGAGGAAGTGAGTGAGATAACCCATGTAAAACAGTTAATGTGGTACCTGGCGCTTAGTAAGTGCTTAGTAAGTGTGAATTCTTTGCTAAGATCTCTGTCAACATAAAAATGCACACCTTAAAGATAACTTTCTGCCATGGTTCTAGATAGGTCTTCTCCTTCAGCGTTCTCCATTTTGCCTTAAGCATGTTTTAGTACCACCGAGTTTTGTCTTACAGCAGGAGACCCAAAGCGACCCATTTAAAGGGAGCTTCAAAGCACAGGCACGTTTCACCTAAAGTGCCCGCCTGCACTGTGCCGGGTTTGTGGCAGCAGGGCCCAGAGGTGATCGTTTTCAGACAGGAGTAGAGTTGGTAACACATGGGTCATTTCCTAACTGGTCTTTTATGTTAGGTGTCTTTGACTCTGGTCAGTACCAAACATCAAAGTGTCGACATCTACAGTCAGAGCTGGTGCAGGGAGGTGATTGCGCAACCAAGTGAAATTCACCGCTGGACATCCCCCTGTTTGCTCATCATTGATTCTAATGTAACCAAAATGGAAACTGATAACCCATGTGTCAATGCTTGTGCTAGAAACATACACTGCCCCCAGGGAAGGAGAAAGGAAAGCACTTCATTAAACTTCCCCTTTCATAGTCTAAAATTCCTGCTGCAACTTCAGGTCAGCTGTCTAGTCATCAACCCACATTCTGAGCCCAGCACCAGCCATCCCTGAGGCCTGAAGGACCAGAAAAGGAAGGAAGTCCTGAAGAAGCCTTCAAGGCAGCAGCTCAACACAGTGGACAAGAAAGGGACCAATTTTGTTCCAGGGACTTAACTTGGTGATTTAAAAAGACCCTTCTTCTGAGTAAGGCTGACTTAGTGAAAATAATAAATTGAGAATCTAGCCCATAGGGGGCAGACCTGCACTGAGGACTGGATCTCATTTCTTTGTTGGGCTTTGGTCTCTGGGAAAAGCACCCAAAAGAACACTCCCAAATATCATGCACTCTGGTTTTTCATCAAAATCTGCCTGCTCTTGTCAAAGATATCTTGTAGTGGCGGAGTTAAATGTTTTTCTCTGGCTGAAAATAGAAATCCTCCCTAGTCTAAACCACCTGTCTTTGTTCTTCGGAGAAAAGGGTAGGCACCAAACACTAGATCAGTCTTACCGAGAATATTTCACAGCCCTTTCTACATGGAAGCACTTGTCGTCTTGAGCTGTGAACCCAGGTGAGGAAGAAAAATGGAACATTTTAACGGATTCACTTCGAAAATCAACTCCTTGAGCACTTCAAGGAATATAATAGGATCTAAAGTTAAAGAGGAGCAATGAAATGACTCCTCACAACAAAAGATGGGAAATCAAGGTGACAGGCTTGTCAAAAGCAATTGAGGAAACTGCAAGGGTGAGCGAGTTTGTGCTGACAGGCTTTCTGAGACCGGGAAACCATATCTTCATGACCTTTAAGCATGATTGTTCAGCACAAATGTTCCCAAACTACAGTGATTTGGTTTTATTTTAAGGCTTGTTTTTTCATTTAAACATAAAGCAAAACAGAAAATAAAAAATTATTTCCTACTCTCACTTTTTTGTGCATTAAAATACAATATAGAAAAATGTGAAAAATCTCTCCACTATCCCAAAAGGTAAATATTATTCATTTGATGCCCATCCTTCTGAACTTTTGGATGGATGGATAGATGGATGGATGGATGATAGAGATGTTTCCTGAAATTTTTTTCTGAACAAAAATAGAGTCCTGATAGATATAGATATATTACCTTGCTATTTGTTTGTTTGTTTTTTACCAAATAGTATATCATGGACATCTTTCCAGACCAGTATACATAGATTTATCTCATTTATAATGGCTTCATGGTATTCCATGGGATGGATGTTCCAAGATTTATTTAACAATTTTTCTATTTATGGAGATTTCTGTTTCAATATTTTTCTATAAAAAACAATGCTTCAGGGAATATCTTTGTAGAGATATCTGTACACTTACTAGTATTTCCTACAGATTATTAAAAATGGGATTTCTGGTCAGATTCTGCATTTCCAAGCTTTCAGGTGATGCCTGTAGTGCTGGTCTATGGACCAGATTTCGAGCAGCCAGGTCATGTAAGTAGTCCATCAAATAACAAGTCCAACTAACCTGAGATATATCCACACGCCAAAGAGGCCACGTATAGACCCTCTGGTTGATGGTGCCAGTGGAGCCCAGCCTTTCCTACTCAGTGAAGTTGTCTTAGACCATCCAAATCAGCCCCTTTGCCATCTAAATACAGTACTAGCAAGTGACCACAGTTAATGTGGAGCAAAAGAATTGCCAAGGCAAGCCTTGTCTGAATTCATGGTCCACAAAATTGTGAGATTAAATGGTGGTGGTTTTAAGAAAAATAAAAAAATTAAAATTGCTTGATCAACTTAGCACATTTTTAGTTTAGATGATATTGTCAAATTACTCTTTCACAAGATGGCTTCAATTTGTATGTTAGTATGAACTATGGATGAGGGTGACTAGTTTCTTCCCTAAAGGAATGGGATGAAGAGTCTATATTTGTTGATCATTATTAGCATTTTAAAATATATTGAATTATGAAATATTTCAAACATACAGGAAAGTACAGAGAATAGGATAAATTAGTGGTTCATACATATTTTTTATCACTTGCGTCAAATTTAATAATTATTTTTCTCCAGAAAATTGCCCACTTCAGCTAAATTGTTAAATTGAGATTTCAGCCCAAATTTGGTTAACTTCAAAGCCCAAACTCATTTCATTTACCAGCTTCCCTTCTCATACAGTGTAACTCAAATTGTATTTAGATAAATAGTAGTGGAAGTTTCAAACTTTGGGTCATACTGTCATAGCCCTCAATTCCCGTCCCATCCCAAGCTCACCTTAGCTTCTGGAGACCACAGAACTAAAAAGGAAAAGAACAAACATTTGGCTGGTCCTCTGGCCCTCTCCTCCCCACTCCCTTTGCTTTGGCACCACCAGAGGCTGCTGACAAGATGTAAGCCATAATCTCAAAATCAGCAAAGGGCTTCATGGGGAAAGGGGGACAGGACATGAGGCTGGGAGGGAGTGAGAACATGAGGTTGTTAGGAGGTTCCTGCTGGTAGGATTAAGAATGGGAGGAGGTCAGGGAGAAATAGGGAAATGAAAAATCTTTGAGAAATGCCAAGTAGGAGGCGCCAACCAAAGTCATATTCCTAAAAGAAATCGGCGTGTAACTTATGCCCGCCTGGGCAGAGAGTTCGGGCCATCCATCCCAGCCGCCTGGAGATAGGAACTTGGAGCTCCCAGTGCAGAAGCCCCTGGCACAGGAAGGCACCTGACATCCAGTGGTATGCTCCTCACCTGGGGCAGGTGATCTAGGTAAAGAGACGGAGGGCAAAGCCCTGTGCTCAGGACGCCAGAGACAGCTGAGTCAGCTCTTCAGCTGCTGTTCCAATTCCCTGTGGGCTGCCTGGGCAACCGTGAGCCCACCACCCTCAGCGGAGGGGTCCCCACGGAGCCTCCGGGAAAGAAGAGCCTGGTTCACCTCCACATACTGTGACTCCCAGTCAGGTAGGAAATGAGGGCTCAGAACAGAGTCACCAAAATACTGATATCGTTTAAATTATTACATTGAGCAAATTACTGTATTAACACAAAAGCACAAGCCATATAATAATTACAGAATTTAATGACATATATGTAATATATAAACTGTATATCTTTTTCTTTTACAGTGCATTATAGGCAGTAGGGTCTATAGGGCTTGAGTGGTACCTTTGCCCCCCACTCTCTCCGCCCCTCTGTGAGCAGATGCTATTGTTCTTACCCTGCCATAAGGTCTGGATGCCAGGAGCTGCCCGTTTTCAGTGATGCGACAAACAACGTTCAGTCCTGTCTCTCCACCTCTGTCCCTGAATTTATTGTCTCATTTGCTGTCATACCGAAATCTAAAGCTGAGCCCTTGTGAATGTTCCCACCGGGCCACCTGTCTTCCTGCCCCTCAACAGAGCCTGTGCCTGAGGGGCACCCATCCTCCAGCCCCACGGACCAGCCTGGGTGCTCCACCATCACCCCACACCAGGTCAGTGTCCTTCCAGCCATCACCAGATGCTGCCTATCACCCACCTTGCTGCTCTGACCACTGACAACCATAGCAACTGCCACCACTGCGCTCCTAAGGTGAGGGCCTTCCCCGTTCTCATGGGGGTTCTCTCAAGAGGTGAGGGGCAGCAGCCTTTCAAAGGTCACAGTCACCAGCACAGGTTTTCAGCTCTGCAGAAGGCCACTGGCCGGTGGGGGAGCGCGCTGCAGCAGGAGGGCATTAGAGGGCCTGCAAGGGAGTCCCCAGGATGCAGGGCGAGCGGGGCAGGAAGCACATCAACTGCACTGTCAGCTGATTCACCACCTGCTCGTTCACTTAACTTCAGCGAGCAACATTTAAACATAGGAAGGAACCGTGAATGTTCTTGCTAGGTGCTCTGACAGGCAAGCTCTCTTCAGGGTTTAAGCTTGGCATGTCCTGAAGGTACATGTGTTATTCCCTGATGATAACTTGTGTCTTTTCTGAACAGGGGTGGGGCTTTATCACAGGAGTTGCAGGGAGAGAAGATAGCATCTTAGCATAAGATCATCAGAACTGGAAAGGACTTGGGACTAGATCATTAATCCAGCCCCTTTATTTTATAGATGAGTCAACAGGCTTGGAAAGTTGAAAGGACATGCCTACAGATTACACAGATGGGGGTGTCAGGAACTTTTTTAGATAAGAGGAGTCTTGGAAATTATCAAGTCCAGCCAGGGACAGGTGGGCCCCTGGGAAAGAGGATCCTTGATGCCCTACCCCTCCCTTCAACCTGCCTAATTCTTCTCCCTCTCACCTTGTCAGGTGTGTGATCTGCCCAGGCCAAATCTCTCCAAATCGTCCCCTGAATCCTTCATCCCTCTTTCTGACTCCCCTTCCTCAACAAGGACAAACAACTCCTGCCCAGTCTATCATGGCCTCCCGCAATAAAACCAGCTGCCCCAGTTGAAAAACAAGCTGATAAATAAATGCCCCCCACCCCAGTTGTTAAGAGCTGATAATGGCTTCTAGTGGTTCTGCACTCTCATGGATATTCTCTTTCTTAATTTTTGAAAAGGTAATACATTCATAGGGCTCAAAACTTAAACAGTATAAAAATTCTCATTCCTACACCCACCTGTCTTCCATTGAGCCAATTCCCATCCCAACTCTCTGCAGATAACCATTTTCATTAGTTTCTTGTGTATCTTTTCAGAGTTTCTATATACTCATATAAGCAGATACAGATATGTATTTACAGAGAATTCCTAAAAGGTCTCAGAACTGTAAACCAAAGGAATCCTGCCAACAGTAGAACTTTAGACACTCTGAAAATCTCATTGAGCAACAGGTCTTTCCCAGAGCCCCTTTTGTCATGACTTGTAAGTGGCTGCTTTCTTGTAGCTGAAGTTCCCAGCTCTAAAGAAAACTGGTTCCAATGGGACTCTGTAACAAAATCATCATCCAGAAAGAACCACAATCCACTGCCTCATTTCCGGGTCTGAAAGGAAGAAAGGGTGAGACTGGAGAAGCTCTGAGACCCCTCTCTTCATTGGTTGATTCATTTGTTGAACATTCCTATGGGCCATGCCCGGAGACACAGATATAGTCCCTGTGCTCACGGCAAAAGGAAGACAACATAGACCAATGCTATCATTTAGATTATTTCAATTGCAACTGACAGAAAATCCAGCTCAAACAGGTCTATGTATTATAAGGCAATTGATTAGCTCCCATAACTGAAACGTGCAAAGATAGAGCTGGCTTTAGGTACAGCTTGATTCAGAGCTTCAGCGATGTCACTAGGAGATATCTCTTGGCTCTGTTCCCTCTGGGTTGGTTCAATCTCAGTCACGGTGGTCCAGGAAAACTCAGGTTCACATCATCACAGGTCTGTGGGAGTCAGTGGGAGTCAGTGATTCCCCCAAACCCAAATATCCAGGGGCTGAGTGTCCTTAGCCCTGATTGGCTTAATTGGATCACCTGCCCATTCCTGGACCAATCACTGAAGCCCACAGGGATGGACTATACTGATTGGTCTAGCCTAGGTCACATGTTCTACTCTCAGCGCCCAGGGGCGGGGGTCAACTTTATCCAAAGCACATAGGTCCAGAGTGAAGGAGGGGTGGTACCCCCAAATAAGACAAGGGTACTATAGCCAGACATACAAAATAGGTTGCTGGTCCACAAAAATAGGGAATGTCCACTCCATCCATGTAATTACAAGCACAGTGACTATTTCAAAGGAGAACTGCAGGGTGCCGTGGAGGGTGAGGCGTCAGGGACGTTCTCCCGAAGGAAGGAGCGGGTATCAGCCAGTGAAGCTCGTGGGTTTATATTCATGGGACGGAAAACTATCTTGGGATACGGGCCCAGATACGGGAGAGGATGAAGCCCTTTCCCGGAACTTAAAGATCTACGATATGACTGGATCCGAGAGAGCAGGAATGGGGAGTGACCGACACCAAATGGGAAAGGAGCCCACAGGATGGACCTGCCACCTTTAACCCAAGCCATGGTCCACTGCCAAGCTCCACACCTGACGGATTCCCTGTGCTCAGTCCTGTCGCCCAGCACAGTAGCTGGAGACCCATTGCTGCGTGAGTGTGATGATAAACTCCGGGCAGGTCACTTCCCTGCTTTAAAACACAGAGTTCCAGGTTCAACACGCCTTCAAGGCCGCGCCCACTCTCCAGCCGCCTGTCTCTCCCACTCTTGACTTCTCCCTGCGCTGTTGGTCCCCCGGCCCCAATTCAGAAGGCTATTCGGAGGGGAATCCAGCCAGGTGGGCACACCAGCTGAGAGACTGTCCTCAGGACCTGGCCTCACTGTACTCACCGAGGCTGCCTTTCCACTGGACACCCACCCTGCAAACTGAGGCCCAGACAGCGGCTGTCTCAGGGCCTGGGGTCCGGAACAAGCATGGGCAGTTAGCAGTAATCTTCCAGGGTGCGGAGAGGGAAGCAGAGTAGGGGGCCACAGGACCAAAAAGATGGTCCTGAGTGCTCTCTGGGCTCAGAAAGCTGCTGAAAGCTGATCCAGAATCCAGCTTTGAGCTCCTGGGGAAATGTTTCATAACTTCTTTGATGGAAGCCACGGGAAATGCAACTTCTTCGGAGTCTTATGTATAGGAAGGTGAAGAAAGCAAGACAAGAGAGCGTCGGACCCATATTTAATGCCTAGTATCTCTTACCTTGGGTTCTGGGCAGAATTTTCTCTCCACTTCCTCTCTAGTTTCTGCTCTTTCTGACTTATATTTAAGCTGCCCAGTTTACATATCTTTTTTTTCTTCAAAGCACTTTTATTTAATATTCCCCACTTAAAAGCAATAATAATTATATTCTTTTCATTTATACAGTCCTCCAATACTTTTCCTAATACTTTCTTATTCTTAATCATGGTATTTGTATAGAGATAAAAAATTCTTTAGTATATACATCAAAGGCTGATTTACTCAATCAGCTACATAAAAGAGGGCCACTTGACCACAGAACAAATTAAAATGGTGGATGAGAAGAAAATGATGAGAGACAGGATTCAGTGCACAGGGCCAAGAGGACACAGAAGTGTCCAGAATCCAGGCAGGAAGCTGCTGTCTGAGTCCATGACCCAGGTTCCAATGGAGCAGGTGCTGGTGTGATGGACAGGCTGGAAGGGCAGGAAGACCAGCTCTCCTTGGCCTGAAAGCCCAGCCTCTGCCACTGAGCCCATCCCGTTCTGCCTGTCGCACTTGTTTTTTGTTTTTTCTAACATCTTTATTGGAGTATAATTGCTTTGCAATGTTGTGTTGTTTCTGCTGTATAAAAAAGTGAATCAGCTATACATAAACATATATCCCCATATCCTCCCTCTTGCGTCTCCCTCCTACCCTCCCTATCCCACCCCTCTAGGTGGTCACAAAGCACCGAGCTGATCTCCCTGTGCTATGCGGCTGCTTCCCACTAGCTATCTATTTTACATTTGGTAGTGTATATGTGTCAGTACTACTCTCTCACTTCGTCCCAGCTTACCCTTCCCCCTCCCTGTGTCCTCAAGTCCATTCTCCACGTCTGCATCTTTATTCCTGTCCTGCCCCTAGGTTCATCAGAACCATTTTTTTTAGATTCCATGTATATGTTAGCATACGGTATTTATTTTTCTCTTTCTGACTTCACTCTGTATGACAGACTCTAGGTCCATCCACCTCAGTACAAATAACTCAGTTTCATTTCTTTTTATGGCTGAGTAACATTCCATTGTATATATGTGCCACATCTTCTTTATCCATTCATCTGTCGATGGACACTTGGGTTGCTTCCATGTCCTGGCTATTGTAAATAGTGCTGCAATGAACATTGTGGTACATGTCTCTTTTTGAATTATGGTTTTCTCAGGGTATATGCCCAGTAGTGGGATTGCTGGGTCATATGGTAGTCCTATTTTTAGTTTTTCAAGGAACCTCCATACTGTTCTCCATAGTGGCTGTATCAGTTTACAATCCCACCAACAGTGCAAGAGGGCTCCCTTTTCTCCACACCTTCTCCAGAATTTACTGTTTGTAGATTTTGGCTTTTTTTGAGAAACTCTGCCCTAGCTCTTTTTTCTTTTTTCACACACACACACTGTATTTTATTTTTACAAGAGATAAATGGACTGACACCAAGCATTGTAAATGGATGACCACAACAAAAGCAACAATGATTGCAATTACCAAACACGAAACACACACATACTATGTCATAATATTGACATTCAGTCAAGTAATCCTCCACTGTAACAGCTCCTTTACTTTGCAGTGAAAATTGATTTGTATATTTTTTGCCTCTGAGTCCTTGTGGGATTTTTTTTTTTATTATTCAAACAGAAAGTCACAAAAATTATAATCAGCCTCATCAGTTCACTCAGTCCCATGTAAAATTTTTTTTTCATCTTGATCTTTTGTTAGCACTTTTATGAATTCATGAGTTTTCCATTAGAGTTCTGAAAATGCTTATTCATTCAGTTCAGCAGTATAGTCAGTTACCAGAAACCTGTACTTGTCAGAGTCTTTTCCATGAATTCCTTGAAGATGAAACCCTTTTATAGGAACATTTTTGCAAAAGCATCAGAGTACACCCAGAACTGTCTGTAAATGACAAAAGACTTAAAAATGACCACGGTTAAAGATTTGGTGAAAGTTCATAATAATGCAATTGACAAGGAAATTTAGTTATTTCTGAGATATACATTTTAAAGTAATAACTAAAATTATGACTTATAACATTATACCAGAACATATAAGATTTTTAGATATTTCATGTTACATAGGTGTTTTTAATTGTAAGTCGCCTCCATCACTTTCTGGAAGTAGATTAATAAATAAATGAAAGAAGAATATTATGAGAGTGGGTTGTTTTTTTTAATCCCACGGAGCCACCATAGGTGTAAAATAATTTGCTATAGATCTACTCCAGGCCCTCCCATGTTTTGAAGCATTTCCTTATCTCACGTCTATGCTGTCAAAGTGGAATCAGAGCCACAACTGGTGGACAGTCAGTTTCCTCTATTCAATCAGTTGTTCATTAATACTCAATATACAGTTTCCTCCTGACAGCCCGACAAGTGTAACCACAGCTGCAAATGCACATCTGTGTTTAGCTAACAGACCAGCCAGGCTCATGTCAGTCATCTCTTTTATGCAAAAACAAAAAAGTTGATGAAGCCTCACAGGGGCCCCAATGTCCTCTTGAATGTGGTTTATGTGCAGTAATTGCCATCTGCATTTTCTCATTCATCAGCTCGAAAATTACACTCCTCCAGACCTACTCTTAGCATCCGAGGTTAGGGTTCCACCAGCGCAACCCCTGGCGGCCGAATCTCTGCCGCAACTCCAGACCCTGCCAGCGCACAGCTCCTTCTTCAGTTTCATGCAATTAATTAATAGTAAATCTCAACTTTATATTTCTTGACATTAGAAATATGTGAAGCCAGCTCAAAGCTTCTTGTTGGCTGATACTGTGACTATCAGAAGTCCTCCCACCCGAGGGAAGACTCCTGCGGGATTCAGCCCCCCACAATGCTGTGAGCCCCTCACCAGCCCTATGCCTCAGTGCCTCTGCCCATTTTCCTCTTTTATCCAGAGCATCTCCAGGCACATTATGGCGATGGCTGCCAGCTCTTCAAAGCAGGGCTTGATCTGTCTGAATGTCTGTGTGGCCACTGTTTCTCCCTCCTCCTCCCCGCAGACACTGGAGCTGCGTGGAGATGGGGCACAGAGGACGGCTCTGGGTCCTTCATCGGGCCTCCTTCCCGAGCAGGTGCTCCTCACTGGCATCAGCCAGGGCTTCCAGGCACCTGCTGAGCCCTTTCCCAACAGAGAAACTGAGTCCAGCAAAGAGCCTAACAGCAAGCATCCCCCACCCAGAGGGAGGTCATGCCTGAAACAGCCACCTTTCTTGCTAAGCCTCATACCACTTAAAGTCTTAAAAACAAGCCCTCGGTGACTCACCTCCCACACCACAGAGTCTGAGGCATTTTGCTAGCTTAAAGGCCATCCACTCTTGAGACAACTATGCCCTCCCTCCCCTCTCCCACAAAAGCAGCAGCTCCTGCAATCATTCTTGGCTGTACATCAGAAATTTTCTCCTCCACTTTAGGAAGATTCATCTGACAAGAGTAAGCAGCCTGCATGGAGCTGGGGAAGGCTGGAGGAGCCAGGCCAGTCAGGAGAACGGGGCAGGGTCCTGCAGAGGTGAGGAGATGCACCTACAGCTGTGCTGCTCGCACGTGGTCCCGGTGGGCAGCTTGTTAGAAATGCAGACTCACAGCTCCTGCCCCAGGCCCACTGGATCCGAATTTGCATTTCATAGAACCCTGGGTGATTTGAACTGGAAAGTTTGAGAAGCACTGGACTCTGTGGACTCCATGATTGATTAGATCAGAGTGAGTCTCTAGGTCCTTTCTTTAACTTTCCCCTACAGCTACTGTGAATAATAAATGCCAGGTACAAAGGTCTTCATTGTGCAAAGTAAGAAAGCACAGCTTTCCTTATTTAATTCTGGTAGCAGCCCTGGGAGGTTGGAATTGTTATCCCCATTTTACAGACGAAGGAACTAGTCTTAAAGAGATCAGACTACACGCCCAAGGTTATAAACTCAAAGAGCTAGGATTTCATCCAGGGCTGCTTGACCTTTAACTCTGCCACTTGGGGCAGGAATTCTTTGCTTTGGGGGCGGCACTTTAAAGCCCCAAGGAAAAAGCATGCCCACTCTAAATCCCAGCTGGCAGTCACTCTAGGAATCTGGGCTGAGGCTCCCTGGGGCCTCCCTGCAGGGATGGGAGGAACAGGAGGGGCCGGGCAGGACTGTGAGCTGCTCCCATGAAACAGCTGGGCACAAGTCCCAGCACCCAGGGCCTGTCCAGGCCTGTCCTGCAGCAGCAAGCTACCGCTCCCTCAGACAAAACAGAGCCCTTTGGGCCTGGGCCTGACTCAGCAGCTGTGGGGCAGGTCGGGGACACATTACCACAGATCCCCTTGCTCCTGTCCTCTGGAAGATGCCTTGCCTCAGCTTCCCCAGGTTACAGCCCACAGCTCCGAGACCTCTGTCCAGAAATGCAATTTACAGCTGCCCTCCCCAAATCTAGTGCCAGTGTCACTCCTCTGCAAAGTCTGTACAACTGCCCCAGGCAAAATCAAAGGCTCTAGCAGCAGGGACAATTCTGCAAATGTTGATTGGGCATATATTATGTGCCCAGTAACTATGCAGGATGCTTTTACATACTACATTTCATTTTATCTTTAACCTATTGAGATAGGTACTATTGTTCCCATTGTACAGTTATGAAAACAAAGGCTAGTAGGTTATGGAGCTAGGGTTTGTCGACTGAAAAAAAAATGCACGACATGAGATTTGTGAGTTAAGTTTTATTTGGGGCAAAATGAGGACCATAGCCCTGGAGACAGCTTCTCAGGTAGCTCTGAGGAACTGCTCCAAAGAGGTAGGGGTGAGGTCAGTATATATGTGATTTTGGTGAAGGGGGATACATGCAATCAAGCACACATTTTGGCAGAAGCTTGCTGCTAGTCGCGAGGAGCAGACGTCGCCGTTAATTATTTTAGTGCTTTTCTAGATATGAGAAGATGCAAGAATTTGGGCTCATAAAATCTTCTGAAAATATCTAACTATCTGAAGGCCTGTTCTGCCAGTTTTTCCCAGAGCAGAGAGTGCCTCATTCCTGATCTCCACCCTAAACTCTTTTTAGGGTGTGTTGAAGGTCAGAGACTGCAGTGGTTAGTGACAATCTTTGTAGAGGCAGATGGCAATTGCCAGTTTTCAGTTGGCAGATTTAAACCCAGCCTTAACTCCAGATCCAATACTTCTTTACCCAAGAGCTACATTCTTCATAGATTTATTGTAGGACTTATCATATTACTTGATAAGGACTTAATTGCAAGTGTGTGCACTTTTCCAGTAGACTGTACAACTCCAAGGGTCCCCATCTATTCATCTTGTATCCCAATGCTTACCTTACAATGCCTAGAACATAATATAT
This sequence comes from Balaenoptera borealis, assembly GCF_965194805.1. Lineage (NCBI taxonomy): Eukaryota > Metazoa > Chordata > Mammalia > Artiodactyla > Balaenopteridae > Balaenoptera > Balaenoptera borealis. Next base: position 40,784,655 of record NC_138876.1, read on the forward strand.
GTGGCATAGACTATGTTGAACTGAATTATTCGGCAAACTTTTATCAAGCAAAATACTGTGTGCCGGACCCTGTGCTAGGAGCAAGGGATACAAAAATGAGAAGTAAGGGGGTAGGGGGACAATCTGCATTAGACACACAAACACTGCAGTAGCATTAGGTACTGGTGAGAATGGAAGAAGGCACCAAGTGTGGGGGGACGCCTGGGGAAGGAGCACTGCAGCGTGGAAGGGGTTGGGGAGACACCGTGGCTGATGCAGAGCCTGAGGGAGGCTGGAGACAAGAGAGGAATTTGCCACAAGAAGGATGGGCCATTTCAGGGAGGGAAGAACAGAGGCTGAAGCATGGAGGTTTGAGAGAGCCTGGCTTGGCTGGGGTTTTAGCGGAATAATAAATAGCCCTCTAAACTGGATTCCTCCCACCCAAAACCTCAGGCCTCCCCCTTCCCCAAGCAAAGCCCAGCCCAGTCAATGAACACCGGCAAAAGGCACCGCACCGGCACCCAATGAACGTTTCTGTGGGACAAACGGGGAGATAACCCCGCCGAGGGGGGCTGGGTTCCTCCTCCCAGGTCCCAGAGAGCCCAGCCACAGTCCAGGAGAACCGGGCAGCGGGGAGGGCTGCTTCCTCCCACGCCTTCCCTTGGCGAGTATTCCTCCTGGTCTACGCAAACAGAAGATACTGGGCAGAGCCGCCACCCTCCCACCCACCACGTGTTCAGAGAGGCTGCCCGGGAAGTGCTGCAGGGCCGAAGGCTGGACAGGGAGCCGAGCCTTGTATGCTCTGCAGTGGGAGAGCTGAGCGCCCCAGGGCGATGAAGGGAGAGCAGGATGGAACCAGCATCCCGGGACGCACTCCGGGGGCCGCGGGGTGAGGAAGATGGAGAGGAGGACCGAATGATTGGGAGATTAACCTGTCCGGGGCCACCTCAGAACTCTGGCCAGAGCTGCGAGGGTGGGAAAAAGATGAGGGAGTGGAGAGATGTTTAGGAGGTGATACACAGAGTCAGAGGATTAATTGGCTGTGACAGACAAGAAGAGAGAGGGGGTCAAGCTGCACTCCAGGCTCTGGCCGGGCAGCTGGCTGGAGGGTAAGGGGGCCTCGCTCTGGAGACTGAGAGCAGGAGGGAGAGAGAGGGTGTCAGGGGAGGAAGCGCTCATTAGGGGACATGCTGTGTTTGAGAGCTTGGCTATCAGAAGCCAAGGTGCGCAGAGGTGCGGTTACTGGGAGAGAAGGCTGGCCTGGAGAGAGATCAGGAGTCAGCTGACGAGAAGGCACGCTTCCCAGGCAACAGGAGCTTAGAGTGAAAAGGAATGTGACAGTGAGTCACCAGGACCAGCTTTCTCTGTCTCCGCCTCTCCCCACTCCCAGGGAACTCCGACTCATCTCAAACACAATCCCAGGGAACTCTTGAGCTTACTTATTCACATGAACTTACTTCTTGAACTAGACCTCTGCGGCCACCTGGCATCCATTGTTCCTCCCTCCCTGCCCCTGCCCCCTGTGGACCCCCCAGACTCAGAGCCATGCCTGTGTCCCGATGCCTACCCAAGAGCCATGGCTCCAGCTCTGACCCACTGGCGCCAGGGCCCACCAGCAAGGGCACTGATGTCTGCATTGAAAGAACAGATGTTCAACAAGCAGGTGAAGTTTGACCACTATTAGAAGTGGCTTCTCTGAAAACCAACAAAACCCACTGCACCCTAGTCCCTCAACAGGCCAGGCCCCATCTAGGGCAGGGCTAACTCAAGCAGCTGCCACCGCCACCCCCTTCAAAGCCACCACTACCAACAGCACCACCATCACCATCACCAGGAATGTCCCCAGCATCTCCACACCTGGGGATCCAAGCCCCATGGACACCCTAGCCCCAGTCCGAGCCTGCCTCCATTCCTGCCCCAGGATTAGCATCTTTCCATAATGACTGACTCTGAGAATATCAATTTGCTTCAGGGTGAAAAAAATCCCTAGCCCACCCTGACTGTGCTACCTGAAGGCATGGTCCAAGTAGACAAGCATCAGTACCCAGAGTCTGGATCATCCAGTCTGTGGGCCCAGCATTATCATTCTATTGGCGCTACCCTCAAAACCCATGCACATTTTAGCCACTTCTCATCACCTCTATTGTTCCCAGCCCAGACCCAGCCACTGCTATCCTTTGCCTGGATTATTGAAACAGCCTCCCAACTAGTCTTCCTGTTTCTGCCCTTCAGCCTATTCTTTTTTTTTTTTTTTAATTTTTGGCCATGCCACGAGGCATGTGGGATCTTAGTTCCCTGACCAGGGATAGAACCCACACCCCCTGCATTGGAAGCACAGAGTCTTAACCACTGGACCACCAGGAAGTCCCCCTTCAGCCCATTCTTAACACAGTAGCCTGAGTAAAACATCCACCAGAACATGCTGTGCTCAAACCCTCCCTGTCTTCCCACTTCAGAGTAAAACCCAAATCCTTACAAACCCTGTGGTCTCAGCCTTAACACAACCACCACCCCACACACGCCCCCCATGATGCTCTGACCTTGACTCTGGGCTGCTCCTCCAGTCCTCAGGCAAAGGACATTTGCTGTCCTCTCAGGCCCTTTGCACTTGCTGTTCCTTCAGCCTGGAACATTCTCCCTGCATGTGGCCACACACCCCTCTTCAGTCGTTGTTTGCCTCTCAGTGATTACACTATCTCAAATGTCAGCACCCGTCCACACACACACACACACACACACACACACACACACACATTTCTTACCTCCTCACCTGCTTGATTTTTCTTCTTAGCATTTCTCACAGCATAGCTTACTTATTGATCTTGTTTATGTGTATTTCCATGAAGACCAAAATCTTGTCTGTTTTGTTCTCTCTGATCCCCCAGTGCCTAGAAGAATGCTCACAAATGTGTGTTGAGGTAAATCTGTTGGTTGATTGTGATGGAGGGAATGAAACAGTAGCTGGGTTCTTCCCAGGAGATCCCTAGTTCCCTTACAAATAGACCTGGGCGAGTTTGTCCACTGGACTCCCAGACAGGCCCAAACATGCCTGAGAACTGGGCAACCTTAGCTTCCTTCAAACCAGGAAGCCCTGCTGTGATGCAGGGAGTGGCTGAACCCCTAGGTGTGAGAGAGCTCGCTGGGGAATATGGCCCCTGAGAGAGCTGGGGGCCTGGGAGGAAGGCTGGAGAACTCGGCATGCCCAAGACACTGTGGAATGACAACAATAAAACAATTTGGTAACACGTGTGACGTCCTTATTTTTTAAAAAAATAAATAAATTTATTTATTTATTTATAGCTGCATTGGGTCTTTGTTGCTGCGCGCGGGCTTTCTCTAGTTGCGGCGAGCGGGGGCTACTCTTCGTTACGGTGCACCAGCTTCTCATTGCGGGGGCTCCTCTTGTTGCAGAGCACGGGCTCTAGGCAAGTGGGCTTTCAGTAGTTGTGGCTCGCAGGCTCTAGAGCTCAGGCTAGTAGTTGTGGTGCACGGGCTTAGTTGCTCTGCGCGGCATGTGGGATCTTCCCAGGCCACGGCTCAAACCCGTGTCCCCTGCATTGGCAGGCGGATTCTCAACCACTGCGCCACCAGGGAAGCCCACGTGTGATATCCTTATTCAAGGGGAAACAATCCAGGGGTGTGGGGAGTACAGTGCCTCACAAGCAGAGGAGCCCTCCTCCTCAGGGATTTGGCAAGAGCGAATTTATAGAGCTTAGAAGTGACGACGGGAAACAGGCATGGTTGGCTAGGAAGTCAGGATGTCCTTGCAAGGCCAGCAGGTCCTATTTTCTAGGGCAAGGTAGCTAAAGCGGAGTTAGAGGATCACGACTGGTGCGTTAGGTGTCCTTGATGGTGAGGTGTGTCCTGCAAGTGCTGGCTGACTTGGGTTTGTTAGATCTGTGATGTGGGCCTGGCCACCAGGGTGGCCCCCATTTTGTGGGAAATACGAATTACCTTTATCCACACGGAGAGGAAAGCAGCTGGGGGTTGGGGGGTGGCACAGAGAAGGAGTGACTGAAGAATGAGGGGTGCCTGGAAAGCTAAGGGAACAGAAATTGTGAGAGGGTAGAAAGGGGGCTGGCTGATAGCGAGTCCTGCCCCTGAGAGTCACCAGGCGAGAGCTGAAAAGACCATGTCAGTGGGCACCTGGGCGGGTGTCAGGGAAATAGTACCAGTGGGAGTGAGGAGGTGGAGAGAGGGAGCGAGGAGACTTTCCAGCACGCTCGGCTGCAAGAGGACCTCCATAGACCAATGGGCAGAGAGGTATGCGAGGGCGAGATCCTCATGTTTATATCCAGGGAGGAGGAAGGCAATGAAGATGAGGCTGAAGGTACAGGAAATCCAGGGGACACGCAAAGGCGTGACAGTCCCGAGGAGGCGGGAAGACGAGAAGTGTAACTGCCTGCAGCCTGTAGCTCCGCGAGGAGATGGGGCAGAAGGAAAAGGCTGGTCCCAGAAGCTTGGGGAGTGGGGACAGGAAGTGGAGGAGGCCACACCTGAGGACCCCTTTTCTAAAAAAATAGAAAGTGGAGTCATTCCTGGGGGCGGGGAGAGCCTGAGGAAAGTGTTAGGGTTGAACCAGCGAAGGCAAGTGGGAGAAGGAGGGACCAAGTCCACGTAAGAGGCTGAGAGCAGCTGCATCGGGGCTCCTCGGCTCTGCGACAGAGGCGATAGAGGTGGGCCCGGGTCCCAGGCCTGGGACGGGGCTGGGAGTGCGGGGAGAGAACTGCGGCACCAGGGCAGGAAACTGAGCACGGTAAGTGTGAAGAGGCTAGGAACTCAAGATCCTAGCGAGGGCCCAGAATAGATGGGTGGGAGGGAGGAGAGCCCGGGAAGGATGAGAGGTTGGGCTCAGGCGACACTTTAGAGGTAGGACGACGAGGTCCGTGCTGTGGCCGTAGGGAGGGGAGGCTGCACGGATTGTCGGCATGGAGAGGGTCTCATTGACACGGATGCTCAGGTCTCCCACGATGATGGTCAAGTCAGAGGGAAACCAGCACCGAAGTCCTCAGAGCTTGTGGGGGAGACCCTGGCAGTGAACGGCCGGGGAGCGACCGAGAGTTGCCTCCCAGTATCCATCCGCCCCTTGCTCCTCAGCAAAAGGGGTTGGGCTTTTTAGCTGGAACCATCGTCACCCAGACTTTTAAGAATCACATTGCCCAGCCCGGTTGGCCGCTTGGAGTGGCCATGTGACCACTCTGGGGTACTTCTGGAAGCCGACCTGGCGTGTTGACTGAAGCTTGCACTGCACACTGGGCCATGAGGACGAGGGTCCCATCCTAAGAAAGGCAGAGCAGTAGAAGAGAGTAAGCCTGGGTCCTGAGACCATGAAGCCAACTTACCTGCCCTGGACCACCTACCTCTGAGACTTCTTTGACTTAATAAAATCTTGTGTTTGAGACACTGTTATTTTAGGCTTTCTGTCAGCAGAGAAACTAATCCTGAACGTTACAGATGGTGCATGAGGAACGGCCCAGTTTTCAAAGGAGGACCATCTTCTACAGGAGGGTGAACACGCATTGGCCTATAAACAGTAATAAGAAGCTACAAGAATACCAACAATGGCTTCCAGGCCTGAGGTAAATTGGGGATGTGAGAACAAACAGCTTCCCTCGCAGGGGCTCTGGGCAGTTGCATTCCTTCCTTAGCTCAAGCGAGAAGCAAGAGGGAGATTCCGCAAAGAGCTAAAAGCCATGGGAGAGGGTGCCATCGACGAACAGGGTTTCTAAAAGGCAAAGATGAGAGGCCTGAGATGGAGCTGGCAGTGAGAAGAGGAGTTGGGAGGCGTCAGGTCAGAGCTTGTGTGGTCTGTATTTAGGACAGAGGTCTGTATTTAGGAGGGCATTAGACAGAGGGGCTGTATTTAGGACAGAGGTCAACAGTGAGAGCCAAAGGCCTAGCCAGGCTCATAGTTTTCAGTAGAGTTTAGCAGTCTCCTGCTGAACTTGTCGAGTTTGGGGAGACTGGGCTTCCTTCCTGCAGCTGCCTCCTGATGGTAGAGAGATGGGCAGGAAGCCAGCCCACGGTGGGGAGGGCAGAGGAGAGGCTGTCTAGCAGCAGGGGGGCTGGAAGGGTGGCGGCCCTCAGCTGAGAGGTCCTGAGGGTGGGGCCTCGTGTTTCCCACTTTCTTTCCCCTAGTATTTTAATCGAGTATTTTCATTATGTGTTTCTAACCCAACTTCCCTATTAACTTCAGAGGACTGTACATTGCTATTGTGAAGGGCGGATCCTTAAACAGGGTTGAAAATGTAAACCCAGGGCAAGCATGTGGGTCTTGAAGAGGACCATTTCGTAGGAAGCAGGCTGCCAGGCCGCCAAAGGAGGCCAGCGCAAAACTAGCCAGAGGGAGACCCACTCAGGAATGGTGGCAGGATAGGAACCTGGGACGGGAATTATAAAGGGGCAGCTACAGGGGTCAAAGGCTGAAAAGAGACTCATCCCTGAGTGAAATGCAGGGCCACACGTGAGAAAGGGAGCAGCGTTCCTGATGACGACTTACTTCACGGAGGGGCTGGGCAGACATACAGTTACCTTAACTAGTTCACAGTGCGGACCCATGACAAAGTCCAGAAGTCGGTTATAGGAATTCAGCACAAGGTTGGGTGGATTTACAGCCAGGAATTCTTGCTGTTAACACACTTTTTTTTTTTTTTTTAATTTTTATTGGAGTATAATTGATTTACAATGTTGTGTTTGTTAGTTTCAGGTATACAGCAAAGTGAATCAGTTATACATATACATATAGCCACTCTTTTTTTTTTTTTCAGATTCTTTTCCCATATAGGCCATTACAGAGTATTGAGTAGAGTGCCCTGTGCTACACAGCAGGTTCTTATTAGTTATCTATTTTATATATAGTAGTGTGTATATGTCAGTCCCAATCTCCCAATTTACCTCTCCCCCCCACTTATCCCCTGGGATAAGTAACCATAAGTTTGTTTTCTACATCTGTAACTCTACTTCTGTTTTGTAAATGAGTTCATTTGTACCCTTTTTTTAGATTCCACATATAAGTGATGTCATATGATATTTGAGCTGATGATGCCTCAAGTGTCCCCGTCCCACCCCCTCACACCCCCACCCAGAGTGAGATGGGGGGGCAGAGGGCTTGGGGTGGGATGGGGCTGGACTTGGGGGGTGAGATCAGGGTTTCCAGCTGTGAGGAGGGGAGGCTAGCAGAGGTCAAGGATCAGACAGGGCCTAACAGGTTGTGTGGAAGCTGGCAGCCACGGCCACCGTCCTGAAACTCATATTCCTCCTCCTTCTATTAACCCCGAATGGAGGAATTTAGCCATGCCACCAGGGACAGCTGCCCAAACCACGGCAGTGGTGCCTGCAAGGAGTGAACCTCCCCTTTCCCATGGGCCCTGGGCCCTAGAGAGTGGTTTTTATTGAAACCACCTGTGCGCTATAATCAAAACAAAAGCAAAAAGCCTGATGCTCAGGCAACACCCCCAAATCAATCAAATCAGAATCTCCAGGGCCAGGAACCAAGGCCCAGTGGATTGTCAAGCTCTCTGGATATTTGCAATGTGCAGCCAGAGTTAGAACCTGAAGTTGGCCTCTGGCTTGGCCATAAAGCTGTGTGACTTTGAGCAATTTATCAAACTACACTTCAGTTTTCTGTGTGAAATGCAGCACTACCTTATAGGGTTCTTGTGAGGCTGGAGTGTGCTTAGGCAGGGCCTGGCGCGTGTCATAGCACTAGCTACTATTATTAATGCTAGTCAGGATTCAGTTTGCAAACCCAACCTGAAAACCAATGGTTAGCCTCTTTGGCTCTTCTGGCATTTGTCAAGTGTCACCCTCTTAAATAATGGCATGGTTTGTAGAGGTGGGGTGGGTCAGATTCTGTGGTGCTGATGGATGATCACATGCTGGTATTTTCTAAACAGGATAGGAGAGAAAAACAAGTCCCACACAGGCTGGTCATTATGTCTTCAAATGAGAAACTGCCTTTTCAGGAAATCATTATCTCCATTTTACTTTTTTAATTCTTCTACTTTTGGGTGGGAGGGGGGGGTAACAGTTTTATTCAGATATAATTCTCACACCATATGAGTCACCCATTTAAGTGCACAACTCAGTAGTTTTTAGTACATTCACAGACCTGTACCATATTCTCATTGCTGTTGTTTTGTTTTCACAAATCATCTTCCAAGGGCTTGTTCAATTGTTGCCGTGTCTGGTGATCCTTGTCTTGGAAGAATGCTGTTAATCCAGCACTGGTTCATTACGAACTTCAACATGCCTAGTAGGGATGGTTCCTCAAAATGGGACTATTTGAGCGTGATACTGTTCAAGTTATTTTGAAGTTCCTGTAACAGAAGTCATGTCAGAAAACCTAAGGCACCAGCGGCATGGGGTCCAGCGAGCAAAGCCATCCCCTTGGCAGCCAGCCCGGGGAGAGACAGACAGGAGGGGCCTGGGATGAGGAGAGTGGTCCTTCTAAAGAGAGGGGAGAGGGAGGGGAGAGAAAGCCTTAACCTCCCCCTGGCTCATGTCTTGCTATGATTGACTAACCAGGCCCCTCCTTGTCCCACGAGTAGTAGGACAGGTTCTATCATTTTCTAGGCTTGAAGCACATGGGGAAGCTTAGTGCTCCCAGAATTCTCAGGTGGAAGTAGTCAGTGAAGCTGCACCATCTTGGAAGGTGACTGAAGTGGGGACTCCCTGTTTCAGCTGCAGGACCCTCCATTCAGGATCAAGTCCTAAATTCTCCCCATCTGTCCATGGGCATATCCCCTCATCCTTTTGTTTTTATTTAGTGTTAGAGGTAATATTTCTCTGAGCACTATCTCAGTCCCCAATTTCTACAATTTTAGCCAATCCTTTTTTCTACCATCATCTTAGGTAGTTTTCAGAAGTGTGTTGTTTATATAAACACATACACACACCAACTAAGGTTTTATGCTTTGTAATCTCCAAACACAACTCTCAGGTCTTCACACCATGAACAGTATTTCCAGACTCCTGGCTGGAGGTGGAGCTGAAACAGGAGGAAAGGGGCAGGACACAGCCTTTAAAAGAATGACATAGCCATAGGATATAACAAAAACTGGTTAGAACCAAGTAGGTCCAAGATGGCAGAATATTCGACTACCAGTGGACCTTGAGCCTCATCATACGCCCATGGTAATACATTAACATAAACTAAGTGACACACCTACCAGCACCATGACAGTTCCGAGGCCAACCATCAAAGGCCAAAAAGTGGGCGATGGCCCAATTCCTGGAAATCTCCACCCCCTTCCCCCAAATAATTGGAATAATCCTCCCACTCATTAGCCTATGAAATTACCCAGCCCGTAAAAACTAACCATTGACATATTTCGAGGCCACTCTCGCCTTCTGAGATGGCCCACACTCTGTGGAGTGTGTTTCTCTCTAACTAAATCCACTTCTTACCCATCACTTTGTCTCTCACTGAATTCTTTCTACCATGAGACGTCAAGAACCTGAGCTTCATTAAGTCCTGAGACCAGGTGTGTGATCTCAGTTAAAAGACCATGGGTTCAAGTCCCAATCTAAGTTACACGGTTTCAGTGCCATCACAAAGAATTGCAGGTGGGACTTCCCTGGTGGTGCTGAGGTTAAGAATCCGCCTGCCAATGCAGGGGATACGGGTTCGATCCCTGGTCCAGGAAGATCCAACATGCCGCGGAGCAACTAAGCCCGTGCGCCACAACTACTGAGCCTGCGCTCTAGAGCCCATGAGCCCGCCTGCTGCAACTACTGAAGCCCGTGTGCCTACAGCCCATGCTCCACAACAAGAGAAGCCCCTGCTCTCTGCAACTAGAGAAAGCCTGCACACAGCAATGAAGACCCAATGTGACCAAAACATAAATAAAAATTTTAAAAGAAAAAGAATTGCAGATAGTAGAGGAGGCTTCTGACTAGTTAGATGGCGCCAAAAATTCTCTCTCCCACAGGTCAAGCTTGCTTTAAACCAGTGCTTCCCTAACTTCTCAAAAGAAGCCCCTGTTTATTTTTGTATATGGTGTTAGAGAATGTTCTAATTTCATTCTTTTACATGTAGCTGTCCGGTTTTCCCAGCACCACTTATTGAAGAGACTGTCTTTCCTCCATTGTATATTCTTGCCTCCTTTGTCGTAGATTAATAATGATAGGTACATGGGTTTATTTCTGGGCTTTCTATCTTGTTCCATTGATCTCTATGTCTGTTTTTGTGCCAATACCGTAGATAACCAACAAGGACCTACTGTACAGCAAGGGAACGATAGTCAATATTTTGTAATAACCTATAAGGGAAAAGAACCTGAATCACTGTGCTGTACACCTGAAACTAACACAATCAACTATACTTCAATTTAAAAAAAAGAAGCACCTGTTTAAAAATGCAAATTCCAGAACCCATCCCCAACCCTCTAAAGCAGAATCTCCAGAAGTCAGGAAAGATATTTCTACAAGTGTCTCCAGGTGATTCTTACCATAGGAAAGGGCTTTTTTTTTTTTATAATGCAAATACCTCCTCATTAGAGATTCCAGTTTAATGAGGGGGTGGGGGGCGGGTGGAACCAGGGTGGACTGATGTTTGTGAACACAGTGGATCTGATGTGTAATCCACTGAGCATCACTGCTGACCTTCAGGCATACTTGACCCTATTCTCACCACTTTGATCAAAAAAGCCAAACTTCAACTTGGCTCTTTTTTTTTTTTTTTTTTTTTTGGCTGCACTGGGTCTTCGTTGCTGCACAAGGGCTTTCTCTAGTTGTGGAGAGCAGGGGCTACTCTTCGTTGCGGTGCGTGGGCTTCTCGTTGCAGTGGCTTCTCTTGTTGTGGAGCACGGGCTCTAGGCGTGCGGGCTTCAGTAGTTGCAGCACGTGAGCCCTAGAGCATGAGGACTTCAGTAGTTGCAGCATACAGGCTTCAGTAGCTGCAGAGCACAGGCTCAGTAGTTGTGGCACACGGCATTAGTTGCTCCACGGCATGTGGGATCTTCCCCGACCAGGGATTGAACTCGTGTCGCCTGCATTGGCAGCCGAATTCTTAACCACTGCGCCACCACGGAAGTCCATCAACTGGACTTTGTAGTGATGATTTCAATCAGGTTTTCTCCCTTTTGGATATGATATGTTAGTTTTCTTGATCATCATTATTTAAAAACAAAATATAAAAACAAACAAGAGCTCTGCTTTGGGAACTGTCCTGTGCATACCCACCCTCACGTAGCCCTCTCGACAACCCACTGAGGTTGGTTCTATCACTGCCCCACTTTACAGATGAGAAAAGAGCTTCGCTTAAGACCGTCTAGCTAATGAGTAGCAAAGCCATTCTCACCAAATCCCTTCTCACCAAATCCCAGACTGGGCTCTCCCCCTCATTAAGGAGGACGCCCACACCCTTTCTCTCCGGGTGTGCATCTCTGCCTTGCTTCTGTCTTCACTAAACAAACTGTTTCTCTGTGTGCTCTCCCACTTGTTGTTCTGCTATGTCTCTAATAATAAACTTTGTACCTGTTTTTACAGGGAAAAACAAAAAACGCAGACTAGCCACCGAGTGCTATACCCCTGTGCTCAGCCCGCCCAAAACTGGCCCACAGCGCAGGGTGACTCTGAGCCAAGAAGCCTCGATATGGAGACGAGTTTCCCAAGTCGAGAACGAGTCTCCAGCGAAAAGCACACACACCTGCTTTGTATCAGGCCAGCAATGGTAGGCTATGTTGGAAGTACCCTTACATACAATCATTCCCAGTTGATGGTGCTTCAGAATCACCTGGGGAAGGTGTTAAAAATGCAGATACCTAGGTCCTATCCTCAGAGATTCTAGCTCATTATGTCTGGGATGCAGCCCAGGAGTCTATAAGTACAGCCAATAATTCTGATGCAAGTAATTGGAGGGCTAGGATGAAAAAAGAAAAAAGGGGGGAAGGGGGGAAGGAGGGAAGAAGGAAGGAGGGAAAGTAGAAAGAGTGCCCTGGGTGAGCAATCAGCCTTGACAGAAGGATAAGAAGTCCCCCGTGGAGGGGAGGCTGCAGCCTTAATGACTTCTCCTCTCTTCCTCCACCCCTAGATAATTTCCACTCTTCCTTCAAACCCAGGTCCCATGTCACACCTCCTCTGTGCTGTCTTTCTCTGTGACTCCAGAAAGAGTTAAGGAGGCCTCCTCAGGAATTCATAGCCTTTAAATCTAGGCACTGGTGCATTTTCCTTATCATATTGGCTCAAGTGGTGGTTTTCACTGCTTAGGATCTGTGGTGGTTTTCACTGCGTAGGCTTTGTGGGTGAATTAATCACCTCACAGGGGTAAAGCCACAACTCTGGGCTGCTGTCTGCAGCCCTGCTGCTGGGCTGATGGGGAGCCAGAGGAGACCCAGAGAGGAGTCCAGGTGGGCCTGAGCACATGTTCAAAGACTAACAAGAGCTGTTAATGCTCCAGAGGTGATCTGCCCACACCCCACACGCCCACCCACAGGCCAAGACTCAGCCTCTTGAGAACAGGGACCCTGCCAGACCCTCTCCTGAACTGCCAGTGCCATGCCTGCTGGTAGGCACTGACGCAAGGATGCCAATAGGTTTCATCCAGCTTGTCGACTCCAGTCGGGGGTGGCAGCTGCTTGGAGGGCCCTGTAGACGTGATGGAGGTGGTGTCAGGTTCTATGGGGAAGAACTCTGGTAATGATTATTAATGTCTGCCTGGGGCAAAGGAGGTACTTACCTGCCACGTGTTTGCCAGCTGCATTCGTTTCCTGGGACTACCACACAAATTACCACAAACTCGGTGACTTACAACAACAGAAATTGATTCTCTCACAGTTCTGGAGGTCAGAAGTCTGAAATTAGTCTCACTGGGTCAGAATCAAGATGTTGGTAGGACTGTGCCCTCTCTAAATGTTCTCGGGGAGAATCGTTTCTTGCCTCTTCCAGCTTCTGGTAGCCCAGGTGTCCCATGGCTTGTGGCAGCGTCACTCCAATCGCTGCTCCCAGACTCATGCTGTCTTCCTCCATGTGGTCAGATCTCCCTCTCCTCTCTTTCATAAGGATACCAGTCACTGCATTTAGTACCCACCCCAAATCCAGGATGACCTCATCTCAAGCTTCTTAGCTACATCTGCAAAGACCCCTTTCCAAATAAGGTCACATGCACAGGTACCAGGGGTTGGGACTTGGACTTTTTTGTGGGGCGGGCTGGGTGAGGAGTGGGCATTCAACCTACTACACTAAGCTTGTACTAAATAAATGCCAGTAATTAAGTACCCTCGCCTCTTTTTTCCCCACATCCCACCCCCTTGTTAACACCTTTCAAAACCTAATGCTGGTGAACCTCCCTTCCCACCAGGGACAGATGTGCCCTGGCGCCAGTTTGGGCTCATTTCAGGCCTCCCATCCAGCAGCCAGGACCACAGGGGATGCTGAGGGCCAAGAGAGGCAGAGAACCTCCCGCTCCGACAATGATGGTATAATGAGTGCCAAGCCGTCTCCAAATGTCACCAGGAGATCACTGTGCAGAGTCTCCTTGGGGAGTACCAGTTGCAGAACCCAGTACATGAGCGTGGGTCAAGACCATGGTCGGGTTGCCCTCACCCCAATGACTCATGCCGTCCCTGTGATCATCGTGTTCCACCCCATCTAAGTATGTCCTGCTTAAAGGTCACCCACATCACGAAAGGCAGTTGCAGTGAAGACCAGGCCACAGAAGACCTGCTCCAAATCCCCCTCTGCCACCTTCTGTGCAGCCTGACTGTGAGCTGCTCATTTCACACCTCTGAACCTCACTGTAAAATCAGGCTGATAATGATACCTATAGACTTAAATCCTTTCTCCAGCCAGGCCAGGTATCATTAAACAGGTCCTTCCTCACAGGCCAGATGAGTAAGTGTGAAGGTTGCAGGCCCACAGTAGGCCTTCCATAAGCTGATTTTTTTCTTTTTTCTTGCTGAATAAAATGTGTGACGACACAGCAGGTGCATTATCCCACGTTCACCAGGTTTGAACACACCCCTGTCTTTAACCAGCACCTGCACATTGGTAACTCCTAAGTCTCTCTTCCTCCTGCACATCTGACCGCCTGACCCATATCTCAATGTTTCCACGGTCAAACTCTGCATCTCCCACCCCTCACCTGCTCCTCGTCCTGTAATCTTCATCTGCGTGAGTAGCCACCCAATCCAACATCTGACAGGTGTCTCTCCTTTACCCCCAAGTCATTCACCAATTGTTATCTGTCCTTCTTCCTTCATATACCTCGAATTTCTCTCCACCTCTTTATGTCCACCTTGTCTTCACATATTTAAAGCCACATCATTTCTCAGCTGAAATGATGAAACATGTTCCCTTCTTTGTCCCTTCCCTGCCCAGTTTATGTTGACACAGCTGACATTTCTAAGATACGCATCTAATCACGTGCACAGACCCTTTGGGCCAAAGACCATCCTCCTCGGGGTGGCTGCAAGGCCCATGTGACCAGCCCCAGCTACCACTCCAGCCATGCTCCCACTGTCCCCTGAACCAGAGCCCTGTGTAGCTGCTTGAGCTCCCAGCCACCTCTGCCCCGCCCTCTTTCATTCCTCCATGCGTTTGCAGTTTGCGTATTCTGTTCCCTTTGCTGGGAGCATTCTTCTAGCCATTCGTCACATTATTAACCCTTCCTCAACCTTGAAGACTCAGCTCCTTCAGAAGGCCTTCTTCAACCTTCCCTCTCCAGGCCCCCATAGCATCTTGCCCTTTGTCTCTCACAACACACATTATATCGTAAATGCCTATTACTTATCTATCTGCTCCATGTGTCACACACCCCTACACCCTGCCCCAGACTGTGAGCTCCTTGAAGTTTGGGACTGTGTCTCTTCTCTCTGTATTTCCAGTACCTGGCACAATGCCTGCCAATAGTGCCTTAATCAACATTTGTTGAAGTGTTGAATGCCAAGGACAGAGCAGCGTCATATTAATAGATATATCTGGTTGATTCTTTGTTTATTCATAAATACGTTGTTTATTTGTTTGTTTTTAGCATTCCATATTGCAGAAAGAGATTTCTATGCCTGAAAAAAATTTTCCTTTGTTTAGTAAATCACATAGAAATCCAGCAGAAATCATGAAAATTCTGAAGGACAACATGGCCATTTTGGAAAAGCAAGTCAAAAATACAAATAACATATGAGCTAAAGCACAAACATTATTATTAAAATATATGTGTTCTGAATCCAAAAACCAATGTAAAAACTTAATGAAGAATCCCAAATATGGGAAGGGTAAGCTGGGAGGAAGTGAGAGAGTGGCATGGACATATATACACTACCAAACGTAAAATAGATAGCTAGTGGGAAGCAGCTGCATGGCACAGGGAGATCAGCTCGGTGCTTTGTGACCAACTAGAGGGGTGGGATAGGGAGGGTGGGAGGAAGGGAGATGCAAGAGGGAGGAGATATGGGGACATATGTATATGTATAACTGATTCACTTTGTTATAAAGCAGAAACTAACACACCATTGTAAAGTAATTATACTCCAATAAAGATGTTAAAAAAAAAATCACTGTTGAAAGTAACACACCCTTGGGGAGCCAACTTGTGATAGAATCTAGATCGCTGTCAGTTCAAAATTAAATTTCCTGAGTAAGGCGGATGGTGCCCACATCCTGTGTGGTTGATTAAAGAAGATTCTTTAACGAGGACCACATTCTATGGGAAGACTGAGCAGCCTATTAAAGAGATGAAGCCTGCCCCGTCTCTACCCAAACGTGGGTCACAGGCTCCTCTACATAAATCCCACACCCCAGGTACGCTGGATCTTCACTTTCTCCAAATCCATCATGCACCTTCCCGCCCCTCTGCCATTTTCTCCACCTGGAATGCCCTCCCCCTCCAATTCCTACCCCACATTATCCTGTCCATTTGCCAAGGCCCAAGTCATTGATATATAGATAATATTCCCCCATTATCTCTTTCTTCCACATTGAACTTTTGGCTGGACGCTTGGTCACTTGGCTATAGACTACATTTCCCAACCTGCTTTGTAATTAGATGTGGCCAAATGGCCAAGTTCTGGCCAACAGGATAGGTGAGCCACTCTGGGTCTGTGCCTTAAAGCATCTGTTTGTTCCTCCATCCTCTCTTCGCCCTTGCCACAAGGTGGGAGGTCAATGCGGCAGTGACCAAGCTTTAACCTTACAGATGAAGATAATACCCAACAGGACAGTGGAGCAAAGCAACAGCACAGAGCAAAACTGTGTCCCTGAATGACCCTGCAGAGCTGAGCTGTCCCACCAGACTAGTGCCACCTGCATCTGCACTGTTATGGGAGAGGGAAATAAAATTATATCCTAAGATTGATCTTATATAGACTATTGTGTTTTGGGATCTCTGTGCCATTACTTATTTATCCACTATCTCCTCTAAAAAGACTTCCCTGAGAGCTGTCCGAAGTCCTGCCGTGACTTTGGTGGCGATGCTCATACAGCATCCATGTGCCATTACAGCCATCTCCATGCATGTTATTTGTCACTCCTGGACTGGAAGATTCTTGAGGGCAAAGGCCACACCGACTTCATCTTCGATGTCCCCCAGAGCAATCAGCACAGCGTCCTTACATGGAGATCACGTTTGCTGAAGAAGTGAGTGAATACACAGTGCTTCCTACTCGAATACCGTTTTTAGAAAAGAAGCAAAGATAGCAGCAGTGGAGTCAACACAGAACACACTTAAACGTAAACCAGAAAGAATGGGGCTGACAAATAAGAGGCCTGCGGTGTCAAACTGGTAATAGTAATTCTCCAAAAATAAATGTATTGTGGTAACAAAGCCTGAAAAGACTGCACTGAAAAAACACAGAAGGTGACTGAAGCCCTGGAGCAGCCCCTCCCTTCCGCCCAGTGACTGCGTCGCCCTCAGGAGATGGCTAAGGTGGAGACGGCCACACGCTCTCAGGACCTGGACGACCACTTCTGCAAACTGGATCCCCTCCCCTTGGGCACTTGTTGTCATACTGGGAGAGAAGCCGCAACATTGTTCTTCCAGACCATGGAAGTCTCAGTCACAGGGGTGTGAGGTCTGGGGCCAGACTGCTGAGTTTGAATCCCAGCTCAGCTGCTTACCAGCTGTGCAACCTTGGACAAGTAGCTTAACCTCTCTGCACCTCCATTTCCTCATCAGTAAAACAGAGATGATAACAGTACGTACTTCTAAGGTTGTTGTAGGATTAAGTGAGTTCATGCATTAAGGCACCTAGGACAGGGCCTGGCACACAGTCTGTGGCAAGTGCTGTCATCAACATCATCCTTGTCTTTGTTGTCGTCACCCTTACAGGTAGCTCACAACGCAGAACCCTTTGTGCAGTAGGTAAAGCAAAATAAAATGCCTGATTTCCAGACTAAAAATACTGAGGCTCTAAGGGATTATGTGACTTGCCAGGGGTCACCAGGAATAGAAGCAGGACCTGGGCTGCCCCTCTGGTATCCCAGCTCTAAATCATGTGCTAATGGGGAACTCTGTAACCTCCATGTGAGAATTCTTCTCCTGCTTCCAGAAGGGCTCCTGGACTTCAGGAGGGAGCAGCCCCGGGGAGGCTAAGAGCTGAGGGGAGACTATCATCTCCTCCTGTTTGAGTGGCTTCTCAGGAGTCCAGGTGAGGAGCCAGACCTCTCTGCCTGCTGCCCATCCCCCAGCAGCCTCTTGACCCACCTGGGCCCCAGGGAGCTGAGTCTTCTCTGCAGGCTGCGAGGGGGCGGGGAGGCACCAGGAAGAAGTTTGGGTGCTTGCTGATAAAAATAGATGAAGATATGTGAAGGGACCAGAAAGTCTCAGATGATGTTGTGAGCAAGTCTGCAGAAAGGAAAATGTGAATGAGGAAGTATAAATGAGAAAATAGAAAAAATGTGCTTGGGCTGTGTCAGAGCACAGGTGCTTCCTGTGATGTCCTGGCTGGCCCATTAGCCGAG
Source organism: Balaenoptera borealis (assembly GCF_965194805.1). NCBI lineage: Eukaryota > Metazoa > Chordata > Mammalia > Artiodactyla > Balaenopteridae > Balaenoptera > Balaenoptera borealis. The sequence continues at coordinate 40,802,529 of NC_138876.1, forward strand.
GTGATCCGAATAAAGCCAGACTGTGTGTGTGTGTGTGTGTGTGTGTGTGTGTGTGTGTGTGTGTTCCGGGGGGCGTGATCGATGCAGACACAGCAGGGGTCAGAAAGAGAGACACGAAGAGTCTAGGAGCCATACACAGAGAAAAGAAAGGATGGGAGAAGAAAAGAGGAGAAGGGAGAGGAGACAGGAAGGGAAAAAAGACAAAGAGAAGCAGAGAGACTAGAAAAGAGGAGAGGCCGAGAGCCCCACCACCACAGAAGCAGGGACTGTCTCCACCATGTCACGCTCTCAAAGTGCCCCCCTCAAAAACTGAACAGAATGAGACTTCTCTCCCTGAGGGAGCTCTCTTTCAGGAAAGTGCTGGAATGTTCCAGCTGCTGGGCGCTGACCAGTATCCCAGCCCCCCTTCCTGGCTAACCTCCCCCTTTTTGTCTCTTCCTGATTTGGTAGGACGCCCTCCCTCTTCCCTGAGCTCTGTTTCTTCCATAAAATCGAAGACGCTGTCGTGGTCCCTCTCGGCTGATCCTGTGAGTCGGGCCAGTGGAGCCCTCCAGTCCGGTGTGCCCGCGGACGGCCTCCCAGCAGAGGTCACGTACGTTCCCAGCCCCAGGTTGCAGGGTCACGTGACAACCAAGGTCCACAAACCCTCAGGCCCAAGGTCAACGCCCAGCAGTAGTGGCGAGGCCCAGAGGCCCCTCTGTCTGCAGGGGGCAGCACTCCCTTCCCTCGGGCCGAGCAGACCCAAAAGTGACCACAAACCACGGCTCCAGTGGAGCCCCGTCTCTGTCCCCGGAGAGGCGGGCCACGAGCTCCGTGGCTGGCAGCCTCCGCCTGCTGTTTCCCCTGCACCCCACACCTTGGCTGCAGGCCTCACAGGCCCCCTGGAGGTTGGCCTCTCCACGCTTCACCCCGCGCACTTCCTTCCAGGTCAGACAGGACTCCAGGCCACTTTCTTCCACCGCCATTGTCTTGACTTCCTGAGAAACCTGAACCAAACACCCACCTTGGGACGCACACTCCTTGCATCTGCTTTCAGGTGAAGGAGATTTCAGATTCCAGGCCCTTCCTGGCCAGGCGCCTGCCCCCTTAGCAGGGCCAGCAGGACAGGCCTGGGGATGCCTCCGCCCCCACAGCTCAGTCCCGGGACCCCCTCGCCTCATCCTCAACAGCATGAATCCACCCACACCCAATTCCAAGTCTTCTTAAATCTGTAGTCCCAGCAGGTCTGCCACACAGCACGTGCATAATAAGCGTTTCTGGATGGATGGCTTTCAACTTCTGATTCCTGGGAGCCTATAGACCGTTTTTTAAAACTCTTCTTTCAGACCAACCCCAGTGCAGCTCGGCCTCCTCCTCTGTCTCTGCTGCAGGCACAGGGGCCCGTAGGAACCCCTTCTTGACCTTCTAGGTGGCAGAGATCAGAGGACTGCAGACTCTAAGGTGTTCCTGGGCCATCGCCCAAACCTGGTGTATCAATTTCCTGTGGCTGCCGTATCAAATTGCCAAAAACTGGGTCGTTTCAAACAATAGAAATTTATTCTCTCGTGGTTCTGGAAACCAAAATTCTGAAATCTGTATCCCTGAGCTGGAATCAAGGAATTGAGAAGGTGGCACTCTGTCCAGAGCCTCGAAGGAAGGAAAGAATCCATCCCTCGCCTCTTCCAGCTTCCGGTGGCATTCACTGGCTTGTGACCGCATCACTCCAATCTCCACCTTCTGGTCACATCTCCTTCTCTTTTCTGTGTGTCAAATTTCCCTCTGCCTTCCTCTTAAAAGGATACATGTGATTGCATTTGGAGCTCACCTGGATAATCGTGGATACTCTTCTTATCTTGAGATCCTGTAACCACATCTGGATTAAATTTAACTTAATCACATCTGGATTATAACAAAGCCCTTTTTGCCGTATAAGGAAAGTGACATTCACAGGTTGCAGGGATTAAGACCTAGATGTATTTGGGGGGACCATTGGTCACTTTGCCCCTTGCTAGATCTGTGATTTGAACAAGTTGCTGAATTTATCCAAACATCTATCGAAGGTCTTCTGTGTGCCAGACACCATGCTAGGCATGAGTTCCCTGCAAAATGGAGAAAACAGTGTGTTCAGTACTATGCTGATGTATGGAGAGTGCCTGGAATTGTGCCTGACTCATAGTAAGCGCTCAATAAATCCTAGCTATTACCATTAACCATAGTAGGTGTTCAGTAGGTGGGATTTATTTTTAACACCCAGATTATACAGGCATGGAAAAACCAAGACAAAACAGAATCATGGAAGACAACAGAAAAAGGAGGTCCTCCGTATCTTGTTTGATTTTCACAACCCTGTGTGAGTTGGGTGATCTTTTATTTTACTGAGGAAAAAGTAAAGTTCAGAAAGTTAAGATCCAGCAGACACAGTTGATGTTCACCACATATCCATGTGTGCCCCACAATTTCCCCTGTAGCTAGACAGGGCCATGTGACCACTTCTGTCCAGTGGGCTGGGAGCAAGAGTTACAAGTGTAACTAGCAGGATAAGGCGGAGAAAGCGCCCTGAATGTCCCCTCAGCTCTCCCTTCACCTGCCATGGTCACCACAGAGTTCTCACGCTGAGACAGCATAACCACAATATTGAAACAACCCAGGCCCCCAAGACACTGCTGGAAGAGAGCTGTCTGATCCACAGAGGACTTCATACAAGTGAAAAAACAAAAACAAAATACAGAGCTTGTGTGTGTTGGGCCACTGAGGCTTGGCGTTTGTTTGTTATCACATCATAGCCTATCCTTGACTTACTAAAAATCCAGGTCTTCTGACCAGGGGTTTGTTTCAATCTACACTTACAGTCTTTACTTCCACACCTCCCACTCACATTTTAGTCTCTTTGGTCAGCCTTCTAGCCCATCTGTCTACTGAATTTGCCCTTTGACCACCATACTTCCAAATCCAATTGACAGTATTAGATTTTTTTCATAACGAATTTTTGAGGAGTGTGACTCCGCTGAAATATTTTCCTCCCTTGGTTACCCTAGTAGAAAGTAACAGAAAACCTAATCTAAACTGGCCAAAACAAAAATAAAATTCATTACATCACATAGGAAAAGGCTCGGTGGAAGAGTGGATTCCAGGGATGGCTGCGATAGTGGATCACCAATGTCATCAAAGATTCCAGTTCTTTCCATTTCTCCTCTCTGCCAGCTTTGGCATGTGGACTTGCTCCCTAGGCTGGGTTTCCTTATTATCACAGATAGCTGCAACTGTTTCCGGTATCCCATGCAGACTGGACAAAGTCCAGAGGTAAAATAGAACCATCTCATCCTTGCCTCTGTCTTAAGAATAGGAAACCTTTCCCAGAAGCCCTTTAGAACTCTTCCTCTCATGTTTCATTGGTCAGAATAGGTCACAGGTCCATTCCTAAACCAATCACTGACAAGGGGAATGAGGTTACCACCACTGGCTTCCACTGTCAAGATCCACTCTTTGGAACAGGAAAGACCACATACTTATGTCAAGGAGGATAGACGGACAGACCTTTCTTGGTGTCCTCTCCTGGGTCCTCTTCCTCTGAAGGTAACTTGAGTTTTTACTTCCCCAAGGGTTTTATGCCCAGACTTCTGGTCCTACTCCACACCCTCTCCCCAGCAGTCTCATTCATCCCTATGGTTTTAATTTCCACATATATGTCCAGGAGTCCAAATCTACACCTCCTGCTCTGAATTCTCTCAAGCTCTGGACTCAAATATAAAACCGTTTGCTACATGAGGTCCCAAAGGATCTTCAAACTCGCTGTGTCTAAATCAGAACTGATCTAAACCTTCCCACCTCAACTTCCTCAAAGTTGTTGTTCTTCTTGGGTCTGTGGTTCAGGTTAGTGGCATGACCTTCCACTCTCCACTGCTCCTTCTACCACACTGGATTAGTCATCAAGCCCTGGGGTTCCAGCTTGAAACCTCAAATTCATCCCCCCTCCCCATCCTTACACCTGCTGCCTGGGTTCAGGCCTATGTTTCTTTCCTGGTGCATCACAGTAACCTCCTAACTGGCCTCTTTGCTCCAGCCTGGGGGCCGTCAATCCACCTAACACAGACTCCAGGGCAGTGGCATTGTGCCCCTTCTAATTCCCATCCCCCAGCTCTGAACACACCTGCTGGGTCTTCCATGGGCAGACCCTGCCCCTGCAGCTCTTTCATCTGCATCCTGACAGCACCAACCTTCCATATGATGTCACCACTCTGGGCCTTTGAACTTTCTGTTCCTACTGCCTAGAACACCCAGCAAACTTCTCTTCTTCCTTTAGTCATCACCTCCTCCAGAAAGCCTTCCCTGATTCGCTCCTGATAAAGTTAATCAGTGTCTCCTCTGTGTAACATTTTCCTTCAATGATCCATTAAGCATGTACTGCCTGTTTACTATGTGCCAGGCACTGGGATATGACAAGGAACATGACAGACACAGTCTCCATCCTGTGGGAGGGAGAGGAAAAGGAAACAAAGCTAAGAGATGTCAAGAGGAATTGAAATAATGACGGGGAGGGCCTCAGGGAAGACTTTCATGGGCACCTGAAAGATAAGTAGGAGCTCACCAGGTGAATGGGAGGAGGGGATTTGGGCAGAGGGATTAGCCTGTGGCGAGGCCTTGGGTGGTAAAGAACATGGCATATCAAAAATATCAAAAGGTCAAGTCTAAACCTTCTACAGCTTCTCTTGCTGGAACCCCCAACACAGGGATCACCAGAGGGTCTTCCCTACCAGGAAGAGTCCCTACAGGGCAGGCTCCAGGACTGACTCACCTCCTTCTCTTACTACTGCAGGATGTGGCACCCAGGAGGAGCTCAGGGGGATTTGGGGAGAATGGAGAGACAGTGGATCTGACAAAGGTGTCACGTGTAAATGTGAGCCACTCTGCACAGGCAAGCTTATTCCCAGGGAAGAGACTGGGGGTGGAAGCCCCCTTTGTACACACCCTCTTGTCCACACCCAGACTTGGCAGCAGACACCTGGCCCTATGGTCAGCAGGAGAGATGCTGCCACCTTGCCCCTTGAGAACAGTGCTGCTTGTGTCCCCCTCAAAATTCGTATGTGGATACCTCATCCCCAGTGTGATGGCGTTTGCAGGTGGGGCCTTTGAGAGGTGATTAGGTTCAAATGAGGTCATGAGGGTGTAGCGCTCATGAATGGGATTAGTGCCCTTATAGAAAAAGACACGAGAGAGGATCTCTCTCTCCACCACGTGAAGACACAGTAAAAAGGAGACAGTCTGCAAACCAGTGTCGACTGAAAGAAAAAAACAACAGAGTTGTGAGTTAAGTTATTTTCAGGGACCTTACTGAGGAGTATAGCCCAGGAATCAGGCTGTGAGCTAGCTCTGAGGAACTACTCTGAAGAGGTAGGTGAGGAGCCAGTATATAAATGAATTTGGGGGCTAGGAAAAACAGTCAAGCATACATCTTGGTAAAAGATGACCGCTAATCACAAAGAACAGATATCTGAAGTTAATGTGCTTTTCTAGCATGGAAGGCACAAGAATCTGGGGTCGTTGAAATTCTTCCTTAGAAATGCCCCTTAACTGGGTAGGGGCCTGTTTTTCCAAAACACAGAGTGCCTCATGCAGTTTCTCCCTCCTGAATGCCCCTCAGGGCACACTGTCCTGGGTGACTGCAGTGGGTTGTGATTTAACCCTTTGTATAACAGGATAATGAGCAACATTGTTCTTTTTGTTTACACCAGGAAGAGAACACTTACCAGAACCTGACCATGCTGGCAACCTGATCTCGGACTCCAGAACTGTGAGAAATGCATTTCTGATGTTTAAGCCACCCACGCTGTGGCATTTTGTTATAACAGCCACCTCCTGGCATATCCCTTCAGACTCTTCTCCCCAGCAAAATGATGTGAGATCCACCCAGAGACGGTGGTGCCGAGGGGAGGTTGCAGGCAGCCTTCCAACCTCACCCCCTTCCTCAGCTCCGCTGCCAGCCCCCCACACTTGAGTGTGCCCAGGGAGCCTGGTCCCCCCTCTCTGAAATGCAAGGCCTAAGCCAGTCCTTTGCTGATCATGGAACAAATAAAACACAATGATCACAAGTTCAGACAGATGCAGAGCCGTGTGCCGCCTGCTTTTTAAAGAGGGCTGCAAATACGGAATAAACCTAAACTTCGAGATCCAAACTGGGTCCTTGAGCCAATTCTAACACCATAGAGGCTTAGAGTAGCACCACTAGAAAGATCCTTGTTGATAAACCTGTTTCACACTGTCCCACAGCAGTCGGAGGCCCAGAGATGCTGTCCTATCTGTGAAAATTCAGCGATCAGGGCAGAAGGACACCTGAGGCCACCTGAGGCCACCTGATTCTCCACTCAGAACTCTGCCAGGCAACAGGGAACTCTACTCAGTGCTCTGTGGTGACCTAAAGGGGAAGGAAATCCAAAAAAGACGGGATATATGTATACGTAGAGCTGACTCACTTTGCTGTACAACAGAAACTAACACAACATTGTAAAGCAACTATACTCCAAAAAAATTAATTAAAAAATGTAAAAAACCCTAACACAGTGATGAATGCAGCCCAAGCACACTGTTTGAAGATGAATTTGGCATTACTTGTTTAGACAAAGACACAAATGTACTTGTAGCTTCATTTAGAAAAAAAACTAAAAACCCAAAGAAAAGAAAACAAAAAAGTACCCCCTACCAAATCTTTGGAAGACAATTGTTCTAAATTGAGGCCCTCCCCTGACTCATCAAAACAAATCTAGCCAATGAAATTTCTTTTACTCTTGATGAATAGAAGTCAACATTTTAACTGTAAGAACTCTATTATGGGTACAAATTTCCAGTTATAAAATAAGTCCTGGGGATGTAACGTACAGCATAGCGACTATGGTTAATAATACTGTATTGTATATTTGAAAGTTGCTAAAAGAGAAGATCTTACATGTTCTCATCTCAAGAAAAAAAAAAATCTGTAGTTATGTTTGGTGATGGATGTTAACTCAAATTATTGTGGTGTTCATTCACAATATACACAAATATTAAATCATTATGTTGTACACCTGAAACTAATATAATGTTACATGTCAATTATACCTCAAGTTAAAAAAAAAACACCCTATATTATGTAAAAAATAAATAAATAAAACAAATTCCTCTAAAAACAAAGAACTCTGCCAGGCAACCCACAATGGCTCTTATTGCCCACAGGGGATGAATCAGATTGAAGGGAAATACAAAAAGAGGAATGGAGACTTTGCATCAGAGGCAGCACTCCCAGAGAAGGCAGCCCATCTGAGAGGAGGAGAGCCCGCCCTGTTGGAAGGAAGATGTGCTTGTGTGCCGACCCCACCCCTGAACCCAGCTCCTCCCTGGCTGGGTGTTAGGACAGACCTGGGCGGAGAGATCCTGGAGTTACACTCTGCTTTAGTCTCACCTTTTCCTGTGGACTCACTCTGGGAGTCCCGGCCAGAGCAACAATAAGATTAGTGAAAATTTAGAGAAAATCTAGACAATAGAGAATAAAAGACCTCAATTACACAGGTCCCTAAACAATAGGTTAGAAAGCTATTTGGAATCATTGGGGGCAGGGCATTCAGTAGGAGGGTGATGTGGAGAGCAAGAGAGCATGGATAAACCTGCTAAATCCAGACAACAAGTCCTGTCTATTTTCTTAGTCTTTCTTTTTCATCATTTGTTTGGGGACAGAGGGTAAGCAGCAGAATCCGCAGGTCCCAGGGATCACAAAAAGCAAAACTTGCTGTAGGCTTTAGCCTGACAGCCTGGGGTGGATTCCTCCTTATCTGACCTTTCTTTATCTGGCATCCGACCTTTCCAAATTATCACTACTCCCTCATCTGCTGCTTTCCCCCACCCCTCACCTACCAGGCTGCAGAGATGTGGTTGCTGCCAAGGGGAAGGACGACTTATCTACATGATCAGGAAGAGATGGTTCCCCATAGAGACACCACAGGGAGCCCTAGGACCAGGGCCCTCCTGAGGATGGGTCCTGGGAAGGGTTGCCTTTCCTGACATATGCCACTGTCACGTGAGATTCAGGGCAGGAACCTGCTCTGGGGAGGGCGAGTGTGGGTCTGCTGAGAGCACAGACTCTGAGGGTGAAAGGACATGGTTATACCTGGTTCTCATGTGTTCATAGTAACATAGGCCCCAAATATGGGCATGAGGGCTTCCCCATGAGTCAGAGTCCTATGAGACACTTTCCCTGAATTAGCAGTGTTCAGGAACATGTGTGTCCCCCTGCCAGACTGCTCAGTGAGGGACTGCCCGGCCTTCTGTTGGTTTATATCCCCTTTGTGAGTATGGTAGGCTGAACAATGGCACCCCAAAAGATTTCCACTTCCTAAACCTAGAACTTGTGAATGCTACCTTATACAGAGAAAAAGGGAGGAAGGGGAATTTTGTAGGTGTAATTAAGGGTCTTGTGATGGGGAGAGATTATCCTGGATTTCCTGGTGGGCCCCAAATCCAACCACGTGTATCCTTATAAGAGGGAGGCAGATGGAGATCTGACACACACAGAAGAGGAGAAGGCGACCACAGGGGCAGATATTGGAGTGAAGCGGCCACAAGCCAAGGAATGCTGCAGCCACCAGAGGCCAGAAGAAACAAGGAACAGATTCTCCCCTAGAGCCTCCACAGGGTGTTAGCCCTGCTGACACTTTGATTTTGGCCCGGTGATACTGACTTTGCACTTATGGCCACTGAAACTGTAAGAGAACAAATTTCTGTTCTTTTAAGTCACCTAGTTTCTGGTAATTTTGTTATAGGAGCCACAGGAAATGAATACAGTGAGTCATCTCATAGGATTCATTCCTATTATTCATTCGACAAACATCTGCCAAGTGCCCACTCTATGCCAGGCACTGCTGTTGGTGCTGAGATACACAGGACAGAGCAGGCTTTGCCCCATGGAGCTGAAGTCCAGCTGGGGGATGAGGGCCAAAGGGCGTGTAGATGATTATCTGAAAGAGCTTCCTGCAAATAATTATGGACAGCAGCACTGATGAGGAGAAGGAGAGCATGGTCATTTGAAAGGATCCTTTTTAAAGGCAGCTTTAAAAAAACCACACAGACCTCCATAAAATAGTCACAGCTACTGCACAAATTATGCACAAGTACACTTGTGAGCACAGATGTGCTCTTCAGGGAAACACAAAGCTCTCTGGATCCTAGCCACACCCCAGAAAGCCTTCTGTGCCCACCTGCGGGGCCAGTGCACTTCTCCCCTTCAGGGAATACAGGCTTCTGCAGAGGTGGCGGGGACTCAGCCCTCACAGGCCAGTAGAAATGACCTAACCCAGGAAGACACCAGCAATAGGGTCCTGAAAGAGTGGCTTTTCAATGTTATCATAGAGATTGACTGCATGTAATTTACCCCTAACTTGAGGATGAGGTCATGACTCTGGGCTCACTTTAGATGAGTCAAAACGTGTTGGGCCTAGAAGACTCCAGGCTCCAGCAAACTTGTGCTTTCCCACATGTAAGCTGGTCACATCCGCAGGCAGTTACCTCATGTAATCACACCCGGTGAACTCCAGAACGGGCCATCTCCAAAGCTGGCTAAGCTCCTAGCACTGCCCCAGCATGACCAGGTAACCTGATTCTGCAAAATACCTGCTGATCTTCTTGGCCACAGGACTCACGCTGTCTGAACAGCCCGGGAGGAGGCGTGGGGCAGTCCGGGACGGGGAGGAGGCCAGGACGGTCCACATTCTGCCCCACCACTGGGGCCCTCACTTCTGAGGTTTAACAGGACCCCTTCCTTCCACAGTGTTTTGAGAATTAACACTTCCAACATTTGGAAGTACACTTTGGAAAGTGTTAGGTGTCGAGACAAGGCCGAGCTATGTTTTTTTTTTTTTTAAAGTGGGATGAATATCAGGAGTCCCACTTTTTTTTTTTTTTTTTTTTTTTTTTATTTATGGCTGTGTTGGGTCTTCGTTTCTGTGCGAGGGCTTTCTCTAGTTGTGGCAAGCGGAGGCCACTCTTCATCGCAGTGCGCGGGCCTCTCACTATCGCGGCCTCTCGTGTTGTGGAGCACAGGCTCCAGACGCGCAGGCTCAGTAATTGTGGCTCACGGGCCCAGTTGCTCCGCGGCATGTGGGATCTTCCCAGACCAGGGCTCGAACCCGTGTCCACTGCACTAGCAGGCAGACTCTCAACCACTGCGCCACCAGGGAAGCCCCCGAGCTATGTTTTTAATCATTGGTATTATTCAGTTGCCTCCGGAAACAATGACCTTTACATTGTCTTTGCTGGGTACAAAAAAAAAAATCTTCCTCTAAACCAGCGGTCCCCAACCTTTTTGGCACCAGGGACTTGTTTCGTGGAAGACAATTTTTCCACGGACCTGGTCGGGGGGTGGGGGAGATGGGGGATGGTTCAGGAGGTGATGGGGAGCGACAGATGAAGCTTCCTTCACTCGCCAGCTGCTCACCTCCTGCTGTGCGGCCCAGTCCCTAACAGGCCCCAGACCGGTACCGATCCGCGGACCGCGAGTTGGGGACCCCTGGTCTGAACGGTTTCAGTAGATACAACTATGTGTGTTAGCTGATTCCCACCCCACCCCGGCACTCACCCGCTTCCAAGTTGGCCGCTCCAAGGCAGTTTCCAGAGTGGAGCCTGTGTAGTAAAGAATTAACCTTCCCCAAAGACAGGTCTGGCCTTTGTCCTCAGCTCCTGCAAGGTATTGCTAAATTCTTAGAATGTCCTGCCTGATAAGAGTTTCCCTGGGGTCTTGGACCACACTGGATAGTCTAACAATGTGATTTATGATGGAGGCTTTGGCCACATGATATCAGCTCAACCTCCAGAGGGCTGGAGATGAAAGGTCAGCTAAGCAGGTGGTCCACCATGGCTACCTGACTGCGTCTAAACGAAAATTCTGGACACCAAGGCTCAGGTGGGCTTCTCTGGTTGGCAATATCCCATGGGTACTGTCACACATCATTGCCAGGAAAAGTTGGTGCTGTCCATGACTCCACTGGGAGAGGACAGCCAGAAGCTCCCCTCTTGGAACTTTCTGCTCCAGGTGTATCTTCCCTTGGCTGATTCCTTTCACTGTAATAAACTGTAGCCATAAGTATAGTAGCTTTCAGTAAATTCTATAAGTTCTTCTAGTAATTTATCAAAATTGAAGGTGGTCTCAGCAACATAGATGGACCTAGAGATTATCATACTAAGTGAAGTAAGTCAGACAGAGAAAAGCAAACATCATATGATATCACTTATATGTGGAATCTAAAAAAATGATACAAATGAACTTATTTACAAAACAGAAATAGACTCACAGACATAGAAAACAAACTTATGGTTACCAAAGGGGAAAGTGGGGGAAGAGACAGATTTGGAATTTGGGATTAACAGATACACACTACTATATATAAAATAGATAAACAACAAGGACCTCCTGTATAGTACAGGGAACTATATTCAATGTCTTGTAATAACCTATAATGGAAAAGAATCCAAAAAAAGTATATATATAAATAACTGAATCACTTTACTATATACCTGAAACATTATAAATCAACTATACTTCAATTAAGAAACAAAAAACGAAAACAAAAAACTGAGGGTGGTCTTGAGGACCCCAGGTCTTGCAATTGGCATCAGAAGTGAGTGTGGCCTTGGGGACTGCCTCCACACTCTGTAAATTCTTAACCTTGTCATGCCCTGGACTCCTTCAGCAGTCAGTCTGGTGAAGCCTGTTGACATTTTCTAGGATAAAGTTCTTAACTGCATAAAATGAATATAAAGTATTAAAAAAAACCAGTTACATTGAAATGTATCAGAATATGTGCTTCTTTATTAACACATTAAATAACAAGTTCTAACAGCAGATTTAACATCTAGTTTTGAAGTAGCGTCAAGCCTAGTCAATATTTTATGTGGACTTGTGTTGGTGTCAAAGTCACAGGTATTGTTACTACTAGTGTATTTTTTGCCTGTGTTCATAATTGAAGGAGATTCTTAATTTCAGTTAGAGGTTAGTGAAAATAAAAAGTCTAATTTTTTTTCCTATCCAAGATCACAAACCCCACAGATTCTACCCACAGACCATCAAGGGGTCTATGGGCCCCAAGTTAAGAGGCCTGGTCAAGGGCTTGGGTGATAATCTCACCCTTCATAGCTAAGTAGAGCTGCTGCTCTCAATATTATTATTAATAATAATAGTTAATTCTCAGTGCTTGCTCTGTGCTAGGCATAATAAAGGTGAAAGTGTCACACAAATTTGAACCATTATTTTTATATTATATCATTTAATGAAGATGAGCTTTCTGGTTGGGTTAAGAAAATAATAGCTACCGTTCTTGGTGCCTTTAACATGGGCCAGGCTCATGCCACGTGCTTCCAGTGCATCCTTCACTTAGGCCTCCCTACAACCTGATGAGGTGGGTCTGCTCTTCTTCCCATTTACGGACAAGGAGAGTGAGGCTTAGAGAGTTTAAGCAACTTATTCAAATTACGATGCTAGTAATTGGTAGAACAAGGAATTCAAACCCAGATCTCTTCGACTCAAGACAAAGCACAGCTCCCCAAACTGGCAGAATGGCACTCTGCAAACAGAGATGGCCACAAGGTGACCTGACCACAACTGTCCACCTGTGTCCAGGCAGAAAGACTGCCACTGAATGGAAATAGGGCTAACTCAGCACAAGGTCCTGCGTGCATTAACAAGTCACTGATTGCCTAGGCTGTGAGGAAGTTCCTGTATTAATCATTAGTGTTTAGATTCCAGGACAATGGGAATCACAGAAGACTAAGCTTCCTGGTGAAGAGCTTCCCGGTTTCTCTGAGAACGCCCTTGCTCTGCACACAGAGAAACCCTCAGGCTCCCCACTGAGCTAGCAACATCCTCTATACCAGGCTTTGTGGGCTTTGCTTTCTCCAAAGGAAAAAAAATCTCAAAGTTCTTATTTGACATGAACTCCAGATTCTACAGAGCAGCTATTGGCAGGAAAGCCCATCAAAGGACCAGGATGCCAGAGGCAAAGGCAGGTAGCAAGGGGAGGGCTGGGACCGAGGTAGAAAGAGAAAAAAAAATAAAACCTTAAAGCAGGGACTTCCCTGGTGGTCCAGTGGTTAAGACACCACGCTTCTGCTGCAGCGGGGGTGAAGGTTCTATCCCTGGTCAGGGAGTGAAGAACCCACATGCCATGTGGCACAGCCAGAAAAAAAAAAAGATGTTGAAAACAAACAAACAAACAAAAGCCCTTAAAGCAGGACAAGTCACAGAACAGGAAACTATGTGACACCCATGCCACTACTCCCTATGTCCTCACCCACAGCAGGCCCTGCTAATGGGACACATAATTCCCCTTGCTGAGATTGGATGCAGCTTCAGAATCCTTCTCAACACAGCTGTCCAAGTAGCTACAACCAATGGATTGAATCTGACACACCAGTTGAAACCTATTTTCTATCAGAGCCAGGCATACAAAAAGGAGAGGAGAAATGTTATACTCTTGAAATAATGACATGAAACAAGACGAGCTCACACTTATTGAATGTTTATTTTGACCCCGTCCTTATTCTAAGCACTTTACATGTATTAACGTACATTTTCCTCCCTCACAGCAATCCTATAAGGTTGATACTATTATTATCCATATGGGATCCATATGGGAAAACTGAGTCACAGACAGGTTAAGTCACTTGCCCAAAGTAACCCAGTGAGTAAGGGGCAAAGTCAGGATTTGAATCCAGGCAATCTGGGTCCAAAACTTGCATATTGAAATAATGTCTGTGCTGTGTTGATTCTGTCCATGTGCTGGGGGTGTTTTCAGCTGATGATCCTAGCAAAAGACAAAGATGAGAATGGCTTTACATTTTTGTGTGTTGCATGTCAGCAAAGGTGACTCGTAACATTCTAAAAGACTGTTCTCTGATGTCCTTAGACACTTCTGTCAGGAAATGCCCTTGCTCTGGTCTAGCTTCTCAGTGTGGCCCACTTCCCCACCTCCCACCTCCCCACAGCAGTTCATCTGTCCAGGGCCGGTCACACCTGGGGCAGGTAGCAGAGCCCAGCAGGAAGCACGTCTGAGCCCTGTGGCTGAGGCTGGAACTCCCCTCTCCCTCCTCACCTGTGTGTATTCCCTGACCCACCACTGGCCTCACTGCAGATCCCAATCTAGCCCAGCTAGACCTGGGAAGTCTCTGGAATCTGGCTGTTCTGTTAATATCAGAAGTTGACAAAAACAGGTGCAGAGGAAGCCAGCTCCACTCCTGCCTATGGTCCCAATGGCGACCAGTCAAATCTCCATGGAAACAAGCCAGAGTCCAAGCACATGACTCAACCACCGTGTCACATCTTCTCTTTTCAAAGATGAAGCCAAAGGAGCTTTAGGAGGGTGATACAACCTCAGCCTCTGCAACAGAAAAGGCCCACACCTGCTTTGGCAGGTAGCTGCTCTCAGCAGCAGGAACAAGTGTGGCATCTGAGCTTAACCCAAGGTCACCACCAACGCCCCCTCAAAGCTCCACGTTCAGAGACTGCTGAGCAAGGCAGCCAGCAGGTGGCCATGGCAGAGCCCATCGAGGTGCTGTCCGCAATGCCACCCTTTCCCCCAGCCCCGGAGCACTCCCTCCTCCTTGGCGGGGCACAGAGGGGGAAATGGAGACCTTCTCAGGGGCACCAGCAGCTCTGCAGTGTTGGTAGCAGCGACCCTAGTTATTAACAGTAGCTCCCGGGGCCGGGCCCACTGGGTTCCCCACCCAAATCCTGACGGGGAGTCAGATGGGAGAGTCTGGGCAGACTGGAAGGTGGGTCCCAGGCGGGCTCAGCTAGTCCAGACCATGTTAGCATCAGCTGTCATTTGAAATTAAATGGGCTCCCTTCCTCCTTCTACCCATGAAAAAGGCAAATTTTCAGAAACCTCATGTAAAGCTCTCTAAGCACTTTCAAAAATTTTGTAGAACACTTTGCAGTATGTAACATTTCATAGGTAACATTTCTCTTACTCTTATATGAAGTCTGAGATGCAGAAAGGGCCGATCACTATGGCCATTTGGTAGATGAGGGAAGAGGTTCTGGAAGAGAGTGTGAAAAGCCACCATCACACAGCAAGTAAAATGGCAGAAAAAATCCAAGCCCAGATCTGAGTGTGAAGTCCCAGCTCCTTCCACTACATCAGGCCAACTCTCCACTGTGCTGATACCTCGTCTGCAGCCCATTCATCCTTACAAGGTTCCTGGGGTACCACGAAGCAAAGGCAGAATTAGAAATGGATCTCTGGGCGCTCACAGCCTCCCCCAGCCTGCTGCAAGCCCTCCCCTACTCCCCATCTCCTACCCCCACCTACCTGACAATTACTGCTGGAGCCAATAGGTTAGGCCATTAGACACTCGCCAACATTTGGTCAGCATTCACAGACCACGGGCGGGGCAGGGAGCAGCTAAAATGAGAGGGTTAGACAATCCTTTCTATACTGGGGTTATAAATGTATAATTCTCTGCACTTATCTCCAGCTTTTTGTAGAGAAAGCATTTCACAAATAGGCCAGGCTTAGGGTGAGTCACACAGAAGCCACTCACATCTGCTTTAGGTCAAGAAAACCCAGGTGGAGAGAATGTTCTAAGCTGTTCCCTGCAGCCGACACAATCACCGCGTGGAATTCTAGTGCGAGCCCTGCTTTGGGAGACTTTCACAGGGCCTGTCTGGAAAACTCCAGGCACATAACTTTTCAGCCTCACCATCTTTTTCCTTTTGGATGGTGGGATTTGGGCCTGGTTCACCAAAGCTGCTCAGGCCCAGTCTCGAGAGATGGCCAGGCCCCGAAAAGTCATCCAGTTTACACACGGTCCTCCTTATTCCTGAGGTCCCCTCTGGAATTTCTGCCCTTTTCCTCACCCTCTCCCCTCACTGTGGTGCCTGGTCATCCTTCCTGGCTCAGAAAAAAAGCAATCTAGTAAAATGATGGCAGGGTAAGATGTGGGTGTCACTTTTCCCAGAAGTGCTGAAAGCAGGTCAGCAGAGGAGAGAGTGGTGATTGGGTAAAGAGACGCTGATTGGTCTACTGACCGGGCTGGACTTATTGTGTAATTGGACATTGCCTTTCCTTTTTCTCCCCCCTGCCTTTCAAACCTTTGCTCTTGGTTCTCTCTTTCCCTCCTGGGACAGTATCTTGGAAAGATCCCAAAATATTCTGGTCATTTTCAGATATTAACCAATGATCCTTACCTTCAGATATTAAAATTCCACGCCAATCTAAGTGAAAAACCTGAATCTCTCAGCCAACTCAAGGCTTACTGCCTCTTCTTCAGCCCTGCCCCCGACACAGACACAGATACTTGCCCTGGGGAGGGTCACGAACTCTTCCTTCTGACTTCCTACTCCTTCTTCCACATTCACCACCTGCTTTGGGTCTCCAGGTTTGGGGCAGGGAAGAGATATGAGAAGCAGAGGGGCAAATTGTCCTTTTAGTTAATGCATTTTCTACTCCTCTCTGACCAGAATTAGCAAATTAAAAAAAAACAGGATGCCCGGTTAAATTTGGATGTCAGGTAAACAATGAATACTTTTTTGGCATAAGAATGTTGCGTGCCATATTTGGGCAGCCTGTATTTCATCTGACAAAGATACTCTGGCTGCTGAATGCCTCCAAGTCATGGAAGGTGTATTAGTTTCCTATTGCTGCCTTAACAGACTGCCACCAACTTAGAGGCTTAAAGTAACAAACATTTATTCTCGTACAGTTCTTGAGATCTTAAGTCTACAATGGGCTGCGTTCCTTGTGGAGGCTCAAAGGGAGAATCCCTTTCCTTGCCTTTTTCAGCTTTTAGGGGCTACCTGCATTCCTTGGCATGTGGCTCTCTCCTCCATCTTCAAAGCCAGGAGCATCTTCGCTCCTCTCTGACTTCTGCTTCCGTCCTCACATTTCTCTTAAAATGACTCTTGTGATTATATTGGGCCTGCCTGGATAATCCAGGATAATTTCCCCATTTCAAGATCCTTAATCACATCTGCGAAGTCCTTTTTGTAATTCAGGCGACGTAGTCACAGGTTCTGGAGATTAGGACATGGACATCTTTGGGGGGCTGTTATTTACCAATTGTCTACAGGCAGACTTTTCCCCTATTCCTCAAGGGGGCCTTGAGTGGGTTCTTGAAGACCCCTTGCTGAGGATCCCCCAGCACTGCCTGATTCTCTGATCCAGGCGACATGGGTGATGCCCTCTCCAGCTAACTTTCTACAAACATCCCTTAGCTCCTGCTTGAAAGTTCAGCCCACAGAGGCACTTTGTACTGGGGTGTCCCTTCCTGAGCAGGCAGAAATCTTGGGTGGGGACCCTCGAGCCTAGCTATCTCCCAAGGTGTCAGTCATATCACCTCGGACCCCAAGGAAACGTTCCAGCCCTGGCCCAACAAACTATGGAAATTATGCCATGCCCAAGAAATAGTTTAATGAAGCCACATGGGGTATGGCTGCACATTCTTTCTCATTAAAGAAATCCTCAGCTCTCTGAACATTCTTTAGACTTTTCTTAAATCTAGGCTGGAGGTGGGTGATGTGCTAAGACCAGAAGTTGCGGGACCGGTTTGGATACTTCTTAGCAAGGTCTTCATGGATGGTCTAGCACCTCTCTTTAAAATGTGTGGGTTGGTGGAGGTGAGGGGGTGGGGAAGTTGGGGAGGGGGGCAAGGGAGATCACCTATTGTTCTAGGCTTTGGATTTCAGCCAACATCCCCAGACAACTGGAAAAGTCTAGCCTATCCTTCTGGACAAAGAAAAAAATGTTCCAGAAAATAAATTTGCAGTAAAGTATGGGTGTCACCTATCCCAGAGGAACTAACGTTTGACAGAGGAGAGGGGAATGATTGACTCAAATGTATGCACCGCTAATGAAAAAATGCTCCACATCAATGATAAACCTTCCCAGGAAGCCTGTCATACACCTGGCACTGCCTACCTGAGCCCAACGTCAGCATTCTGCAGGGGGAGCTGGGCCCTAAGACACACCTGAGTCGGCACAAAGAGCCCATGATGGCCAATGGGAAGGCAGCTGGAATGGTGCTGGGATAGCCCACAGGCTTGGTTTGCACGCCCACCCTGCAGATCCAGGGTGACCGACTCTATGCAGAAGAGCACCGAGGCTGCCCTGGATTTTGGTGAGAAAGTGTGTCCTCCGCCGCGGACACGGGGCCAGAGTGGTGGTTCGGAACACTCCCTGATAGAGCCGGAAGGTGGCTGCGGAGTGAGTCGTGGGTGTGAATGCTGACTCTCCCACTTACAAGTTGTGTGACGTTGGGGTTCCTGCTTAACCTCTGGACCCCCATTTCTATAAACTGATAAAAGCTATCTATGATCTAGGATTCTTTTGAAGAGTAAATGAAGTAATGTTTGCAGGGCACCTGGGACCCAATAAATGGTATTTCCCTCTTTCCTCCTCTAAGATGCCCTCGTGTCAGACACCTTTTCTTTGTGTCTATGTATCAGTGGGTGTATTTACCATTTAGTCCTGATCCCGGGTGGCCTCGGCCTGCAGCGGCTTGAAGCAGGATTTTGGTTCCCGGCCAGAGACTGAAGTCAGGCTGCAGCAGCGAGAGTACTGAATCCTAATCACCAGACCACCAGGGACCAGCGGCCAGTGACAAGGCCCTGACCTGTCAGCTGTGTCGAAATGAATTTCCACATAGAGACAGAAAGTAGTGAAGCAAGTAAAGTGTTAGGAGGAAAAGGGGTACACATGGATAGACACACGGGCGGGCTCAGAAAGAGAGTCACGCCCTCATGGTAGTTTGAATCACTTTTATGGGGCATTTCTTCCAGGTTTCCTTTGACCAATCATCTTGCTTTGCCTGGTTCTGAGTCCGTATTTGGTTTATCTCAGGGTCCTCCCCTGTGTGTGATCACATCTCTCAGCCAAGATGGATTCTAGTGAAGAGGCCTAAGGGTAGGTTGACATCACCTGCTATGAGGTGACGCCTCCTCCCTCTTTGACCTTCAAGGAACCTTTCTGTGCATGTGTAGTCAGGAAGGTCTCCTTGACTTTGAGAATGAGGAACATGTGGTCTTTTATCTGGGCAGGGCTCAGCTTCTCCTCCCTCCTGCTATTTTAGAGTATCCGTCCACAGGGGACAACTCCAGCTGCCCAGCCTGGGGCCCATCCATCTCCTGCCTCAGTCCCTACATCATACAGATGCAAACCCATCTGGGATTAAAGACAGAAACATCATTAATTAGTGGCCCATCCTGGGTGTGACAAAATTCCTCTGGCATCGGTTTCCGGGTGTGCCTGCTGGTTGGAATTCTGAAGAGACAGGTTTTCAGTTTATAAAGATCAGGTGGCTTTGCTGTGAGTCCGTGAGCTAATCTCACCCTCTCCACACACACACCCCTTACTGGAGACCAGGGAGAGGGGAGGAGAGTAGAAGACTGCCACCTGCCCACCCCCTACCCCCTGCCCAGCACATCTGCACAAAGCAAGGTGTCATGGAAATCTTTTCAGTTTACTCCAGAGAAACCATTTCAACCCAAGCTCAGAGCAGCCTTTCCCTCCTCGTATTAATACAAGGTGTTGGACTAAGCACTTCAGTTGCATCTTATAATGTCTCACAGCAACCCCATGAGATTGGCAGTTTATTAAACCTAATTTGCAGGAACTTCCCTGGTGGTGCAGTGGTTAAGAATCCGCCTGCCAATGCAGGGGCATGGGTCCAACCCTGGCCCGGGAAGATCCCACATGCCGCAGAGCAACTAAGTCCGTGTACCACAACTACTGAGCCTACGCTCTAGAGCCCGTGAGCCACAACTACGGAACCTGCACGCCACAACTACTGAAGCCTGCGTGCCTAGAACCTGTGCTCCGCAACAAGAGAAGCCACCGCAATGAGAAGCCCATGTACCGCAACGAAGTCCCAACGCAGCCAAAAATAAATTAAAAATTTTTTTAAAAAACCTAATTTGCAGAGAAGGAATCAGGGCACAAAGAACCATTAATGTGAGCTGACAAAGTCTGCACCAGAGCTGACCCAGGGCTACACTACGGGGCCTCTGCTCTCCGCTCAGGTGAGACCTGCTCCACCCATGACCTGCAAGTCACCTGACCCGACACAAGATTCTGAGAAGCTTCTCCCCTCCCTAAGAGGACTGATGGCCTTGCCTTACCTCCACCCCAAGCATCCCAAAAAGGCAGAAGGAAAGCACACCACACTGATCTGCTCACATCTCACTGTCCCCCAACTCTGGTGGGTGAGTCATCACTCTCCCCACCCTGGGCAGGGACCCCACTCCGGGGTTGGGTGGGGCCTCTTTTGGCTTCGGCAGGAGTGGCAAGACCTGGAAGGTGCTGGCTGGACAGCAAAACATGTGGGCTCTGCAGCCCCTCTCCCTGCTGTGGGGTGGGGTGGGGATGGGTGGGGAGTGAAGCAGAGCAAGTAAGTAGCCAGGGGAATCTGAAGGTGTGGGCCAAGCAGCCATCTGTCCTCTCCCTTTATAGTTCTGAAGAGTCCAGAAAGGAATCTCCTCTGTGGGACAGGCAGGAAGGCTCCTGCCATCAGGGGAGCCAGCACAAAGCTCTGATTCATGGACAGGTGTGAGCCGAGCCCGGGAGGGCATGGGGATGTACCGCCGGGGGGCTGGAGCTGCTAATCCTGGCTTCGCCCCGACATGACCTGAGTGTGACCCAGCTCCTTCTCTGCACCGACGGGCTTCCTAGAGAACCAGGGGGAGGTGACAGATACCACATTAAGCTCCTGAAAGAGATCAAATGCCATTCTTCTGGCGTTTCCAGTCCAAAAGGAGGCCCCGGAAACTCAGTGGCCACCATGACACCAACAGCTCGTGTCTGAACAGCACTTGACCTTTTTTAGGCCATTTCATAATACAAGTCCAAGCCAGAAATCTTGGTTAACCACTCTTGCTCTGTCTTTGTGCACCTCCCGTACCTGCCCAACAAGGCTTTGTTGGTTGAATCCGTTTGTGGGAATAAATGAGAGCCTCACAGAGACCTGGGATGTAGTCAGGGTTACAAATCCAGGCTTACAGATGGTAGGAAGGGAAGGGAACTGACATTTGTTAGGGATAGGGTGCTAGATTTAGCAAATAAAATTATAGACTTCAAAACAAAGTCTGGGCCTCATAATGCCTCTGGTTGATAAATTCCCTGGGAATGCCTCTGTGATCCTCACAATTTCTGGCCACTTCCTTCCATAAGCCACCTTAGGGAGTGCCTGTCATGGTCTGGTTTGCACATTTCTGTTAAGGTCACTTTCAGCTCCATGCCCTTTGGCCTAATTCAATTAATGAACAAAAAACAGTATGACTGAGAGACTACCAGTTTCCTAAAAATGAGAAGCCAATGTGCCAATCTTCCCAAATTAATTTATGGATTCATTAACTACATTCAAAAATCAAACAGGAGTTTTGGGTGAAACCAAAAGATTTAAAGGGAAAAATAGTAATAATTGGGGACTGGTGCATCTTCGTTTTAACACTTCTTATTAAATTAAAATAGCAAGTATATGCAAGTTATAGGCAAACACATTAACAGAGCAGAATTAAGAATCCAGAAATGTACCTTATATAAAGAATCTGACAAAGGACACACCTCAAATACAAGGCAAAAGGATAGATTACTTAACGAAAACTTGTGAGGAGCAGTACAGTGGAGAAAAGACAGTCTTTTCAACAAATAGTGTTGCAACAGCCAGACATCCACATGCAAAATAAATAAATAAATAAATCTAGACAAAGACCTTACATTCTTCACAATTCAAAATGGATCATAAAATGTAACTATAAAATTCCTAGAAGATAACATAGAAGAAAATCTAGGGACTTCCCTGGTGGTGCAGTAGTTAAGAATCCGCCTGCCAATGCAAGGGACAGGGAGATCCCACATACCACGGAGCAACTAAGCCCAGTGCACCCCAACTACTGAGCCTGTGCTCTAGAGCACACAAGCCACAACTACTGAAGCCTGCACACCTAGATCCTGTGATCCACAGCAAGAGAAACCATCGCAATGAGGAGCCTGAGCACCCCAATGAAGAGTAGCCCCCGCTCACCACAACTAGAGAAAGCCCGTGCACAGCAACGAAGACCCAATGCAGCCAAAAAATAAATAAATATTTAAAAGGAAAAGAAAATCTAGGTGACCTTGGGTATGGTGATGACTTTTTAGACACCACTCCAAAGGCACAGCCCATGAAATATCTAACTGATGAGTTGGACTTCACTAAAATTAAAAATTGCACTGTGAAAAAAACACTGTCAAGAGAATGAAAAGACAAGCCACAGGGTGGAAGAAAATATTTGTAAAAGACATATCTGATGAAGGATTGGTATCCAAAATATACAAATAACTCTTAAAACTCAACAATAAGAAAATGAGCAACTTGATTTAAATATAGGCTAAAGATGTGAACAGACACTTCATCACAGAAGATAGAAGATATACAGATGGCGAGTAAGCATATTAAAAGATGCTCAACATCATATGTCATTAGGGAAATGAAAATTCAAACAGTAATGAGATATCACTATACACCTATCAGAATGGCCGAAATCCAGAACACTGACAGCACCAAATGCTCGCAAGGACGTAGAGCAATGAGAACTCTCTTCACTTTTGGTGGGACTGCAAATTAATACAGTCATTTCGGAAGATGGTGCTTTCTTACAAAACTAGACATACTCTTACCTTAAGATCCAGCAATTGCGCTCCTTGGTACTTAGCCAATGAAATGAAAACTTATGTCGATACCAAAACCTGCACATGAATATTTATAGCGGCCTTATTTGTAATTGCCAAAACTTGGAAGCAACCAAGATTTCCTGCAGTAGGTGAATGGATAGATAAACTGGTATGTCAATACAATGAAATATTATTCAACACTGAAAAGAAATAAGCTATCAAGCCATGAAAAAAATATGGAGGAAAGTTAAATGCATATTACTAACTGAAAGAAGCCAATATGAAAAGGCTACAAACTGTATGATTCCAGCTATAGTATAGGATTCCAACTTATGATGACATCTTGGAAAAGGCAAAACTAAGAAGTAAGATCAGTGGTTGCCAGGGGTTGGGGATGGGGAGGGATGAGTAGCTGGAGCACAGAGGATTTCAGGGCAGTGAAACTATTCTGTAGGATACTATAATGGCGGACACATGCCATTATACATTTGTCAAACCCATAGAATGTGCAACACCAAAAATGAACCCTCATATAAACTATGGACTTTGGGTGATAATGTTGTATCAATGTAGGTTCATCGATTGTAACAAATGTACCACTCTGGGGGTAGCAGGGTTGGGGGGACAGGGGGAAGTATGGGAACTCTCTGTACTTTCTGCTCAATTTTGCTGTGAACCCAAAACTGCTCTAAAAAATAAAGTCAATTTAAATTTTTTTTTTAAGTTAAGGTTATGAGGAAATGGAAACTTGGAAAAATATTTAGAACACCATGTCATTCACACTCAAAAAACTTTTAAGTTAAAATGTAAAAAAAAATTAAGACACAAAATATTAAAAAATATAGATATTTTATCTTATATCTGGGTAGGGAAAGACTACATAAGCATAACAGCAACAAAAGAAATTACAAAGGAAATGATCAATTAATTTAACCACTAAACAACTTAAAACTCATGGCAGAAATCTTAACATTAACTCAAATTTTTAAAATATTACTATTAATATGACAAAATGTTACTACATGTCTAATAGTTAAAAGATTAGCAGCAAGACCTCAATAGAAAACTTCATGTGACATGACTAAAGAATTATAAAAGTAGTATCTTCTTTAGTAACTAATAAATCTGTATAAATGAAATTCAAATAAAAACAGCAATGAAATATCATTTCCTCCCATTAATTTAGCCAGTATTGTCCAGAGTGATAACACTCAATATTGATAAGGATGTGATGATCAAAGCCATGTAAACTGATATGGTCTTTCTCAGAAATGATTTGACACTATGTATCTAGAGCCTTAAAAATGTTCATATCTTTGATCTAGTAATTCCATTCCAAGAAAAGAAATAATCTGAAATATGAACATTTGTGCACAAAAATGTTCATCACAGCGCTATTTGTAACACTGAAACTTTAGAAAAATGTAAATGCCTAACAATAGGGGACCCATTATTATTTTACAATCATTAAAAATATTTATGAATAGTTTTCCCCAAAGGAAAACATCTTTATTCATCTGTTCTGATGATAAAAATAGTCTGTGTTCATTGTAATTCCAAACAACATTAAGAAATATAAAGAAAAATATGACAATTACTCCAAATTCCATCATCAACAGGCAATCACTATCAATAGTCCAACAAATTATCTTCCAGACATCTTTCTGGGCATATAATTTTACAAAATGGAATCATGATATCCATTTTTTTCAAATTGCTTATTCCACTGAGTGTCTAATAGACATTTTTACAGAATAATAAATACAGACATTTTGGGGCCATTGTTTTTAATGGCCATATTGTATTTCAGAATATGGCTTGCCTGTTATTTGGATAACTGATTTCCTGCTGATGGACGTTTCCTACATTTTTGCTGTTACAATCATCACAAGTAGCACACTCATGCAATCACCTTTGTACACATGTCCAATTATCTCCTTAGGATACAATCAGAAACTGGGTCAAAAAGTATGCCTGTTCTAATGGTAACACATAATGTCAAGCTGACTCCAGAAAGTCTGAACCAATACACCCCCAGCAAGAGTTTCTGAAAGCCCATTGCCCCACCACCTGATACTGTCCATCTTTATAATCACCACCAGTTGCCACCAAACATGGGCTATCTTTATTGTTTTGACTGGTATTCTTCTAATTATGAGTGAGAATGAACACATTTTCATATATTTATTTCTCATTTGCTTTTCGTCTTTTGTGAACTGCTGTTTATGCCATTTGCTCATTTTTAAAAGACCTTGCCTTATAAAAATTAATTTGTAAATGTCCTTTGTATATTAGAGATGTTAACTCAGTGTCATATATGTTGCAAACATATTTCGTTAGTTTGTCACTTGTATTTCAACTTTATTACTCTTAATCTTCAAAGTGTGTTTTTTTTCATTGTATGTACCTGAATCTATAAAATATTCCTTTATCGTTTCCCTTTGGTATCTTACGTTCTGCACTTCAGGACTATAAAAATAGTTACCCATATTTTGGTATTTTATGGTTCATTTCTAATCTTTGAATTTTTTATTATTTACAATTTATTTTGGTGTAAAAAATGAAGTAAGGATCAAGCTTTATGGTTTTCCTGCTAGATAGTTGTCAGAGATTTAAAATGCCGGCTTCATCATATACATATAAACACGGCATTAGTTTGCTAGGGCTGCTGTAACAAAATGGCAGATGGAATGGCGTAAACAACAGAAATTTATTTTCTCACAGTTCTGAAGCTATAAGTCTGAGATCAAGGGGTCAGCAGCAGTGGTTTCTTCTGAGGCCTCTCTCCTTGGCTGTAGATGGCTGTCTCCCTGTGCCTTCACGTGGTGTTCCCTCTGTGCATAATGTCTGTGTCCTAATCTGCTCTTCTTACATTGACACCAGTCATATTGGAGTAAAGCCAACCTGATGGCCTCATATTAACTTAATCACCTCTTTAAAGACCCTCCGATATCTCAAATGCTGTCACATTCTGAGGTACTGGGGGTTAATACTTCAACATATGAATGTTGGAGAGACATAATTCAGCCCATATCACACACACACACACACACACACACACACACACACACACACACACACACACACAGACTCACTCTGTTGGGTCTCTACTGTCTTGTTTCATTGATCTGTCTGTTCCTGCATTGGTATCATACACAGTTGCTATAGCTTTGTAATACATCTAATACTTAGTGGGCAAGTACTTCCCTGCGACTTGCCTTCTTCAGAATTGTCCTGGCTATTTTCATATCGCTCCCCTCCCCCCTGTGAGTTTCAGAATTCATTTGGAATCACTTTGGGGTTTTTATTGAGATTGTGTAGGATTTCTGATTGGTTTGAGAATGTGAATCTTTTTCACATTGTGTCTTCTCAAGTGTTATGGGTTGAATTGTGTCCCCTCAAAAAGATATGCTGAAGTCCTAACCCCTGGAAACTGTGAATATGACACTATTTGGAAATACGGTCTTTTCAGATATAGTCAAGTTGAAGTCATTAGAATGGGCCCTAATTCAATGTGACGAGTGTCCTTAGAAGAAGAGAAGCAGAGACACAGAGACAGAAACACAAGGAGAATGCTATTAATGCCATAGGCAGAGATTGGAGTGATGTGTCTACAAGCCAAGGAATGCCAAGAATTCCAGCAACACCTGATCGTAAGAGACAAGCATTAAGTAGATTCTCTTCTAGAGCCTTCAGAGAGTCTGCTGACACTTTGAATCCAGAATTCTAGCCTCCAGAACCGTGACAGTAAAGTTCTTGGTCACTCAGTTTGTGGTAATTTGTTATGGCGGCCCTAGAAAACTAATACACCATCCAATAACATGATTTGTCTTTTCGTGTATTCAAACATTATTTCTCTCAGGAGAGTTTCATAAAGATTCTATTCTATTTTGTTTTGGTTTTGTTTTTGGTTACATGTACTCCTAGGTATTTAATTTTCTTTATACTCTTGTAAGTGGAATATCTTTTCCATTACATTTTCTAACTGGTTGTTGCTGAGATATAAGAAACCATTAATTTTATATATATTTACTTTGTACTTGTACACTACAGGGAACTCTATTACTTCCACAAGCTTTTTAATGATTCAATTAGTGAGCAATCATATCATCTTCAAATGAAGACAATTTTTCCTTCTTCTCGCCAATATTTAGACATCTTGCTTCATGATCTTACTCACTGTATTGACAAGCACTTTTAAACAAGGAGAAAAGGGTGACATTTGTCTCTCTATGACTCTAACAGGACTGTGTCTAATCAAGCGTATTATTATTAGTTTGAGATTTTTCAAAATCACATGATGAATATGGCTTTTCAGTATCAAAATGATCATATGAAGTTTTCACATAAGATTGCTTATACTAACAGATTTCCTAATATTTTGTTATCTCTGCATTCCTGAAATGAAATTCACTTGGTCATGGTACATTCCTTAAAGTAGATTGATGGATCTCATGCCAAATGTTTTATTTGATATTTTTCATCCGTGTTTATAAATGAGATTGAAATGCAAGATATGTGTGTGTCCTGTGTGCTATCATTTCCGTCTTGTGCGATTAAAGTTTGTGCTGTTTTTTTGTTTGGGAAAATGTTTATGCTGCAATGCATATTCAGTGTTTGACCGTATATGCAGGGCAGAAAACAAAGGACATCATAATGGTAACACTGGTTATCTAAATGGGGGCATTATAAGGTTTTTCCCTTTAATATTCTGTAATAATTGAGCATCACTTGTATAACAAAATGGTTTAAATATATGCCACTAAAAGAGAGTGGGTGGAACTATATTAGCAGTTATCTCTGTGAGAGGGAATGAGACATGATTTTTATCTTCTCTATCCTGCTCTGAATCTGTCTATCCCTCTCTGTCCATGCCCCCGACCCTGCTGACCAAAATATACAAATATACATATTTACATAATTACTTTAACTGTTACGAACTCAGGACTTCTCAAATTATTATAAACCAGTGCAAACAGATCTAAACTCTTCTCAGGATAAAATGAATAGGAAATTCTGTGGTTATTAACTAGGGTCTAATTAGAGAAGGCTGTCAGCTGTGCACATCCAGTTTTGGTAACTGGAGTCAGGTATGAGTTATGCCTCTACTTCTATGAAAGCAAACGATTTGTCCAGGGATCTCAGCAAAACGAGGAAGTCTTTCTCCTTTAGGAAGTTAGCATCTTAGTTTCAGTGGGACAAGAGGGATTTTAAACAGCCTGCAGCCTCACAAACCGCACTTGTAGTCTCACAGGAGGCACCAGTGCGTGCATATTGGTATCTTTCTTCCAAAGATTCCTAAGCACTGCACCCACTTTGACTAACTTTCTTGAACTGTTTTTAAAAAAAACATGCTGGAATTTCTGAGGGAAGATGCCTCACCTCACCCACCGTGTAGCCACCTCTGGCCGTTGCGTCTTCCCAGACGAGGCCCTGCAGAACAGACAGGGCTACACAAACAAGCAGAACACAGCACTCTGAGTCACAGAGTGGGCGACAGTTGATTACATGGCAATAGATAACTAGATGCTTACTCTAGGTTTATTGGAAAACAGGCTATCTTGCAACTGCTCAGGAAAAACGATTCCACAAAGCACTGCCGAACTTCCACAGGAAACATGCGAGCAGATAAGCCACGTTGCCACGCTAAACAGCCTCGCCCTGGGAAGCGGAGGTTCGGCTCTTACTCCTTACGTAAAAGCCGAACGTTGGAGACCCATTAATCATCAGGCTGCTCAAAGATTAGTGGTGAAGGGACAAATGGTGAGGGTTTTCAAAAAGAGAATAAAATATTTACATCATCTTGCAAAAAAAAAAAAAACCAATTCCCCGAGTTGTGAATCTTAAAAAGTAAAAGTTGCATAGTGCCTTCATGCGGTTGATCAGGTTAGCCCTCGACTGAAGGCAAGAGCAAGGCCTGGACCGGCAGATCTTCTGGCTCCTGAGGACGTTTCTTTTCATAATTTTTTTTAAATTTATTTATTTCATTTATTCATTTTTTGGCTGTATTGGGTCTTCGTTGCTGCATGCGGGCTTCCTCCGGTTGTGGCAAGCGGGGGCTTCTCTTCGTTGCAGTGCACGGGCTTCTCATTGTAGTGGCTTCTCTTGTTGCAGATCACAGGCTCTAGGCATTCAGGCTTCAGTAGTTGTGCTGCGCAGGCTCAGTAGTTGTGGCTCACGGGCTCTAGAGCGTAGGCTTCAGTAGCAGTGGCACACGGGCTTAGTTGCTCCACAGCACGTGGAATCTTCCCAGACCAGGGTTCGAACCCATGTCCCCTGCATTGGCAGGTGGATTCTTAACCACTGCGCCACAAGGGAAGCCCCTGAGGACGTTTCATCAGCCACAAATCAGTCAGCTACACTGACTGTTAAGGGAGAAAAATTAATCATTCAGTCAGCAGAGGAATTCAGTTTCCAAACAGTTATCTTGTATTTGTGTCCATCTCCAGTTTCCCAAGTGCTTTTGAAAACCTTGCTTCATTTGATCCAAAGAACTGCTTACAATGGAATCAAGGCAGGTACTATCATTCCTAATAAAAACAGCTTCAATTTTGTGAGTGACTACTGTATGCCCACGACTGGACTAAGAGCTTCAAAAAACTTATATCATTTATCCTCACAACAACCCTCTGAGTTTAGGAAAAATTGTTATCCCCAGTTTACAGCTAAGGAAACCAAGGACTTGAGGAAGTTAAGTAAATGCAAATTCATGCAAATTATTATGTCCCCAATTTATGAATGAAGGAACTGAGGCTTTAACAAGGTCAAGTTACTCTGCAAGTTCATAGACTGTTGGAACCAAGTCTTAACACCAGATCAGTCTCACTTCAAAACCCATGCTCTTAACCATCAGGCTGCCTGCCCTCCCTGGGTCACAGGTAAGTTAACACAGGGACAGAGAGCCCCAGATCAGCAGTCAGTGTGGGACCAGCAGCCTCACTATTCCTGTTTATGACACCACGTCACTTCCCAGTGAAAACCTCCACTGCCAATTCTGAGATTTTTAGGGAGAGTTTTCAAACTTTTTCCTGTGAAAAGTTTCCCTTGGGAAAGTCAGATGATATCGCCTTTCTCCACCAAAACTGTGTCATTCTAAGGGAATCATTGCTACTTCCTCTGCTGATGCTGCCCGACTTCGTGAGTGGATTTAAGAACGTCCCCAAGAGGCCAAACGAGCAAAGGGAAGTGCCAGGGGTGCTGGCATGTACCTGAGCGAATCCGTGGGAGCAGCCCAGGCTATGCTGTGGCCAGTAAGCCCCAAATAAGGCCGCAGCAGGGGGAGCCGTGCCCTGGCTTCACCCCCAAAGGATGGTGCTTTGCTTGCTGTCCCTCCAGCTGGCTGGTGGGGGCAGGCAGCCTGGGTCGTACGGAGGGGTCTCAGCAGCCTGGGGTCGCCATGTCCTCCTCCCCGCAACACATGTGCCAGGAAATCCTCCACCTCCAACGTACAAGGATCCTGGGCCGCACGTTCTGGAATGACTCCCAAAGCCAGAGTGGGCATTTCTGCCTCAGGCTCCAGCAGATGATGGAGGACGGTGGCACCAACATGGAACACACTAAGTCAGGATGAAAGAGAGGAAGCAGCTCGACAGTGACAGATCTCGTGATAATTGCAGCTCAGAGATAAAACAAGCCTCACTCCCAAGTGTCTGCCGCTCCGGCAACCGCTCCTGCTGTGACCGCTGTGCAAAGGGAGCTTGGCCGGAGCTCCGGAAAGAGCACGTGCAACCTCGGTTGGCAAGGCTTTGCGACTGGGTACCAGAGATGCGACTTCACCACTTGGTTTTGGCGCGAGGATCTATATCTGAAGGACTTCTATCATCCCTTTTTCTCTCCAGGCAGGGACTGAGGGGAGAGGGACCTTAGCGGGGTCACCAGGGCAGCCTGGTGCCCAGGGCAGGTCACAGCAGAAGAAGAAGCAACAGAAGTATGAACAGGGTTCAGCCCCAAATCTTTCTGGTGTTTCTCCTCCTCCTCTGAGTGCTGAGTAGGTCAATATATTTGTTCCAGCAACAAGCCTAAAATTGCATTTGGGTAAATAAAGTAGGACTAAGTTACTGCAGGAAAACAAACAAACAAAAAACATATCTCAATCTTCCCTTACAAGGCACAAGTTCAAAGAAAAAATTGTTAAGAATTTTGAGACAGTGATGGCAGAGCCTTAAAGCACAGGCCCCTTCTGAGCACAGGTCCCTGTGATGGCACAGAGCACAGCCACGGAGCCTGCCCTGATGAGACCTTTCCCTTCACCTTTAACTCTGCCACAAAACCAAGGAAGCCTGTAGTTAGCAATTCTGAGGAAGTGTACTAAGAGGTATGAAGTGGGCTTGAGCCGTAGGGCCTGCTGTTATTCTTTCATGCCACAGATGTTTACTGAACAGCTACTATGTGCCAGGCACTGTTTTAGGTGATGGAGATAAAACAGTAAAAAATAAACAAAAAGCCCTGACCTCAAGAAGCTGACTTCCAGCAGGAGAGACAATAAACAAAATGTGTAAACAAAATAGAGTGTTGGAGGGTAGTTAAGTGCTAAGAGAGGAAAAATAAACCAGGGAAGGGGCAGGAAGGATTGGATTGAGGGCGCCACTCTAGGTGTTAATGTTGAACATTTTACAGCCATTTACTGCAATAGTGAAGAACAGAGAAAATATCACAGGAGAAAGCTGAGAGAGCTGATGGGGAGATCGCAGGTGCTGGCAGTGGGAGGGTGGAAAGCTTTTCTGAGGAGGAATGGGGTTCTGCTCATGTGGGACCCCTCTCCCCCAACCTTAGGCAGGACACCTGCACAGGGAGCTTCCTGTCTCTTCCAGCCAAGCTGGTCTAGTCCTTGCAAATGTGAAATGAGGTTCATTAAAAGAGAGTTTCCCTGAATGTAAGGGCTGGACAAATGATGAGTTCCCGTAACCTCAGGAAAGTTCAGTAGCCCACATTTAAACCAGGTTTTCAGTCAAACCTTTCATATTTATGATTAAATAAGCCAGTTGATTAGGCGCCATAACTTAAGCCAAAAGTGGTGGGGATCCCCCTCACCCACCAGCCTGTAAATCAGACGTCCAATTTGCCTAAGTGAAAGCCAGAGGGTGAAGTGTATTCCCCCAGGGTTTTACTCTGCCAGCTGAACACAGACCAACACCAAACTTTCCAGAACACTGTACTTCTCAGTCTATCTTTTTAAACATCTCCAGAAACCATTCAGTTTACTCTCCAAGAGAATTGCTTACTAACTTCTGATCACTTTTTAAAAAGGAACTTATAATGCATTTCTTGACAACTATAGTATTCGACAATAGACATTAAGATGGAAAGGTTTAGAAAAAAATGCAGATTTTCTCTTTATACCTTGCTTGTATGATGTTTGTCTCCCTCTTTTAGTAAATCAATAGATAAAGATTATCAGGAGGCTCTAGGGACCCTTTTCTTGAGTCATTTTCACACCCCAGGTTCAAATTCCACTTCTATTAATTTTTAAGACATCCTCTGGTTTGGGAAGAAGAAATTATATCATCACTTCTGTAACTAAACCGTGGTGACCTTGCAAAGAAGAAATCAGCCTCAAATACGCTAACCACCCAGACACAGGGCCACGTGTCCCCTCTTTAATTTGGACGGAGCTTAACCTGAAAGTTAACGTTTAGCCAGATCTTCCCGCTTGGTTCTCCAAGTGTGTCCCCGCGGGTTGGCAAGAGTAGTGGGACGGGGTAGCCTGGCTGAGGAGACAGTAATTGGAGGCTGGGGTGCTCGCCACCCCAGCCCGGCTTCTGCTGTGCTCTCATGCAGAACGAAGAGGGCTGGTGGGGACACCTGTTACCCATTCACCTCTCCCACTCGGATCTCAGTATGAATGGACTCTGGTGTTGTTATTTGTTGGCGGATTCTGTCCACGTCTCTTCAGCGTTAAACACTGGCATCTCTGAAGCTGGCTTTGTCTCCCACCCATTGTTGGGTTTGGGCATTTTGAGGCCCTTAAAGAACTTCACAAAGTAGAAGAGAAAAGAAAAGGGGCAGTCAGACAGGGTACACTGGTTGCACTATTCTTACCAGTCCATCCAATTCCAAGGAGTTCCTGCATCTTGAATAGTTAATAAAAGGTTAATGTGCAGCTGGGCCCCATGGACCCGCTACCTTTCCCTTAAATGACTGATAAAGGGAGTCTTTAGGATGGCTCACAGAACCAGAAATGACCGCCTTAAGAAACAATTTATACTTACAAGTACAGTAGTTAAAAAAATAAAAGGCAAATGTGGTTTCATCGACTGTAACAAAGATACCACTTTGGAGCCAGATGTTGATGGTGAGAGAGGATGTGTATGGTGGGGAGAATGGGGCACATAGGAACTCACTGTACTTTCCCTCAGTGTTTCTGTGAACCCCAAAAATAAAGTCCATTAAAAACTAAAAAAATAAAAAGCTATGAGGAGATCTCCCTATTCAAAATAGTTTTCATAGCCAACCTTATTCACATATACTGGGGGGGATGAAACAAAGTAAAATTAAAATGAACAATAAAAATATTCTTTATCCTTAGGCAGCAGGTATTTGCATGCTATTTAAAATACAAGTATTAAATTAAGAAACCGATAATCTTAGTAGTTAGTATTAATTAAACATTTGCTGTACCCTAAACTAAGCACCTTTTTGCATGAACTTAAAAACAACTCTGTCCGGAAAGTGCTATTATTATCCTTACTTCACAGAAGAGGAGACAGGCTTAAGCAGGTTAAGAAAATTGTGTCCAGTCACACAGCCAATAAATGACCAGCTAGGAAATTAGCATTAACTGAAGAGTAAAAAATAAAGGAGCGGGAAGTCACCCAATATTTTTTTGCCTAAAAAGGAACAAATTAAACACATAAAAAATTTTTAATTAAAAAAAAAACTTACCCTTACATCTAAAAGATAAACAAGCTGTAATTAACAAGTTTGGAGGAGAGAAGAGATAAGAGAGGAAAAAGAGGGACATAGAAAGTGGGTACAATTTTGGGGGTAAAGAGGAGTAAAAGAATTCTGCCTGGGGGTTAAGTTTGGAGAAAAAAAGTGAAGGGGGGAAAGGGAGAACATAAGAAAAGAGAGGAAGAAATATATTAAAGAGTGGGACAATTTAATTTATGTGACTTTCATTTTGGAATGAATTGGTTTCAACAAAATGATAGTCTACGGTGGCATCAAATGTGCAAATATACTTTTAAATTACTTAAATTCAAGTGTGTGGTTAAGTAAAAAACCTTTAGTTTTTCGTCTTTGATTAGTGTAGATGCTGCTGTGTGCCCTCCCTCCCTAGGACCTGAAGCTGCTGTACCTTATCCGTCAGGCTCGGAGCCCCGGGCCGCTTGTGTGGGAGCATCTCACTGCTCAACGTCTAAAGATATGTGTTCGGGGTACACCATGGCCCCAAGTGTAAGCCAGTGGCTTCATCTGGTGCTTAAGTGAAGAAACAGCCAATGCTGGAGGAAACTCGAGCTGTGTTTGTCTTACTGAGAGCCTGTCTCTTCCTAAAGGATTTTCAGAAGCCTTAACTTTGCTGGATGTTTACTTCATGTGCTAGTGTAGAAAGTAACCCCCATGTACGGACAGACTTGATGGGCCACTGTCCTTCTACTCCCCACCCAACCGCATCCAAACCCTAGAACCATCCAGAACTGTGAGATTAAGAGACTGGCATCTCTTAAGAGGTGCCATTAAGAGAGGCCACCCCCAATATCAACAATGAGCTCTCCCTCTCTGTTCTCTTCATTAAAACATCATTTTTTTTTTAATTTACCTTTTTTTTTTTTTCTTAATTTTGTGTCATGCTTTATTTATTTATTTATTTTTGGCTGTGTTGGGTCTTCGTTTCTGTGCGAGGGCTTTCTCTAGTTGCGGCAAGCGGGGGCCACTCTTCATCGCGGTGCACGGGCCTCTCACTATCGCGGCCTCTCTTGTTGCGGAGCACAGGCTCCAGATGCGCAGGCTCAGTAATTGTGGCTCACGGGCCCAGCTGCTCCGCGGCATGTGGGATCTTCCCAAACCAGGGCTCGAACCCGTGTCCCCTGCATTGGCAGGCAGATTCTCAACCACTGTGCCACCAGGGAAGCCCTAAAACATCATTTTAAATGAATGACACATCTTCATTTCAGCATTTTTGAAATCAAAATTACACTGGTGCCTCAATCGTCCCAACTAGCAAATGGCCACCACGAAACTAGGAAATTGGGTTCTCCACAGGCCTCTGTCTCACTGCTCTACATGACCTCGGGCAAGTCACAAGCCTGGGGCCCAGATTCCTCAGCTGGACAGATAGAGTGAGTCAGATGACCTGAACCTCTCCAGCTACAAAATTCCATTTTCCTGCTCACCTACCGCTTCACAGCAGGTAGAAACTGGAGTTAAAAAGAATAAATCTCAAATTCTGAGCAACGTATAAACCCACCCAAGACTGACCAGTTCACTCTCACTCATAGGAACACACACACTTGCACACACATGTACACAGCCTCTATCCCATACACCATATGCAGGCTAAGGAAGTCATATCTCACAAAAGAGAGCAAGAAAAACACTCTCTGTCACTGCATGGGACTCCCAGGGAACATCTTAGGACAAGCTGATGATAAGGAGGTCAGACAACAATCTGTCCTTTACCTAAAATATGACTGAACTTCCCAATCTCTGTAGACTCTCTGTTGTTATTATTTCAAAAGAGCAAAAAGAATAAAGTAGTGATGAGTTAATGTTTAATTGTTGAACAGTCACAAAGAAACCCAGAGGAAATTCAGGATGTTTAAACATCCAAATGGTGGACAACTCTGAGACTCACATCTAGTAATCACCGCATAATGCATCAATCTCTATAGCACTTCAGAGCCCCAAATCCTACCTTGGGTCCCTACTTAGATTTTTGTTTCAGTTGCCTTTTATTTCTCTAGTCTGTCCTTGTGTTTCTGAATTCCTTATCACCAGGTTTTTTTATATATATATATAAATTTATTTGTATTTATTTATTTATTTTTGGCTGCGTTGGGTCTTCGTTGCTGCGCGCGGACTTTCTTTAGCTGCGGTAAGCAGGGGCTACTCCTCATCGCGGTGAACAGGCTTCCCATTGCGGTGGCTTCTCTTGTTGCGGAGCACGGGCTCTAGGCACGCGAGCTTCAGTAGTTGTGGCTAGCGGGCTCTAGAGCGCAGGCTCAGTAGTTGTGGCGCATGGGCTTAGTTACTCCGCGGCATGTGGGATCTTCCTGGACCAGGGCCCAAACCCGTATCCCCTGCACTGGCAGGTGGATTCTTAACCACTGCACCACCAGGGAAGCCCATCACCAGGATTTTTAATTAAAGAAGTCCAGGCATGAATAAGTTTATTAATCAAAAATAACAATGTCTCATTTGAGGACTGTCAGGTGGTGAAGTCACGGCAACACCAATGATGTGCACATTTTGGGTGTCTAAGTGAGTTCAGGGTCTTAGATTCAATTACAAGAGATTTATCACAGTTGATGATCACCATTTATAAGAAGGAAGGATAACAAACAGCGACTATCTCTACTGTTCACATCAGGTCCTAAAAAAGCAAAATGTACAAAAAGAAGACCTGTTCCTTTGTGTCTATGTTAATATTTACATGTTCCTGTTGGGCGTGGGAATCAGTGCAGCAAGAGTCAGAACCTCGATGTTCTGAAAGTCTCATCTCTCTCCCCCTCCCCTCTCTCTCTGCCTCCCTCCCTCTGCATTCAGCCCACTCTCCTCTCTGCTCACTGGCACCACGTACCAGATTGTGGCACAGCCCTGCTTATAAACACTTGAGCAGGTGCTGCAAGGCCCCTTGCAGTCTGACACCACCAGATACTCAGTCACTCTTCCACAAATACTGCGTCCCAGCCCCACCCAACTACTTAATCATGATCGCTGGTAGCATGAAACTCCCTCTTCTCTGGACCTCTGACCATGCCCTTCCCTCTGTGGGAAAGTCTTCCTTCCCCCCTCAAAGGAAGGCTGTTTTCTTCCAGAAAGACCTAAGCCCTCATGCCCCTCCCATCTACTAGGGGACTTCTGGATTCATTCTTTGGAACACTTGCAGCCAGCCAAGCACCAGGTTTTTCTTATCTTTGGCCAGTGGCCAAAATGGGAGCCCCTTGTCATCTTCTTGCTACACTCTAACCCCCAAAGAGCTCTGAGCTTCCCTGCCTTTGACCACCTCCTACTCCTGCTCCCTTCTCTCCGTAACCTTTCCCTGAGCCCTCTAGAACTTCATTCCATGATAAAGTTGCTGTCACCCACAGTCATGTCACAATGGTTCTTCCCCTCCACCTCTTCGGGTTAAATGAATCCCAGCTCATCCCTGCAAGGACACCACTCCTCCCCTGTAGCCTTCCCAAGGAGATGCCATTCATCCAGACTGGACCCAAGAGGTGGGAGGAGAACGCCAATGTCAGCTCCAAATGACAATTCCCCTCCCCATTCAGGCTGATGCGAAACTAGCCCTATACTCCCCTCTGTCAATGTCAAATTCCAACCCCCAGTCATTCTTCTTCCTCATTCAAGGAGCCTTTGGCACCTTGCTCAATCTTCCTTTCCACCCCTAGTCCTACCATTATCCTGGGTAGCTTCAGTATCTTAGTTCTTTGATTTCAAAAGAGCATCCACTCAATGCCACTAAAGCCACCCTTCCCTTGGCCACCCGCTGGACCTTGTCATCACCCCGAATTGCTCTACCTATGAAATCTTAAATCCTATAGCTTACTCTGATCACAAGATACCATTTTCATTCCAGTTACCATCACCACATCTGTATTTTATTTCAGCAAGACCTTCAGTATCTTGATTCCTCTTTCTCCTTCTCTATCAACCCCCTCCTGTTTCTACTTCCTTCCCTAGCAAAACCAAACTCCATGACACATCATATCTGTTACTGTCTTAGAAATATCCTCACTCTCTTATCCATAGGGTACTCTCCTCCCTTGGCTTCAGGAACACTCTATTTTCCCTCCCCTAAATCTCCTTTCCAGAATGTCTTTCACCTTTCCCTTAAGCGTCAGTGTTTTGAGTGCCTGCTGGATTCTTCCCACTCTCCCTTGATAATCTCATGTACGCTGCTTGGCTATTTCTGGCAATTAATTTCTTTTTCTACCTAAGTGCCAAGTCATTTGCTTTGAAATTTCTTTTTACAAGGAGACTATACAAAATTAAATCTAATATTTAATTTTTGGAACTAGAGAATTATCTTGACACAAATATAGGTATAAAATCTAGTCCAAAGACCAAAACAAAATTTGCTCCTGATGCATATTAACAGCATTTTTACAATAAGATGTTTCCAAAATCATGACAGCCACAATATTTCAAACAGTTATTGTGTGTCAAGCACAGGTGGAAGCTTTGTGGACTCTCATTGAACCTACCCAACAATTCTGCAAGGTATTATTGTCCCCAACTCTCAGAAGAAGACTAGAGAGATTATATAACCTATATAACCCACAAGGTCCTATAAGGCAATGGGCTGGAATGTAATCCTGGTTCTGATGGAAACTAAAGCTCATCTCCTTTCCACCCACATTGCCTCTCCAATATGGGAATTTTTGTACCCATCCAGCTCAGTGATGGGCTAATGCTGAGAGAAAATATTTGTAATTTATGACATGTAAACAATAGGCAACATTAATCAATAGCTGAAGCACCAGAGATTTTCCCTAGAATTGACTTAATAGATGACATCCCTTACAGAGATTATTCCATGCATGTGCCATACATTTCTAAATATTATATAATTCTCTTTATTGAAATGTACTATATCCTCATTTTGTCTATGAAGTTTTCTTTTAAGGAATCCTATTAAAAAGTCAGTTCTCAACTTTCTTTTTTGCCATTAAAAACGAGAGTGATAATACGTTTTAAAACTCCTATTTTTCAAACTCTGATCACTTCAACGTTTTGTGAAAAATGTCTAAGATCTTGAATTTTTCTTCAGCCATAGAGCCCACAATGGAACACTGACTAAAATTTTAGTTGTCCCTGGAAGAACATGGCATTTCTCACCATACATCCCTATAATGTGCCATATCTTTTGAAGTTACCAGTTGATCACAGTCTTGGTCTCTGCTGACCTAAATCCAGCCATAGGCTTCAATAAAGAGGGAGCTTTTGGCCTCTCATTTCACAGGAAAATATAGCAGTGAATCCTCTAAATTTAGATAAACAGATTCAAATTGTTCCCAAAGAAAAGTTACTAGAAAGGCTTTTCCTCCTGAGAGGCAGTGGAAGTCCATTGGAAGTCTGCCTGAAGCTTAGTATTTATTCTTAGACTGGTCTGAGAAAGGATTTGAGTAACCTAAATAAGAGATTAGGAAAGAGGTGTTGATAAGTAGAAGAAACATTCTTCACCTTTGCTACAGCAGATTCTATTTCCGAAGCTCACTTGCAAAAGGAAAAACCTATGGAACCTTCTTTTGCAGAAATGTGAAAATCAGGAAAAGGCCCTTGCTCAGCCAAGGCGGAGCACAGACTGTGAAGTGGCACAGACGCCTTTCCAAGGGCAGTACCACGTGTGCTTGTCCTTCTGGCACTGGGAACACAAGCCGGGCCAGCCACCTCTGCTGTCATGCCCGCAGAGCCAGCCTGTTGGGCAGGAAGAGCCTGGTGTTCCCTGGCACACTCAGAAGACATTTACCTTTCTCCTAAGAGAGGATGGTCCAGTGGACACTGGATGAATTAAATGGTCAACAGGCAGCAGTGCTTCTTAAGCTTCCAACACTTGCTTAAAGAAAACGATGTCTGTGTGCAGCCTCAGGAGACATTTACTTTCTCTTTAGAGGGGATGCTCCAGGGGAGACTTGTATCACATTGAATTCAACAAGCAATTATTGCGCGCTTACTGTATATCAGGCATGGTGTGAGACACTGGGGACAAAAGGATGAACAAGGTGCCCTCCTGCCCCGAACGGTCCCCAAACAAGCCCAAGAAACAGGCACAAATAAAGCAACTCTAAGACAACAGGAGCAGAATAGACTAGCGGATGAATACAGTTCTAATGGGAGGTGTGGAGAAGGCGAAGGGTGAAGAGGACAGTGCTGGGAGAGTGTCTCAGAAGTGGTCACACTTGAGCTGGGTTTCCTCCAAACTTCCAGCACCAGGAAGCAAATCCCAATCTTTCCTTCCAAAGCTCGCTGTTCTAAGAACCGGCAAAGGCTTGGAAAGAGCTACATTCTTTAAATACATAACGTCCTAATTAGTGGCTATCCTCCAAAGCCAAACAAAGCAGCCGGAGAGCAGACTTCAAAGCCACTCATCTGATGACAGACTAGGACACAGAATGGCTTGAAATGAGAATAAGCCCTGACTGAGCTACATTTTGCTAGCATTCCAATTATCACCGCTGCTGGCATGCCTAATTTATTCACTCAAAAGAGCCTTTTTCTCTTCGTCATCCCACAGCAAGATAAATCTTTCTTCGGTAGTCCCCAAAGGGAAATATTAACAAATTCAATAATTAAAAGATGCTTGTAAACTTGGCCCTGAAAACTGTCATTCTGTTTGAATTCAGTAAGAGGGCAAGTTCTTGCATCCAAGTCAAATATTTCCTAGCAGGGCCTAGCTTCCTCTAGGTCTAGAGGCCAACTTTATTTTTAAGCATGAGTTACTTAAACAAATGTTCATCCTTCAGAATGGAGTTAGAACCTAATAGTTGATTCTAGTTTAGGACAGTAAACTAAATTTCTATCCTGAGCTTTAATTTTCATTCATTCCAGCACTTAGGAAGCAACCATTATGTACACAGTAGAGATTCAAAAAGCTCCTTCCACCACTTTCAAGCCCTCTCATCTAACCCCATTTTTTTTTTTTAAAAGCTCGTTTGGGTTTTTCTTTTTTTTTTTTTTGAAATTCCCGTTCTTTTATTTATTTATTTATTTATGACTGTGTTGAGTCTTCGTTTCTGTGCGAGGGCTTTCTCTAGTTGTGGCAAGTGGGGGCCACTCTTCATCGCGGTGCGCGGGCCTCTCATCATTGCGGCCTCTCTTGTTGCGGAGCACAGGCTCCAGACGCGCAGGCTCAGTAATTGTGGCTCACGGGCCCAGTTGCTCCGTGGCATGTGGGATCTTCCCAGACCAGGGCTCGAACCCGTGTCCCCTGCATTGGCAGGCGGATTCTCAACCACTGCGCCACCAGGGAAGCCCCTAACCCCATTTTCATCACAGCACTTACCCTACCTGCCATTGTATTATACACTAGAACATAAGCTTCATGAGGACAGGAGCTTCAGACTGCTTTGATCACTGCTATAATCCCAGAGCCTAAAACTGCCTGGTGGAAAGTGTATTTGCTCAGTGAGACACTTGCTAGTTGACTCAGGTGAATGAATGAGCCAGGCATTGTGCAGTGCAGGGTAGTCAACTAAAGTCACAGAATGTAGTGGTAGCGCCATCATTTCTATATGGAAGGAGTTGATAGGGCTCAGTCTAGGGTTGGAAGGAATGGTTGTGCCTTAAAGCTGGTCTACACAGCAAGCACATTGTTTCTACTTAGATCATGTTGACTTGGAGTGATTTGGTGTGGAAAATAATGGAGATTTTGGAGGAGTAGCTAAATTCCTGCCACTAAATGGATAAACGAATAAAAGAATAAATGTGTTTGACTGAATGAATATCACAGTTTCTAAAATAACAATATGAGATCCTTTCCCTCAGAAAGTCACATTTAGTAGGGTAAACATGGTGGATGCAAAAGTGTTACAGAAGCCCCAGAAAATCAACAATGAAATGAGGAAGACAGATGAGGACGTCTGAACTGAGGCTTATAGAAGAGGGGGAATGTGCCAGTGTTGCCCATGTGCAAAATTCATCAGTAGTTCCCTCAAATGCACACAGAAACCGCCTCAACTTTGGGTAGCCTCTTTAGGTGAGACACAGGAACAGGAACTCTGAGCCAGGCCACCTGGGTTCACATCCTGGGCCTGCCACTTACTAAATGTGTGACCGACCTTGCTACCCCTCTAGATTAAGGCTAATAATACTCTTCCTACTTCAGAGGATTGATGTGAGAATTAACTGACTTAATAGATGTACTTAGAACAGGGCCTGTCATAGAGTAAATCAAATGATAGTTGTTTATCATTATTAATGGGATAACTATTATTATTGTTGATGTTACGAATAGAATAGTATGCCTAAGGATGAAATAAATTACCAGTTATGATTTAAAGGCAGTTCTAGTTTCCACCCTAGGCAATGAGGTCAACTGGGCCTCCAAATGAGGGCCCACAACCAGAGAGGGCCAATTTTAACAGTCCAGGTAAACCTTGCCTAAAACACACATAGCACAGCTTTTTATTTTTATTTTTTAATTTTTTAAAATTTTATTCTATATTTTTTTAATTGAGATACAGTTGATTTAACACAGCTTTTAATGTAGAGGGAAATCAAATTGAATTATTCATACATATACCTCATGAGCTTAGAAAAAAAGAGATATTACATAGAAGGGAGACTCCCAATGAAAATAAGGAATTATATTAGTTTATACCTTTCAGCCTAGACTCTACAACGTGCTTTGGCTGGAATTAAGATAATTTGGCACCTAAGCAACTGGCCAAGCAAAAGCTACTTTTAACATTTTGTCATTCTTTCTGCATTTAAGACCTTAAACGCTACTGTGAAATATTCGAAAATCACAGAAACTATTTTCTAAACCACTAGATGTAAAATGTCAAATTATGACTGTAAGCTTAACAGTGTTACCATTAACAACTTCCCTTTATGGAAAATAAATTTTAGGAAATCAGTAAAACTTTATAAGGCATTTATTTGTGTTTATACATCAAACATGCTTTTCACTCTTTTATTCACACAAAGCAACAAGTAAAAACTTGACCTTCATTAGTGCAGGTTTCAGTTTCTATGCTCAGAGATTTAGTTAAAATATCCCCAAGAAATGCTTTTAAAAGATAGAAGCCTATGAGATTGGGAGTCATTACACACCAAAATATGCTTTACTATACCAAGTTAAAAGTAAATTGGTTTCAAAAAAGCCAGGTATTCAAAAAATATAATCTCTTTTAAACTCATTAACCTTGCTCTGGCAGTTTGCTCTGCTTTTTCTATTTCTCGATGATATATTACTCTGTATAATTATTTTCATTTAATTAGTAACATTACGTTTGTTCATGTGAATCTTACATATTTTTCTGAAATATATCATGGTTTACCATACTGGCTCACATATAAATGTAGAATTGCATATAATAGTGGCCACTTATTTTTTATATCACAGAAATACATTTTCAAATAATTTCTGGAGAATTGTGCACTTCAAACCCATTCCTCTGGTTCCTTTCACTAAAACTCTCTTAAAATTCAATAAATTCGGGACTTCCCCGGTGGTGCAGTGGTTAAGAATCCGCCTGCCAATGCAAGGGACATGGATTCGAGCCCTGGTCCGGGAAGATCTCACATGCTGCAGGGCAGCGAAGCCCATGCACCACAACTACTGAGCCTGTGCTCTAGAGCCCGTGAGCCACAACTCCTGAGCCCGTGAGCCACAACTACTGAAGCCCGTGCGCCTAGAGCCCGTGCTCTGCAGCAAGAGAAGCCACCACAATGAGAAGCCCGCACACCACAACGAAGAGTAGCCCCCGCTCGCCACAACTAGAGAGCCCGTGCACAACAACGAAGACCCAATGCAGCCATAAATAAATAAATACATTTATATTTAAAAAACTATTCAATAAATTCCATTCATGGATTTCTCATTGAAATTGAGTTCCTAGGTCTCCTCCCTCAAGTATACTCTATGTTAGGGTCACACCACTGTTAAAACAGGTTGATTTGTGATTTATTTATAAGTTAAACTAAAGCCCTGAAAATAACTTTACACCTTTACTTGTCAATCATCATTAAATAAAAACAACTGGAAACCACTTGGGTTATCTTGGGCAACCTGCAAATGTCAGCTGACTTGGTTTAAAGCTGTGCTTTTCAAATCCCCTGGGGTCTTAGGAAGGTGGAGGGAGGACAAGCCAGGGTCTGTCCTGGTTCTTGGCCCTCCAAACCTCCCTTCAGCCAGAGCAGCTCCGAGCTCCAGTTTTCTCTCTCTTATTTGTACATGCCATCAGGTGAGTGTGTTTTAAAGATATTCCCCTGCTCGCTTGCTTGCTTTCTCTTTCTCTTTCTTTTTGTTTCTCCACCACCCCACCTTTCTTCTTTTTCTAGGAGTTATATCATGCGAATAAGCCCGTGCCTTCTCCTTCTGAGCAACTCAGTCCTAAGTCATCAGGTGCACCAGAGCAAGGGGGGGGGGGGTCTGTGCAGAGGAGCAGCCTGGTGGGGGGTGGAGGGGTCAGAGCCGGAGAGGAGAGTGTGTTGGGGAGGGTGGTGATGGGGTGAGGAGGGTAGGCAGCCTGGTGCAGTGAGTCAGAGCCCAAAGAGGGCAAGGTGTCCACATGAGGGGAGCAGCTTGGCATGGGTGGTCAGTCAGAGCCCAAGCAGAGAAGAGAGGTGCGTTGTTCATATCCCAAGCACGGTGAGGAGGGAGGACATTCACACAGGGGTAAGGCTTGGGGCCTGGTGTCCAAGCAGGATGAGAAGAGCGCTCAGGTCAGACATGGGAATGACCCAGTGAGGAGAGTCAGAGACCACACAGGGTGAAGTGTCCTTGTCTGTGGGTGGCTCAGAGTGGGATGTCAGCACTAGGCAGGGTGAGGAGGGCACCCCCGCAGAGAAGTGGTCCACTGTTGAACGCTGGAGCCCAGGTGTGGAGGGCATCCATATGTGAGGGCAGCCCAGAACGAGTTGTGAGAGACCAAACAGGGTGGGAAGGATGTTCGCACATGGGGCAAGGCTCAGCAGTGGCTGTTGGAGTGGGATACGGGGGCCATCGATGATAAAAGCAGCC
Source organism: Balaenoptera borealis (assembly GCF_965194805.1). NCBI lineage: Eukaryota > Metazoa > Chordata > Mammalia > Artiodactyla > Balaenopteridae > Balaenoptera > Balaenoptera borealis. Next base: position 40,847,013 of record NC_138876.1, read on the forward strand.
TGGTATGAAGTATCAGAGGCTGAGCGGGGTTACAGGGTATCCATGTGGGAGAGAGGCAGCTGTGATGATGAGATAGGTGACATACTGGGAGACTGATCAAATAATTTAAATATATTAAAGTTAATGAGACCCAGTCTTTCACTGTCCGAGAAGAGAGGAAACTCATAGTGTTAGAATTGGAGGTATCAATTCAGTATGAAGTCATGGATCTCCACATAGAGACAGATGTAGAAGTTTAGATGTAAGAGTGCGTGTGTATACACACACTAGATTTGTCCACTGAAAGGGCCTGGGACTGGTACATTCCCCAAAGCAACAAGTACAACTCATGCCCAAATCTTGGCTTCTAAGTATCACTCTCCACTAAAAGGGCTCTTTGGAGAAATGGCCAAATCCTGGGTTGGGGAAGGGAAAGTTGAAGATGAGTCTAGAACATCCTGTAGCAAAAAAGTTTAAAAGGGTTCAAATAGTGAAGATTTGTCAATAGGCCACAGAAGCCAGCTTGCCACTGGCCAAATTAGGGACTATTTGAGCATCAGAATAAATTATGATAATAATGGGTAATAAAGTATGGTCCCTGGGCCAGTAACAACAGCATCGCCTGGAAATTTGTTAGAAATGCAAATTCTTGGGTCCCACTCCAGACCTACAGAATCAGGAACTCTGGAGACAGGGCCCAGCAGTCTATGTTTTAATAAGCCCTCCATAGGATTCTCATGCACACTCAAGTTTGAGAACCGCTTAAGTAGGAAACCATGAGTCCATAAAAGAAATAAATGAAAGTTTGATGAGGAATACAGTATCTATATGATAGATCTTCAAGTACCCTAATGTGACATATTGAAATTGAGCACCACCTGGTAAGATGTGATGATGTTTATGGAGTAAAAAGTTTGCCAAAGTAACTCTGGAATTTTCGTTTCTTCAAGTCATTAGGATATTCCTATAAGAAAGCATGATCTACGGACTTCCCTGTTGGTCCAATGGGTAGGATGCCGCACTCCCAATGCAGGGGGCCCGGGTTCAATCCCTGGTCGGGGAACTAGATCCCGCATGCATGCCGCAACTAAAAAGGATCCCACATGCCGCAATGAAGATCCCACGTGCCACAACTAAGACCCGGCACAGCCTAAATAAATAAAAGCATGATCTAGATAAAAAAGTCTAGACTTTACAATTTTACCCTATTACTTTTTTAACAGTTTATCTTAAGTCAGAATAGTTTGAGTCATTCTTTCTGACAGTAACTTGGACTTCAAAGCAAAATTATACGAAGTCAGCTGCCAGCAACAATAAACCATGTCTTCAGCGTATGAAAGAATGTTTGTTTTCTGAGCCTGCCTGCAGTATATCCAATAGTTTTACCCTACTGACTTGAAAGAAAAGGCTAATGCAAACATATTGCTGTTTTACTTGACTGGAAATTCGCTAAAGAATTCTAATGAATTATCTAATTCATTAGGAAATAGCTCCCAACTCTAATTCTGGGGAAATATTAAGGATAAGTTTCTGTGTATCAGTAACCAAGAGTCCTCATCACACTCAAGAGTTAGAAGGAAACACAGGAGTAAATCTTCATGATCTTGAGTTAGGCATTATCTAGTGTCTTAGATATGACACTAAAAGCACAATCAACAAAAAATTAATAAATTGGACTTCATCAAAATTAAACTTTTGTGCTTCAAACAATACCATCAAGAAAGTGAAAAGACGATTCACAGAATGAGGGAAAATATTTGCAAATCAATTATCTGATAAAGTCTTATATCCAGATTATATAACTCTTACAACTCAATGACAAAAAAACACCTAATTTAAAAGTCAGCAAAGGATCATTAACAGACACATCGCCAAAAAAGACATGTAAATGGCCAATAAGCACATGAAAAGGTCGTCAACGTCATTAGCCATTAGGAAAATGCAAATCAAAACCATGGGATACTTCACAAGCTATAATCAAAGACAATAAGTGTTGGGGAAGATGTGGAGAAATTGGCTACATTGATGGTGGGAAAGTAAAATGGTACAGCCACTTTGGAAAACAGTTTGGCAGTTCCTCAAAAGGTTAAACATTGAGGTAACATGTAAGCGACTGCTCCATTTCTAGGTATGTACTCAAGAGAAATAAAAACATGTCTACGCAAAAACCTGTACACAAATGTTTGTCACAAGATTATTCACAATAGCCCAAAGGTGGAAACAACCCAAATGTCAACTGATAAATCAATAAACTGTAGGTCATCCATACAATATTAATTGGCAACAAAAAGGAGTAAGTACTCATGCATGATACAACATGAACCTTAAAAACATACTAAGTGAAAAAAAGCAGGTCACCAAAGACCACATAATGTATGACTTCATTTGTCAAATGTCCAGATAAGGCAAATCTATAGACAGAAAGTAGATTAGTGGTTGCCTAGGGCTAGGGGATTGGGGAGTGGTTGCTAATGAGTGCAGGGCTACTTCTGAAGTGATGACAATGTTTTGGAAACAGTGGTGATGGTTTCAAGAATATACCAAAGCCATTGAATTGTATAATTTTATCTTATTTTCTTAATTGTATACCTTAAATGGGTGAACTGTATGGTAAGTGAATTATATCTCAATAAAGCTAAAAATAAAGAAGAGTAAAGCATATTATTTCCTCTAAACATTAAGCTGACAGGAGCAAAATCTGTTTAAAGTGATACTGACTACTCCTTTTTTCTTGATAAACTGTTAGATAATACCATCAAAGCTTTACAGCAATCATTTTAACTAACATAATTAAATATAACAATGGTTTGGATGGTGAAGATCATGTTAGCAATATTATCAACCAACTTCCTCAACCTTTCTATTACTGATCAATTAAAAAGAGGATTATCAAGCCAAGCAATTCTACCTTTGCCAATTTCTGTTTTTGCCAAATACTACATTTAGAGTGGATGCAAAGAGCAATACTGTTGGTTAAATGGCTTAAAATTCTACTTTCTAGAGTTGAAATTTGGTATACTAAGTGTACTGTTGCAAAGAAATTTTTCAATTACTTCAGATGCCAAATACAAAGTAATTTTTAAGAAATTTACTTTAAGAGAATGCCATTGACAATAACCTTTATAGAAATGACCCTTAAAAAGTTTAAAACAACCAACACCAATATTATGGAGCCTAACATAACAGATACTTAATAAATGTTGAATGAATTGAAAATAATTTAGCTCTTAAATAAAAACTTTAAAGTTACTATCAATAAAATAAACACTGTTTCAGGTATTTTCATCCTAGACTTTACTATTCAATTTTATTTATCTTCTAATGTATAGCAATCACGTGGATTTGTAGATAATTGCTACTATACTGTATAAAGCTACAACATATATTTGAGAACAAATTAGCATATCCAAGAGAAAGATTACAGCTCAAGTACATTTTTGAATGTTTCAAAAATCATAGGTATACAATTCAGTACTACCCATTTATAAGAATTTCAGGGACTTCCCAGCACAGTGGTTAAGACTCTGTGCTTCCACTGCAGGGGGCACAGGTTCGATCCCTAGTTGGGGAACTAAGATCTCACATGCTGCATGCAGTGCGGCCAAAAAAAAGAAAAAAATTTCAGCATAAAAGTGACAAAGATATATAAACAAATGACTTTATATAAAACTGGCCATTGTAGGCACTTGACCCAAAGGCATGAATTCCTGTATTAAGGTGTATTCAATTTAATATTTTTCCTTGGCATCTACAAATTTTTACTTCCTTTATGCCAATAGTTACCAATTTGGTTAATGTACTGGGGGTCCAGTACAGTCCAAGTAAATTTCATTCAAGAGAACAGCATGAGAAATTGGCACCACAATCATTTCAGGTTCATATATAAGATTTATAAAAGCTTTAAAAATTACAGAAAAAATTCTGGAAGAAAACGCAGCTTGGACTCTATTTGCAGGTAAACTCCATGAAAAAGAGGCAATTTCTGTTCACTGCTCTACTCCTAGTGCCCAGAACAATGCCTGGCACGTAGAAGGCACTCACAGCTGTTGAAATGAGGTAAAATATGCATAACATCTCCATTAACCTTAGCAAGGGGTAAAAAATCTTCAAGTCACAATATGCACAGAAGGTAAGTTGTAAAATATTTTTTATTGTAAAAACAGAGTCAATAGAGGTTGACAACATAAATGTCATCTCAGAACATTTCCCCTTGGTTCCTGAATTTGCTAGGTTCCTATGTACGAGCAAGTCTCCATTAGCACTTCTCAGATTTCATGGTCCTTTTTGGATATGTTTATTGATTATATGTAAATATTGCTTAGAAACAAAAGTCCATATGATATTAAAACAACAACAAAAAAAAAACCTGTTGTGCCTTTCTTTCACATTTCCTACAGGGAGATCGATGTATCTCAGGTGCTTGCACAATTTAAAAGTAAAGCTAGTGCCTTCACCAAACCAAAGAATCCTCCATCACAAGTTATTAAATCAAACCTCTCATGACATTTGCAATATCCAGATTTAAAGATTTTAAAACAAAAGAATTTAGAATTTAAAACAAACTTCAGACTGATTTTTCATATTTGAAAGACTATAGTTATTTGCAGCATACAAATGGAGAGTAGTGCAAAATGCATCAAGTTTTATATGATAAGTATTCTTTCAACCTAATGGCTGCCTCAAAAGCAAAGAGTGAAAAATTACCTCTTCTTAAAAGCAATCTAGACTGACTCAATAAAGTTCACAATTTAGAAAGATCAATTGCTACTCTATTTCCATAGATAGCAAAATGATTTCAGAAACAGATTAAACATACAACTGTTTTACAAAAATAGAAATATTGTTTGGGACTTTACAAAACTTTATAAAATATAACACTATATTTGTAAATTCAAGATAGTTTCACACTGAAATAGAAAATACTTCCACAGATATGAAGTCTAGTCAAACTTAACTGGTCTCTCTTGACCATTCTCATATATTATTTCTTCCAAATCTTCAACCTAAGTAGATCTGTGCTCTAGCATGAGATTTTTTTTAAAGAGACTGTTTAATTTCAAGAAGTTGTATAAGATTTTTCATTCTAGAAACAATGTTAAAGCAGATGAATTTATACCTAAAAATATGTCTTACTAAAAGTAGCAATAATGCAATGACAATTTGTATTTGATAAATTTCAAACCAAATTCCTCAGAATGACAATAATTTGGTACCTACAAAAAGTAAAAATATACAGTAATCACAACTATTTTATGGAAAAATATTTATTCATATAGAATAAAGAACCTCTAAATTTAGTTATTTGTAGCTGTCAAATGAGAAGTATTTTCTAATTACACCCATTTATAACATTCATTTTACACCTCAAAGAGCACCAGTGTATTTTTAAAACAAACTAAAAAGTGAGAAGGGGCTTATTACATGCAACAGTGTTATTATGATAAGGCACCACCTGGTATACGAAAAAGCCAAACAAAGTATTTCCAAAGCATGTATTTCTGTTACTGGTGTCTTAACCTTTAGATAGGATGGTTAGAAAAAAGCGAATAACATTATTAACTGACCACATCATACTCCTTTTTCCATCATTCTTTGCTTTTAGTTTTTCCATATAACAGAACATATACTAAACAACAGTGTAGTACATATGTTAAATAAACATCTTTTCCCAACCATTCAAGAAAATAGTCTAGAATTAAAACAAGAATAAGAAACCAAAACTTTATCTGATATATTGGCAACAGTCTATCCCTGTAGAAGAACAGGGAGCTGGGGGAGGTGAGCAGAGTGGCAGCAGCAGTTGGGGTTGGGGGATGGTAACAGGACCTATTTTCTATAGAATATATTGAGGCACATAGGTTATAAGTTTCTCAGGCAAATTCATGGCTAGAGCAAAACTGACAGAAAGCTCAGGATTTTACATTCCCCCCAGAGCTGATTTCTCAGATAGTCACATCCGATTAAATATTTCAAAATATGCCCTTAGTCACTGCTATCATCATCGTCATCATCGTCAGATACATCATTTAAAGGAGATTTCAATGACTGACTATAAGAGTCCGATCTAGTAGGCTGGCACGTGGCCATGTCCCCAGTAGAAAGCAGGTCATAGCAGAAGTCACAAATCCTCACAGGCTTAGAGGACTGGCTGGGAAGAAGAAATCTCTTTTCAGAGCAGGGCCCACAGACAACAAAACCACATTTGCGGCAGTGGTGACGACGATTAACAGGTGTGAATTTTGCTCTCTGGCAGCGCATACACACAGTTGCCTCAGAGTCAGGAACCCAGACAGCAGCATGTTCATTACTGGGTGTCTTCCCACTTTTGGAGAGTAAATCAGTAACACATTTATTTATGTGATTCATCCATTCCGATTTCTCAGTGGCAGTGGCAGCATAAACTGCAAACGATTTAGTTGGTGTCTTGATCAGCCATCCATTCCTCAAGTCTCCCTCATCTTTGATAGAATCAATTGTGACATTTTCCAGGGGAATAATATGTTGTTTGTTATATTTTTTCTTCTGGATGACAATATTGCCATATACAAGAATATCATTAAATAAGAAAAACTGCCTTGCTTTAGGCTTTTTTCTGCACAACTTAGTCAATACTCCTTCTCCAATAAGAACCCGTCCAGGTATAGTTAAGGGTTGGCCAGCTGCTCCAAAACAGTTTTCTACTATATTTATACGTCTAGTATTTGCTTCACTGTTTGCCAAGCGATCCACCATCTTTTGCTAATAGCCTTTAAAAAAAGAGAGAGAGAAATTAGCTCATAGAAATTATAAATTCATATAAGTTAAAAAAATTATACAATCTGAATTTAATCTAACAAATCATTACTTCTACCCAAAGGCAAAATTCCCCAATTGTTTCCCTCTAAGATAATCACTAAGTATACCAAAAGAGCTAACATCTCCCAATTTTTATAATCATCAAAAACACGTATTAACCATCTCCATATAGTATCATTAGCAGGTATTTATAATAGTATAAACTTCTTACAGACATAAAACAACAAATAATTAGAAAATGAATATAAGCCATCAGCTTCATGAAACTTAATCTCTGAGGAATTCTGAACAAGAGGGCCAAATATTATATAAGAGAAACAACTATGATTTTTCCAGTCGGCTCTCTTACCATTGAGCTAAAGCCTCAATCCTCTCACCTGGATTACCAGAATGGTTTCCCAACACACCTCACTGCCTTAGGTCTTGCCCCTTAAATCAATCTTCAGGCAGTGATCTCTCAAATGCAAATTTGACCATACCATTACTCAAAATTATTCCCCTTAACCTATAAAATGCAGAATCTTTAACATGGCATTTAAGGCCCTTCATTATCTGCTTCTTGCTCATCTTCCCAGACTCATCATAAGTCACTCTTTACCTCAAATGTTATGTTCTAAGAAAACCCTACCACTTGTAGTCCATTTCAACCATACACATCTTCTCTCATGCTCTTGCATCCTTTACTACTTACTACCCTCAGCTGACTCTTATCATCCTTCAAGACTCAGTTTAGTTTATCATACCTACTCCAAGAAGTCTTCCTTAAACTCTGTTAGACTAAACACCTTCCTCTGTGCTCTTCATATTCCCTGTACCTTCTGGACTCACTCTTACCAAAGGATTGAAATCTGTCTTCTCCACAGGCTGCAATGGAACCCAAAAGGCAGAGACCATCTGATATCTATCTTTGAAACGCACACTGCCTGGCATAGTCAAAGTGCTCAAAAATGTTGACAAGAACATCTTGGCGATGTGCAAAAAACCCACATTAACCTAGTCTTAAATGATCGAAGATTTAATCTCTAGATCCAATATTGACTTCACTCAAGTCCCAGAGTTGTGCCTATTTCAGACCACTAACCTAACAATACCACACTATAACCAAATCACATTAGAAAGGAGAGGAGCATTTAAAGAGTGAGAGCATAGTTAAGTTCCAGTATTCAGCTCACAAACTGATGACACTGTAACCCTTCTTGGCCTCCATTATAAAGGATATGACAATTCTGATTATTCCTGAATTCTGTCTCTCCCCTAATCCTGGGTCCTTATAAAGCCCTCTTGCCTTCCACAAGGGTGGACTCTGCCCTGAAAGTTGTTCCCAAAAATGAATATGACAACACATGGCTTCAAACTGTGATGGCCTCTCTTTCTAATTAGGGCAAATCTGCCAGCCAATTAAAAGTCTACTGCCCTATGCACAAGTGCATCACAGAAGAGAAAATAAAAAAAGTAAACATGAAAAGAGGCTCAACCTCATTCATAATTAAATAAATGAATAAAACATTAGGATATGTTTTCATTCATCAGATTAACAAAAATTTTAAAAATTTCTTAAGATGCAGTAATACTGAAGATATAGGGAAACAGGTACCCTCACACACTATAGAAAATATGTGTACCCACTGACCCAGGCACTCAAAAGATATGTACAAGTATATTCAACGCAGCACTGTTTGTAACAGAAAAAAACACTGGAAAAGCTCCAAATGTTCATCAAGAGGAACTGGTTGAACAATTTATGATACACCCTTAATAATATGCTAGATATCTGTTAAGAATGTGATAGATCTAAATACAGTGATATGGGAAAATGCTCAAAATATTGATATCTAGGTGGGGAGAGTTGAACGTAATGATCTCATTTTTGTTTCAAATATATACCAAATTTCATCAAATCTAAGATGCTATTGATTTTAAGACACAGCCTCATTTTATGTGCTACTGAGAAAGAAAAATGCTGCCAATTAAATCATGGCAAACTCTTGATTATACGACATCCCAATTTTAGAGACATAAAATACAGTAAAACACGTTCATCTTTAGACTCAATGAAATATGGTATAAGCGCATAATATTAGACACTATTAAGTATGTAAAATTAGAAAACTATATACCATAATACCAATAATGGTTATTTATCTCTGGGAAGTACAATTATGGATAATCTTTCATACTTTACATGATAGTCAAACATTCAACAAGTGTTTGTTAGGCACTGATCTGGGTACAGGAAAAAATAATAAACAACACAGGCAAGGTCCCTGCTCTTCAAGGCTTACATCCTAGTTGGCGAGAAGGCAAAAAGAAAAAAAAATCAAGACCCAAGTAATAATTAACATTGTAATTTTTTAAAGTGATTTTTTAAAAAATCCACTGGGACTACTCAGTCTACTCAGACTGGATGGTCAGGGTATCTAAAGTGGTATCTTTTCAGCTGATAGGGCAGAACTAGATATGCATACCTGAGGGACGAGGATGAGGGAGAATATTCCAGACAAAAGGAATAACTACAAAGGTCCTAAGGCAAGAAAGAGGTTGGCACCTGTGGAAAACTGAAAGTATCTATTTATTCCCAGCTGAATCAATTACTGATTCTACTCATTATACAGTTATTAATCAGCTCATATACAATGCAAACAGGTTTCCTATTATTGCTAATACTGGAATTAATACCACCACAAATTTGTGCAGTGCTTTTCACATTTATTATCTTCTGATTTTAACTGTCTCAAACTGCTGTGAAGTTTTTATCTCCCAAAGAAGGATCTAGTACTATTAGCTGAAATGTGAGCTGAAGGAGAAACTAAGGCACAAATAGAGAGATTCAGGCAAAACAGCCTGGAATTAACTCTACTCACTGGGAGCCCAAGCAAGAGCTGAGCACTTCACATGTTATTACTGTATTTCCTACCCAGGGCAACCTTATGATAGATATGCACTATTAGCTCCAGTTTATAGATGAGCAAACTGACATAAAGGAGTTAAGTACCATGCCCAAGGCTGTCACAGAACTGAGGCTCAAAGCTGATTCCTCCGCGCTGTTACCAGTGTATCATGGCACACTGATTATTCCTTAAGGCTCCACTGACTCTATAAGAACTAAGAAAGCTATTGCTAACCTCTGGACCTTCACCGCAAACCTTAAAAATACTGAAGATAAAAGAATACTAATTTGAGCAAATAACCTGAAAGGATAGGTCATCATGATTTAAGGGAGAAGGGAGAAGGGAGATTATCGAAAATGAAATCAAAGTACCACCATTAGCTGGATTACTTCCAGATACCCCAAAGCAAGGCTCTTAATAAACTGTATTTAAGGCATTACCCTTTAGCCCAAGGCCTAAACAGGACCCTTTACCTTCCTCCAAAGTCCAAATCCAAATCTACTACCTGTACAGTGAGGTGCCCCAAGCAGTAAGAACTCTCAAAGACTTTTGTGAGAGTATTAGAATACAAGAATACCGGGGCTAGCCAAGGAGTGAGTCCCTTGCATATCTGCATGAAAAGAAGCAGAAGACAACTATAAAATGTGGCCCAATTGGACTTCTGTCTACTTTTCTTAGGAAGGAATATCAGTGAATACAGTAAGAGCTAGGAAGAATGCTTCCCCATCTTCTGGCAGAGATGACTTCTTTAGGATAGATTCCAAGAAGTAAAATTACTGGGTCAAAAGGCACTAATGTTTAAAGCTCTTGCTACCTTTTACAAAATTTCCATTCTGAAAGGTTAACACCAATTTACCAAGTAGCACCATGACTATCTCCATCCCATCTTGTTTCACACAGAATATTTTTCTTTAAAAATTTCAGCAAATAGAGTAGATTTTTTTAAATGGTATCTCATTTTATTCATTTTTTTACTTCTCTTTTATTCATTATGTTTATTTATTCAATAACTTTATTGAACACTTTCTGAACTCCAGACATTATCCTTTTCCTCTCAGAGCTCAGAGTATAATGAGGGAGAAACACAATAAGTAAATAAACCAATAGGTGATTCCAAAAGGTGAAGTGCAATGAAGGAAATCAGCAGTGTGCCAAGATATAGGGAAAAACTCATTTACTGAGTAGTTCAAAAAGACTGCACTGAGGTGGTGCTCCACACTGGGTCTTAAAGGATGAGGAGTCAGCCTTGCAAAGGAACTAATACTATGGACAAAGGTCCTAAAACAGGAAAGAACAGTACTTTCAATTTAACTGAATATTTTATTTCATAGCTACCTCTTGAGACCAGCTACTTTCTAATGTGTTTACTAACTTGTATTTCTACACTCATATATTTAGAGGTTATTAATCTATATGAGTATATTACACATAAAGTCTACTAACCCATTTATTTCATTGCTTTTCCTAGTATATTAAGCTGTAACTTTGTTTATGGTGTTTGACACAAAGGGAGTTTTATTTCTTAAGTAGTTACACTTACAGATATTTTCCTTTGTGATTTTTTCCCATGACTGACTCCTAAGCTTCCCTTATCCAGTTATCGGATGCACCTATTTATTATTCTCTATGGTTTATGTTTTACATTTAATTCTTTTACCCACCTGAAATTTATTCTGTCATAGGTAAAAACCCTTTTTCATTTTCAAATATTTGCATTCTAAAGGAGCTAACTGATCCAGAATCACCAAATACTGTGTGACCTCAGATTTCCTCACTTATAAATGGAAATAATAATAGCAGCTATATCGGGGGAGGATTAAATGAGATAATGCATACAAAATGTTCAGCAAGTAGTCCACATGTGGTAGCTATTATTTACTAGTATTAATAATCTAATCTACTGCTTTATGACACTCTATTATATTAAATTTTTATATAGTATTATAACACTGCTTCTGGGCTGTCTGGCCTAATCCATTAACCTGTTTTATAATTCTTTTGTCAGTACCATGCACCTGGTAAAACTAGTCTAGACTTTGGTTAATGTAATAATAAAACTGAAAAATGGTGCAATAGTGGTGATTTTTTTTATCACTGCATCATCCGTCCAGGCAATTACATCACTTCTATTTTCTTCTTTTTGGTTAAATAATTCCTAAGATAATAAAATAGTAAAATGCTTCAAGATACAGGAAAAACAAGATCACTCACTAAAATCCTATATCTTAGATTTATACATGTCCAACGAACCCATACGGTAATAACAAGCTATGTTTTTTAATACGTAAATTTCCTTTTGGTTTCGAAAATCTCTAAGAAATAATAAAATTTAAAAAATGTCAATCACTACAAATAATTAGAACTGCTTAAAATATCAATAGAGGGCTTCCCTGGTGGCGCAGTGGTTGAGAATCTGCCTGCTAATGCAGGGGACACGGGTTCGAGCCCTGGTCTGGGAGGATCCCACATGCCGCGGAGCAACTAGGCCCGTGAGCCACAACGACTGAGCCTGCGCGTCTGGAGCCTGTGCTCCACAACAAGAGAGGCCGCGATAGTGAGAGGCCCGCGCACCGCGATGAAGAGTGGCCCCCCCGCTTGCCACAACTAGAGAAAGCCCTCACAGAAACGAAGACGCAACACAGCCAAAAATAAATAAATTAATTAATTTAAAAAAAATCAATAGAAACTCAAAATACAAAACTGAGACCAATAGGTTGTGATGATAGATATTAAAGGTTAAGAAATACTGATATCTAGATCCCTCCCCGCAGGATGTTCTGATTTTACTGGTCTGGTCTGGGTACTGGGACACTTTAAGTTCCTCAGGTAATTCCACTGTGCAGCTAAGGTTTAGAACCATTTCCAATTACAATAAATAAATGAAAAAAATAGAGACCAAATCCACTGAAATTTTGGTGAATTCATATGTTCCTAGCAGGTTGATACTATCTCTTCCCAAGGTTTTAAATCTTGTTTAATGGCCCAGTAATTTTGTACATTTCTTCTCACAAGATTGTTACATTACTTAGATTCTCAAGTATCTCATACTTCTTGTTGCTATTTTGAATCTAGTCTCTTTTCCACATTGTATTTTCTAATTCATTACTACTACTGATAAGAAAACTACTAATATATCTGTTAGTTTCATTCCCCATCCAGCCACTGCAGAGAACTGTACACATCCAACAGCTTTCCAACTGATTTTCTGTCTTCTTTTCCAACAAAAGGTGTCTGGCAGCCTTAATTCACAGTTTAAAATGTAAGAACCACAGGAAAAGCATACTAAAAACAAAACAAAGAAACCCTCTTAACTTTTATAAAGACAGCTTTATATACCAATTTTAAAAAATTAAACCATCCAAGCTTCAAGTTATCTCCTTCACAACTGTAGACAAGAACTACATTTGCATCGTCCAAGTTCCACACGAGTCTTTTGGTAACATCTTGTTTCTAAAGTTAATATGTTCTTCAATGGAGTGTATACCACCTGTTAAAAATGTAATACTAGAAGAGGCAAAAACTCTTCTTTAAAAAAAGAGTCAGAATGCTATTTACAATTGAGAAGACAGCCCAACTGTCACAGAATACTATGGCCCAGTTCTTCTTACTGAAAACCAATACTTCTATCTCATCCCTGCAGGTGAGTTTAAAACAAAAAAATCACCTAATTAATTTCTTACACGTACCCAAGACATCTGATATCAGTGAGCTTCAGTATTCAACTGTGCATTATACTGGAAAAAAACAATAAACTATGAACCAAAAGACCTGGATTCTAATCTCAGCTCTGGCACAAAATAAGAGATTTCACACAAGCTACCTAACTGCTCTACACACACACACACACACACACACACACACACACACACACACACACACACACACACACACACACACACACACACACACACACACACACCAGCTACCACCTTGAATAAAATAATCTGCAAAGCCCTTTCTTGTCTTTAAAATAATGAACTCTGATAGTAGATGGGCCATACTTCTGGTTTACTAAGACTAAAAATTAATTTTTAATCAAACTTTTGACTATGTGTTAATATCAACTGAGATTTCAAAATATGTGTTACTGCTGAATTAAGACTACAGAAACTGTAAAAGGAAAAAAAGGAGAGACAAACAAGAAAGTGGGGAAAAAAGAGATTTTTTTAAAAAGCAGCAAGAAACTATCAGAGGTACATCCTCCCTGGGCAAATGTGTAGGTATTAGAACTACCCCTCTCTCCTAATGCACCTAAGTCAAATGAACAATTATTCTAAGCACCTACCATATGCAAAGGACAGAGCAGTTTTTACTTTCAAAAGTTCTATAATTTAGTAAGCATAATAATAATCAGGAAATTCTAGGAAATTCTAAAGACTTTCAGTAAACTACTAGGATAATAAAGCAAAGAAGAAATACTTGAACATTTAGCAAATTACATTTGGAATTTTAGTAAATTTTACTGATTCTATCAATAAGAAGGGACAGTTTTTCCCTCCCCTTTCCACTAGCATTTCTGCCTCTGTGGCAAACCAATTATACAATATGTATTGCAGAAATTAGTAGTGATCAAGGAAACATTCATTTCTTAGGTAAGAAAAAAGGAACAACCTTTTATATTAATTTTAAACTCATAAAGGTGGATTGATATGAACTGAAACTTCTAAACTTTGAATCATATTTACAGAGAACCATAGTAATTTGTTTTAAATCTCTTGTAGGCACTAAATTTGCCTATTACTGAAAAGTAGACTCAAATGCACTACACTACAGGCTTAACCAAGAAAGGAAAAAGAAAAAGCATTTACTCAACACCTACATGTGCTAGGCACGTCCACATTTTTCTATTTCATTTAATAATCTCAATTTTGTTAAAACGGATAATCATATCCATTTTACAAAAAAGTAAATTGAGTCATGGACTAGTTAAGGAATTTTCCCAGTCGCACAGTCAGTTTTTGTAAAAAATGCATGTTCTTTCCATTATACTTTGCTACCTTCAGAAATAAATATTCCAGAAATATTTCACTCATGTGGACCTTATTAGCTATTTGGAGAAAGCCACTGATGACACAAAAATCTTAAAACACATGGTAATAAGTAGAACGTATGCTGAAAATAATTCTTCAAACACTAAAAGGAAGTGAAAAGTAAAGCAATGACTAATTTAGGGTGTAAGTAAAGGCAGTTTCAAATAGGTTAGGCTTGATAGAGAAACTCACCATGGTATACAAAGAATGGCTACGCCACAGTTGAAGATTTTTAAAAATTAATTTAGAAAGCCAGAACAGTCACATTGGGAGTTAAAAAAAGGTCTTTAGAAAGGGAAAGAATACGGACCTCAAGCTTGAAACAAGTCCTCTAGTCTTCAGCATTTAAACCATAACACACAAGGCAAGATTAATATACTTTAACTACAGCTATGCTCAGGTAACTCTCTATTCAACAACCAAAGGTTCCCTGGCCAACTGAACTATTCCAAAATCCTTAACCTGGTATTCAAAGCCCTTCAGTCAAGCCCCAGCCTGCCCAGTCTATCTTTTCAGTTTTACCTCTTTCTGTATGTTCTCTTTGTTACAGTCAAACCAGACTACTAGCTATTCCCAGGTTATGCTCTGAGCTTCCTCTCCTCTACCTGAGCTCAGTATGCCCTTCCCCACTTGCTGTTCTGAAATCTTACCAGTCAGTTCAGTAACCTCATAGCCACATATTGTTTACGTTTAAATCCTCATACCATTTACCTGTACCATTTATGGCACTTATATTCTATTATGTTGTTTTTGTTTTTGTTTTTGTTTTTTTGGCTGCATTGGGTCTTCGTTGCTGCACACGGGCATTTTCTAGTTGGAGGCTACCCTTCGCTGTGGTGCGCAGGCTTCTCTTGTTGTGGAGCACGGGCTCTAGGCGCGTGGGCTTCAGTAGTTGTGGCACGCAGGCTTCAGTAGTTGTGGCGGATGGGCTTAGTTGCTCTGCGGCATGTGGGATCTTCCCAGACCAGGGCTCGAACCCGTGTCCCCTGCATTGGCAGGCGGATTCTTAACCACTTGCCACCAGGGAAGCCCTCTATTACGTTTTATAAAGACTTGTATACCTGCTTATTCCCAACAGATTTGGAGGTTCCTGAAAAAAGGAAGATCATTTCCTACAACTTTGTATTCCCAATAGCACCTACAAAATTGCTTGCATATACATGCCATCACTGTGCACTGAGCAGTTAAAAGCAGCAGCAGCTTCTTGACCTAGAGTTTTATGAAAACCAAAGACTTCATTTTTGACATCCATAGTACTAATTTTCACACAAAACAGGAACCACACCCTTCACTAGGCCCACAGATTTTAAATTTACAAGCAAATGTTCTCGTCTATTTAACTATAGTATCTAACTGTGAATTCTAAGTATTGAGCATAGCAGATCCTGTTTTTAAAATCTCAATCTCAAGATAATATATAAAAATGATTTCTTCTCTTGCCGAAAAGCACAGCTGTTTAGTTAGCAAATAAAAAATGATGGTGTATGCGTATTTTCATCATCAACAATATTCAGATAAAAAAGTCATCAATTCAAAAAGTATTTGTACAGGGGCAGCTGTACAGTGCTGACAGCTGTTAAATCATTGTATAATATTTGAAAAATAAAGCTGGTACCCATCACATCCCTAACAAATTTTCTTTAGTATTTTTCAAAGCAGTTACAATCTACTCACTACGTTCAAGACTTTATGCTTTGCGTTAAAGGGAAAACAAGAATGAACCAGACACTGGGAATTAAGACATGTTCCCACAAGGTTTTAATAAAAAGCACAATGAAATAAATACTATAATAAAAACGTTAAAGCGGTAAGGAAGAACGCAGCAGTTGAACACTTGAAACAGGTTCTGAAAAATACACTGAAAAAAACACTGAAAACAGGTTGTGAACTTCAAGAGGCAAAAACATGATACGTAAAGGCATAAAGCTCTGCAAGGAAAAATGTGTTTTTAAAAAGTTACATGTACAGCTGCGGAAGAGGCTGGAGAAGAGATATTTAGTAGAAAAACAGGCGAGAAAAAAATAAGACGAGATCTTCTTGGTTCCTGAGAGTTCTTTTTGAAGCTCTGGGAAGGAGTGGCCTGATTTGATCTGGATTCTTCTAAGATAACTGTGGAAACAGTGAAAGATTTCAGGAGGGAGAGACTGAAAGGACCCAGTTGAAAAATTACTGCAAAAGTAAAAGGGAAACTTGGTGAGAGTCTGAAGTTTGCAACAGGAAAAGAAAGAATCGGTAATGTTCAGGATTGCCATAACTAAACTAGATGTGGAAGAGTAAAATTGAAATTAAATCCCTGGGTTTTTAGTCTAAGCAATATGGAAGCTAGTAAAATCAATAATTTTCAATGAATTTCAAGTAGCAAACATTTACTGACTACTTACTCTGTGCAAAGATAGAAGTACTCAAAACTAACAATCTTTGTGAAGGAGGACAGCCATATATCCGAGTTTATATACACAAGTATATATAATTCATGTATTATACATTAGGGTGTGTTTCTATAGGAAAGAGGATAATGGAAGTAACTGATAAGGAAGGAAACACAAAACAAAACAAGAAAGTGTTTGGTACTCATACAGTATGCTATGAACTGAGGAATATGATTACCTCAATCTGTGCACTCAAAATCTTAAGGAGCAGAGGAGAAACAAACCAAAAACATAAATTTTTTTTTAACTAAAAAAATAAAAAGAGTGATGAATAAGACCAAAGAGTGTAGTTGGGAGGTAATTTTGACCAGGGGGAATATTTAGGAACAACTCTTAAATGACTAGAAATTCAAGCTGGGCCTTAGAGCAAGAGTAGTAGGTCAAACTATTTAGGGGTGAGGGAGAGAGAAAGGAGATGATGGTGTACAAATACAATATATTCCCCAGAGAGGAGATAATTGAGTCCAGGCTGAAGGAGGTAGGGCCTGGAGAATGTATAGTGGTAAACTAGAAACCTGGCAAGATAGGGAAGAGCCAAAATGCAGAGGAAAGTAAGCATCACACTGAACAGTTTAGACTTTATTGTACAGGCAATGGGAAGACCAAGGAAAATAGGAAAATATTAATAAGTACACAGAAGCAGAACACAGGATGAACTAGAGAGACTACCAAAGAAGCAAAACTGAAGGCAAAAAAAGCAGGAGTGTATTACAGTAGTCTCTAAGTGAGAGGTAACAAAAGCCTAAGCCACAAATTTGACAGCAGAAATAAAAAGGGGAAGATGGAAGTAAGAGAGATTACTGAGGTAAGGCAGAAAGGATTTAGGAACCAACTGAATGGGTTTGAAAGTGAGTATAAGATGACTTCAAAGGTTTAGGCATAATCCATTGGGTAGATCAAATGCTAGTTTTGTTTCAGGAGGGGAAGAAATCAGTCTGGGACATACTTATCTTGAAGTATCTTCAAGGTATCCACAAGACAAACATCTGTCAGACAAATAGAAACCCCAAGATGAGCAGGGAGCTCCAGGACAGAAAGAGGTTTCAGAGTTATCTGTGAAGAGATGATCACGGATGCTGCGGAAGAGAGGAGAGGGCAGAGGACTAAACTTTGGGGAATGCCTAGTTTAGAAAGCAGGAGAAGCAAGAGAAGAGAAAAGGGGAGACAAGAAAGCACAAAGCACCTTTTCAACACGCTTTCACATGTCTCACAAGTCTCAGAGACTAAATGACCTCATTGTGCCAAAAGGTCACAATAAGCAGTGAAACGTGGGGGAAAAATCGAGGACTAAGGTAATGTACAGTAATATTTCAGAAAGCACTGCCCTTTGACCCTGGAACTTTTAATCACAGAAATTTATCCTGAGAAACAAACTCTTGGGGTTGCAGGGAAGGGAGGCTGTACTGTAAAGTTTTCCCTCTGGCATCAACTCTAATAGTGACAAACAGAACTTAAATTTCTAGCCCTAGACAGGAATGGCTAAATATAACATAAAAAAAAGCCAAATATCATAAAAGAAAACATTTTACCACGTAAAAATTTTAAACTCAACACTAAGAGGAAAAAAGCCTTAAAGTTAAAGAAAAATAGTTGCACAATATGACAAAGGGTCAACATTTTTAATATATAAAGGGCTCCTGTAAATCAATGAGATAAAAGGAAAATATCCCAAAAGAAAAATGGGTAAGACACAAATGGCAATTTCCAAAGGAACAAATGGAAACGACCAGTAAATGGAAAAATGTTGGCTCTCAGTGCTAATCAAAGAAATAAAATTTAAATGATGTATTATTCACCTCTCTAAGATGTGGAAAAAATAAGCACTCATATTCTTGAAAGTATACACTGGAATAACTTTTCTAAATGCCATTTCTGGCAATATAAGCACTTTAAAAAGTTTACACAACAATTCTACTTCCAAGTATATATGCAAAAAATAATTAGACCAGTGTACAAAGTTGTTCATATGAAGACGTTCACTGTAGCTTTGTCTATAATGTTGAAAAGTCAGAATCAATCTAAATGTTCAACAACAGGACATTAGTGAAGCAAATTAGGGCATATCCATATAATGGATTTTTAGATAGCTTTTTGGAGAACACAGATTAATATTTAATGTGGAAAATTGTTAAATAAGGCAATTTATTAAATAAAAGCTTCTAAACAGCACATGCAATATAAAAATTTTTTTTTTAAAGTCTGGAAAGACACCCACTAAAAATTTAGTACCGGTTATCTCTAAGTACTAGGGTGAAATATTTTGATATTGCCTAATTATTTTATATTGAACACATTCTCTCATAGACAAAGAAAAAAGTTTTTAAACTAACAAAATGCAAAGAATGTTTAGAAAAATATAATAAACACAAAGTTATAGGTATAATTAATAAAAATATAGCCAAAGAATACAAAAATCTTTTTTATTTTTTTCCCCAACCACTGTTTAAAGGAAACAAATATAAAGAATTAAGGATAGTTCCACTTATGGAAATGGAAAGGAAAAAGGGATTTAAAAAGTTGATGCAAAGAAGAAAACAGAAAATTCACATCATAAAATCCATAGAAGGAAGCAAGGTCATCTGTTAAGAGTCAAGCATTTCAAGATTGGGGTTAGCAACCTAAGAGTGAAAAGGCAATAGAGAAAATGAGTCAACTATGGGATGAGAAAGGATTAGAAAGGAACTAGTACACAGGCAGCTGGAAAACAAATATTTAAGTCACCATAGATGTGACTTTTTTCAGGAGTGCTAGGCAGGGACAAAAGTAGAAAAAGTAAAAGGTGATATTTATAAGTTGAGAACTGACCAGTTATATACAGCAAAGGTCGAGGAGAGGACGACTATGTGGTACTAGTGGGTTCACAGTATATGAACTACAGAGTTCAGACTGGAAAAAAAATGAGAAAACTAACAGCGTGGGAGGGACTGCAGGTGACGATGAGAACAACGAGCTGGTTCATCAGGTATGATGGAAAACAGGCCCTTGAATCACCTCTGGTCACAGATTAAGACCTGAGGTCTAAACGATGATAAGGTTAAATAACACAGGCATCCATGTAGGTTGTTAATGTAGAGTGGAGACGGTCGCCATCGGACTTACTGAACTGTAGTTCCAAATGTGGCCTTTCTGGTCTGAAATGAAGGTAACTGTTACTTTAACTTCTGTGCACGTCACTTTCCTCTAATGCAAATTCATTCTTTCTAACCTGACAGGAATCTGGCTGGCACTTAACCTCTCTCTGCACTTTATTCAACAACAAAATGAAGAGAAATGAGGAGATGGGGGGGTTGAATTAAATTAATGGTTCTCAACCCTGACCGCACATTAAAACAAACAAACAAACAAAAAACTGGCAAAGCTACCTATGCTTTGACTCCAAATGCAGTAATTGTGATTGATTTGTTCAAGGGTGGGGTTCAGAAGCTCCTCAAGGAATTCTAATGTGCACCAAAGTTGAGAACTGAACTACGTATTCGTAAAGGTTGCTTCCCTTTTAAAATTCTATAATTCACTGCCACTCTGCTCATTTGCTAATTAACTTACTGAATACCCCGCAACCAGGCACTTCCACAAACATCGTAGTAAATCTTCACAACACTGTTAGGCAAATACTTCTGTGTCCATTTCACAAGTGAGTCCAGTGAAGCTTAAAGAAGTGAACTGACTTGTTCAAGAGTCACAAGCTAGAATGGAGCAGACCTAGAATTCAGGTTTGGTTTGGTTTTGTTCCAATCCACCCAACATACAACTTGCTTTCTCTAGCACTCACAGCAACTACTTGAATGCCTTCTATATTCTCTTCCCAGGACCTCCCAAACTGAGCACATAGTTTGTAGTTTATGGAGTGATTGGAGACAAAGCTATGGGGGCAGGG
The DNA here is from genome assembly GCF_965194805.1 of Balaenoptera borealis. Lineage (NCBI taxonomy): Eukaryota > Metazoa > Chordata > Mammalia > Artiodactyla > Balaenopteridae > Balaenoptera > Balaenoptera borealis. The sequence continues at coordinate 40,868,008 of NC_138876.1, forward strand.
AATTAACCCCAAATTCTACAGTAATTTCATTACACAATTACAGAACACCACCTAGTTTAAGTTTTGCAACTTAAAACAGCACTGTGAGAGTATATCTACAAAGCCTATTTTATTAAGCCAGCATACACCTTGCTATTAAGCATGCAGCTGGTGGTACAAAGCTGGTTCTCAAAGATAAACTTATCAATAGAAAAGCAATTGTTATATGTTTTCCAATAAGCAAGGCATTCTAAAACAAAATTCTAAGACAATTCTAGCAAAACAATAATTGGTAGAGAAATGAGAGTTGCTCTATCAAAGAGCTTAAATGTATAAATACGACCTTCAAAATTTTCAGGCATTAACTCTATTTCCATTCAGTGCAAATACTAAATACAGTCGCACTTTAAAAGTATGATTATTATCCTTTTGTTGACCCACAGCTGCTGCTTTTTTGTTGATTATACTTCAGTCCATTATCTACTTGGAAATTTCTTAACATTCAAGTTCTGTATCCCCAGTCCAAAATTAATTGAGTTACCAAGGTAAATCCCCCCCTCCCAAAAACAATTAGAGAAGATTTAACTACTTATGCCCATGCAAAGTGCAATTTAACAAGAAATTCATGAAGTATATTTACAAGAAACATATGTGCATTCATCCATTCCAACCTTTCCTGAACATCTGCTATATTCTTGGGACACTGGGGATGAAGAGGCAAGTTAGACCTCATGTGATGCCTGCTGTCAAGGAGGTGCCATGACAGATAAATGTTATATTTACTGAGATGCAATGGGATAGATAAGTGAATTATTCTTGGGGAGAAAAGTGGGGTGGGATAAGGAGAACAGGGCAAAAAAGCTTCAAAGAGTATATTTAAGAGGAAAAATTTCCTTGTAAATCAGGAAATTTCCTAGGAAATATATATGCTGAGGAACTAAATTAAAATCAGAAAGAGCAGCTACGACAGAGGAACCAAGGTGGACACAGATTGCACCACAGGAATGAGTTATGTATCCTGCAAAGTTATGCTATTTAAAAAAATGAGAAGGCTTCAGTCATAAGACCTCAGTTAAATACCAGCTTGGCTACTAAATTTGTGAAGTTAGTTAAATCACCTCATTCTCGGTAACTCTTACATCCAGAAAAATAAATATGTATAATGGCAATTACCTGACAATGAAGCAAAACAAACAAACAAAAAAAACCCTAAGAAAATTAGCAATCAAATCTGAGCGGAAGCTATATTTTTATCTATAGTTCAAGAAGAGAAATTCTCCAAGACATGTTGAAGGGTTTATCTTATTTGTGGTTAAGAGTGCTTTCAGTACAATTAACAGAATTTGGAAGCTCAGATGCTTTTATTAAAACTAGTAATTTACATTCATTTACTAGGGTGATTCAAGCTGAATCTTTTTTGATGCCTTCCTTGGTCAGTACACCAGTTTTATTTTTTGAGGCGATTACATGTGCTTTTCAAATAAGTAACTTAATACCATTCACCTCCAACGCTGTGAGGACCCGAAACGATTTAAAATAGAAGCCTTCGTTAATACTGAATTAACCTCTACCCCGTGAGTACAGAAAAATGTAAATGCTCAAAACAAGGTAGGCATGCACCTTTAAGGAACTAAAGTGAAGGAAACAACTTCGCAATGTCAAGATCACTTCACCTTATTCCTAAGAGAACAACACATGCCTTTAAGTCTCTCAGTGAACGTTCGTGTCTGTCTTTACTGAATTTTTTCAGTAACGTACTAAAACACAACAAAGAAGGTATTTATCAGCTTACACACTTTGTGAGTCTATGAATTACAGAGAAAGGCTTGGTTATCTGTAACCTTAATACCACCCATTTATTCCCACCGCACTCTCACAAGTTACTGCTACAATGTACTAAGAGCGCGCAGGGGTATTCAAGACACATGAACAGCAAGCTCCCGGCCTTCAATAAAAATTTTAAAGGAAAACTAAATTCGTCAAAAGACCATACGACTTTAAAAGACTCCAAATAAGTAAGGCGTTAGAGCCAGCGCTTCTATCAGAGCAAATTCTGCGGTGCCATTTTTTGCCCGAAATCACATAAAAATATGTTGTTCAAGTTACAACATCCCTGATGCCCAGACCCTGCAAACTTTTTGGATAGAAAGATGTTGGCACCCTAAGACGCCGGTGGCCACGACTGGACCCCAGTCCTCACGCCTCACTTCTCGCCCGATCTCGGGGCCCCCTTCGCGCGTCTGCCCGGCCCCCTCCCCGCGGCCCCGCGGACTGGACGAGCACCGGCGCGGCCCTGCCGGCTGCCCTCAAGCCCGGCGGGCGGCCGCGGCTCCCCCAGCGGGAGGGGAGCGGCCCGGGAGCGCCCCGTTTCTCATAGACCCCAACATGGCGTCGGTCGCCGCCGCCCGAGACGACAACACCTCCCCGCGCCGCCGACGGCCCGGGGACCGCGGTGGGAAGCGCCCAGAAAGTTTCGCTTCTCCTCTCCCGGCCCGCCAGGGGCCGCCGGACAACCAACCCGGGCTTCACCTACCCGGCCGGCCGCAGAAGGCGGCTGTAGAGAAGATCCGACTCTTCCTCGTCCCGGGCGCCGAGCGCAGACTCTGCTCGCTCCCCCGCCCCAGCCTCCCAGGGTGTGCAGCCAGCGGCCCCGCGCAGCCGGCGCGATCCGGACTCAGGTGACCCTCCCGCCCCTCCGGTCGAAACCCACAACGCCCGCCGGAGCTGGCCTCTCCCCTGCGCGCGCACGGGCGCGCCGCCACCCACACGCCAGGCGCGAGCGCGGGCACGAGCACACTCACACCGCTCGCTCTCCGCCCTTTCTTGCCTGTTCCCTCGCCCCGCCCGGGCGGCCCCGCGCGACGTGCTCGAGGGGGCGGGGCCACCGCGGAGGCCACACCCACCTGGGCAGCCGGGGCGTGGGGTTGGCTCCTCCGCGCCGAGTGGGGTCGTGGGTCCTGGAGCTGATTGAGTGCACGTGCGACGCCTTACCTGGGTTGCCTCGCGCGCGCAAACTCTTAGAAAGGATTGTTCATCTCACCAAGAAGGTCTTAGCGAAGCTGGACGAATGGAAGGAAAGCTGGGCCCCTCTCTCCCCCACCACCGAACGGGCCTCCGCGGGGAATTCAAGAACTTCCCGCAGCCTGGAAATAAAAGCTTTGGATTTAAAGCGTCGGGGCAGACATTTGTTTGCTACTACCACTTAGCACGGCGTTCCTTCCCCGTCACATCTTCCACTTGCTTTCCCTAAAAACCCTACCACTTGAAACAGGGAGCTGCGGCTGCAACACATACCCCACGTACTCTGCACAGCCTTTTAAGTGATGCCTTTATTCCTGGACTTAGAACCCCGGTCTTTCCAAAACTTTTCTGTGACGCCGCAAGCCTCATCTACCTACTTCACACACCTGGAAACAGTAATGATAGTATATAAGGTTAAACCTGCCCTTCTTCATTTATACCACAGCTAAGCGCGCTGGTGAGTACGTGGAGAGATATTAAAGATGCCTAAAGTAGACAAGGAATGGTGGGGGGAGGGGACAGCATATTCACTTCAAACAAAATGTGTACAGGCGGAAATTAGATTTGGGTACATTTTCTTTCCCATTGATCTATTATTTCAAGATTTTGAAATAATACCTTTTTTTTTTTTACCTTTCATTGTTCTTGAATTAGAGCCGCCAGCACCCACCTAGGGAACATAAGCAGGTCTTGGTTCCAACCAACTTTCTTTTGGTCTGGGATTCTACCCTCTCCAGGTCTGCAGCCTCCCATCTTCCCCTGGTCAATATCTCAGAAACAAACAAATGTTTTTTAAAAATTAGTAACTAGAACAGAACTGGCAAGGATATTTTTTAAAATAGGAAAACAAAATCACCATCACAGAAATCTTTACATGTGTTAGCTATAGTGTCTCTGTAGACAAGAACAAATGTCCCCAGGACTCTCATCTCAATCGTCTCCCAACTTCATTTAGCCTCATCCACCTCTCTGTACAGAACAGCAACTGTCAGTGGAAAAAAGGATGGACTTGATCGTCTCCAAAATCCCTTTAAAGTGTGAGATTAGGAATTGCTATGTCTGACTGGTTGTCAAAGGTCTAGTCTGGAGCAATAGTCACCAAACATTTTTCATCACTCACCTATCAGTAAAAGTGTTTGGCCTCTCCCACCTCCCAATATACGTATTTAGCTTATCCTAAAAGGCATGGACTTTTAGAAGCCAAAATGACTATTCAAATTTTGGCTTTGCTGCCAGCTACCTGTGTCCTTGGCCACATCCAAATTTTGCCTTAGTTTCTTCATTTGTAAAATGAGGATAATTAAAGTATCTACCCCACAGTGTCATTATGAAGATTAAATGAGTTAATATTTGTAAAGCATAGTGCCTGGTAGATGGTAAGGGCTATATAAGTGTTAAATAAATATATATATATTTAATTATGTATAAACTAATATATATAACATGTGTGCATATATGTATATACACACATGTCTATTATAATGTTGATGTAAAACAAATAGATTGCCAGTTATTTCTCCAATAAAAATAATTGCAGTTCAGGGTATGCTACCATGGCAAGGCACCTGCAAGTCTACCCCCCCACACACACCCCCAGTAAGGAGAGGAGAACTCTTTTAATGAGGGGAAGAGGAACTTCGGAGGGCTAGAGTAAACAAAGAGTCCATTGGAGGAATTGAGAGTTCCAAGTACAGTGGCTTTTCATTGGTAGAGTTGTGACAACCTCTCATTGGCTGAGCTCTTGCCAGGCAAGAAGAGAAAATCTTTCTTCCTTTTGGTCTCTGCTACTGTCATAGGGCTTAAGAGCTCCCTCTTCTGGTCTCCTGACTCTATATTAATTGAGGTTTCTGTTTATTAATTTTTATGATATGCCTAATATGTTAGGTACATTAAAAACATATTCAAAAAATATCAGAAATAATAATTTAAAACATACATGTGTATGTGTCTGTATGTTTTCTTTCTGTACTCTGCATATTCTGTACCCTCCTTGGTCTGTGTGCATCCCAATTTGGAGCCTATTGACAAATACAGTAGCCACCAGCCATATGTAGTTACATAAATTAAAATTTTAGTTCCTCAGTCATACCAACCACATTTCAAGTTCTTAAAGGACACATGACTAATGAACAGTTCAGATATAAAATATTTCCATCACTGCAGAAAGTTCTACTGCATAACACTGACAAAGCTGAAAAAAACAAGGGACTCAGGCAGTAGGATCAACTCCTGACTCAAACCTGTAACTGTGGTACCATGTTCAAATCAAGTGATAAGATCTCTCTCCGAGCCTCAGCTCTCTACAAAGTGAAAATAAAAATAGGAACTACCTCATGGATTGCTGAACAGAGGAAATGAGATAAGGTGTGTAAAGTCTTTGGCAGAGTGCCTAAAACATAGAGGAACTTGAAAATGTTAGTAAAATTTGAGTTTAACCCAATTCTATCCATACAAGCCTGAAAGGCAAAGATCTTGTTATTGTCCTTGACTCTAGTGAGTAAGTTTTTCAAGGATATGTATCTTAGAAAAGACAAGAGTTTGGTTAACTTTTAGTTGAAAACAGAGCATTCAGAGAAAGATGGCAAATACCTGGATTTCAGTTACTGCTTGATTTCTTTGTCCTCCTCACCCACAACCCATGGACAGACCCTGGTCTTCTCCCAGTCATGCCCATCTCAGTGAAATGGCACTGCCATCCACAAACCTGATGAGTCATCACCACCTCAAACTCTTTCCCAGCTTCTTTATCCAATCCCTTTGCCTCCAAAATATTGTAGGATCTACCTCCAGAACACTTCATCTGATCTCTTCACTTCTCCTTGTGTCCGCTCCACACAGGGACAATAAAGGCTTGTGTCACTCCCCACTGAGGCTGCCATATACAGTGGTACAGGTTGTAGTAGAACAACCTTATAGAAGGGTGCCTCTCACAGTGAAACACTGTGAACTTTACATTTATCACAGATATTCTTTGGCAGGTGTCAGTGAAGTGCCTTGTTGTAATAAAAGTATTTTACAACAATTTTCCAACAAGCTGGAAATGCCTTGAGGAGTGGATACCTTTTTCTAATTTGCCCAAAGGTGCCATATGGGGTAGTAACATTTCTACTTCACTTAGAGCAAAATGCCAGCCCATCACCAGGTCCTTTAAGGCCTAGCAGAACCCAGCTTCTGTCATTCTCTCCACCTTAAGATGATGCCACACTCCACCAAATTCCAGTGATGTTGACCTTCTGTCATTTTGAAAATATGTCATGCTCTTTTCCACTGTGGAGGCCCACTGCCCAGGCTACTTCTCTATCTAGACAGCCCCAAGCCCAGCCCGCCCTGCCCTTTGCATAGCTGTGGCTCCGTGATATCTGTCAGGCCTCTGTGCCCTGAGAGAGTGCCCGTTATTCTCCGTCACAGCCCTGTGTGTTTCCCTCTCAGTACTCAGAGGTCTGTCTGGACACTGTAAACTCCATGAAGGCAGGGAGCTCATGGTCTTGTTCTTTCTATCCCCAGATCCTAACAGGACAGGAGGTTGTCCCAGCTCGTCAGTGGTCAGTCAGCTCAGCATTATTGCCACCCCTTTCTACATTCGCCTCTGCAGATGGGGAGAAAGCCTAGAACTCTATTTTCCAGAGAACTTTTCCCTGAATGGTCCCAGGTTAAATTCTGCCAGTGGAAACACATATGTGAGATATGAAAGGCAGAAGAAAAGGAGAAATCATTTCTCTCCAGTACACCTTCAGGCAGCTCAAATAACAGGGAGCTGTTTTCCTAGACTTCTGGGAAAATATCAGACAAACCTGAAAAAAAATGACATTCTGTTTTTAAAAGGGTGTGTGGGGGGGGCTGAATTCTGAAAAAGGGCAGTGGAAACGTTCCAGATTAAAAGAGGCAAACGAGACATAACAACTAAATTCAATACAGCCCACCCTCTAGATCCTCAGATGCAGAATCTGAGGATATAGGGGGTCTGACAGTACTATGCCATTTTATACAAGGGACTTGAGCACCTGCAGATTTTGGTATCCGTGGGCAGAAAGGTGGGGGAGGAGGACGTGGGAGAGGGAGGGCTTTCTGAAACCAATCCCCACTACGGATATGGAGGGATGACTGTAACTGACCCTATACTGGGTCCTGTAATAAAACGGGAAAGTGCTGCAAAGGATATTATTGGGTCAATTGACAAAATTGGAATGTGAACAGAAAATTAGATGAAAGTGTTGTATCAAAGTTATTTATTGTTCTGGTTATATAAGAGAATATCCCCATTTCTAGGATATACACACTGAAGTACTTAGGGGTAAAGGGCCATGATGTATATAATTTATCCTCAAATGATTCAGAAACATTTTTAATATATAACATATAATGTAAATATTAAATATGAAAGAGAGAAACCACCTATATAAATGATAAAGCAAACGGGGTGAAACGTTAGTAGGCGAATTTGTATAAAGAGTATGAATACGGACTTCCCTGGTGGCGCAGTGGTTAAGAATCTGCCTGCCAATGCAGGGGACATGGGTTCGATCCCTGGTCCGGGAAGATCCCACATGCTGCGGAGCAACTGGGCCCGTGAGCCACAACTACCGAGCCCACGTGCTGCAACTACTGAAGCCCACGCACCTAGAGCCCGTGCTCTGCAACAAGAGAAGCCACAGCAATCAGAAGCCCACACACCGCAACGAAGTGTGGCCCCCGCTGGCTGCAACTAGAGAAAGCCTGCTCACAGCAACAAAGACCCAATGCAGCCAAAAATCAATCAATCAATCAATAAAATTTTTTAAAAAGTATATGAATATATAGGTACTATTTCTATTCTTGAAAAATGTAAGTTTGACGTTATTTACCCCCCCCAAAAAAGGTAATATATATAATGAAGCATTAAATAAACTATAGTGAATAATGCAAGACAAACTAGGATAGTTGTCTTAAATATCCAGTCTCAAAATAGGCCCAGCCTGACAGCTACAATTAAAAAACAATACATTTGATGTTTTTTTCTAATTCTTCTGTGAACAAAAAGTGAATTTACTCTTCTTGCAGAAGACAAATGCTCCCTGGCTATGGGAAAATAACCTATCATACACAGGGTGTCATTCTAAACATTTAAACATGGGACATTTGTGGCTTTGCTGGCCACTGTGTCCTACGAACTAGATTGGGACAATATATTTGCTGCAGATCCTGGACGAAATGGGCACAGATCTTATATCCCTTATAAAAATTCATCATGTAAAGAGAATAATCCAAATTATAACCACATCCCCAAACTGCAGCATTGCACACTTTTTGCTTTGAAGAAGGAAGTCCCCAGTACTCATGGAAATACAGTTCTATGTTGTTTTAACAATTCTATGTTGTTTTAACAAAGAGCCTTATGGTCGGCTTCTAGAAGATCATTTAGAAGTTTCCCCTGCTTGCTTTGGCAGCACATATACCAAAATTAGAACAATACAGAGAAGATGGGTATGGCCCCTGCACAAGGATGACATGCAAATTCATTAAGTCTTCCATATTTTAAAAAGAAGAAAGAGAAGATGGTGTACTAGGAGGATGCAGAATTCATGTCTCCTCACAACTAGGGCACCTACCAGGCACCGGTGGGGGACCACGGACACCTAAGGGGACGGGAGGAACCCCCAGCGACCGGGTAGGACGTGGGGCGTGGGGGGAGTGAAGGGGGAGGAGAAGTGGAGGCGGGACGGGACTGGTGTCCCTGAGGGGCAACTGGGGGAGGGGAAGGGATCCCACGCCCAAAGGGGGAAATTGGGGAACCACTGGGAGGGCAGAGGATCAAAAGGGAGCGTGGCCAGGTTTCCCCCTCCCACTTGGACCCCCAGGAACCTGCTGAGATCCTGGGCCTGATCTCCTGCCCACCGAGGCCCCCTCCAGCCCCGAGGATCCTGAGGGAGTGGGAGGGAGGGAAGGGAGAGCAAAAGTAAAGCCCGGACCTCCTGGGCCAGCACCCCTGAGGGGTGACTGGGGGAGGGAAGGAGTTCCTACACCCAGCGGGACCCACCCATGGTTAGGGGTCCAGCAGAGACGGGGGAGACCCTGGGGGAGTCGGTGGTGGGGGCACAAAGGAACGAAGGGAACGGGGCCAGTGCTTACCCTGTCCACTTAGGCACCAGGAAGCCTGTTGGGCTCCCGGGCCTAATCCTCTGCCCTCAGAGCCTCCCTCCTGCCGTGCAGAGCCCAAGCCCCGCCCCTACACCCCACCCAGGGCCCCACCTCTACACTTGGAGACCCCCTCCAATGAGCTGAGCCTAAACCGAACCCAAACACCCTCACTCAGGGCCCTACCTCCTAACTCGGGAACTCTACACTCCAGAGGCCCTCCTTCCCACTCGCTGCCTCTCCCCTTCTGCACAGGTCCTAGGCAGAGGCCCCGCCCCACGCTTGAACATCCCCCCCTCAACCCGCCTAGGTCCCGCCCCACCCTAAACCCCGCCCCTGCCTAAGTTCCACCCCCCCCACTCCCCACCCCTGCCTAAACTCTGCCCCCATACCCAAGGCCTTTTTTTTTTTTTTTTCCCTTTTCTTTTTTCCTCCTTTAGATTGGGATTCTGTTTTATCTTGTTGATTCATTGTTGTTGATTCTTTTATATTTTTATTTTTCCTAATAAATCTTTTATTTTTCTAATTTTATTTTATTCTTTATACTTTGTTAGTGATCTCTCCTTTTGGCTTGTTACCCCCACCCTTTTTTTTTTTTCTCTTTTCTGTTGTGGTTTTATTTTACCTTGTTGCAGTTGTTTCATTTATAGTTTCATTTTTACTAATATATTTTTTATCTTTCTAATTTTATTTTACTTTTTATTCTTTGATATTGTACTGCTCTTTTTTCTTTCTTTCTTCCTTCTTTTTTTTTTTTAACTGCACCACGAAGCTTGTGGTATTTTGGTTCCCAAGCCAGAGGTTGGGCCCAAGCTCCTGTGGTGGAATCTCCGAGTCCAAACCACTGAACCCAGAACCTCAGACCCCAGGGAATATCAATTGGAGTAAGGCCTCCTGGAGGTCCTGATATCAGCACCAAGACCCAGCCCTATCCAACTGCCTGCAAATTCCAGTGCTGGATGTCTCAGGCCAAACAACCAGTAAGACAAGAATACACCACCACCCATCAAAAAAAAAGGAAACGGCAAAAAAAATGTTACAGATGAAGGAGCAAAGTAAAAACCAACAAGACCAAATACATGAAGATGAAATAGGCAACCTACCTAAAAAGGAATTCAGGGTAATGATAGTAAAGATGATCCCAAATCTCGGAAACATAATGGAGAAAATAGAAGAAACATTTAACAAGGATCTAGAAGAACTAAAGAGCAAACAGACAGTGATGAACAACACAATTACTGAAATGAAAAATACTCTACAAGGAATCAATAACAGAATAAGTGAGGCAGAACGAATAAGTGAGCTGGAAGATAAAATGGTGGAAATAACTGCCAGGGAGCAGAATAAAGAAAAAAGGATGAAAAGAATTGAGGAAAGTCTCAGAGACCTCTGGGACAATGTTAAATGCACCAACATTCGAATTATAAGGGTCCTAAAAGAAGAAGAGAAAAAGAAAGGGTCTGAGAAAATATTTGAAGAGATTATAGTCAAAAACTTCCCTAACATGGGAAAGGAAATAATCAAGTCCAGGAAGCGCGGAGAGTCCCATACAGGATAAACCCAAAGAGAAACACGCCGAGACACAAATTAATCAAACTATCAAAAATTAAATACAAAGAAAAAATATTACAAGCAGCAAGGGAAAAGCAACAAATAACATAAAAGGGAATCCCCATAATGTCAACAGCTGATTTTTCAGCAGAAACTCTGCAAGCCAGAAGGGAGTGGCAGGACATATTTAAAGTGAAGAAAGGGAAAAACCTACAACCAAGATTACTCTACCCAGCAAGGATCTCATTCAGATTTGATGGAAGAAATTAAAACCTTGACAGATAAGCAAAAGTTAAGAGAAGTCAGCACCACCAAACCAGCTTTACAACAAATGCTAAAGGAACTTCTCTAGGCAGGAAACACAAGAGAAGGAAAAGACCTACAATAACAAACACAAAACAATTAAGAAAATGGTAACAGTAACATACATATCAATAATTACCTTAAATGTAAATGGATTAAATGCTCCAACCAAAAGACATAGACTGGCTGAATGGGTACAAAAACAAATCCTGTACATATGCTGTCTACAAGAGACCCACTTCAGACCTAGGGACACATACAGACTGAAAGTGAAGGGATGGAAAAAGATATTCCATGCAAATGGAAATCAAAAGAAAGCTGGAGGAGCTATACTCATATCAGACAAAATAGACTTTAAAATAAACACTATTACAAGAGACAAAGAAGGACACTACATAACGATCAAGGGATCAATCCAAGAAGAAGATATAACAATTGTAAATATTTATGCACCCAACATAGGAGCACCTCAATACATAAGGCAAATGCTAACAACCATAAAAGGGGAAATCAACAGTAACACAATCATAGTAGGGGACTTTTTTTTTTTTTTTTTTACAGAAGTGATCTTTTTTTTTTTTAATTTTATTTATTTATTTATTTTTGGCTCCGTTGGTCTTCATTGCCGCGAGTGGGCTTTCTCTAGTTGTGGTGAGCGGGGGCTACTTTTCCTTGCAGTGCGTGGGCTTCTCATTGCAGTGGCTTCTCTTGTTGCGGAGCACAGGCTCTAGGTGCACAGGCTTCAGTAGTTGCAGCACGCAGGCTCAGTAGTTGTGGCTCATGGGCTCTAGAGTGCAGACTCAGTAGTTGTGGCACACAGGCTTAGTTGCTACGTGGCATGTGGGATCTTCCCGGACCAGGGCTTGAACCCATGTCTGCTGCATTGGCAGGTGGATTCTTAACCACTGCACCCCCAGGGACGTCCAATAGTAGGGGACTTTTAACACCCCACTTTCACCAATGGACAGATCATCCAAAATGAAAATAAGTAAAGAAACACAAGCTTTAAATGACACATTAAACAGATGGACTTAATTGATATTTAAAGGACATTCCATCCAAAAACAGCAGAACACACTTTCTTCTCAAGTGCTCATGGAACATTCTCCAAGATAGATCATATCTTGGGTCACAAATCACGTCCTGGTAAATTTAAGAAAATTGAAATCGTATCTATCTTTTCTTACCATAATGCTATGAGACTAGATATCAATTACAGGAAAAAATCTGTGAAAAATACAAACACAAGGAGGCTAAACAATACACTACTAAATAACCAAGAGATCACTGAATAAATCAAAGAGGAAATCAAAAAATACCTAGAAACAAATGACAATGAAAACACAACGACCCAAAACCTATGGGATGCAGCAAAAGCAGTTCTAAGAAGGAAGTTTATAGCAATACAATCCTACCTCAAGAAACAAGAAACATCTCAAATAAACAACCTAACCTTACACCTAAAGCAACTAGAGAAAGAAGCACAAAAAAACCCCCCAAAGTTGGGGCTTCCCTGGTGGCGCAGTGGTTGAGAATCTGCCTGCCAATGCAGGGGACACAGGTTCGAGCCCTGGTCTGGGAAGATCCCACATGCCGTGGAGCAACTAGGCCCGTGAGCCACAATTACTGAGCCTGCGCGTCTGGAGCCTGTGCTCTGCAACAAGAGAGGCCGAGATAGTGAGAGGCCCGAGCACCGTGATGAAGAGTGGCCACCGCTTGCCGCAGCTAGAGAAGGCCCTCGCACAGAGACGAAGACCCAACACAGCCATAAATAAATAAATAAATAAATAAACCCAAAGTTTAAAAAAAAAAAAAAAAAACCCCAAAGTTAGCAGAAGGAAAGAAATCATAAAGATCAGGTAAGAAATAAATGAAAAAGAAATGAAGGAAACAATAGCAAAGACCAATAAAACTAAAAGCTGGTTCTTTGAGAAGATAAACAAAATTGATAAAACATTAGCCAGACTCATCAAGAAAAAAGGGAAGACTCAAATCAATAGAATTAGAAATGAAAAAGAAGTAACAACTGACACTGCAGAAATACAAAGGATCATGAGAGATTACTACAAGTAACTATTTGCCAATAAAATGGACAACCTGGAAGAAATGGACAAATTGTTAAAAAAGCACAACCTTCCGAGACTGAACCAGGAAGAAATAGAAAATATAAACAGACCAGTCACAGGCACTGAAATTGAAACTGTGATAAAAATCTTCCAACAAACAAAAGCCAAGGACCAGATGGCTTCACAGGCGAATACTGTCAAACATTTAGAGAAGAGCTAACACCTATCCTTCTCAAACTCTTCCAAAATATAGCAGAGGGAACAACACTCCAAAACTCATTCTACGAGGCCACCATCACCCTGATACCAAAACCAGACAGAGATGTCACAAAGAAAGAAAACTACAGGCCAATATCTCTGATGAACATAGATGCAAAAATCCTCAACAAAATACTAGCAAACAGAATCCGACAGAATGTTAAAAGGATCATACACCATGATCAAGTGGTGTTTATCCCAGGAATGCAAGGATTCTGCAAATATGCAAATCAATGTGATACACCACATTAACAAATTGAAGGATAAAAACCATATGATAATCTCAATAGATGCAGAAAAAGCTTTTGACAAAATTCAACACCCATTTATGATAAAAAAAAAACTCTCCAGAAAGTAGGCATAGGGAGAACCTACCTTAACATAATAAAGGCCATATATACAAACACACACCCAACATCGTTCTCAATGGTGAAAAACTGAAACCATTTCCTCTAAGATCAGGAACAAGATAAGGTTGCCCACTCTCACCACTATAACTCAACATAGTTTTGGAAGTTTTAGCTGCAGCAATCAGAGAAGAAAAAGAAATAAAAGGAATCCAAATCAGAAAAGAAGAAGTAAAACTGTCACTGTTTGCAGCTGACATGATACTATACATAGAGAACCCTAAAGATGCTACCAGAAAACTACTAGAGCTAATCAATGAATTTGGTAGAGTAACAGGATACAAAATTAATGCACAGAACTCTCTTGCATTCCTATACACTAATGATGAAAAATCTGAAAGAGAAATTAAGGAAACACTTCCATGTACCATTGCAACAAAAAGAATAAAATACCTAGGAATTAACCTACCTAAGGAGACAAAAGACCTGTTTGCAGAAAACTATAAGACACTGATGAAAGAAATTAAAGATGATAGAAACAGATGGAGAGATATACCATGTTCTTGGACTGGAAGAAACAACATTGTGAAAATTACTCTACTACTCAAAGCAATCTACAGATTCAATGCAATGCCTATCAAACTACCAATGGCATTTTTCACAGAAGTAGAACAAAAAAATGCACAATTTGTATGGAAACACAAAAGACCCTGAATAGCCAAAACAACCTTGAGAAAGAAAAACGGAGCTGGAGGAATCAGCCTCCTGGTCTTCAGACTATACTACAAAGCTACAGTAATCAAGACAGTATGGTACTGACACAAAAACAGAAATATAGATCAATGGAACAACATAGAAAGCCCAGAGATAAACCCCAAGCACCTATGGTCACCTTATCTTTGATAAAGGAGGCAAGAATATACAATGGAGAAAAGACAACCTCTTCAATAAGTGGTGCTGGGAAAACTGGACAGCTACATGTAAAAGAATGAAATTAGAACATTCCCTAACACCACACACAAAAATAAACTCAAAATGGATTAAAGACCTAAATGTAAGGCCAGACACTATAAAACTCTTAGAGGAAAACATAGGCAGAACACTCTATGACATAAATCACAGCAAGATCCTTTTTGATCCACCTTCTAGAGAAATGGAAATAAAAACAAAAATAAACAAATGGGACCTAATGAAACTGAAAAGCTTTTGCACAGCAAAGGAAACCATAAACAAGATGAAAAGACAACCCTCAGAATGGGAGAAAATATTTGCAAACAAAGCAAGAGACAAAGGATTAATCTCCAAAATATACAAGCAGCTCATGCAGCTCAATATCCAAAAAACAACCCAATCCAAAGATGGGCAGAAGACCTAATAGATATTTCTCCAAAGAAGATATGCCGATTGCCAACAAACACATGAAAATATGCTCAGCATCACTAATCATTAGAGAAATGCAAGTCAAAACTACAGTGAGATATCATCTCACACCTGTCAGAATGGTCATCATCAAAAAATCTAGAAACAATAAATGCTGGAGAGGGTGTGGAGAAAAGGGAACTCTCTCGCACTGTTGGTGGGAATGTAAATTGATACAGCCACTATGGAGAACAGTATGGAGGTTCCTTAAAAAACTAAAAATAGAACTACCATACGACCCAGCAATCCCACTACTGGGCATATACCCTGAGAAAACCATAATTCAAAGTGTCATGTACCACAATGTTCAATGCAGCACTATTTACAATAGCCAGGACATGGAAGCAACTTAAGTGTCCATCAACAGATAAATGGATAAAGAAGATGTGGCACATATATACAATGGAATATTACTCAGCCATAAAAAGAAATGAAACTGAGTTATTTGTAGTGAGGTGGATAGACTTAGAGTCTGTCATACAGAGTGAAGTAAGTCAGAAGGAGAAAAACAAATACTGTATGCTAACACATATATATGGAATCTAAAAAAAAAAAAAGTTCTAACGAACCTAGGGGCAGGACAGGAATAAAGACACAGACATAGAGAATGGACCTGAGGACATGGGGAGGGGGAAGAGTAAGATGGGACGAAGTGAGAGAGTAGCATTGACATATATACACTACCAAATGTAAAATAGATAGCTAGTGGGAAGCAGCTGCATGGCACAGGGAGATCAGCTCGGTGCTTTGTGACCACCTAGAGGGGTGGGATTGGGAGGGTGGGAGGGAGACACAAGAGGGAGGGGATATGGGCATATATGTATATGTAGAGCGGATTCACTTTTTTATACAGCAGAAACTAACACAACACTGTAAAGCAATTATGCTCCAATAAAGATGTTAAAAAAAAAAAAAGAGCAATAATACCAATTGCTGGTGAGGATGGAGAGAAACTGGATCTCTCATACATTACTGGTGTGAATGTAAAATGGTATAGTCACTCTGGAAAAGTATCTGTCAGTTACTTACAAAACAAAATATGCGCCTATCATACAGCCCAGCAACTATACTCCAGGGCATTTATCCCAGAAAAATGAAAATTTATGTTTACAGAAAAATCTGTACATAAATGTCCATAGCAGCCTTAGTTGTAAAAGCAAGAGAGAAAAATAAAAGAGACAACCCACATGTCCTTCAGGGGGTGAGACTCTGGAATATTCATACAATGGAATAGTACTCAGCAATGAAAACGAGTAAACTATTAATGAGGCAAAAAACTGGATCTCAAATGCGTTATGCTTAGTGAAAAATGTAAACCACAAAAAGTTACATACTGGATGATTCTATATAACATTCTTGAAATGACAAAACTACAGATTCGGAAAGAGATTGGTGATTGCCATGGGACAGGGAAAGGGTGGAAGGGGTTCATATATAAAAGGGTAGTAGGAGGGAGTTCCTTTGTCGTGTTGAAAGAGTTCTATGCCCTGATTGTTGTGGTGGTTACATGAATCTATAGAAGGGATAAAATTGCATAGAACTACACACACACACACACACACACACACACACACACACACACACACGAACGCATGTAAAAAATGGTGAAGATTGAGTAAGACCTCTTGTAACCTATAAGCTACTTAATGGTGTTAGACAATGTCAGTTTCTCGGTTTTGATATTGTACTGCAGTTAGTTATATGACATGTCAGCATTGGAGGAAGCTGAGTGAAGGACACATGGAACTCTATGTACTATTTTTGCAACTTCTTCTGAGTCTATAATTATTTCACAATAAAAAGTTTTTTAAAAAGTTAAAAATTAAAATTAAAAGAAAGAAAGAAAAGTTTCCCAATTAAATGACATAGAAGTATCCCTTAAAAATACTGCAAGACAGTAAAATGGTCAGTGGTTGCCAGGTGTTGGCAGGAGGCAGGGCTGAGCACAGAGGCTTTTTAGCACAGTGAAACTATTCTGTGTGATAGGATGATGGTGGGCTACATGCCATTATACATTTGGCAAAATATATACCGTACAACACCATGAATGAACCCTGATGTGAACTATAGACTTTAGATAATATTGACATGCCAATGTAGGTTCATCAATTGTAACAATCTGTGGAGGATGTTGATAGTAGGTGAGGTTGTGCATATTGGGGGGGAAGGAGGTATATGGGAACTCTGTACTTTCCCCTCAATTTTGCTGTGAACCTAAAACTGCTCTAAAAGATAAAATCTATCCAAATTAAAAAAAAAAGTTACTGCATATATTCCTTGGAGAGATTGGAATTTAAGCTTGGGGACTTTTTTTTTTTTTTTTTTTTTTTAATAAATTTATTTATTTATTTTCGGCTGTGTTGGGTCTTCGTTTCTGTGCGACGGCTTTCTCTAGTTGCGGCGAGCGGGAGCCACTCTTCATCGCGGTGCGCGGGCCTCTCACTATCGCAGCCTCTCCTGTTGCGGAGCACAGGCTCCAGACGCGCAGGCTCAGTAGTTGTGGCTCACGGGCCTAGCCGCTCCGCGGCATGTGGGATCCTCCCAGACCAGGGCGCGAACCCGCGTGCCCTGCATTGGCAGGCAGACTCTGAACCACCGCGCCACCAGGGAAGCCCCTTGGGGACTTACTTGAGAAGCTTTTTGGCAGGCATTTAAATTTATTTCTTGAAAGATTTATTGTAAATTGTATTTCTCAGACTACTGCTCTTTTAACCATCTGTCAAGTTATCTTATCTTACCATCAAAAAATGACATTTAAATCTGAACAGAGAAGTTTATCCATATTTTTAAAAATTAAGTTTTCTTGGCAGAAATTTGATCTTGATCTTGGAAACTTTATCATATAAACCTAGTACACTTCAAGAATCCTGTAACTTTTCCCAACAATGGATAAAAATTGATCAGGGATTTGCCTCAATTCAAACTAAGTTTACATATTTCTAACAGGGACATCATTTATTTATCATATTGGAAACTAAGGAAATAGTTTTATGCTCATCTGTGTCTTATTAGAAACATAAGGCTTAACACCCTGTACTAAAATAAATTCCAGGTATATGAGTGAATTACAATGTAAAATTTTTAAATTTTTGTATAAAAAAGCCATATAAAATATGTATCTATCTTTGGTAGGATTATGCATGATTATTTTTCTTCTCTGTAATTTACCAATCTTCTATAATAAGTACATATTGTTTTATTTTTGTAAAAAACATTCAAGGCATAGTCATGGGTAAGTTTTTCAATGAAGCGTGAATCATATTCAAATACTCATACACAAAAAGACACAATGGCTGCTTTCTTTGGTAGAAAATCCCTAAGTGATTTGCATATTACCTTCTCTGCCAGTGGTAGGAAATTATACAACAAATGCCTTATTTCTCAACATTAACTTCTGTAAATGACAAAACATTAACCTCAACAAGCAGTTATTGAGTAAGCTTACCATCTATAAAACTAGCTCAAAATAAGTATACAACCTGCAAAGTTAGAACACTGTATTAAGGTTTTCAAAATTGGTGCCAGATTAAATGAAATTGAACAGAAACTTTAAATCCACATATTATCAGGGAATTTTTTTTTAATTTATTTATTTTATTTATTTATTTTTGGCTGCATTGGGTCTTCGTTGCTGTGCACAGGCTTTCTCTAGTTGAGGCGAGCAGGGACTACCCTTCGTTGTGGTGTGAGGGCTTCTCATTGAGCTAGCTTCTCTTGTTGCGGAGCATGGGCCTGCGGGCTTGCTCAGTAGTTGTGGCTCATGGGCTCTAGAGCGCAGACTCAGTAGTTATGGCACACGGACTTAGTTGCTCTGAGACATGTGGGATCTTCCCAGAACACGGATCGAACTTGTGACCCCTGCATTGGCAGGTAGATTCTTAACCACTGCACCACGAGGGAAGTCCCAAAGGAATTTATTTTTTAAAGCAATATATTTTTCTAGAATACTGGTATAAATAGGTTGTCCATACTTTTATGTAAAGAGAAGAAATTTAAGCATGATTTCATTAAAAATTCATTTTCAAATAAAAATTAAAACTTTTACAGTTTGGAGCCAGATAGACCTGAGTTCAAAATCTGATTCTGCAAATTATTAGCTGTATAACCTTGTGTAAATAGTTTAACTGTTCTGCACCTCAATTTTCTTATTAGTAAAATTGGAAAAATAATCCCTGCTCCCTAGAATTATAAAGATTAGGGGTAACATAAGTAAAGCACATAGCAAATAGCACATGCTCAGTAAACAGTGGATGTGGTGGTAATAGTTGTAGTGGAAAATGTTGTTGCTATTGAAATTTTTAATAAAATACAAATTTTTACCACTTATGTGAAAAGGCAGGAAATAGTATATTAAACTTTGACATGCCTGACTCACAGATCCCTGGCCAGATCTTGCAAAGAGACTTCCTCCATATTTGTGCCTCTCTGTACGCTTGAAATTGAGAACAAACAAGGAATGTTCATAAGCAGCACAAATCCTATGTAATGAGTGGTCATTCAGCTGCAACCACCAAACTGCACTCCTCACCTGGTCTCCCTCTGACTCTGTATGGAACCACCCCCAACACTCTTCTCCAGCCCCTACTTCTGCTCACACCTACCCACAGGTTTCTTTACTTCTTAGCTCAAGCTCAGCCACCAGGCCTGGTGGGCACTGGGATAGGCAGGCCAGGTGGAACAGGGCACCTGGTTCTAGAAGAGAGGCAAGGTGGCTGGACCAAGAGAAAAGGTCCAAACTTCTTGCTCCACTGCAGCTGGGCCTCAGCACATACAATCATTGCTTACTGCATTATGACTCATGCATAAGGAAGTCCAAATTTGGAAATGAAACTGAGTGGCAAGGTGGCCAAAGCAGCCAAGAAACAAGGAACAGAGGTAAGAGATATAGGCTCACAGCCAGGGACCATAGGACTTAGTGCAGAGGACTGTTTCTAAGCTGGAGTCAAAACTCTTTAAGGGTTGGAAAGGATGTTTTGATCTGGAAAATACTGAATATCTTTTCTTTTCTTTTTTTTTGGCTGCTTGGGGTCTTAGTTGCGGCCCTCAGCATCTTTGTTGCAGCATGCAGGATCTTTCGTTACAGTGCGCAGGCTCTTCTTGCAGAGTGCAGGCTTCTCTCTAGTTGTGGCGATCGGGCTCTAGGGTGCTCAGGCTCAGTAGTAGTTGCGGCACACAGGCTTAGCTGCCCCAGGGCATGTGGGATCTTAGGTCCCCAACCAGGGATCGAACCCGTATCCCCTGCATTGGAAGGCAGATTCTTAACCACTGGACCACCAGGGAAGTCCCAGAAAAGCTTTATTTTTAAAAAGATAATTGGACATTAAATGCCCCTGAAGAGCTTTCCGTGGATGTTGGATAACAATTACTGATTACAACCCTTTAAAAGATGTCAAGTTCAGACTCCTTAACAGAGCCCCTCACTATCACTCCTCAGCGTCCCTTTCTGGAGAACTTACAGTTTTCCTCCCAACACACTCAATAGAGGATACTGGTTATTTTCCCTCTTTGCATCCATGCACTCTTCTTTTGGTAAAACAACATCCCAGTTTTGTTTTGCATAACCATTTCTACCCCACTCTCAACAAAATGTTTTGGATGGGATTAACCCTCCCTCAGCTCCAAGGAGGTTTTTACCAACCAGGTTATCCCATACTCCTAAATACAGTAATTGGTCCCATCAGAATGAAGCCCAGCATCATCAGAAAATCTACAAACAACAAATGCTGGAGAGGGTGTGGAGAAAAGGGAACCCTCTTGCCCTGTTGGTGGGAATGTAAATTGATAAGCTGCTATGGAGAACAGTATGGAGGTTTCTTTAAAAACTAAAAATAGAAGTACCATATGACCCAGCAATCCCACTTCCGGGCATATACCCAGAGAAAACCATAATTCAAAAAGACACATGCACCCCAATGTTCAATGCAGCACTATTTACAATAGCCAGGTTATGGAAGCAACCTAAATGCCCATCAACAGACAAATGGATAAAGAAGCTGTGGTACGTATATACAATGGAATATCACTCAGCCATAAAAAGGAACAAAATTGGGTCATTTGTAAATGCATCTAGAGACCCATCCAGAGTGAAGTAAGTCAGAAAGAGAAAAACAGATATCGTGTATTAATGCGTATGTGTGGAATCTAGAAAAATGGTACAGATGAACCGGCTTGCAAGGCAGAAATAGAGACACAGATGTAGAGAACAAACATATGGACACCAAGGGGGGAAAGTGAGGGGGGGTGGTGATGGTGGGATGAATTGGGAGATTGGGATTGACATATATACACTGATATGTATAAAATAGATAATTAATAAGAAACTGCTGTATAAAAAAAAATAAGTAAAATTCAAAAAATAAAAATTAAAAAAAATTTTTAAAAGAATGAAGCCCAGGATTTTATTTAACAATTGAAAAAAGAGATGTTCTTTCTCCTGTGGACATGAACAAGGAATCATATAACCTCAGGACTTTTGGTATCCATCTTGGGACCATAAAGGAAGTCTGCCATAGGATGCAGCTCACAGAGTGGAAGCCAGAACAGAGAGAGGAAAAGAAATGAGACCTTGACGCCGACAAGCCTTACCTACAGCTTGAACAACCTCTGGCCTTTTTAGGTGGGTTGAGTTCCCTTCATTGTTTAAGTCAGTGGAAGCTGGATTTTCTGTTGCTTTCAACCAAGAGACTCCTAATTAATAGTACCAACACTATGACCCAGCCACCTTGAGTCACTAAAATACATGTATTTTTACTTCAAATTATGGTTAAACTGAGCTCAAAATGTATTAAGCGTAATCACCATAAAAAGCACAACCTGGCTAGCTGACGAACAAAATCACCATCTGCACCATCTAGAAAACATTTTTAAAACTGAGAACATTCCAGATTTCCAGCTGTGGAGAAGTGCCCGTCCTTAAGGGTTGACTGGTTGGCATCTGCAATTTTAGGGCACTTGGCTCGACAAATGACCATGGGCAGCTCTCTGAGCTCCCAGCTTTTCTCAAAAATATCTGCTGAGCAATCAGGTCGGGCGCCGCTGAGAAGAAACCTTGGCGTCTTGTGAAGACCTCACCCGAGGCCTGATGACTCCTCCGTATGGAGAGCATGCGAATAGAAAAACTCCACTGGAGTCAAAGGTGTGCTTCTAACTTCCTGCCGTGGTCATTTGAATGGGTAAGTCTGAGTACATGCAACACAGCTGCAACCAATGTGGCTGAGTCAACTGGAGAGGCTTCAGGGTAACATAAAAAGGGGAAATGGAGGAACATTTTTTAATTCGGGGAGCCATATTCTCCCTTCCCTTCATATATATAATTCTGTTTTCTCACTACATTTGAGCAACTAGAGAAGCCTCCAAGGGACTTCCCTGGTGGTCCAGCAGTTAAGACTCTGCGCTCCCAATGCAGTGGGCCCAGGTTCGATCCCTAGTCAGGGAACCAGATCCCACATGCCACAACTAAGAGCCTGTATGCAGCAACTAAAAGATCCCGCAAGACGCAACTAAAGATCAGGCATGCCACAGCTAAGACCCAGTGCAGCCAAATAAATAAATAAATATTTTTTAAAAAAGGAGAGAGAGAAGCCTCCAAGATAGAATGATGTAACAAAATAAAAGTTGCCAAGGGAGACCTTCCAGAGATAATGCAGTGAATGAAACACATGGTTTGTGGTCTTCTCCATCATACAAATCCATCTTTTCTTGGGTCATATTTTTTTCCTCTCTCCTTCTTGGTGTTGACAAATATTAAGGTGTTCAAGGAGAACTTTTTAGATTTCTGTGGTAATGATGGATAAAGCAGATCCATTAAACGTAAAAATGAATTTTTGAAGACAGCAATTTGGCAAGATGGGTACACAACTTCATAAGGTCCATCAAATGCAAGACTGTCTTTTTTTTTTAATTTATTTATTTTTGGCTGCTTTGGGTCTCTGTTGCTGAGCACAGGCTTTCTCTAGTTGCAGGGAGCGGGGGCTGCTCTTCGTTGCAATGCACAGGCTTCTCATTGTGGTGGTTTCTCTTGTTGTGGAGCACGGGCTCTAGGCACACAGGCTTCAGTAGTTGTGGTGCTCAGGCTTAGTTGCTCCGTGGCATGTGGGATCTTTCCAGACCAGGGCTCGAACCTGTGTCCCCTGCATTGGCAGGCGGATTCTTAACCACTGCGCCACCAGGGAAGTCCAAGACTGTCTTGATATACACTTTTGCTTGTTACAAATCTCAGAAGAGCATTTGCATTAACTTACTTGTAATTTCAGATCTAAGTTGAAGCCTTAGTGTCAAGGTTAGTTTTTTAAATCTCCATAAAATATCAAAGAAAACCATATCTGCCTTTTTTTGTTGTTGCTGTTGTGATCTCACAGAAGAATGTAGGAGAAGGTAAGAACATAATCCTCACCTGTATACACTGAACGAAAGAATGCGATTACAGAATGGTGGTAGAAAATATACACAGAAAGTCAGCAAGATGACTCAGAAGTACCAGCAATGAAATAGCTCAGCATTTGTGTATGGTGTGACAGATCTGCCAACAGCTAACTAATGTAATAGAATAATGAATCACTCGGGACTAGATTATTTAAAAGTTCCTGTAGGGCTTCCCTGGTGGCGCAGTGGTTGAGAATCTGCCTGCCAATGCAGGGCACACGGGTTCGAGCCCTGGTCTGGGAAGATCCCACATGCCGCGGAGCAACTAGGCCCGTGAGCCACAACTACTGAGCCTGCGCGTCTGGAGCCTGTGCTCCGCAACAAGAGAGGCCGCGATGGTGAGAAGCCCGCGCACCGCGACGAAGAGTGGCCTCCACTTGCCACAACTAGAGAAAGCCCTTGCACAGAAACAAAGACCCAACACAGCCATAAAATAAATAAATAAATAAATATTTAAAAAAAAAAAAAAAAGTTCCTGTAAAGTACACCTACATATGTAGCACCAGAAACGCCGCTGACTTTCAACATACATCAGTATGAGGGGGCGGGAGGGTCGGGGAGAGGCA
This sequence comes from Balaenoptera borealis, assembly GCF_965194805.1. Taxonomy (NCBI): domain Eukaryota; kingdom Metazoa; phylum Chordata; class Mammalia; order Artiodactyla; family Balaenopteridae; genus Balaenoptera; species Balaenoptera borealis. Next base: position 40,892,050 of record NC_138876.1, read on the forward strand.
AGGAGGTTCCCTGCTGGTAAATTCCACTACCCCAGCTGCCCTTGCTTTAATGAAGTCCCCCTCACTATCCCTTCCACCTGTCTGTCTGGGGAGCAGTGGGTGTTCAGAGGTTAAGCCCCAGGGGCCCTGCCTCTGGCTGAGGCTGAGGGAGACCTCCCTGGCTCTCCTTTCTTCTCCTCTGCAGGCGTCAGGCTGCCGAGGACCCTTCCTTCTTTCAAGCCAACACCACCCATTTCATCTCTGGCTTCATTTTCTCCCCCAAGGCTGGAGATCCAGGTTTGCTTGTTTCACCCAGCCTCTGCTTCTCTCTCACAGAAGCACACGTGTCCTTTCCATGCCACGGCTTCACCCAGGATCAGCCAAGGAAGAAGGCAGGGAAAGAACAGTAAGTGTGGGGAAGCCTCAGGACTCAAAAACTCTTAGCAGGGTCTCACCTCTGGGGTCCTGACTCCCCTGGGCGTCCCTTGGCCTCTGCACACTCTGAGTTCTCTGCACTGGATAGTTTCACGAGGACAGAGCTCACCTCTCCCTGGGGTGGGGGTGGGGATGGGGGGATGGGTGAGCACGCCACACTCCTGCCCGCTCTCCCTCAGGGTTGATGGGCTCTTGGGCTTGCAGTTCCAATCAGGACCGAATGACAGAATCAACTAGTATCGCCTCTGATGCCATTTTTCTGAAATAAATATTTGACATTGCCGAGGGCCCCAGACCCAAGAACACTTCTTTCTGTGTATTCGCTACTCCATAGAGAAATGACCTGCTCTAGGCCTTTCTTCACACAGCCCACAACAGAGCAGAGTCAGACTGCCTGCCTTTCAGCCCTTACTCTGTCACTGCCTGCTACCTAAATGACCTCGGGCACGACACTGAACCCCTTTAAGCCTCGGTTTCCTCACCCATTGAATTGTGGTGAGGTCTCAAAAGAGATAGTAGCATGGTTCCTGGTACACAGTAAAAATTAACACCAGGACTCTTGGCAACATCTGATAGCCACAGTCCCGCACCTAAAGGGGTAACGCCTGGCACGGCAGGGGCCTCCTGGACTTTGCTCCATCACTGCAGCCGGCAACCATTCCGGTCAGCAACTGTGCCGTCCTGGTTGCCAAACATGTTTAGTCTTAATGCTGGTTGTGCTATGTGTACTGAAAGCAAAGTCACACAGAGAAGTGTGTGCTAATGGGTCTTTAAAGTGTAGGAGAGGTGAGAAAAGGAATCACAAGCAGAAGCACGGGGCGTATGGGAGGGAGCAGAGGTGGCTTTTGTCTGCACTGTGATAGGCAAACAGGATCTTAATGGCTCACGGCCTAGTAGAGAAGCACAGGGACGACCGCTGTATTATTTCCTGTGCTACCATAATGACTGACCACAAATTGGGCTTAAAAACAAAACAAATTTATTCTCTTACAATTTGGGAGGTCAGAAGGTCCAAACCACCTCTGAAAGTGTTGGCAGGGCCATGCTCCCTCGGAAGACTCTAGGAGACAATCCTCCCTTGCCTTTTCCAACTTCTGGTGGCTCAGGTGTTCATTGGCTTGTGGCAGCATCACTCCAATCTCTGCCTTCCTCTTTACGTGGCCTTGCCCTATGAGTCTCTGTGCCTCAGATCTCCCTCTGCCTTTCTCTTATAAGGACATCTGTCATTGGAGTTAAGTCCAGGATGATCTCATCTTGAGAGCCTTAATGTCATTACATCTGCAAAGATCTTTTTTTCAAGATAAAGTCACATTCACAAGCTCTGGGGGTTAAGACTTGAACTTATCTTTTGGGGATCCACTATTCTGTACTATCACCCCACTACAATTATACACAAAAGCAGAGGCCTTTGCACACAGATGGCATTTAATAAATACTGTGGCTGATACATATCTTTATGGCACTTGATGACTTTCAGAAGACTGTAATTCTATGACATTGAAGAGTGTGATGTGGGAGCCTTGGTGCTTACCCAGAAATGTTCCTCAGCAGTGTTCTGCTGCTCTGGCTCTAGCAGAGAATCTGTTTCATCGTCTTTTCTAGCTTCTAGAGGCCACCTGCAATTCCTTGGCCCCATGTCACTCCCGCCACTTCCTTCTCTGAGTCTGGCCCTCCTGCCTCCCTTTTTTTAAAATTAATTAATTAATTATATTATATTATTTATTTATTTATTTATTTATTTTTGGCTGCGTTGGGTCTTCATTGCTGCGCATGGGCTTTCTCTAGTTGCGGCGAGTGGGGGCTACTCTTCGTTGCGGTGCGTGGGCTTCTCATTGCGGTGGCTTCTCTTGTTGCGGAGCATGGGCTCTAGGTGCACGGGCTTCCGTAGCTGTAGCATGCAGGCTCGGTAGTTGCAGCTCGCAGGCTCAGTAGTTGCAGCATGTGGGCCCTAGAGCATGCAGACTTCAGTAGTTGCGGCATACAGGCTTCAGTAGTTACAGAGCCCAAGCTCAGTAGTTGTGGCCCCCGGGCTTACCTGCTCCGCGGCATGTGGGATCTTCCCCGACCAGAGCTCGAACCCATGTCCCCTGCATTGGCAGGCGGATTCTTAACCACTGCACCACCAAGGAAGCCCCTGCCTCCCTTTTATAAGGACCTCATAAGGACCCTTATGATTAGATTGGGCCCACCCAGATAATTCAGTATAAGCTTCTCATCTCAAGATCCTTAATTTAATCACATCTGTAAAGTGTTTTGCCATGTAAGATAACATAATCAGGTCCCAGAGATTAGAATGTGGATATCTTTGGGGGCCATTATTCTACTGACCATATCTGGGAACTCAGGTTTCATTCTAAAAGCAGTAGAACTCAATGGGTTTCAAGCAGGGAAGTGAAACCAGCAGAATCAGCAGATGATAAAAGCAGAAGAATCATGCTGGATAGCAGAGACAAAAAGACTAGCTATGGCCAGAGGATTTAAAAGTAAGCTAGAAGCATCCTATACAATATTTTTAAACCTATGGAATATCTGGTCATGTGTAGGATAACTGGTTCTGGTCTTTCTCAATTAATCCTTTGAAGTTTTTATGAAGCCCTGAGTCTCAGGAGGTCTTTGGTTATTATTATAGGTGGACAGCTGGGCAAGGTGGACCCGCATGACTATTTGGGCCAAGATTCTATGCCCACCACAAGTAAGCCAGCTGTGTGTGTGCGTGTGCCTGGGGTAATGCTGTTTTAGTAGGCACAGTTCCTTGTCAAAACATTGCCCAGTAGAGAAAGATACTGGAACCAATTCAAGGATAAGGAAGTGGCCAAACAGCAATAGGAGGGAATGCCATAAAACTTTCAGAAATCCAAGAATGTGCATTATGTTGATTCCTGGAAATACTTTGTTACCACTAAGTAAAAAGGGTGAACAGAATTGTTCATACTGACTACATGTGTGTTTAAGGGATATGTAAATTAATAAAGATTTTCATAGAGTTTTAACTTTTCTCTGAAGTTGGTAAAGTTTACTCAAACATGTCTGGGCTTCTGGCAACAGCTTCCTGTCTCTGATCTTGCACAGAGTTGCTCAGAATTGCCCAGAATGCCTTCCAGAGACTCCTTTTGGCTCGCTTCTTTCTGCTCCTCTCTTCACTGGGTTTCTGATCCCATTCCTCCCTGCTTCAACTCTCTTTACCTACCTCAACGCTACCTTGTTTAGATGACCTGTTAGAATAAAAGTCCTGTGTTCACCGGCTGCCCCTGCTGGCCCAGGAGTCCTGGCTCCCGCTTCACAGCTATGGGTGAGAACGTCAGGCTCCCTGCCCAGGCCGCTTAGGGTCAGACAAGTCAGGCCAACCCAGCAGCTTTCATCTCCAACTAGGGGATCAGAGAGATGGGATAAAACTTCCTTTCCAGAAACACATTGCCTGGAAAAGTTACAAGTTATTTACCAACCAGTATAAGAAAAACTGCATTCAGTCATAAATTTTTCATAGCAACACAAATCTTAGAGCTGGCACTGAATATTGGGATCCAGAAAGGGTATTATCCAATGACACCTTGGTGGGGAAAAGCAAACAAACATGAAAAAGCCCAAAATGTCCTTCAGGAGACTGGAAGACAGCACGGTTCTGATGTGTAATTATCCATTACATCAAACCATACAGCCCGGGATTGAGGAGCAGGGGAGAATAGCATAAAGATTTAAAAACACAGATTCTGGACCCAGATTTTCTTTTTTTTTTTTTTTTTTTTATAAATTTATTTATTTATTTATTTTTGGCTGCGTTGGGTCTTCATTGCTGCACACAGGCTTTCTCTAGTTGTGGTGAGCGAGGGCTACTCTTCATTGCGGTGCGTGGGCTTCTCATTGCAGTGGCTTCTCTTGTTGCAGAGCACAGGCTCTAGGGCGCACGGGCTTCAGTAGTTGTGGTACGCAGGCTCAGTAGTTGTGGCTCACAGGCTCTAGAGCGCAGGCTCAGTAGTTGTGGCGCATGGGCTTAGTTTCTCCATGGCATGTGGGATCTTCCCAGACCAGGGCTCGAACCCGTGTCCCCTGCATTGGCAGGGGGATTCTTAACCGCTGCGCCACCAGGGAAGTCCCTGGACCCAGATTTTCTGAGCTCAGACTCCAACTCTGTCACTGCTGCTTTTGGACAAGTGATTTAACCACTTTTTATCTTAGTTTCTATACCTGCTCAGTCAGGATAATAATAGTACCTTACTTTATTGGGTTGTTTTGAAGATTAAATGAGAAAATATATAAAAAGCACTTAGAACAGTGCCTGAATGTAGCAAGCGCTAAATGTGTGTTAGCTACCATTATTTTTACTGAAATCTGTCCAACGCTGTACATCACTGATTTTGGAAACTGCTTAGATAACCTATCTGGCTTCTTAAATAAGTGGCACTTATGAACCAAAACTCACAGAGCAATGAAATTTTACCTGTTGATATAAACTCTCCAAAGGCATCTTGATGGTAGCTGGATAGGAGACTGAAGCATGTTCTGTCTGGTGCATGGTTTATTGGTGAAGCAAGATGCTAATAAGATCACAGGGCAGAATAGTGAAGTCTTTGCTCCTCCAACCATCTCTCAAGCATAAGCCACTGGCCCAAAGTACATCTGGTCACCATTACTGGCCATTATTGGACTGCGGGCACCATTATTGGAGAAATTACCACAGCTCTACAGGCGACATATGATAGGTCATTAGGATCCCCTAGCTGAATAAATAATGCATTTTACCACCATCCAGGGGATTGGATAAGGATAATTCAAAGAAGATAGAGTGAGGGACTTCCCTGGTGACGCAGTGGTTAAGAATCCACCTGCCAGTGCAGGGGACCCGGGTTCGATCCCTGGTCTGGGAAGATCCCACATGCTGTGGAGCAACTGAGCCCGAGCGTCACGACTACTGAAGCCCGTGCATCTAGAGCCCGTGCTCTGCAACAAGAGAAACCACCGCAATGAGAAGCCTGTGCACCACAACAAAGAGTAGCCCCTGCTCACCGTGACTAGAGGAAGCACACACACAGCAATGAAGACCTAACGCAGCCAAAAATAAACAAATAAAATAAATAAATTTATTTTAAAAAAGAAGATAGAGAGGAAGAGAATCCATATAAGAATATACTGATACACAATTTTGAATTGCTTGGAAGTATGACAAAATATTACATAAAAAGAGGCAGAGACAGACCCACATGCATAATCTTGGATAAGTAACTTTCACTTTACCAATCACAGTTTCAGCTTCCTTATTAACAAAGGGATGGGGGTGCAGACGGGGACCTAGATTAGTCTTACTGGAAGACCAAATCCTTTCTTATGTGAAACATCCAGAATCTCACATGACACGTTATTAGAAACACTATCTTAGAGGATCTGTAATGAGGAGTTCCCATTTACTATGCCCCCAGGGCATCAGCAGCAGCTCACCTGGCTCAGACAAAGATCTCCCCGCCAGGTCCCCATAACAATGCCTCCCCTTAGCACTTCTCTGTGCCCTTGGGTCTAGGTGTCATGTCCATTGATGTTATTCCAGTTTTCAGACTCCAGATACATATGAATATTTATGCATAAGCTTGAAGACAGAGAGAAAAGAGAGCCCGTAAGAGTTTCATGTTGGTCTGAAACTCAAGACTACCTTTAATTCTTCTGGGTCCTCTATCTTGATAGAACCTGGTTGATGGTCTCTGGTGTCATTTAATGTCCTCTCTGGGTTAATCTCATGGCATTCCCTCTCAGGCATTCCCCACTCCCCACCCCCCACCACGACCTCCACACTCACCACTCAGGAGAATTGCCTCAGTGCTGCTGAATTTGTTTTTCTATGGAAAACAGTATAGTGATTCCCCTATAGTAGCTGCACCATTTTACATTCCCACCAGCAGTGCACAAGGGTTCAAATGTCTCCATACCCACACCAACATTTGTTATTTTCTCTTTTTTTAATATAATAGCCATCCTAACAGATGCAAAATACCAGCAGATGTTTTTAAGATCATTTGGGTAGGAGGGCTTGCCAACACAACTTAACCAGACACCTGCCACCCAGACTATTTAATAGCACAATTATGAGACATCCTGGTCCCCACCATCCAAGTATCCACTGTCTACTTCTGGTACTGTCCAAGTTCCTATTATAAATCCAAATGGCCCAAGGATGTTTGGTTATACCCTCCCAAGCTCAATCTGTCCCATGCATTAATCCTTAATGACTTCCCTGATACCTTGAAAAAACCCAATAATCTGTATTTACACTAAATTTTTTTAAAAACTCTTTTTAAATAACAGCTTTATTGAAGTATAATTCACATACCATAACATTCACCTTTTTAAAGTAACATATTTTTAAAGGCAACTTTCTGGTTACTATCAGTGATTAAGATGGTTGCCTCTAAATTCACAGTCAGTCACTTTTGGGAAGAAAAGCAGTTTGTGATAGAGCAATAGTGTACTGTCCCTCAACTAGACATCTGTTTACAGGCATGGCCAGCTGTCTTGGTCAAGCTCTTTTGGTTGCTTAAAACAAAGACTCACTCAGGTCCTTAGAAAAAGAGCAGTTTTGATAAAGATCTTTGTGACAAGAAACTAGGAAGCCATCAGGAACCAAGGCTACTTTTTCTCTCTTTCTCATGGTCTACACTACCTTGGTCTCTCTGTTTCTCACAGCATCATTGCTTCTCTGTGTGCATCTGTTCCACTCAAAATTTGAATTGCTTTTACTGTTCATGGCCCCAATTCTAACTCACCTTCCCTCTTTCTAGGAATGCTTTCCTTTCCTGCTCCCATTACTAATACCTTCATTCTTTCAGAAGGAAATTCTGATTGGCCCAGCTTATCTTTTCCAGCAGGACCACATGACAAGTGCTGACTGGCCAATGTTATATTGTTATATTATATTAGTTTTAGGTATATAACATAGTGATTCAATATTTTTATAGATTATACTTCATTTAAAGTTATTACAAAATAATGGCTATATTTCCCTGTGCTGTGCAATATATCCCTGTTGCTTACAGATATTTTTCAAGGTTTTAAAGAATTTTATTTTATTTTATTGAGGTATAGTTGATTTAAAGACACATTGTAATTAAAATGACAAAAATTAAAGATAAAGAGAGAATCTTCAAAGCAGCAAGGGAAAAGCAACTAGTTAGTACAAGGAAACTTCCATAAGACTATCAGCTGACTTTTCAGAAGAAACTTGCAGGCCAGAAAGAAGTAGCAAGATATATTTAAAGTGATGAAAAAAAAAAAAAAAAACTACAATCAAGAATATTCTATCCAGCAAGGCCATCTTTCAGATTTGAAGGAGAGAGAGTTTCACAGACTCCACACTTCCACTGCAGGGGGTGCGGGTTCAATCCTTGGTCGGAGAACTAAGACCCCATATGCTATGTGGTGTGGCCAAAAAAAAAAAAAAAAGAGAGAGAGAGAGAAGGCAGGAAAACAATTTAATTTATAATTGCATTAAAAAGAATAACATACCCAGGAATAAACTTAACCGAGGAGGTGAAAGACCTATACTCTGAAAACTGTAAAACACTGATGAAGGAAATTGAAAACGATACAAAGAAATGGAGAGATATCCTGTGTTTTGGGGTTAGAAGAGTTAATATTGTTAAAATGCCCATACTACTCAAAGCAATCTACAGATTCAGTGCAGTCCCTATCAAAATACCAATGGCATTTTTCACAGAACTAGAGAGAAATATGTCTAAAATTTGTATGGAAACATAAAAATCCCTGATTAGTCAAAACAATCTTGAGAAAGAACAGAGCTGGAGGTATCATGCTCCCTGATTTCAAACTATACTACAAAACTACTGTGATCAAAACGGTATGATACTGGCATAAAAACAGACATCTAGATCAATGCAACAGAATAGAGAGCCCAGAAGCAAACCTAAGCATATATGGTCAATTAATCCATGACAAAGGAGGCAAGAATATATGCTGGGGAATGGACAGTGTCTTCAGTAAATGGTGTAGGGAAAACTGGACAGCTACATGCAAAAGAATCAAAATGAACTACTTTCTTACACCATATACAAAAATAAAATCAAAATGGATTAAAGACTTAAAGGTAAGATCTGAAACCATAAAACTCCTAGAAGAAAACATTGGCAGTACACTCTTTGTCACCAGTTGTAGCAGTATTATCTTTGGATCTGTCTCCTTAGGCAAGGAAAACAAAACCAAAAAATAAACAAATAGGACTATATCAAATAAAAAGCTTTGTACAGCAAAGAAAAATGTCAACAAAATGAAAAGTCCACCTACTGAATGAGAGAACATATTTGCAAACAATATATCTGATAAGGAGTTAATATCCAAAATATATAAAGAACTCATACAACTCAACATCAAAAAAAATCAAACAACCTGATTAAAAAATGGACAGAGGACCTGAATAGACACTTGTCCAAAGAAGACATACCGATAACCAACAGATACATGAAAAGATGCTCGGCATAACTAATCATCAGAGAAATGCAAATCAAAACCACAATGACGTAACACCTCACACCTGTCAGAATGGCTATCATCAAAAGACAAGAAAAACAAGTGTTGGCAAGGATGTGGAGAAAAGGGAACCCTAGTGCACTGTTGGTGGAAATGTAAATTGGTGCAGCTGCTATGGAAAACAGAATGGAGTTTCCTCAAAAAATTAAAAATAAGACTATCATATGATCCAGCAATTCCACTTCTGGGTATTTACCCAAAGAAAATCTAAACACTAATTGGAAAGGATATATGCACTGTATGCACCCCTATGTTGCAGCATTAATAGTCAACATGGAAGCAACCAGAAGTGCCCATCCATAGATAATGGATAGAGAAAATGGCATATATGTGTATATGTGTGTATACATATATATAAAATGGAAATTACTCAGCCATAAAAAAGAATGAAATCTTGCCATCCGCAAAAACATGGATGGACTTAGAGGGCATTATGCTAAGTGAAATAAGTCAGACAGAGCAAGACAAATACCATATAATTTCACTTATACATGGAAAGTAAAAAACAAAACAAATGAACAAATATAACAATAAAAGAAACAGATTCATAGATATAGAGAACAAACAGGTGGTTTCCAGAGGGCAGGTGGGTGGGGGGATGAGTGAAAAAAGTGAAGGAGATCAAGAGGTACAAAATTCTAGTTACAAAACAAATGAGTCATGGGGATGAAATGTCCAGTATGGGGCATATAGTCAATAATATTGCAATAACTTTGTATGGTGACAGATGGTAACTGACTTGTATGATCACTTAGTAATGTACAGAAATATTTTTTTTGTTTTTTTTCTTAATTTTTATTGGAGTATAATTGTTTTACAATATTGTGTTAGTTTCTACTGTACAGCAAAGTGAATCAGTCATACATATACATATATCCCCTCTTTTTTGGATTTCCTTCCCATTTAGGTCACCACAGAGCACTGAGTAAAGTTCCCTGTGCTATATAGCAGGTTCTCATTGGTTATCTATTTTATACACAGTATCAGTAATATATAGAAATATTGAATCACTATGTTTACATCTGAAATAACATAGTGTTGTAAGTCAATTATGCTCCAATTTCAAAAAAGGAGAGAAAGAAACACAGCTGTCAGTGTGATATGAAGAGGAACTGATGGTAACTGAACACATGGTGGGGTAACTTACAGGAGGGGAAGCTTAAGACTAGGAAACATGAATCTTTTGTAATGGATATATACATATATATATAGTGCCATTTGCTCTAGATAAGTGAGGCATCATCTTTATTATACTGGACTGTACGCATGACTGCTCTTTGCTCTATAGGGAGACACTATATCTTCCAAGGCTGTTCACTATATAAACTTCCTTAGATGAAACTAAGAAAGATAATCCAGATTAAAGGGAAGTCAGTATCTCTGCTTGCAAGCCATGAAGAAACAAGAACGATACATGGAGAATTATCTCCCAATAGTAGTTACTAGCAAATTCCCCTTCCTCACCTTTTCATATAAATACTACGAGTATCATAGGGTTTAATTGTGTGTGCTTTGATTTGAAGTTTATGAATGTGAATGTGGACATTCTAAAACCTTTTCTGCATGGTGATTATAATGGACCACTGCAGCAATGCTTAAATGCAAAGGTAAGATGCATATGGTCACTTTATTCTTTTAAGAGTTGTAGAAATAGACCAGCCTTTGCCTGGGCCCTTGTAGGCTGTACTTGGTAAGTGTTTACCAGCCCCACCTAAAAGAGTACAGATAGGTGTCCACCTGGTTTAACCAGGTTACCCAGAATGACAGGGTAGGCACCAATCATAGGAATCTAGCATAGGGAGTTACAAATTTAAATGCCTACATTGGCCAGGCTGGTAGGTAAATGAGTGAGTTGGTCAGTTGTAATAACTAGTGTAGTGGTGACCACAGCAACAGGAGAGACCATGAGCCATCTGAAGTTGGCGGCCGCTTCTCAACTTCAACTGATTTTCATGTAAGAATGAGGGTCCCAAGTTGCTTGAATTTTTTCCCCAAAGAAATTGGAAATGGGACTTTTATGTGATATCATTTGCTCCTTTAAATGTTGACAACTAATGCAAGTTTAAAGTATTACAAGTGCCCGGGAGAAAACCCAAAGGAATAGTGGGTTGGAATTGAGAGAGCAGGGTCATAAAGGAAGGAGCCAGCTTTGATAGACCCCTTATCTCCTCTTCTAAGGGGGTAACTAAAACCTTGGCTGACCATAGTCTTAATAGGTAAACCCAACTGATTAGGAGAACATAAAGTTAGGAAAAGTAGATGGAGCTCTGCTAGAATCACTTTCCTGCCCTCTTGTCCCACCCTCACTTGTCCCACCCTCACACCCCCAGGGGAGGAAGAATAACTTACTTTATTGGGAATTTAGAAAAAGGAATTGTGCATGTCTGGATCAGTTCACTCCTCTCCCTCTCTTTGAGATTTGTCTACCTACAAAGAACACAAGATTTGTTCTCTTCCTTGATGTCTATGGCGTAAGATTTACAGTAGTCAATTTGCATGGCAGGGAGTGGTGGGGCGTGGGGGCAGGTCCCTGGGGCTATTTAGCACGGCCAGAGACAACGTCATTCCCCGAGTGCCACTCAGCATCAACTTCTCTCAGTAATAAAGCTGACATGTCATCCTCCACCCTATTGACACTTCAGTCTATTTCTCAATTGTTTCCAAATTTGGGCAGGAATTAAGGTGTGGCATTTATTTATCCCTTCCAGCTCAAATGGGCATTATTATTATTTCCACTTTACAGGTGAGAAAACGGAGGCATTGGTTGATTGAGATCTATCTAGTTCCACATTCTCTGCTCCTAAAAACCACCAGTGCTATTTTTGCCTGCCTATTAGCCATTCCTCCTTCTTCTAGTATCAACATTTTGATCTGGGCTTCCCTGGGGGCGCAGTGGTTAATAGTCTGCCTGCCAGTGAGGCGGACACAGGTTCGAGCCCTGGTCCTGGAAGATCCCACATGCCACATGCAACTAGGCCCGTGCACCACAGCTACTGAGCCTGTGCTCTAGAACCCGCGAGCCACAACTACTGAGCTCGCTTGCCACAACTACTGAAGCCGGTGTGCCGAGAGCCTGTGCTCCGCAACAAGAGAAGCCACTGTGATGAGAAGCCCGCACACTGCAATGAAGAGTAGCCCCTGCTTGCCTCAACTAGAGAAAGCCCATGCAGCAATGAAGACCCAACACAGTCAAAAATAAAATAAAGTAAAATAAATTTATATATAAAAAAATTTTGGATCTTACATGGAATTTTCACTGTACATTTGATAGGGGTAAGTTTGACTCACCCCTTCTTCCAGGAGTAGGATATTTCAGAGCCGGTCAATCAGAGCAACAGAACCATCTGAATACTGTGATTGGTTCAGGAATGAACAGATGATACAAGCTTGACAAACTAGAATCAATTAAACTTAACCTGGTACAATGTTGGGGAAGAGACATATTCCCTTCCCAGTGGGGTCATCAGAAGAAAGGGATAAAAGCCTGGAACTTCTGACAGCCATCTTGCCACCATAAGGAGAATATGTATAGAGCCTAAAGAGAGGAACAGAATGCAAAAGTGGTGTGCCAGTTAACAACAGATTGCCTCTTGGCTCCAAATTCACGCTTTATTGTCTATTCTACAAAAATGTAGTGGGTCCTTACATATTTTTCTTTACCAGCTGTCATGATATTACACTTTGTCAATAGAGAGCACTGGAGAAACATGGCAGAAGAAAGGGTTCTGCTTCCCGGTTCCATGTGTTCACTGGGAACAGGGGCCACCTCTCCAGTGTCTGCCACTTGCAACATCAGTGGCTTTGCTAGTATCTGCTCCTTCAGTGCCAGCAGCACCCAGTGGCCAGCAGCTTACCCTGGCACCTCCTTCAGGTACACTTCCTCATGAACAGCTTTCCCCAGAGCTATGGGGATGAATTTTCCCGTAAGTTGCAGGGGGAAGATTTCCAGCAAGTTCCACGGAAACAGCATGACAGTAACTTATTTGCCTATCAGTGAGATACAGCTGTGCCCTCTCCAACAAGGTCTGGATCTCAGGTGGGGAGATGGGAATGCCTAGATCTTTCTTGGGTGCTCTGTATCAGCCCCAGGGGTATTGCTCCATATACCCCCGCATCCCGCATTCTTCAGGACTATTTACTTCCTGCCGGCCATTCCCATGTTACTCCAATCTCCCGTTACAGGTAATAATTGGGGTTTTTTTTCACTTTTTTATAATTTTTATTGAAATATAGTTGGTTTACAATGTTGCGTTGGTTTCAGGTGGACAGAAAAGTGAGTAATTCTTTAGGTTAAACTTTTCCTGTTCAAATGATCGTGTGGTTTCTCCCTCCTGGTGGGACTCTGAATGGCACAGATGGCGAGGGAGGCCAGGCCTTGATGGCTTTGGCTGGGCCAGAAGCTGCCTCTTCCTCTGGACTTTTCAGTTATGTAAGCCAATACTTTTCTTTCTTAATGGAGCTATTTTGAACTGGGATTTCTGCCTCTGACAAACTAAAGAATCTCAATTACATAAGCCACAAAAGGATAAGGAACCATTAAAGGAACAAGAAATGTTTACCCATAAAAAAGTCATCTTCCTAGGAGGCAGTGTGAGAACTATTTACATTTTCATCGTGTGAAAGAATTTGAATGTTACGATCAATTTGAATTGTATGACCATAAGATAATTTGTCATCTGATGACCAAATTAGAACCAATGGGTAGTAGTTACAGAGAGACAAAAATCTCAGCTCATCATGACAGCACAAGGAAAAACTCTCCAGCAATTCAGTGTTCAAAGGTGAAATGAACTGCCTTGTCCTTTGGGAGGGCCCTGTCCCTGTAGGGGTTGGGAACAAGAGGTGACAGTCACTGGCAGGTATGCTATGGAAGAGATTTTTGCATTGGGTGGGATATGCAACTAAATGACCTGTAAAGTCCCTCCCAAATCTAAAATTCTACTACTAGATAGTGAAAATTCCTTAGCCCAAATCCTATTAGCCCGTCCCTGTTAAAAGAAAACCAGACAAGGGCAACATTGTGCAGTATGTGAATCACTTGGGATTGGAACTTCGGGTACTGCCAGATGTTATCATCAGATGCAAAGAAAATGGACTAAGTCATCAGATAGGGGTGTTTAAATAGACTTCTTTGCCCTGCTAAGAACACAATGTATTGCACGAAAAACAGGAAAGCAATTACTGTAAATAAAATCATTCTAAAAATAAGCATATCAAACACTTGGTTTTAATTTGGCCTGAGCATACTTACCTGACTCAGGATTAGATTGCTTAAATGAGAAGGTAAATGAAAAGTGCTCCAACATCCGGCTTCACCGAAGGTATGGAACATTAAGCTTGGAGGCAGCCAACATTGATTCTATTCCGGCTTTTTATAGTGTCCTTGGGGCAAGGGGGAGGGGAAGGGGAAGAAGAAAAAGAACTTGATTTTGCTGAGCTTTGGCTTGTCCGAGTACAAAAATCAACAAAACAATAGTCACACCTACATCACAGAGTATGTGAAAGTTAAACAGGAAATGCCTGCAAAAATAGAAAACAATGTATTTGTCTATGAACATAATAGATATTTTGAATCGGAATCTTTTTTATTTTTTTCAATTTATTTATTTTTGGCTGCATTGGGTCTTCTTTGCTGCACGGGCTCAGTAGTTGTGGCTTGTGGGCTCTAGAGCGCAGGCTCAGTAGTTGTGGTGCACAGGTTTAGTTGCTCCATGGCATGTGGGATCTTCCCAGACCAGGGCTTGAACCTGTGTCCCCTGCATTGGCAGGCGGATTCTTAACCACTGCGCCACCAGGGAAGCCCAAGTCTGGATCTTTTAATACAAAGGTTTCTGGACATAAATTACACTGAAAGCTGCATTATTTAGCCAATATTTCCCAATACCCTCCGAATTAATATAACTTCTAAAGATATCTGATCCAAAACTAGCTAGTTCGAACATGTAGGACAAATTGGTTTAACATATACCAAAAGAAAAAGAAAAAGAAAGTGAAACTAAAAATATAGAAAATCAGTAACACAGTATACTCAAAGGCATAATATATTCAGAAAGTCAGAGACAACTTTGCATCTGACTGTATATGGAGTAGTCCTCTAGGCCAAACATTTCAACAAATCAGATCACTTCCTTTTCACTATCGATAATTTTTTCCCCTTTTCTTTAAGAGAAAAAAAAAAAAAAATCCAACCACAGCTCCATCACAGTTTTTGTGGAGCAAAACTTGCTCTCAAGTTTAATTACTTACTTTGTCCTTATATTTACTATTGTTTCTTCTATTTATTTTTTTCATGCAGGCCGCATCCTGAGCAGGAAATCATTTTAAAACCTAATTCTTATGGATATCCTTATTTCAGGGACATTTTGTGACTGCTTATTTATTCCTTACACAGAGTGAGGGAAGGCAGGAATTGGTTAGGAACCAAGAAAGGTAGGGACTGCCCCTGGATCGAGCCTTTACAATTTGGCTTCCCTGATCAGTTAAAATCAATTGCTAGATCAGATGGACCCATCCATGTTCAATTCACTCCAAAGCCTCATGTATGGTTTAGGGATCGTTATCTGCAGCCCAGACCAACTCGAAAGAGCCTGTCTCAGAGGAAAAGGGTTTGGGAAAGCACATTTGCAGAGGTTCTCCTGAAGCCTGGAGCAATGAAGAAGGCACCAGAGAAAGCATCAGAGGCCAAACTTCCACTAATAGTTTATTAATAGGCACTTGCAGAGGCTCTATTATAGGAAATGCTTTAGAGGCGAGACAATAGAAGTGGGGTGGGGACTTCCCTGGCGGTCCAGTGGTTGGGACTTCGCCTTCCAAAGCAGAGGGTACAGGTTTGATCCCTAGTCGGGGAGCTAAGATCCCACATGCCTCACGGCCAAAAAAAAAAAACCCAAAACAAAAAGCAGAAGCAATATTGTAACAAATTCAATAAAAGACTTAAAAAGAAACAATGGTTCCACGTCAAAAAAATCGTGAAAAAGAAGTGTGGTGGCTAGGAATGAGGAGAACTCCAGGGGTGGTGTGTGTCTCCAGCCAGCCCCAGTGAGAAGGCTTGGGCTCTGTAACCTGGAGTGAAGAGATGGAAGGGGTGCAACATTCAAGAGGCTGGTCTTGCAAGAGGAGCTCTCCTCTCTGTTTAGCACAGGGAAAGAACTAGGAACTCTTCATAGTCAACACCTTGCATGAACCATGGAAGTTTTGCCAGGCAGTGGAAGGGAAGGCGTGCAGAGAATGCGGAAGCCACCATGAGCACGGCCATTTTTTTTGGCTCCTGAAGCCCAGGAGAACTGGTGGTGGCCCATAAGAACACACCTTGAGAGGGAAGCCAGCTTTCAGGGAAGATGGATCTCTCTGGATTAGGGTGTCGCCCTACACTGGTAATACTGGGGCATTGACATATGAATTGAGGCCTCAATCGTACGGAAGACTTGAGGCCGCCACATTGGGGATGGCTCTAGCTGCAATTTACCACTAGCACTGGCCTGTTTTAATATGCTTAGAACATGTCTGATTAACCATGAGTAAATTTTCTAAGGCGTATAGGACAAAAAGACTCTTTGTTCCTTTCCTAGTGCATGGTCCTAAGGAAGGGCTTGCTGGGAAGTGAGGCCCTGGGAGGAAATAGGTTTTTAGGATTCAGGGATTCCACCCCACCTTCACCACGACTATACGTTCGGCCCTTTCCTTCTGGAGGGGCACTCCAGTCCCAGGGAAGGGCATGACCTGGTCCAGGTAACAAGTAGCTCAGTGCCTGTCATGCAAAGATCACAATACCACACAGAACTCATGTGAGGTGAGCCAAGGGGTAAAGGGAGGATGGGCGAAGCCAAAACCAGGCCTCTGCCTTGCTGCCAGAGCCTCCAAAGGAAGATTGTCCTGTTTTTCTGTTCTCAAGTCGCAAGTGAAAGTTTTCCTCAAGGTAGGTGTTTTTAGGTTAAAAGCAACCACCACCAGGTTTTCCTGCATTTAGTCTCAATTTGGTCCAAACAAAAAATGGTGAAAGTGAAGCCAGAAATCTTATAACTCTCTTAGAAAAGATAGTATTATTCATACCTATAGGTTCTTTTGTGTTTTATAATCTTCTGTTTTACTATGTAAACAATCATACTAGGAAAATATATAGAACGTTGGCACACATTTATCACGTTAGGATGGTCTCAGAAAATTGATGAAATTATAGATTAGTTAAGTATTTTTCTTTTAAGTCTATTCTAACAAGTGTAGCTTCTCTACCAAAACAGAAAAATAAGAAACCATGTGACAGCATTTATCTTATTTTGTCAACTAGGTTTCAACCGCTGTTAATTTTATGGAGTTATTTAAAACATTCTACAGAATGTTGCTTACTCATAAAACTGTATGTGTAAGTATGCTTATGGACAATTTTAACAGCAAAAGAGAAAAAAAGGAATACCAGTATAGAATATATTGCAAAATGATACTGGCAAGACTAGTGGTAAGAGGGACCTAATATTAGTTAAAGAAAGCAGAGCACAAAACTCTATAGTGTACAGTATAATTTTAATTTTAAATAAATATTATGTGTTCAATTAAAAATCATAGAGATGAAAAGTGGAATGGTGGTTGCCAACGGGTGGGGGGAGGGAAGAATACGGTGTTAGTGATTAATAGGTACACAGTTCCAGTTTCACAAGAAGAAAAGAGTTTTAGAGATGGATGGTGGTGATGTCTGCAGAACAATGTGAACCTACATAATGCCACTGAACTGTACACTTAAAAATGGGTAAAATGATAAATTTTATGTTATGTATATTTTACTGTAATTTTTTAAATTATATATTCAAGTTAAAAGGCTAGATGAAAATACAATACCAGAAGTCATTATTTCAGAGTGGTGGGATTACAGTGGTTTCTTTTCTTTATGATTTTCCAAATTTTCCACAATAAATATTTTTTAATTAAAAAAAATTTTTCAGCACCTCTTTTCAAACTCCAGTTTTCTTAGATTTCTCAAATCATCAGTCTACTTTTCAACTTCTTCAAGATTTCCCCAAGCACAGACACTAGGCTTTCTTCCTCTTGGGACACAGTCTGTCAAATTTCCCATTCAGAATTCATAGAATTAGGAAAACCAATATCCCAAATAGTCCAAGAGAGTTCAGTTTCATCTTCATAGTTGTAATGTCGATATTTAATTTAGAGAGTGTGGTCACTATACCCATACAGTTTTTCAGCTTCCCCATGGCTGTTGCCATCTAATTTTCTCTGCACTTTCTCCCACCTCCTCCCCTGTGGTGTAAGAATCTGTGGTATCAGAGAGTAGATGAGCTTTCACACCTTTCACCATGACTGCAGTCAGTTCATTGGGTCATCGTTCAGTGCTCTATACATCATCTCTCTTCAATTCTGAGCACTCAAGATGTAGTAATAGACATTCCTTTTTTTTTTTTTTTTTTTTAATCTATTAAGAAAATTCACTTTGGGGAAGCAGAAGAGACTCCAAATCAGAATATCACCACTAAGGCATAAGCTGCTCTCACCTGAAACTCTACAAACAAGGAGCTGTAGGAAATAAAGGCCCTCCTCTCATCATTTTCATGAATGAATTTTAGAGGGTAGTTCACCAACTTCTAAAAGCTTGACTTTTATCTCAGGCGTCAACAATATAGGCAGAAGATGGATTCTCCAACCTTATTTTAACGACCGCATAGCATTCTGCATCTTCTACTGTTGAACATTTTCATTGTTTCCAATTTTTTCCTTTTGCCGATTATGTCATTACCAATAAGGGAAGTACTTTCAATTTTTCAAATTGAGAAGTCATAATTTAATCTTTGTTATTCATTTTTAGTTTCATTTCATGTGCAGTCAAGAACTGTGGCCTAAACAACTCTCTGTTTGGAAATCTGAGACCTAGTCCATTATATATTTTGGTAATTTCCCATGGATGCTTGAAAAGAAGATTCTCTCTGAGTCCATAATGTGCTTTTTAAAGGAGCAACATATCCAGCCAGAGGTAAAAATGGAAAAATGAGTTTGTTCTTGGATCCAGGGGCTCTAGGACCTGCAACGCTTAGGTGATCCCTTACCTCCCTGTCAGGCATCGTTAGGTGGGATTCTACCAGCATTGCTACTGATGAGTGGCTGGGCATCCCAGCTCAGCCACTAGAGACTGCTCCATCTCCCACTGTGCAATATCTCTGCTTCTGATACCGTGCAGGGTCCTGTGGGGCTCCTGGGCACAAAGCCTTTCTGTGTCCCCCATTTCTTTGATTACAGGAAACAGCCTTCATTCAGCCTCCATGACCTTCCCTGAGTTCCAATGGGCAGATTCAAGCAGTTGTTAATTAGGGAAGGGAGGGAATGCGAGACCAGGGAGAAACAAACTGTCAAGAGCAGCCTTGGGGCAAGGCTCTGTTTCCCCATCAACGGATGCACACAACGATATCTTTGCGCTATTTTGCAGATACTGAAACCCCCTCCAGGTGGGAGAAGTTAACAATTAACGATGGTATGCTGCCCACAATCATGTAGACCGCAGACCAGCTGGACCTGAAGGTTGATGATGCCGACTCCTACTTACCTCACCACCAACCCATCAGAAGAATGCAAGACTGTTACTGCCTTGATCCTTATCGCATACCCCTGACCACGAGCCCCGACTATAAGACCTCTCCCTATTCCCCAGGGAGGGGGGCACAGTTCTTGAGGTGCTAGCCTACTGTGTTCCCCCTTTGCCTGGCAAAGTAATAAAGCTATCCTTTTCTACTTCACCCAAAACTCCGTCTCCGAGATTTGATTTGGCACCGGTGCACAGAGAAGCTGAGCTTTCAGCATCGCTTCCACTTTGGCAACTGCAATAACATTAGTAACAGCAGAACCAGCTCCTTCCTGCAGTTTTCCTCACATGAAATTCTCAAAAGTAGACTTGCCTGCTTTTGGTCCCTGGAGTCTCAGATAATGAGCCTGAGGCGGCGGTTTTGGAAAAAGTCAATGTGGACTAGCGGCTGAGAGAAGATGATAAAGGTGAAAAAGTCACAATATGATCCAATTTGGATTAGATAGTTCCAACACTTTTGCAAGATATTTATAAATGTTTTTTAATTTTTTAATTAATTTATTTATTTATATATATATATATATTTTTTGTCTGTGTTGGGTCTTCGTTTCTGTGCGAGGGCTTTCTCCAGTTGTGGCGAGCGGGGGCCACTCTTCATCGCGGTGCGCGGGCCTCTCACCGTCGCAGCCTCTCCCATTGCAGAGCACAGGCTCCAGACACGCAGGCTCAGTAGTTGTGACTCACGGGCTTAGTCGCTCCGCGGCATGTGGGATCTTCCCAGACCAGGGCTCAAACCCGTGTCCCCCTGCATTGGCAGGCAGATTCTTAACCACTGCTCCACCAGGGAAGCCCTATAAATGGTTTTTATTAAGATGTGTGTATCTTAAAATTTACGGGATGAATCTAGTCTCCACTGTTTGCTAGCTGTGTAGTTTTGAAGTGCAGTTTCCATATCCATAAAATGGGAAGAATAATGCCGGCCTCTTAGGGTGATAGGGAGGCCTAATGAGCAACATATGCTTAATAATATTAATTCTCTGTTTTATCAGCTCTTGTTTCTTGGTCTGCTAACTAAGGACTCCTTTTCATCCCTATTCATTGTGATCACTCGAATTGTTCATAAACGTGCAGGTGGTTTCAGCTCTGCACATGTGGGGCCGGTGACCAGCCCCAGGCATTGAGGTGGTGTTGCAGGTGGCTGAGAAACAGAACTCCTCAGCCTGACCTCCTGCAAGGTCCAGTAATTTCTTCTAGGTCCTGGCTGTGGTGCCCCTCCCCCAGCATTCTTCCCCTGTGACCCTCTCCCGCCCCAAGTTTCTGTGCCCACTGCCCAGGGCTCCCACATATGCACGCCCTTCTAAATAAGGAGCACTTGCATCCTGATCTGACCTGTAATGGGCAATTAAATTACGTGTAAATCGGGTCAAGTATCAAACACCTCATAAAAGTGAGTGCTCAAACCTGCTACATTTATAAAAATGATTTGTAAGTTGAACTTAAAAACTTAAATTGAAGCTAGGTTTTAAAAGATGTTCCTATAATAAACAGAATATCCATTTTAAATTTAAAGACTACATCAGCTTTTTGCAGACACACAAGAAGCCCGGACATTGACTAACCTGGGCGGAGGAGGGCACAGATCACACAGAACTTGGAAGAAAAGTAGGAGGGACTGAGGAGCAGTCACTGTCCCCCAGGGATTTACCTGCCTTGGGCTAGAGCCTGGGACAGTCTTGGTGGACTGACTTTCCTACGCCCTGCCTGCTCTGGCGCTCCACCCTGGGGATCAAAGGTCAATTGCAGTTAGATTGTTGCTTTGTTAAGAGAATGAGGCCATGGGAGTGGCTGTGGGTTACTGACCCTGATCCCTTTCCCCATTTGGATGACCCATGTCCCACCCAACCCTGATATCCTTCTTCCTCTGGCAGCACAAAGGTGACAATCTTCTCATGGATCTCTGCCCTAAGTCTCTGGGTTTGCCCAAATCACCTGCCTCTCCTCATTCACCCACTGAGGCATACTTTGTAAATTAAACATAGATGCCTGCATGCAAGATGGAGAGAACCCTCTACAATCACGGGTCAAACTCAGACATGTGAAGTCACATATTTTTCTTTTTTCTTCCCCCCCCCCACCGACTCTAATTAGATGGTGGTTGTCACCTGTCAGGTGCAAACACACTTAAGAGAGGAATCTAGAAAGATGTGGAAAAAGTAGGGACAGCGTGGCCAGAAGGAAGTGAAGGGGGAAGGGGAGAAAAAAGGTATTTCTTTAAGGTCTAAAGAAGGACTTGATGAAGGGAAAACAAAAGAGAATAGCTTAGGCTAATTAAGAGAGGGAAGAACCGTGAGTGGACACTGAAGGGAAGATGCTTGGCACTAAAAACTCTAGCTAAGATTTACTGAACACTTACTATGTGTTAAGAATGGTTTTAAGGACTTTGCATCTTATCTCACTTAAGCCCCCCAACAACCGCAAAAGATAGGTTATTTGGGGGTTTTGTTGATGAGGAAATGGAGGCGTAGATGAAGTCAGTTGTTCAAGGTCCCGGTGGGGTCAGGATGCAAGCCCACCAAGGCTGACTAGAACCTGAGCGACATCTGTCCTCCATACTCCCCCCCCCGCCACGCTTCCCAGTTGGCTGTTCTGGGGATAAGGAAAGCTACCCAGTGAGAAGCACAGGGTGGGCACCGTGGTCATGAACTTATTTAGAAGAAACTCAGTAAACTCAACATGTTTTCTATAATTCAGATTCTTTAAGGGCAAATGTTCTCATGAAATTGCAGATTAGCAGAGAAAATGGATTTATTCTGGATACTATTTCTGCATGTAAGAATGGATACAGGAGACTTTGTTATTTACTAAAAAGGCTTCCTGAGGTATTAAATAACCTGAATAAAAGATGCTGACCAGTTTGGGGTCTGGCCTGGAGGTGATTAGTATGGAATCAAATTATGTCAAAGGGGAACTTGGGGTTGACCACATGCCAGACAATTCCATTTAGAGACAGTGGAAGGGACTTCCCTAGTGGCACAGTGGTTGGGAGTCCGCCTGCCAATGCAGGGGACACGGGTTTGATCCCTGGTCTGGGAAGATCCCACATGCCATGGAGCAACTAAGCCCGTGAGCCACAGCTACTGAGCCTGCATGCCACAACTACTGAAGACCGCAGGCCTAGAGCCCATGCTCAGCAACAAGAGAAGCCACTGCAATGAGAAGTTCGTGCACCACAACGAAGAGTAGCCCCCGCTCGCTGCAACTAGAGAATGCTCGCGCGCAGCAACGAAGACTCAACACAGACAAAAATAAATAAATAAATAAATAAACAAGTTTATGAAAAAAAAACATAGAGACAGTGGAAGACACACCAGTGTGATTCAAAACTCTTGAGTGCAATATGAAGGTGGACACACTGGCCCAGGTGTAAATAAGAAAGGTGTAAATGTGAAAGGTGATACCACCATCTGTTTACAGATAAAATGCAGTTAGGCAAACTGTCCAAGAGCGTTACATAATAGGAAGGAGGTGGGCAGAGTCGGGCTTGCTTTAAGGGCATACAAAAGAAAGTGGAAGAGGAACCAAGGAGTTATTTCCATTTGTCTGAAGAATGCAAAGAAGAGGTTTTTCTGGGGGGCGGGAGGGGTAAGTAAGATAAGGGGAGGTTTTCTGGAAGAGCTTCCAGGGGAAAATAAAGAAGATGTATTTCAGCTTGTGGTGGGTATTTGGAGATGGAACAGATGACTTTCGTAATATTAAGCAATGAACCGGAGTGGCAGTAAGAAATAGTAAGTGGGAGAAAATAGCTCTTGAGAGGAAATGAGAGCACCATGACTAAAGTTTGTCTCAAGCCTGCAGAAGAGGAGAAGGGGAGGAGGGGAGGAATTAATAGGAAAAGGTGAGGGAGGAGAAGAGTCAGAGCTTCACTGTAGGAATCTCAAGTCGCCAAGAATAGAGGTGTTAGACCAAGAGCTGGAGACACCAGTAGAACCTGAAGTAAAGGCAGAACAGAATAAGCCAAATATAGGAGGAGAAGAGAAATCCAGAGCATGAACTAAAGAACAAAGTAAATACAATCACACAGATATTAACGTTATAACACTGAAGTAGGAAGAATACCACGTGTAGGAAAGGAAAATTCTAGAGAGGGAGCTTCAAGAGGGGAGAACTCTGATGCCATACAAAGAGGGCCCAGAGAGGCAGCTGAGGGGTTCTCCCCACAATGGGAGTCCTTCCTCACAGCACTAAAGCTCTGAGGTTTAAGGGACTGGTTGGAGATAAAGATTGTGGAGGGAAAGATTCTGTTACGAAATGTGAAAAGTAAGAACACTGATAACCCCCCCCTTCCTTTTTCTCCTAAATACAGTTTATACTGTATTTACATTTCTATATAAAGTGATACCAGAAGGGAATTTCAAAGGGATCATTAGGAAAGTGATTCGGCTGAAAATAACCTAAAGCTGACTTCCGAAGCCAAGCCTTAGGTCATTATGTGAGAATACAGGGCCCATATCAAAGAGAAATTGGCAGAGAGGTCAATCCTGCAGGCCCATCCTGGGGGGGTTACAAAGTGTGGGAGACTGCCCATGGAGCAGGTGTGTTTCAGGGGTGGGAATAAGCCAAGTTGCGGTAGAAAGGAGCAGAGACCAGCCAGAGGAAGCACAGCGAAGAATATTCACTCTTGCACAGCTTGGGGGTGGTAACGACTTTGATCCCGCCAATTCCAGTTTCCAGAGGGAATCTGGAAAGAACCTAGAGTGGGCAAGGGCAGCCTCACGTTAGGACCCCATGTGATGGGCATGCCTGTCTCTCTCCTGCCAGGGCACTGGAGGTCCAAGACGGGCAAGTGTGCAACAGAGGTGGGAGAAGCGGTCGCATCTGCGAGGCTGTCAACCCAGGTGGGCGGCCTGGACTCTAGCATCCTTGCAGCAATGAGGGCTGCAGGTGGCACTGCAGACGGCAGGGCCCCAAGGGCAGGCACCTGAGCGGAGACCCCTTGCTGGTGGATGGCAGCTGGCCCGAGACACCAGGCCCACGAGGCACCTGCAGGGTTAGCCGCTCAGCACTGCCAGGGAGAGTTGATGAGCGCTGATCATCGGCTACCGTCTGCTTCCAAAGCCGCTCCCAACCATGCAGGTGAAGGCTGAGGTTTCCAGTTAACCAGGGGGAGGGGCATCTTAAGAACCAGTGAGTTTTGTTGTAATCGTGTGTGTGCCACTCCCCAGCCCTGAATCGAATGTGAAAGAAAGACTGGAGGTTGTGAAATGCAACTCAGAAGTCGCTGCCTGCAGTTCTGTGTTAAGAGTGGAAATGAAGGTCTCAAAAGCCGGTGAGGGGCCAGTGTTATGGAGCACTTAGCAACTGCGTGTTAGAAATGCAAAGTAAAATAAAAGGACAAGGGAAGGAATTGGGGATCTCTTTTCTAGGAGGCACAGAATGGTGAGAAATATTCTTTAAATGTTTCAAAATAAAAGTGCTAAGAAAAGGAGAAAGTCAAAGAAAGTTTTTAAATAGTTAATAGATTTCTGGCTGCACAGAATTTTAAATGGAAGCATGGGCCAAGAAAACAAAGGTAGAGAAATGAAAGGGCAGCTAGAAAATGCAAAGAACAGCTGTCAGAGCCAAATGACGAGCCAAGACAAAGGTCAAGGTAACTTTAGGGGAAATGTGAAGGGGAACAAAGTGTCTTACTCCAAGAAAGAAAAATGTACAAAGAATCACAGAGATGGGGATGAAGAATCTTTGGGAGGCAGAAATGTGGACTCCTATAAATGTATAAGCAGCAGCCAGAAATAGAAAAAAAAAAAAAAAATATATATATATATATATACATATATATGAAGGAGAATGGTGAACGTTTAAGAATGAAAAGTTTTATTTGGCTCCTGGTAACTCCTCTAATCTGCTGCTGGCACACCCAGTGGATGGCACACCCCTCCCTCAGGTAATGACAGCCGCCACTCCACAGCCATAGATTTCATTTGAGGACTTTAGAATGTATTGCCTGCTGATTGCATGCAGGGAGGGCACTACAGAGGAGCTGAGTACTGAGTACAGAGGGAAGCATCTTTTGTCAGCCTTGCATCCCCACCGAAGGATTCTGAGGAGGGTCTAAGGGAAGGGACCATTTCCGGATTGGTTGCCATTTCTCAGGCAGGATTAGGAGAAGCAGGGATTAACTAAGGATTGAGTGCTCTTTGTGGCTAAGCAATGGGCTATCCACGGCAATAAGTGAAAATAGGAAACTGGGTCTGGGGGTGTCGTTGGTACAAGTCAATCACTCCAAGAGAGGGTTATTATGGCATTTTGCATCCTTGAGAACAAAAGATGTTTTCTGCTAATTGCAGTTTGCTTTATCCGTCTCTGTCCTCCCAGCCTGGTTAAGGGCAGGGCTGCTTTTTGCTTTCTCAGTTTGAGCTGATTTTTATTCTTTCATTATTGGTTAGGTTTTTCTCTTTCAATCCTGTCTTGGCCAAGGGTAAACAATGTCAGCCCTTAGGACATTAATCTGTGAAATCCAGATCTTCCTCATAATCTGGGTCAACCTAAAGGCAGTTCAGAGAACCTGCTGTATGGTCAGATAAAAGAAAGCTTCTCATTCCTTCTGTTGTCCAATAAACTGTGGAGCATCTCATAGGACAATGGCTGTGCGTTAGCATTTGGATTCTGGAGGCCACACATTTGAATACTGCAACACAGACAACACTAGCAGAATAGATTATGATCAGGGCGTATAATCTATTTCTTAACCAAGAGCCAAATTTACTCAGAATTGTATCAAGAACAAGTACCGTCCCCATTCTGCAGAGCCTGTAGAACCAAACACAGGGGTATTAGCTAAAGTGAGCTGAGTATGAACTCATGTTTAGCTTAATACAGATACAGAAGGTTACATGTAGAAATATTTACATAAATATTATACATACATGGCTAATTATACACAGTTTTCTTTGCTCTGTCAGCTGAGGAGACCTAGAATCAACACTCCACTAACCATGAGTACACCTACTGCCCAGATTTGGGTTTCTAATACCATTCTCTAATAAAAGAAATCAGGGCTCTTTGGAGAAATAGCTGATTCTAGGACTGGGGCAGAAAATACAAGATAAACCTGCAACAGCTTGCAGTGCCAGAAAGTAAATAGGTGTTCCAGAAGGAAATAAGGAAGGAGAAAGGGAGGAAGAGAGAAAGAAAACACACATGCACACACAATGAAGGGACACAGGTCAACTGAAAACTTTGGGCATTGGGAAAGTTCCAGCTTTCCCGATGGCCAAAGCTGGAAAAATTTGATCAAGAAAATAAGGTACTGTTGGATTATAACTCAAAGTATAAAATAAATATCCATGAGTCTATGCTGATATAAATAAATGATTGAATAAATGAAAAAATGGGAGAGAAAAGACAAATCTCCCATGCAGAAGGATTTCAAAGCGTTTATGTACATACTTTCCCTCAAGAAGTGGAACATAACGCTCCCCCCTGAAATGTGAGCTGCACATGGTGACTTCCTTTCAAAGAACACAGTGAAAAGACAGGGGCGGAAAGTAACTTTACAGTGGAGAAACCTGACAAAACTACCTCAGCCAGGTAATCAAGATTTATATCAGCAGTGGTAAGTCTTATTGATGGTACCCTTGATAAGATGTGATGAGAATGGCACTTCACTCCTTTGATCTTCCTCCAGAAAACCCATAACCCTAATCTAATCATGAGAAAAACATCAGACAAATATCACTTGAGGGACATTCTACAAAGTACTGATAAAGTCAACAAAATACAGCTCTCCTCCAAACTGTGAAGGTCACCAAAGACAAGGGAAGTCAGAAATTGTCACAGCCAAGAGAAGCCTAAGGAGACATGATAACTAAGTGTATTTAATATGGTATCTGGATGGGATCCTGGAACAGAAAAAAGACATTAGGTAAAAACTAAGGAAATCTGAATCAATTATGGACTTTAGTTAATAATAATGTAATTAGAAGTTTATTTTTAAAACGGGGTGTGTGTTTCTACCCCTCTCCTCCAAAAAAAAAAAAAAGGCTAAAAACCCCTGTATACTTCATTTCCACAGGGACTTTTGGGGACAGTTTTCTCTTGATTAATTTCAATTTCATTTTCTTTTAGGGCATATATTTAAACTGTCAAAGCTTTACATTGTCATTTGTTAAAAATTAAGTACTGCTTTTGCCACAAATGGGCCCCTCCACCTCCATCTGTCAGCCAATTACTTTAATCATAATATATTCCATTCTCTTGAGAAAAGGCCCATTGGAGGGTTTTGGTTTGGGGGGTGTGTGTGTGCCCGTGTGTTTGCCTAAGTGCTGGTTAAGTAGCATTCGTCTGACTTTCCTTTCAGGTCACTTGTTAGATATGTGACTTTGAGCACATTACCTAACTTTCCCTCACATGCCTGATTGGAATCTAGTCCTTCACTCGGTGAATATGTACTGAGAACCCACTGTGTACCAGGCACTGTGCTAAGTCATGGGAAGACAGACAAGTGCAAAATGGCCTCTGTCCCCCATGGAGTTTATGGCCCACGATAATTAATATTACTAATAATTAATCAAGTTACAAGCAAAAGCAAAATAATCACAACTTCAATACACACTACCAAGGTACAGGGGAGAGGATGTGCTGCCCTGGGGGAAGTGAGGCTCTGGAGAGATCCAAGAGACGAGACGGGATGGAAAGTCCTGCCAGGCAGAGCCCAGGGAGCGTGGTGAGCAGATGCCCTGGCCTCCGCCTCCCCTTCACCTCTCCGGTCATCTAGCCAGTTCGTCCCATGTGCTGAGTCTGGGAAGAAGGACACAAAAAGCGACAAGTGTCTCAGACGTAACTAGCCACACTTGAAGTCCTCTCCCTACCACTGAGGAGAAGAAGCAAACACTCCTAACAGGCTTCTCAGCAGCAGAGCCAGCCTCAGAGGCGGGCACTGGTCCCAGCAGGAGCCCTCACAGCCCTGCCCTGGGCTCCAGCAGCCCCAGGGCGCCTGCGGCTGCACTTCCACCTCTCAGTCTCTCTGCGGCTTCTTCTGCCCCTGTCGACTGCTTATCCTGATCTCTGCTGTGCCGCGTGGCTTTGCTTTACGAGCGGCCTCTGCTGTCTCCTGGCTGCTGCTCGCTGCCGTCTTTCTGAGGCTCTCAGCCGCTTCTGCCCTGTTGGCTCCTCCACCTGCTGAGGGAGATGCACTTGGCTCAGCTGATCACTGTTCGTAAGCGCCCTCCCATGGGTGCACGTCTGCACCCATGGCCTGGCTGGAGCCGCTGCATTTAGGTCGGTGGGAGCAGGAAAAGTGAGACAGGCATCAAGACCTCTCGCGTCTGAGGGCCTGCCTCTGGCCACCCTTGCTCCTTTGGAGAGGCAGGCACTTCTCAAGAGCTTCACAACCCAAAGTAACTCCCCTTCACCTCCCACAATCGGGGTCATGGCACTCACAAGGCTGTATTATATTTGCTTCTTTTCTCATTTGTCTCCCTCCCTGGAGTGTGTTAGTTTGATAGGGTGGCCATAACAAAGTACCACAGACTGGGTGACTTAAACAACACACATTTATTTTCCTGCAATTTTGGAGGCTAGAAGTCCAAGATCAAGGTATGGGCAGGAAACATTTCCTCTGAGGCCTCTCTCCTTGGCTTATATGTGGCTGTTTTCCTCAGGTATCCTCACATGGTCTTCCCTCTGTGCAGTGTCTGTGTCCTAACCTCCCCTTCTTATAAGGACACCAGTCATATCGGATTAAGGCCCACCCATAGGAGCTCACTGGAGGCTCTGTCTCCAAATACAGACCCATCCTGAGGTACTCGGGGTTAGGACTTCAGCATGTGAATTTGTGGGGAAAGTGATTCAGCCCAAAATATCTCTCAAGGACAAAACCATATGCTGTAAGCCATTTTATACCCAGCCCTCAGGACTACCTGACACACAGTGTGCACTCAATTTTTCTGAAGGCAGGAAAAGAGAGTAAGATGAAGAGAAAGAATACATGTGGGAGGGATGGTTCAGAGTTGGCAGCTTAACCCAAGGCGTGGAAAAAAGTGAGACGGCCAGTGTGAAGCAATACAGAGAATGGCATGACCAAGACAAATGTTCATTTTGTTGAGCTGTGGGAAATGAACCTGAAGGTTAGACCCAATTCTTGAAGTCCTGAGTGCCCAGATGAGGCACTTGGAATTTACACTGCGAGCAACATAGCTGCCCTGAGAGGTCATGAGCAGAGGAAGAACTTGAGGGAAATGGCATTTGAATGTTAGTGGAAAATCTGGCATTGGAGAACTTCTGCCTAAAGACATGCAGTTTTTATTAAGAATTCCAGAAAATCATGAATAGTGCAAGGAAAAAACAAAACAAAACCCTGCCTCTTTCTGGTCAAAGGTTGATTTTTCTAATAAGAAAGCATTAGGTAACAGGACCATTAAGACCTCATTTAAAAATTGATCTTTTTTATGATATAACCAGGTCAATTTCTAGAGGGGTGGGTCACCACCCTTGTTTAGAGCTTTCAAAGGGTTGGGTTCATTCCACTGGCCCTCTGGGAGATCCCAGCAAGTGGCTCTGTCTTCTTTTATTGGTTTGATTTTATATGGTTACCTTGCCCTGCTCACAAGACCACTGATCTGTGTTTGACAAAGATTCTCTCGTGGTAATTAACCAAAATAACCCTGGAGCTAGTAAGGCAGAAAGATTTCTAGGCTTAAGTAACTGGTGAGATAGGGGTGCAGCTGGCCTCAGGCATGCCTGCAACCAGGAACTTTGGTCCTTCAAATCTCTCTTGTGCTGGCTTCATTCTCTCAGGCTGGCTGGCTGTACAAGACTCACAACCTAAATGGCTACATCATTAACTTCCTTCCCTTCCTCACCAGAGGAAAATTTAAGAGTCTATCAACCAACCCCAACCTGTGGTCTAATTTGAATCCCAGTTCAAATAAACTGTGTTTTAAAAAATGAAAATTTGCACCTGACTTGGTATTTGATGATGTAAGAAATCTTTGTTAATTTTTAAGGCAGGGTGATATTTTTTTTGAAAGAGTCCTTATCTTTTGAAATTCATACTGAAATGTTTATTGTGAAAGCTACGATGTTGGGAATTCGCTCCTAAATAATAATGCAGGGAGAAGTGGGTGATGGTTGGGGTGAAACAAGATTAAAGAGGACCCTTCTTCACCAGAACCAACTGGAAAATTCCAGAGAAACACTGATTAGGTCATGTACCCACTCCTGCCCAAAAAGATGCTTATGGTTGACCTGGGGAGGAGAAAATCCCTCCTCAAAAAAGGGGGGTGTTAACCTAGACTGATAAAATAATAAATGTCTGTTTTGGGGCCTCAAAGAAATTATTTTTATTTTCAAGCATTTTGAGGCTGCATGTTTGGTCCTGGTGACCTGATAGATTAAATTTTCCAAGACAGTCTCAACTTCATTTAATGTAACTTTTTTCTCAATAAAGTGTATAACTAAATATGATTTGTTTGTATACACCTTTGTACAACTTCATATGAATGAGTGAGTGACTAAATCTGAAGTCATTTGTCAAATCTTGTGGCCTTGGTTTCAAAAAACCGGGTGGGTTGCTCTACTGTTGAGCACACTGGCAAAATCAGCAAGAATCTCAGGATCTTTCTTCTTTACTTCCGTCATTTGATCTCTTCATCTGTCTGTTGACCCACTTGAATGGGATCCTCATGACCTTAGATTCTGTTGATCGTCCAGGTCTAGGTGTGGTTAACCTACAAACAATCGGTGAAAGATATGTTTGCTAAGCAATTGAGAAATAATGTTTTCCACATTAGACTCTATTTGGGGTGTGAGGCCTTTTTTGCTGGCTGCCTGATAATCATCATTCCAATCTTCTTTGAATGAGACTCTCTTGAGATTGTGAGGGCAGGAATTTGGGGTTTGCAGAGTCCAAATCATGATATCCCCTCTTAGGCTGCAACTAAATACAAGGCTCTTGATCTAACGGCGTCTCTAATGGTTGTTGGCAGGGAGGAATGGCTGGAAGGAGGACAGTAAGGGCAGGAAATGGGCAAGGAAGTCAATGCACACAGGGGAAAACCACACCTGGCATTAGACAATAGGTGTGAGAGTGGAAAGGAAGAGACAAGTCTGAGAAACCTTGTGAAAGAAGAATCCATAGAGCTTGGTGACTAAGTGGACCTCCAGAGAGAAGAGGAAGGGAGAGTCAGAGACCGCTAAACGGCTTTAATCTGTGATAGAGGCCAAGGAAATGCTCAACCTTTAATAGAAATTGAGAAGGTGGGAGTGAGAGCACAGCACTGTACAGTTTTAGACATACTGAGATCGGACGAGACAGAAAACCACCGCAGGTGGTTGGAAACCCAGGATCACTTGTAGTTAATATTCAGGAGGAGAAGTGCAGAGAGGTGGAAACCCCGGCACCAGGTCAAAGACCAACCCAGTTAGGGGTCAGAGGGCACCAGAGGGGCCACACAAGTCAGTGACAAAAAGGATTCCCAGGTGATCTTCACATACTTGTACGTGGCCCTGAAAATGTTGAGATTAATCAGCTGGAATAGGTCTATTTTTTCTCTCCTTTTCTCTTTCTTTTATTTTTTTAACTTCTTATTATGGAACACTTTTAAAATAAACAAAAGTAGGAATAATATAATGAACCGCCATGTCCCTATCACCCAGCCTCAATAATGATCAGATTGTGGTTAATCTTTTTCATCCCAACCTTCACCCACTTCTCCCTGCATTATTATTTTGGAGCAAGTTCCAGACATCATAGCTTTCACAATAAATATTTCAGTATGAATTTCAAAAGATAAGGACTCTTTAAAAAAAAAAAACATAAGCACAATACCATTATCATGCCTTAAAAATTAACAGTGATTTCTTATATTACCAAATACCAAGTCAGGTTAAAATTTTCATTTTTTAAAAAACAGTTTATTTCAATTGGGATTCAAATTAGTCTACAGATTGGGATTGGTTGATAGGCTCTTAAGTCTCTTTTACTCTATGGATTCTCTCTCTCCCCCCATCCTCATTCCCCACCTCATCCCCACTCCCTACCCCCTTCCAATTTATTTGTGAAGAAATGAATTTGTTTGCCCAAAGAATTTCCCACACTCTGGACTTTGCTGGTTGCATTCCCTTGGTGTATGTTGGCATGTTCCTCTGTCTCGCTCTGTCCTATAAGTTGGAAGCCTTGATCAGATTCAGACCCATTTTAATTTCAAATGTCAGGCAAAAAGATGCCCAGTGAAGGTGTTGGAGGGAGCCACGGTAGCGGATGGGATCAGCGGGAAATAGTGTAAAGCGGGAGGGTTCTGAGAATCCCTGAGGCCCCTTAGGGAGGGCGACATTTAAGGGGCAGGCAGAGGAGGAGACTTCTGGTAAGGAGGGGCAGAGGTGCAGCTAGGCCAAGGCTGAGGTAGGACCCTGAGGCTCAGACCGGGTGGTAGAGCGCGCAGGTGTCTTCACCCCAGGCCCGGGCAGTGGCAGATCTGCTTACCCCTCTTTACCTGCAGTAGAAAGTAACCTTTCTTCTGCAGGGGCTTCTGGTGGCCCCAGAGAGAAAACAGGCAGAAACACTGCCAGATGCGTGGGCAACACGAGCCTCGGGGACAGGGCTAAGAACCAAACACGCACAGCTCCTGGCTCTGATCCGGCATCCGGGGGGTGGGAAGGGGAGGTGGCTCGCCGCCGGATGCCCCGCCA
Organism: Balaenoptera borealis; assembly: GCF_965194805.1. Classification (NCBI taxonomy): domain Eukaryota; kingdom Metazoa; phylum Chordata; class Mammalia; order Artiodactyla; family Balaenopteridae; genus Balaenoptera; species Balaenoptera borealis. The sequence goes on from NC_138876.1 coordinate 40,925,189, forward strand.
TATGACGAGGCCCGGCGGTGTCCTCCTGGCCCTCAGTGTGGCCATCTCTTGCAACAGTCCCTGCATCTGCCTTTGCAATTGCACCCTCGCCCACTGGCCGGCCTGGCGCCTCCCTGCAGAGGGCTCCTGCTTCTCCAGCTGGTGCCAGGCTTCTCCTTCAGGTGCTAGAGAGATCCTAGCGATTGGCCTGCTTTCCCTCACTACTCAGGGACCCTGCTCTTCTTCAAGGTGTCCACTACGCAGTACCCTCACTGCCGTGTACCACTTTCTTGCTGCCTATGGCGGTACTTATAGTCACCTTTGTGCTAGGTTTTCAAAGATAAAACTTTTGGACTCTTACAAAATCAGTGGGTTGCACCATCACACAGACACCTGGTCTCGGGTCAGTGGATCAGACCAACTTGGCCACCTGTGCCCCAGCAATGCCCATTTGGCTGGTCCAGCCTCGCTGGAGAACCAGGAGCAACAAGTCCTTCTCTGCTTTGGAAAGTCCTGGAAAGAGGCCGGGCCTACCACAAAGGTCTCTCTTCAGAGGAAAATGCTAGACAGGGCTTCTGAGCCCTAATAGGAAGCCTGTGAGCTGACCATCACTGTCAATCAGCTTCCCTTCTCTAACTGCCCAGGCATCCCAAAATCTCAGCGTCAGTCACTGCTTTGCTTGGCATCTAAGGCCTCTGTGACAAGGTTAACTTGATACCGACAGATGCCTGATAGCACTCGTTTACCCCCAATGTAGATTAGTATAAAGATTTGATTGCCTTAACCATGAATATCAAGACTTTCAGGAAATGTAATAAAGGATGGGGGCAGTTAGGGTTCTGGCATGGGGAGCCGCCCTGCACAGATCTGGGTGTGTCTGCAGATGCGGGTAGCTTAACATGAAGGCCCTGGCTCTTAGTAAACAGCCAGGATGGGGGAGGCAGGAGATGTGGAGGGAAAGGAAACTGTCATTTTACTGAACATCGAGACAGGCATTATGCTGGTGCTGAGATACATGCAAAGACTAACTTCTGGGAAGGAGAGCGTTAAAAACTATGGAGGGGGAAACGGGCATTTTTTGTTACTCCTCTCCCGATAAAATAAAGCCAATCTGTGCAGAGTGAAAGAGGTCTTGAAAGAAAGTGGATGCCAGCAGCAGGAAACCCCTCTGCCTGGCACTGAACCCCCTGCCAACACAGCTCATTTCCTCAGCAAAAGCCCTTAATAGGATCTCAGCCTCAAACAAGGCACAGGGCGTAGGGCTGGCACTGTTGACGCAGCTGCTTCGGAGGTGCCCTGGGGCGCTTCTGGGGCTGAGCCATGGACTTCATGGACTTCAGCCCCATGCTCTCAAGATTCCCGCAGGCGCCTCAGTCCCCACCTCTTAAAGAAGGAAGGACGTGTCTCACATCCAAACTCATCTCTGCAGGAATTCTGCCAGGAACTACTTACCGGCAAATGGAGCCGAGATAGGTATTTCCAGCACATGAACCATTCTCCCTGTGCCCACTGAACAGGAAGCAGATTCCCTGAAGCCCTCACAAAGAAGCTGCAAAGGTCACTGGGTCAGGCCTGGTAAATGGTCAATGTCTTAAACCCTCTGTGGGCCCAGGAGCCCCCAGGACAGCCCTGGGTGCTATGCAAGCCTGCAAGCCTGTCTGGCTAGGGGCCCTGTGCTGATGAAGTCAGCCTTAGGCTTTCAGATAACCAGCCATATGGCACTAACAGATGCAAAGCTAGTTGGTTTGACTGGGCAAGGAGGGTATATTTAATTTCTAAGTGATCTGGATGATCACCAATGTGGTTTCCCTGTTATAGAAGTTACTTTTTACTGCTTGTTGCTTTTCTAAAGTTATTTTCTCCCTCTGACTTAGACAAATAACATAGGGAAGGTGATTAGAGGGGGGAAAAAAAAGGGGGGGTGGGAAACCATGGGAGATATGCTTCAAAACCACAAACCTGAGGAAAAGGGGAAGTGAGGGAGAGAGGGTTTTTCTGTTTTTAATTGCAGTTGAACTGCACAACACAGTGCCATAGAAGTGAATATGACACCAGAAATTCTCTGCCCAGCTTCTGGTTGTTGATACATTCTAATTCTTATGTGTGACATTAACAGTTTTAGTGTATATTAATTATCTGCCATCTGGCCTATTTCTTTTAAACATACCTCTGAATTAATGGATTTTTATGTGCCTTTTGTTTTGTTTATATAAATCTTTTTTTTTTCTCAAAATTCAAAGTGGAAAGAAACCCAGCATTCATTTTTAGAAGCTCATTCTCTAAAGTTGAAAGAGATAAAAATGTATTTCTTCTCTTAAGTTTATTTGTTTGATAACCTGAATTTATTAAAGCATCCAAAACGTAAAAGTCCAAGATTCAAACCTTAATGGCAGTGAGATTCCAACAGATGAAGTCCAGTGACCTGGTTTTCTCTTAAAGTGACAGAAGTATGTATATAAATAGATTAAAATAGCAAACACTCATGTAGCACTTATTAAGTACTAGGCACTGTTCTAAGCACTTCATAGGTATTGACTCATTTCATCATCGTAAAGATTCTACAGACTAGGCACTATCATTACTCCATTTTAAGGATGAAAAAATTGAGGCACAGAGAGGTTAGATAACTTGCTAAGGGTCACACTCTAGGAAGTAGAGGAGCCAGCACATAAATTCAAGCTGCCTGGTGCCAGAGCCACATTCTTGTCCCATATGCTATGACTTTCAAAACTAAAAAGAGCTTCCCTTAGGACACAGTGGTCCCTCAGAGGAGCTGCCTTGAACTCTTGAGCTGAGCTCTTGTCTGGATATGAGGTTCATGAGTTGAGGGGCTCCTGGAGGCAAGAATAACGAAGGTGCAGAGATGCTGAGTGACTTGCCCCAGCCTGTGTGGCTGGTACGTGGCTGCACAGGTTCCAAAGTCATTGTGTAACATCAAGAACATATTAAACTGCTCTTAGATATTTGTAAAGTCCTTAGGAAAAATTAATATGTAATAATCAGCAATATTTTAAAATCAACAGATTTTTAAAATCACCAACTATGTTAAAGCACATCTTTAAAGTAAACCTCATACATAAAAATAAGGTGGTAGGGCTTCCCTGGTGGCGCAGTGGTTAAGAATCCGCCTGCCAATGCAGGGGACACGGGTTCGAGCCCTGGTCTGGGAAGATCCCACATGCCGCGGAGCGACTAAGCCCGTGAGCCACAACTACTGAGCCTGCGCGTCTGGAGCCTGTGCTCCGCAACAAGAGAGGCCGCGATAGTGAGAGGCCCGCGCACCGCGATGAAGAGTGGACCCCGCTTGCCACAACTAGAGAAAGCCCTAGCACAGAAACGAAGACCCAACACAGCCAAAAATAAATAAATAAATTTATAAAAAAAAAAAAAAATAAGGTGGTAGCATTACTTTTATGGAAGTAACACAATTTTTACCCTCAGTAATTTTAGAATTAATAGATAATTGAGATAATGTACATGAAAGTTTACAAGTTTGATTAACATGGTTGAAATGTCATATGGCTCCATAACTAACTGATTTGCTGCTGTTGTTTGTTTGCTTTCTGTGTCTTCCACTAGAATATAAACTCCATGAGAATAAAGACCTTGTTTACCTTGTTCCCTGCTATAGAACAATGCCTGGTACATAGCAGGTGCTCAATAAATGAATATTGAATGTATGAATGAATGAGCGTATTTATCAGCCTTGTTGAGGCTGTGAGCTTGGATAAGCTCTGTGAGCCTGTGGACAAGAAAGGAAGAATCTCGAGGAATTCTGCCATTCAGACGATGGCAGTAAAAACTGGAGTCAGAAAGTAATCAGTGGGGTGGAGAGCAAAGCAAGAAAGTGAAGGATCATGAAAGTCAAGAGTAGGGAGAAGTTTGGGAAGTGGTGCATAGCATTAGGAAACACTGCAGAAAAATTTTAAAGGGTGATAAAGGGAAGGCACTGTTGCATTTGGTCTTTGGGACTGATAAAAAGGCAGCTGCAGAAGAGAAATTGGAGTGGAACCCCATTTGCACAGGAATTAAGGAATAATTAGGACACTAGGCAGGAAGCTTGGCAGTGAATAGAAGGAAAGAGAGTTGACAGCACTGGGCATTTGCTTGCAGAATGCAAGGACATTGTTAATTCAGTAGAAAAGTGTCATGTTGTCACTTTGTCACTGTCTCAAGTGGGGGCTCCCTCTCACTTGTCCTTTGTCCTAAAAGAACAAAAGGGGCCTTGAATTTCATGAGTGCCCCAATGATGCTTCTGAGAGCTCAGGCTTTGGAATCAGACTGTCCAGGTTCAGATCCTAGTTCTTCCTATTACCAGTTGAAGAAGAAGAAATTACTTAAGTCCCTAAGTTTTCTCATTGGTAAAGTAGAGATTCAGTCACTGAATATTATTAAGTTCCTACCATGTGCCAGACACAGTTCTAGTGAGGGAGTTAACATACCAGCGATAAATAGATCTCTGTAGTATTCCAAAAACATGAAACTAACTAATATTTTAAAATTATATCTTGACTTCTGCTTCCAGGAAGATGGAGTAGATATACTTTTCCCTGTTGTTAAGTAAAACTGAAAACCCTGGACATTGTATATAAGACATGAGAAGACTCTGAAAGGTGGAGAGAAAAAGACAGACAGGCTAGGGACTTTGGGATCTGAGGCACAACCTGGTGATGAGTTCCCTGGGTTTTCTTTTAGCTTTGTGGTTCCCAGATTTGGAGCTGAAGAAGCTGGCATCCCCTAGAAATGCCAAAAGGAGCAAACAAACAAAAAGTCCCCAACAAAAGTCAAAAGACCAGGAAAGGGGCAACCTAAAAAGAGTAAAAACTTTTAAACTGTAACCACTTACCCCAGCCAAAAGCCACAGAAAAAATGGTGGCTCCACTCCCACCCACACCAGCAAAGGGGGAGTGGGAGCCTAGACTTCCTGCCCAGCAGCGTTTATCAAAGGACCCCAACTGCAACCCACCCCCCCCACACACACACATTGAAATGGTATAAGAGAAGCCCATAGGGAGCCAGACTTTCATCCCCACCTGACAGTAATGGGTCGTGCCCCTATGATGTCAATGGAGACCACATGGGGCACCTGAATTCCACCCACAGCAGCAGTAACAAGGCACCCCTCTCCATCCCTGCTGGGGTGGTGTCAAAGGCAGCTGAGTGGAGAGTCAGGACTTTCACTGCTGCCCAGAGATAATGAGGCCACCTTTCTATGGTGTCAGTAGTGGCCACATGGGGAACAATAACAAGGCAGTCCTACCTCTCCCAGCCAGGGTAATATATATTGGCGGATGCCTCGTGGGATCCAAACCTCCCACCCCTGCCCAGCAGTAACTAGGAGCCCCTTTCCTCTCCAGTGTCAACAGAGATCAAGTTGTGAATCTGGACTTCTACCCCAACCTGGAAGCAACAAGGCAGTGTCCCTCCCTTCCTCTGCCAGGAATCAGAAGAGCCAGTTAAAACAGAAAGTTTAAGTAAGATCCAGAGTCTCATAACGTAATATCCAAAATGTCCAGTTTTCAACTGAAAATTACTCATCACACCAAGAACCAGGAAAATTTAAACTTGAAAGAGAAAAGATCATCAATAGGTGCCAACACTAAAATGACAGAGATATTACAATTATCTGACAAAGATTCTAGAGCAGCCATCTCAACAATGTTTTAACAAGCAATTATGAACATGCTTAAAACATGAAAAAATAGAAAGTCTGAGCAAAGAAATGTAAAGTCTCAGCACAGAAATAGAAAATGTAAAGAAGATCAAAGTGGAAATTTAAGAACTGAAAAATATAACTAAAGTTAAAAAGTCAGTGAATGGGCTCAACAGCAGAATAGAGGGGTCAGAGGGGGAAAAAATCTGTGAACTGGAATATAGAGCAATAGTAATTGCCCAGTTTGAACAATACAGAGAAAATAGACTGGGAAAAAAAAAAAAATGAACAGAGGCTCAGGGACCTATGGGCCCATAACAAAAATCTAACACTGATGTTGTCCAAATCCCAGTAGGAGAGAAGAAAGAGAGCAAGGCTGAAAAATGACTTGAAGAAATAATGGCTGAAAACTTTCCAAATTTGGCAAAAGACATAAACCTACAGTTTCAAGATGTAAGTAAATCATGAACAGGATAAACCCAAAGAAACCCCATACCAAGCTAAACTTCTCAAAACTAAACACAGTATTTCTTCTTATATTTATTTAAATGTAATTTTATGCCACTGAATATAATAATAAAATTTCAACAACAAAAACCCCTAAAGACGAAAAAATCTTGAAAGCTAAGAGAAACAATACCTTACATAAAGAAGAAAAACAACTTGAATAATAGTAGATTTCTCATCGGAAACCATAGAAGCCAGAAGGAAATGGCATAACATTTTTGAAGTGCTGAAATAAAAGAACTGTCAACCCAGAATTCTATATCTAGTGAAACTATCCTTCAAGAATGAAGGGGAAATCAAGACATCAGCTGAAGAAAAACTAAGAAAGTTCATCATCAGCAGACTTATCTTAAGAAAATGGCTAAAGGGAGTTCTCTAAACAGAAAGGAAATGGAAAAGGAAGAAATCTTGGAATATAAAAAAGGAAGATAGCACAAAAAGAGTGAAAAATATGAGTAAATACATTTCCTCCTCCTCTTAGGTTTTCTGAATTACGTTTGAACATTGAAGCAAAAATTATAACACTGTATGATGTTCTTCTATGTAGAGGAAATATTTAAGACAATTAGAAGCAGGGGAAGGCAAAGAAATGTAAAGGGAGATAAGGTTTCTACACTTGACTTGAACTGATAACATATTGACACCATTAGATTGCAATAAATTATGCATATGTAAAGTAATACCTGGAGCAACTACTAAAAAAGCTACAAAGAGATACACTCAAAAACACTATAGCCATAGGAGAATGTACAGATTAATGTAATTACGAAATTAAAATTAAAACAGTATAGATAAATAAAACATAATTCAAAAAAAGTTCAAGTAATCCATAAAAAAGCAAGAAAAATAAAACAGAAAAATAAGAAATAGAACAAACAGAAAATAAAATGGCAGATTTAAATTCTAACATCAATAATTACATTAAACATAAATGATCCAAATATACCAACTGAGGGACTTCCCTGGTGGTGCAGTGATTAAGACTCCACGCTCCCAATGCAGGGGGCCTGGGTTCAATCCCTGGTCAGGGAACTAGATCGCACATGCATGCTGCAACTAAGAGTACGCATGCCACAACTAAGGAGCCGGTGAGCCACAACTAAGGAGCCCTCGAGCCGCAACTAAGGAGCCCTCCTGCCACAACTAAGACCCAGCACAACCAAATAAATAAATAAATAAACATCTTAAAATATAAAATAAAATAAAAAATAAATATACCAACTAAAAGACAGAAATTGGCAAAATGGATTAGAAAATATGACCCAATCGAATGTTGTCTACAAGAAACTCACTTAAATATGACTATATATGTAGGTTGAAAGTAAAAGGATAGAAAAAGACATATCATCCAAATATTAATCAAAAGAAAGCCAGAGTGGCCATAATAATATCAATAAAGAACACTTTAGAGCAAAGAAATTTACCAGAGATTCAGAGGGACATGACATAATGACAGAAGGATTAATCCACCAAGGAGACATATCAATATTAAATATGATGGAGGCACCAAACGATAAGAGCTACAAACTACATGAAGCAAAAGCTGATAGAATTAAAAGAAGAAATAGACAAATACACAATTATAGTTGGAGAATTCAACATCCCTCTCTCAACTACTGATAGAACAACTAGACATAGAGTCAGCAAGAATATAGAACATCATCAAGCAACAGGATTTAATTGACATTTATAAAACACTTCACCCAACAAGAGCAGAATACATATTCTTTTCAATTGCTCACAGAACATATGCAAAGATAGGATTATATCCAAATTTCACATTTAAAAAAAATCCACTAATCAGATCTATTGATACTTTAAATATCTAGATATAAATACTGGGGTATTTTGGAGTTATTTTATCAAAAGCAAAGATTTCAAATGAAATTTATTTCACATTCATTGGGAATGATGTTGACTGCATCTGTCATCAACGATAACTTCTTTCTTTCTTGCCCAGATGGGGCACAGCAAATTAAGGCAGGGGAGGCACTCACTTTAAATAAACAAAAGTTATGAAAATCTGGATTTACAGAGAAGATACTTTCACATTCCCAGATGTTTTTGCAAAAGGTTGGCCAAAATATTGTTTTATTGGAATCTCCCCAATTTTAGCCTAAATTCTCTCTCCTAACTGAATAGTACTGTTTACATTCCACTTCTATAGGCAGTTTCCTACATTAAGGCACATGTACATTGGCTCTGATGAAAGTTTGTCATTTACCTTCTCTGGGCACACAAACATAAACTCATAAGCATACATTTGATCACTATTGTCACACAGCAGCAAGATGAAATTTGAGCCTGTTATTCAGCAAAGGATATATGCACATACATTTCATTTCTTCAAGCTCTCAGCTCCTCAACTGACCAGACTGCTCTGGTTATGAGTGACAGAAATTCAAATCAAACTTGCTTAAGCGAAAGGGAGGAATTTCCTGGAAGGCCCATAAAACCCAACTGTTGGCAGGACAAGGGGTGCCAGTGGAAATCAGGGACAATGGAACCATGAATTAGATGTCTTTCGGACTTTCTCTTCCACTCTCTTTCCTTTATTTCTACTTCTTTCTAAATAGGAATTTCATTTCTCAGATTTCCACATGGCTGAAAACATGGCCACCAGTGGTTCTTAAGACTCACATCTCTTGCCATGTGCGTGTCTGTTTCCCCAGCTCCAGCTCAAATAATTTCAGGAAATGAGAGAGATGCTGGTTCATAAGACAGCAGGTGGTAGATATATGCTATAGTCACACGGTTCCATCCGCCACAAACACCTCTTCAAACCCTAATCCCCCTGGTGAATACCTAGTTTACTTTTTTTTTTTTTTAAATAAATTTATTTATTTATTTTTGGCTGTGTCGGGTCTTCATTTCTGTGCAAGGGCTTTCCCCAGTTGCGGCGAGCGGGGGCCACTCTTCATCGCGGTGCGCGGGCCTCTCACCGCCGCGGCCCCTGCCGCCGCGGAGCACAAGCTCCAGACGCTCAGACCCAGAAGCTGCGGCTCACGGGCCCAGCCGCTCCGCGTCATGTGGGATCCTCCCGGACCAGGGCACGAACCCGTCTCCCCTGCACTGGCAGGCGGACTCCCAACCACTGCACCACCAGGGAAGCCCCCTAGTTTACTTTAAAGGTTCCATTTAAGCATCATTTCCTCTAAGAAATTCTTTTCTAGTATCTTCTTACAATAGAGTTTAACACTGTTCTTGGATCCCTACATACCTTCTATGTATTTACCTCTATCATGGATCCGGTGATGCTTTATTTTGCTTATTTGTTTACAGCTCTCTTTCTACTGGACCCTGGCATCATAGACATCTTTGCTTTCCCAGCCCCTAACAGGGCAGCTAGTTTGCTGAATGACTGCTGATGATTTTTTTTTTTAAACAAAACCCATTGCACAACTCATACCAGGTGTAGACAATGAGTAGTTGGAACCATCAATGTGCTCACTAATGTGCATGAAGTAGTGACTACAGTAGCAGAAGAAATCACTGATGTTCACCCAGGAAGAATGAAAAGGCCTGCCCCAGGCTAGGGTCACACTTAGCATTTAATTGCATTCTCTACTCCCTAGTGTGGTTTCCTTGGTTCAGGAGAGATAAAACTCCAAACAGAAAGTGTCATGTCAACCTAAATAGTGATTTAAATCACTACTAAATATCTAAGCAGTTACATCCCAGAAATGTCATTGAAAAAAATTCCCATCTAGGGAGTCTGCATCAAGATTAAAAAATTTAAAACTCAAGACACACACACACACACACACACACACACACACAAAGCAAAAAGGACCCTTCCCCTTTCCCCCTTGAACAAAGAGGGAAAAAGATGAAGGAAGAGCCAAGTGATTTTTTTTTTTTTCTTTAATAGTGGGAAAAAATTTACCACGGACAAGAGATGCCCTTTGCCCCAGATAATAAGTTCTCCACATCTAGGAGCTCTGGGCAACTGCAGAACCAAGCTCAGGCCTCCCAGTGGCCTATGGACTGCTCTGTGGGTAAGAAAGGAGAGTGGCCTTTCAGCAAAGCAGCCATCCCTGAGAGCCACGCCTGCCCCAATTTCCTTTTCCCTCCCGTTTCTCCATCCTGCTCGATGCATTTTCTAGGAACATTCTATGAGCCTGGACCAGTGCAGCTGCACTGGGCGGGGATTAGTTGCAATAGTAAATCTTCTCTGGTGGGAGCAAAATAGATATCTTTGACCTCCAGTTTTTCACCAGGACCCAGCTGGATTGGTCCGTCAGAGCCCATACTCCAAGGCACACAGTAGCTTAATTTTCCCTCTGACGTTCAGGCAACACAGCATAAATTCCTCTATTGCTCATCCATCCTCTCTCATTCTCACTTACAGGCACAGACATGAAAAAGTCAGAGAGACTAAGAACGAGCTCCCCACAGCAAGTTTACAAGGTGAGTTGAGCAGCTGTGTGGGGCATCAGTGCATATAGGACATCACTAGAATAACTCAGAAATGCGTTTCCATTAACTCAGGTCCCACAAGCAATTCCTCACATAACCAGTAGATGTGAATTGGTCCCACGTCCACAGAAAAAGTGGGGAAAATAGTCCTCACCAGCACCAGCTCCATCCACACTAAATTAATCTTGAAAATTTATTTAAATGAATATGAGTTTGGACAGGCTAAATTACTACTCATATTCCTTGGTCGAGTACAAGTGCCCACTTCTCTTATTATGGCTCATATCTGAGCTAACCAATCAGAAAACAAAATGGAAATCTTGTTTTACTTCATATCGGTCCAAAGCCAAGAGAAAAAAAATTTAAAAAGAAAAGAGTGTCAAGATGATTTAGAACTCTATTTCAAATTTTTTGCTCAGAGGCATGCTAACTTGCAGTGTGGTTTACAGGCATCTAGTTTATTCTCCTCCTCTCTTCTGTTGCCTCTTCACTGTTTGAGGAGGGGAAAAAAAGGAAACCAAGATGGTGAAAGAGAAAGCTGATGGGGTGGATTAAAGTTTGATTGATGCTCCAGAATATGCCATTTTGGACAAACAGTAATTTATTAAAAAAAACAGATTTATGAAAAATGATCAAGTGTGACCACTCACTTCTCAAAGAGTCTTTTATTTTTAATAAAAGGGAGTTATGAGAACATTTCTTCAAGAAGTGACCTCCTCTAATGTATTTAAAATACACTTCAGATTCAAATACAGATGGAAATTGAATATATGCCTAAGATGGCTGATGATATTGGTTCACGCGGATCTATACCTCACATCTTGCTTCAAATTCATTCCATGTAAGAAATCAAAACACAAAAAATACTAAAAGAAATCATGGGAGAAAAGATTTTTTTTTTAATTAATTTATTTATTTATTTTTGGCTGTGTTGGTTCTTCGTTTCTGTGCGAGGGCCTTCTCCAGTTGTGGCGAGCGGGGGCCACTCTTCATCGCGGTGTGCGGGCCTCTCACTGTCGCGGCCTCTCTTTGCGGAGCACGGCTCCGGACGCGCAGGCTCAGTAGTTGTGGCGCACGGGCTTAGTTGCTCCGCGGCATGTGGGATCTTCCCGGACCAGGGCTCGAACCCGTGTCCCCTGCATCGGCAGGCAGACTCTCAACCACTGCGCCACCAGGGAAGCCCGAGAAAAGATTTTTTTATCATCTTCAAGTAGGCAAAGAATATAAAGAATTAAATCAAAGGATAATCAAATGGCTTTTACATATATGAAAAGATGTTCAAATTCATCCATAATAAGACAAAAACCAAGTAAACTATTCTGAGAAGTGATGTAAGTACATAAATCCTGTGTTCCATTCTACCTAGGAAATCCTTATAAATATTGACAAAGGCTATTATGCTGGCTTTTCACAGAACATTACATGGAATGGTGGCTTAAATGACTTTATTTAGTTATTAAAGGAAGGTTTGACTTCAGAAGGCTGGAGGCCTTAGCTATATTTGGATTACAATTGCAAAATAAAAGAGAGAACATATTCCCACTAAATTAAAATAATGTTCTTAGAATAAAAATTAAGAATATTTTTCCAATATGATCTTTTTCAAATTGTATTATCAAGCTAAAATGCAGACTAAAAAAACTACACAGAATATACCAATTTTGTATATGTATGCCAAGGAGAAAATTGGAAGGACATAGACTAAAACGTTAACGGTGGTTATTTCTTACCTGGTAAAATTATAGTTGATTTTTAAAAGGTTTTCCTTTATGCTTTTGTGTTTATTTTTTTCCCCAAGATTTCTGCAATAAGCACATGTTAAGTTACTTGTGTAAAAAGAAAATAAATACATTAATTTTTAGAAAATGATCTCTCAGTAAAGAGAGAATTATACACTCCCCCAACCAAGACTCAAACAGATCTAATTCTAACGACCACATGGAATAGCTTACAAGAAAGGAGTGGAGGAGGTGTCTTTATGTTGATTGAGAACTTTCTCAGCTTATTAGTCCACTTAGAAGATAAACAAAGGATAAAACCACTGCAGCAAGAAACAAATGTAAGATATAGTAAAATAGTTTCTCAAATCATTAATGTTGGGTCCTAAAGAATCTTTGTAGCACCCATAAAAGAGATCTTGTGGTTTTAAAAAGCTCTAAAACTTGCTCTCCAAGAAATTCAATCTGTAGGCCTGTGTTTAAACACACAGGACATTATTACATAACTAAGCAACTGGGAAGATTAATCGTGATTAAAAATAAAAAGGAAAACACACAGAACACCAAGGCAGGACTTGTTTAATGAGCGAAGGGTAACTCAAAGAAAAACAGTATTTGTACAGGGTAATAAGAAGTCAACCCACAGACTTATAAAATAAGAATAAAAATATTCTATCTCATATCTGATTCAAAAGGTACGCTTATCAAAGATATGATTACACTAGAAATAACACAAATGATATTCATAAGCATATACACAAAATATATTATGGACCATTTGTGATTTATTTCCAAATCTCATGCCATTCTTCAAATCCGAACACCTTAATATGTCTATGATTTCCCTTTCCAGCCTTACTTTTCCTTCCTCACACCCTGCTTTCCAACTGTACCTGATAATAGTTGCTTGAACACCATATACAGTCTACTCACTTTTTTTTTTTTTTTTTTTGGCTGCATTGGGTCTTCGCTGCTGCTCACAGGCTTTCTCTAGTTGCGACAAATGGGGGCTACTCTTCGTTGTGGTGCATGTGCTTCTCATTGCAGTGGCTTCTCTTGGTTGCGGTGCATGGGCTCTAGGCGCATGGGCTTCAGTAGTTGTGGCGCACGGGCTTAGTTGCTCTGTGGCATGGGGGATCTTCCCAGACGAGGGCTCAAACCCTTGTCCCCTGCATTGGCAGGCGGATTCCGAACCACTGTGCCACCAGGGAAGCCCTGCCCACCACATCTCTGACATGAACTTCCAGTTTGTCATGTACATATCAGCCCCAACCCATTTCCTCGGATCCCACTACCCCACCTTATACTCTGGTATGTTCATTCAGACCATAAAGGTTTATGGAGTAGCATCAGGATCTATGATAGGTTCTGGGGACACAAAGATGAATAGAACATTGTCTTGCACTCAAAAGAACTTTGGCTGAGAGAGGGACAGATGTGTAAACAATAGTTAAAATACAGTTGGCTTGCGGGGAGAAAGCATGGCTATGCTTAGTGAAACCAGCCTCCAGTTGGTGGTCACTTATTAATCCATCATCCACAAATTCTCCTAAACCATTGCTTGCAAACTCGAGTGCTTACAGAGTAAGCAGGTAACATGAATTTATGAATCAGGTTGGGTGTGAGACAGTGGCTCATGCTGAGACCTGTAGCCAAATGGAGAGTACCTGTCCTATCTAAAGGCATTCAATTTCTCACTCTTTTTCAAATGCCATGCCTCAATAACAGAATATGCCTGCAGGCCTGATATGGTTCAGGCTGCCGGTTTGTGACTTCTGTATACTAAGATTAACAACGTCGTTTAATGTTCACTACATGTAGGTCCCTCTCCTAAGCACTTTGCAAGTATTAACTTACTCCTCACAGCAACTGTGGAGGTTGATATTATGATTTTGCCTGTTTTACAAAGGCACAACTTGGGCATGGGAGGGTTCTCATACCTTGCTGAGGTCACACATCTATTAGGGTGGTGAAACTGGCACCTGAAGCCAGTCAGCCTCCTTCACAGCCCACACTCTTAAAAGAAGTATTTCATAGCACTATACTGCTCTGTATCTAAACTTTCAAAATTCCTTTATTCAGCTTAAACTACATAATGAATTACATATTTAAAAATGTGCCAAATATTATCCCTTTTTGTTGTTGACCAAACTCTTTTTTAATTGGTATAAACAGACGTGATGTAAAAATTTGACCATCTATCTGTTCACCTTTCCATAAATTTCATTACGTTCCTTGCTTACCATCATCTTTCTCATTTGAAGATCCTAATTCTTTAGAAAGAACTTTGCAGTTATACTCCAAGAAATACATGTTCATTATAGGAGAAAGCAGGTAGAGTTAAGTGTTATTTAAGGTATTTTCATGATGACTCCCCGTCTCCTCTCCGTTCCCTCCAGTCTACCTCCGACATCCTTCCCAATTCTGGGTGTATGTGGATTATTAGCCCTCCAAACAGTAGGACAATGTTTTGTTCTCTTTTCAGTAATTGTCAGCATAATGTTTACAACTCTGTGGATCTTTCTGGACAAGGCAATCGATCAGGCCATGTCTTCAGGGAAGTCCTATTTACATGCGCTAAAACAAATCCAAGGACACCTAAGGCATTTGGTGAAATGGGCAAAATATAAACTCCCAAGTCTGTGATCTTAAGTCAAAATGTTCCACTAGACCAGGAGATGTGGCCACTTTTTATTCACAAACTTTCCTAAGAACTCTGGACGTTACATTATATTCTTTTTACTTAGGTAAGTTGAAGCCAAAAAATGAAGTCTTAGAGAGGCTATTGGTTCGGCCTCCTGGCCTTTGTTCCTACTGCTTCCTCAGCCAGGACCTCTCCCAACATCTGCACCCCCTTCCCAAACCCTGCTTCCTACCTGACCTTCCTGAAACTCCTCACACGGCCCCTCCTCTGGGAAAACTTTGACCTCCAAAGCGGTTACGTGCCCTTCCTATATATACCCAGTGACCAGCACTTAATATCTATTTCAGTTGTCTACTTATTTCTCTAATTTGTAGTTGGAATTTATGTAGTAATTATACTTCTTAACCTAACTGGTACATGAAATTTATGCAGTAACACTTTATTTCTGGAAAAAAGTTGTGCCCTTGAGCTTTTAAACTTGGCTGTTTATTTTACAATCTCAAGAATAGTAAAAATATATGGGTTGTGGGCTTTGGCATTGAACTAATGTGGGTTTGGCATCCAGCTCTAGTTCTAATGGCTGTGTGACCTTGAACTGAGGCAGTTTTATCCTTTGGAAAATAAAGACCTACTGCTCTGTGAATATTAAAGCTTAGGAGCGCAAGAGCACATCACCTGTCCAAGTTCGTGCTAAGTGTTAACTGCTGTCGTATTTCTCAAGAGTAATTTAATTTCATCAAAAGGAGAGATTTAACCAAAAGAATAGAAAAAATAATGCCAGCTGATTTGGAACTACTCAAATGCATTTTATGATAAGCAACTTTACCTACATTGAGATTAATACTTAACATTTGTTATCTGTTGCTCTCTACCTATTCAATATCAAAATACATCTTAAATGGTTTGAAAAATGTATCTGACTCCTTTAAATGCTCTAAAAAAGAGATCTGAAAAACGAAAAACAATGTTGGCACCATCTAAGGGAGTATCTTTTAAGCCAGGAAATTAATAGTACAGTAAATGTCACCGAATAAGACCCTATCTTAATCTCTAGGAGACTGGAAACGTCAGTTCATCCAACTCTCTAAGCATCAAATTTCAAACGGCTTAGAAAGTATTTTGAAATTATTTACTTAAAGTAAATTGGCTTCTGAGCCAGTAAAAAATCCAGTAATCCAGTTGAGTGTTTAAACCCCTCTTTTTAACCCTTCTTAGACGGGAACTAAGATGCTTAGCGATTGATTGCTGCCAGATTTAACCTGGTAAGACCCACAAACAATTCTTACTAATAAAGACTATCTCTAATGAACTTTTCAACTCTGGACCATTCAGAATCCCACGAGGAAATGTGTCCCATTTCCCTGGATTTTCCTCTTTTAGATAAGCTTTAAGCTCTCTAAAGCCACAGGATTAAATAAGAGGATATTCTTTCAGCATCAGTATAAACCAAAAGTACACTAACATAAACAACAGCATTGTATGTTCATTCATTTATACATTTATTAATCTCCACTTGCTCTAAATCAGAAGCCATACGAGGTGCTGGGGGATCCCAAGATGAATAAAACAATCTATTCTTGCCCTCAAGCAGCTCTCCATTTGAATTTTATTTGCAAAACTGTAATACTTTAAGCCATCATTAATTCACAATTGAAGTAGGCACTAATTCATAACTGAAACCAAAGATTTGAGATGGCATAGAGAAATGGTACAACAGAGGTGGGAGTGGGCAGGAAACAAGACCACTAAAAAAAGAAAGGAAAAGGAAACTAGGGCATAATTCTGGTTTTAGGAGTCAGAGACTCATTCAGAGTCCAGATCTGCCAACTACCAGCAATGTAAACAATTTTGGTTTTTGCAATTAGTATGTTTAATTAAAATTTTTTAATTACCAAAAATGTTCCTTGCTTCAGTTTTGAAGATCAGATGAGAACACTGGAAAGTATACAGCACAGAGCTTTTTAGTGGGAAGCTCAACTAGTATAGTAATTTTTAAAAATGTAGTATCCCCTTAATGAATGTTCAATACAATTTTGTTAATTTACATTAATACACATTTTGTTAATACAGTTTTGTTCATGATGATAATGCTCAATAATAGAGAGTGAAACAAAAGGGTAAACAAAGAAGTAAAAGCCTTCAAATCAGCCAGATGTAAAGTCAAATTAGGGTTCGAGCTCTTGAAAGAAGTTATTTTATCATCATGGTCAAATTTTCACAGGGTGGTAAAGATTAAATGTTAGAGATATAAGGCCCTCAACATAGCGACTGACACTCCTCAGATATAAACTTCACTCTTCATGATCCCTAAATAAATGCATTTCCCAGCTGTCCTGGACGCCTGGGTTTTGGCTGCTCAGAATGCAAACCCAGTACTTCCTGAGCCCCTTCCCCATTCTTCTCTAAGGCTGAGGACGGGAGGAGACGTGCTTCCCCCTGCCCTCTGGTGGCTGAAGCGTGGCCTGCAGCCTAAGCACAGCTAAAACGATGCTCCCTCCTGGGGCTCGGACTCTGCAGGGATAGCACAGCAGACACTGTCTGGGCTGCTGGTGACAAGGGCGGTGCCTGCAGCAGAATCGGGGCAGCACGGCCCCACAGCAACTTCTCATTAATTCTGTGACCTACACACTCATCCAGTAAGTGAATTTTCTCCTTAGGTAAACAGTTCCTGTTGTTCGTAAACAAGAACCCTAAGCTCGTACACTTTTGTAAAACTAATAAAAGTAAATATCAGTGCCACGAAATTATTTTAATATCTTTTTCTCCATGACTGAATATACAAAGATAATGGAAGTAAAGTATTCTTCTGCTGTAAAGATGGGTGGAATATATCAAAATCCACTTGTTGAATTTTCTTTAAATAGTCCTCCAGAGCAACCTGAAAAAAGAGAATAATGGTCACTAGATCACAGAATGATTAAGTCTTTAAAAGAAACAAAAACAAACCCAGCAGGTATTAAGGCTATTGTAGTTTTCCTGAGATGGTCTTCTACATACTAAGAATGTAAATGAAAATTTTAAAAGAGAGAGAGAATAAAGACATCTTCTAAGAAGTTTTCTATGAAGCCAGTAAAACTATGTCACAGATCTAGTACTAGAAACATCAAGCCAATTCTGATCATAGTTTAGTGTTCTGGTCAAAATGTGAAAGAGAAATTATTTGTCAGGTCTTATTACTAGATTCTGTAGAATACAAAAGGGGCGTTTCATTTGAGGAAAATGAACCCCCCCTCCCCACACACACACAGAAATGCACAGTGCCATGACGGGGAGCTCAAGTTGTTTCTTTAAAAGATTATTTGGTGCAAAAGTTTAAAGGGTCTCCATGTTCTTGCTGGAAAACAATTTGCAACCAGGGAGAACAATCACAGGTCCCTATAAACGTCACACCATGCTCCCCCCCATCACACAAAACTTGACAAAGCTTTCTCTGGGACCGGGGGCCAGGATGGAAAACAGTGACGATGGGCAGTGCTCCTTATGCTTTTCAATCTTATTAATTTGTAAATTTTTATTAAACAGAGAAGCCACCTACTTTTGCACTGCACAATGTGAAGCGGCCCCACCGCCTTCTCAGCCCACGTGCACAGCTCCCCCTAGAGTTCTGCAGCGCAACCTGTGTGACCCACAGAGAGCATGCTTGTCCAAAGGACTGTGTGTTCTCCCAGACTTCTATACACTATAAACGGATGAGTGTACATACAAACAAATTCACTCTCTACTTTTGAAACCCTACACTTATATATGTACAGCAATAAACATGTGCATTAATGTGCACAGATGCAAAAAACCTGGAAACAATCCAGAAGTTCTTTGACAAAAAAATAAATGTTCACACAATGAAATATTAAGCTGCCATGAAATAAATGTAGCTAGATGCAATAATATGGATAAATCTTAGAAACACTCTGTGTGTGTGTGTGTGTGTGTGTGTGTGTGTGTAACCCAGAAGACATAAACAGAAAATGATCCATTTTTATACAGTTCAAAAAAAAAAAAAAACCTAAGGGACTTCTCTGGTGGCACAGTGGTTAAGAATCCACCTGCCAATGACATTGGTTCGATCCCTGGTCCGGGAAGATCCCACATGCCACAGGGCAACTAAGCCCATGTACCACTACTGAGCCTGTGCTCTAGAACCCTCAAGCCACAACTACTGAAGCTCGCATGCCTAGAACCCGTGCTCCACAACAAGAGAAGCCACCGCAATGAGAAGCCCGCACACCACAACAAAGAGTAGCCCCCGCTCTACGCAACTAGGGAAAGCCCACACGCAGCAAAAAAAAAAAAAAAAAAAAAAAAAAAAAAAAAAAAGGCAACATTTTGGTTAGGAATACATAAAATAGGGAAAAGCTTTTCTAGAATAAAAGCAAGATAATAATAAATACAAAATTCAGGATAGCTACTTGGGAGGAGGAAGGCAGAGGCAAGGGGATGAGATTGGGAAAACACATGAGCACAATTTAATGGTAACATTCTAGTTCCTGGATTAAGTGGTGAGTTCATGGGCATTCATTATGTTATGCTTTATAATACATGCAGACATATATATTCATCTGTAGACATCAAATAAAAAACACGTTAAGAGAAAAAACTTTGAAGATATTTTAGTGTACTTTCACATGTTCGCTTTTATTTTTGGAAAAAAAGAGCTCATGTTATTCATAATGTTCTGTAACTTGCTTTTTTTAAAAATCAATTCATATACTGTTATTAACTTTCCACCTCTAAGAACGTTATTATGTTCATTTTAATAGTTTTATAATATCCAATTATAAAGAATAATGAAATTAAGATACAAGCACATGAAAGAGTATTATACAGCCATCAAATATTGTATTAATAAATATTTCTAATGATGTGGTTAAATGTTTGATAAATAGGACACTGCCATATAAAGTGTGACTTTAAATATACAGAGAAATTCATTTAAAAGAAAGAACAGTGAAAAAAAAAAAAAAAAGAAAGAACAGTGTAAACAGCATTTATCTCTGGGTCTGGGAATTATAGGTGATTGTTATTTTCTTCTAATATTCTTTTTATATTGTCCAAATCTCTATTATGAGAATGTAATGCTTTTATAATTAGGAGAAAATTCCATTAAAATACAGATGAAACATGACCTCAAAATTAGGGCTCAACTGGGCATTCACAAATTAGGATTTGGTTCATGGTTAATGGTAAATAAATTGTTCAAAGTAACAAATTCATTGTGAAATTCTCAAAGATGTTACAATCTCTGAATATAGCTTCTTAAAACCTCATGTATAGAGCACAACATACTCTACCCTAGACTAGTCATTTTCAAACCATTTTTAAACAGCAAAACCTTTTCTTTGAACAAAGTAATTAACAGATGCTCCATATATAAAACAAATGAGAAGAGACGTGCCCCAGCTGGACTTCGGGTGTAGGATAGAACCAGCTCCTCGGAAACTGCCATGTAGTCCCTCCACTCTCTCCTGGCACAGGACGGAAACGGAGCTGGGCTCCAGCCCCTAGAGTTTCTGATCTGTGGTGGATCCCAAGATCTACATTTCTAACAATATCCGAGGCATATATTGCTGGCGCGGGGACCACACCACTAGCCTAAGATAGTGGTTCTTAGGCCTAGCTGCACTTCATGATTACTGGGGGAACTTTTAAGAAGTATCAGTGCCTAGATCCAACCTCTTAGGTATGATTTAACTGGTTTGGGGACGGGCCCAACATTGCTTTGTTTTGCTTTCAAAGTTCCCCAAGTGATTCTAATGGACAAGCAGAGTTGAGAACAACCTATTCCACAAAAGTGAACAAAACAAAGTCTTGAACTTTCTTGGAGCTTATAAGTCAAGACAGGTGATAGGGTACTTCCCAAGAGGTCCAGTGGTTGGGACTCCACACTTCCACTGCATGGGGTGTGGATTTGATCCCTGGTTGGGGAACTAGGATCCTGCATGCTGTGTGGTGCAGCCAAAAAAAAAAAGAAAAGGAAAAAAATAGAAAAAAAAAAAAAAGAGAGACAAAAGAGATGATAGTATATCACCAAATAACCAAATAAATAACAATTAAAAATGGTGATATAGAACAATGTGTTGACACAGAAAGAGATGCTTGGCACCTCATTTATACAAAAAATACATATATAATTACATGAACATAAGAAGTCCAGAAAGATGAACAGACATTATCTCTGGAAAGGACAGAACTGTGAGACCATTCTAATTTCTTTTGCCTCCTCTTATGTGAACATCTAAAACATTAACATATTACTTTTATAATAAGTAAACCCAGAAAAGAAAGAAAATGATTTCAAACACTCAGATCTGAGACCCAGGATAGAAGATGTGAAAGGATAGAAATGAATCTTTAAATATATTTTAGGGAAAAATGGAGAAGGTATGTTTGGTACTGTAGAAAATGCATGAATTTCCCTTTTCAAACATCACAAATCTTTGAATCTTGGTTTCTATCTATAAAATGAAGTAAACCACACCTAGGAATAATGTATGCAATGACCTAGCTCAGAACCTGTCCCACAGGAGGTGCTACTAACCGGAAGCTATTCTCATTTCTTTATGTATTTTACCACAATGGTTCCTGAACCAGGCTACACATCAGAATCACCTGGGGAATTTTTAAAAATCACAGATCCTCTTAGAAATGCTCCCTTCCCCAAGCTCAAGAGTCTTATTTGGTAAGAAGACCCCAGGAATCTGTATTTTTGAAGAAGCCTTCCAGATTATTCTGATGCAGCCAGCTCAGCACTGGTCTGTGAACCACTTTCAGGAACCAATGCTACAATATGGTCACTAAGGAGAAAAAAAAAAATAGACTATTAAGTCATACTTACATGGCTATAAGTAGCCTAACACTCCTATGAGGTGGTTTCTCCTATGATTCCCATCTTACCTATGAATAAACTGAGGTACATAGTGATTAAGGAACTTGCTCCACAGCTAGTAAGTGGCAAAGCAGATTCAAACCGATGCAGTCTGGCTGCAGCCAGTGCTAATGACAATTCCACTCACCTGCCTCTGGGGAACAGAGGCATGACCTTCACCAAAAGCAGAATGTAACTAACAAAACATACCATAGGGAGGAAAACAAAACAAAGACTCCAAACTAAAGAACTGCACTGGGAACCTTATAAAATAGAAAAAAAAATTATACACATCTGCTTCATTAATTAAACAACCTTCTCTGTTAATCTACTTACTGTCTGAAGGAAAGCAGGAAATGCTTTCACAGGAACACTTCTGTGGAAGGACCTAGCCTAGAAAAGGAAGACAAAAGGAAACTGGTTTGAAATACAAATATTTCTGGAAATAAACACTCTCCCTCTTGAAAGTGCGCACAAAGCAACACCAGCAGTTTAAATCAGCACTGCTAGGGACGCTCTCGAAAGCACGAAAATAGTTCTCATCTCCTGCCGGTTGAGATTAATTTGCCAGATCTAAAGGAATCAGGAAAAGGTACTATATTAAGAATTCTCTTCTTTCTTACATTTGGTTTTGGCATTTCCAACTGCCTTATAACTTTGACACCCCCAGCTCTGTGGTAAGGGGTAAATGAAGACATACAGGTGACCCTAGAATAACATGGGTTCACTTACACGCAGATTTTTTTCAACAGTAAATACTACAGCACTACACGATCCTTGGTTGGTTGAATCCAACTTGGATACAGAAGACCACCTATAAATTATACACGGATTTTCAACTGCGTGGAAGGTTGGAGCCCCTAACCCCCGTGATTGTTCAAGGGTCAACTGTACTTGCATACAAGTCCCAGCACCTCCCCAGCTTGGATGTCATTCCCTCCTGTCTAGATGAATATAAGATCCTTCTAGCTGATCTTCCTGCCTCTGTGTTCCCCAACCTTTAATTCATGCCCCCCAGTCAGCCAAATTCATGTCCTAAAGTCACTGTTTTACTTTTTCTTTCTTTAACTTAACCCCCTGATAGATCATGTCCCAACTATTCATCTTGGAATTCAAAGGCCTACACATCTTGAATCTAACCTCATCTATCCAACCTAACACCCTACTACACTGGACTACAGAGCCCTGATCCACTCAGGCTGATGCCCATCATCCAGGCCTCACCAAGCCCACTTCTGTCTAAAGGGCTTTGTTTATATTGTCAGATATCGCTTCTTATTCCTGACTCAGTTACCACATCTACTACAATTGCTCTCTTCAAGATCATCCACAATTTACTAATCATCATACCTATCTTTTCTCTCAATCTCTCCAAGAAATGCAAAACTTCAGTATTCCCCATTCTTGGAACTTGCTCCTCCCTAAGTTTCCAAGACACTGACTCTGAGTTCTCCCTCTTCTTTGATCATTCTTTCCTTCTCCTTCTTCCTATTAAATGGTCCTTCCTCCTCCTACCTGAGAAATGGAGGTGGGCTCGAGGTTCTGCCTTTGGTCTTATTGTTTAAATGTATATTCTCCTTGGACAACAGCATAGCCACACTTAGAGCTTTAAACATAAGCCTTCCATCTGGATGACTCCCCAATCTGTATCTCCAGTTCTGACCTCCTTTTAAAGTCACAATCCTGCAATCTGCATTTTAGCCCACCTCCCTAAATGCCCTCTAATCCCCTTACATTCAATGATGTCCAGCAGCTACCGATCAGCACCCAGCACACCACTGCTTTTGTATTGTAGTCTCGGACTGGCACCATCACCATCTATATTTGAACTCCATGCAGCCTTCGACTTTCCTGCTTCCTGATTCTGCTACAATCCAATCAGTTATCAAGTCTAGTTGATTCCTCCTCTGTTATATGTGTGTATGTATGTATATATGTATATATATTCACATATATACATATACATATAAAACATCTACCCTCTCTAAATCACTCTTTATTTTTTAATGACTTATTATAGCTTAATTAGTTGGTTTTAATATTATAGTTTTAATATATTTAAGTTATATTAAATATGATAATCACTTGTTTGTACTTTCTGGGCTTTAATAATTTACGTGTAAATTTTAGTTTCAGAAACTATTTTGACTGAGCAACCTAGATAAGTTACATTCGCTCATATCTTGGAAGCATTTAGAGTAAAGCTACCAAGAAGGTTTAAGAATGCAACAAATCAGACACTTCTTTAAATGTGGCAGTAAGGAGATGATATACTAGAGATTATTATTAGAGTAAGCAGGATGAAAGCCAAATTACACTATGGTGAATGGTGCCATGGTGGTGAGTGCCTTGAGGTAAAATGAATGTAGAACACTTATGCAAAAAAGGTTAATTGGGAGGGAAAAATAAGAAACAGAAGGGTCCAATGGGCTGCCTGTAACTTCAGAAGGCAGTAGCAACAAACCAGAAGATAAAAGGGGCAAGTTATCAGAAAGGCCAACTGAAAATGCCAGCTGGGAACTGCTGACGATGCAAGGTCCTGGAAGAGTAGAAGACGCATCAGCCTTGACAAGGCAGAAAGACACACCGTCCCCTGAGAGAGAAAACAGTGAGTGGATGGATCAGAGAGGAGCCTAACTGAGGAAGCTGAGAGGGAGAAGGAGATTTTTTTTAAGTAGAAAAAGTTTATAATAATCCCTGAGATAAATCTATTGGGATTTCAGTGAGCGATGGATATGGACTGCCAAAGAGAGAACACTACAACCATGCTCTAGGAGTAGCCACAGCTAGAAATGATAGTTTCCTAAATGATTTGGCCAAAAGAGGCTACTTACATGCTTTAGGTGCAAGTGTGCCTGGCTGGCCATGTCATATACCACATCTCTCACATTTTTATCTTGGCTCTTCCGTAGAAAATCCTCTTGTGAAACACCATGCTGTGTGGGAAAATGTACATTACATCAGGATTCAAAAAGCACAATTAAAACTAGCTCAAGAAAACTGGTGATAGAACAGTATATACAGTATAATGCCTATTTTGTTTTCTTGTTTTTTGTTTTTCTTGGCCACGCCGTGCAGCTTGCATGATGTCAGTTTTCTTTTTTTTTAATATTTATTTATTTATTCGTTTGTTTCTTTGTTTGGCTGCACCGGGTCTTAGTTGCGGCACACGTGGCATGCAGGCTCTTTCATTGTAGTGTGTGGGCTTCTCTCTAGTTGCGGTGCGCAGGCTCAGTAGTTGCAGCGCGAGAGCTCTCTAGTTGCGGCGCAGGGGCTCCAGAGCGCACAGGCTCACTAGGTACAGCGCTCAGGCTCTAGAGCATGCAGGCTTAGTTGCCCCGTGGCATGTGGGATCTTAGTTCTCCAACGAGGGATCGAACCCACGTCCCCTGCATTGGAAGGCGGATTCTTAACCACTGGACCACGAGGGAAGTCCCCTATTTTGTTTTTTTAAAATACATCTATATGTATGTGAGTGCGTATATAGACACACCCACAGACACTCTCTCTCCTGGAAGAATATGCAACAAGATGCTAACTAATGACAGTTGTAGGTGAAACAAAATAAAGCAAGAAACAAACAGATAAGAAGTTTAATAGAACAGACAATAATGAACCTCCTCCAGAAAACAAAAGTTCTCATAAACAGTATTCTTTTTTAATGGATTATTTCCTCCTTTAAAATAAAATAAAGAACAGGCTAAGGTGACCACTAGGAATAATTACTGTAATTGCTTGAAAGGGAGTAAGGCATCAACATGAAGGTACACCAAGTGAGGTTCTCTGAACCTTCTTACTCATAGCTCCACCACAGACCTAAAATGCCTGACTGATAAAATTCTGACTTGATAACTCTGGAGCAAAAAAGCAATAAGCATGTGTTTCAAAACGGTCACTTGAATAGACTAAGCAAAGAACCAAGACAGGACCGTCCCTCCCCATATTCTTGAGGTAAATAATTACAGGGTACAAACAACGGCCTTACCAGCATACAAATATCCATGGGAAGGAATACTCTTCTTCTACTACCATGATACGGCGTTGCTCTCAAGCAAGTTACAATGCCTTGTGCTTTTCCAATGTGACTTGCGGCATGATCTGCATGAAGATCCTTTATACCTATAATTTTAGAAATCAACTGGGCTGCTCTTTTCTCTTTAAATGCATAACAAGTCAACAGAAGCAGCATAGAGAAATGACCTAAACATGTAAAAGGTGTTTCTCCCATGTTTTATATCTGAAAAACAGGATTTATGAGAGCAAAACTGGGCACAAAGACAAGCTGACCATTTACCATAAACAGGTTTCTGAACGTCAACTTTTAAATAAAAGAGTTTTCCTCAGAGTACAGCACACCAAGAGCACATTTGGAATTTTAATTAGCTATTCTGGAAAAACACTGCAAGTCTTGCATTTCTTCTCCTCAGTGCAATTTCCATATGACCTCATTTTAAGTATATGCTTAACAAACATTCTGCTCTTTGCTCCCTCCTTTCATTGTGTTGGCAAACATGTCACTGAATGTGCAGGCAGAACAGGTCCGGGACATTTGGTAGGGACTTGTGTTATTCTTTTAGGGTGACATAAAGACATATTACCTTCTTCAAATGGATGATATTGTCCTTGTCCCAAATAATTTCCTCGTTACAATAAGACCTCACCAACTTAGAACAAAATCAAAGGAGGAAAAATACCATCTAAATGGCATAGTTTTTTTATTTTTAAGACAAATCTCACAAAAACTTTTAGATATACAGTTTTATTTCTTCTACCTTTTGTTTTTAAACATGGGGAAGTATTATTGACAGAGAAGGAAGGAGTCAGGCCACAGGCCTTCCAAATTGTAGCAGATGCATAAAGAAATAAAATCATCTGCAATTACCAGATTATTAATTACAGCATTCTCATGAGGTAGCTAAAGTCCTTTTATGAGAGCCTGGGTATTCTGATTAGCCTGCATTCCATTCCAAAGAAAGGTATATATTATATTCCCCTTCTTACTCAAAAAAAAAAAAAAAAAAAAAAGCTATTCCTTTCTAGTTGGTGCAAAGAAAAACTTCAGTGTTAAACTGGTTAGACTGTCAAATTATGAAAGAGTGAAGTCTAAAAGGTGTTTTCGTAACAGTATTCAGAGTTACCACATCATCCAGCAATCCCACTCCTGGGCATATATATCTGGAAAAGATGAAAACCAATTCGAAAAGATACATGCACTCCAATGTTCAACGTAGCACTATTTACAATAGCCAAGACATGGAAGCAACCTAAGTGTCCATCAACAGAAGAGTCAATAAAGAAGATGTGGGGTGTGTGTGTGTGTGTGTGTGTGTGCACGCACACACACACACACACACACTGGAATATGACTCAGCCTTAAAAAAGAATGAAATATTACCATCTGCAGCAACATGGTTGGACCTAGAGATTATCATACTGAGTGAAGTAAATCAGATAAAGACAAATATTATATAATATCACTTATATGTGGAATCTAAAAAATAATACAAATGAACTTATTTACAAAACAGAAACAGACTCATAGACTTAGAAAACAAACTTATGGTTACCAAAGAGGAAAGAAGGGGAGGGGGATAAATTAGGAGTACGGGATTAACAGATAACACACCACTACACATAAAATAAACAACAAGGATTTACTATGTAGCACAGGGAACAATATTATCTTCTAATAACTATAATGGAAAAGAATCTGAAATACAATATATACATATAACTGAATCACTTTCCTGTATACCTGAAATTAACACAAATTAACACTTTCCTGTACACCTGAAATTAACACAATTCTAATAACTATAATGGAAAAGAATCTGAAATACATATATATATGTATAACTGAATCACTTTCCTGTACACCTGAAATTAATCACTTTCTTGTACACCTGAAATTAACACAATATTGTAAACCAACTACACTTCAATTTTTTTAAAAAAAGGTGTTTTCTTTAAAAAAGAGAAGTATAAAATAGAAAAAAAAAAACTTACCCAATATTTCTAGTGTTAGATAAAGAAGAGAGCTCTGTGTGTTTTCAGCATAATTTTCCAGTTCCTGGATGTTACGATATGCTTTGTCATCCAAATTTTTTTCCTACAAACAAAATGCTTTATTTGCTTGACGAATTGTCAATATTTTATTTTTAAAAGGCACTATTTTTTTGCCCTAAAGAATTGAGTAATAAAGAATAAAAACTTTTAGTATAAATTGTTTATTACACAATAAAATAAGATTAAAATAAAATTAAAATATTAAAGTCCTACATGTTCAGTACTTACAAATCACCCCTCAAAATAATATCTCAGGAATAATCTCAATGCACAAATCACCACGGACATGGGGTTGGCTTAATTTTTACTTCCTTCTAAAGCCTAAGATATCATTAGAAACTGACAACTGAGCTCTTACTTAAGTACTTCAGACATTATCTCCTTAATCCTAACAACTCCCTCAAAAGGAATTGATACTTTTTTCATTTTGCAGATGAAGAAACTGAGTTACCACGAAGTTAAGGAATACGCCCAAGGTCGCATAGCGAATTAGTGGTGGGGAAAAGATTCAAACCCACATATTTTGACCATTAAGCCCGTGCTCTTAATATGGAAAAGGTGCCTAGAAAAAGAAAGGAGATCACAACCAGGCACTGCACCCCATTCTCCACAAAAGAAACTATGCTCAATAAACTAACGGTTGATTACCAGAACACACTATATCCAAGAAACAGAAAAATGTAAATCTTAGAACATCCAGCAACTTTTATAATAATACATTTACAAAGACTTGATAGCCAAGGTAATATTATTCCTCCACCCCTTCCTCCTTTTTTACAATCAGGAGAAACTGGCACCAGCAATGAATCCCAGGGGAAAAAATATGCTCCAGCTCCATTACATTTAAACAAATTGGAACATAATTCATATACCATAAAATTTACCCTTTTGAACTATACAATTCAGTGGTTGTAGTATATTCACGAAGTTGTGCAACTATCACCACTAATTCCAGAATGTTTTCCTTTCATCACCTCAGAGAGAATCCTGTATCTATTAAGCAGTCACTTCCCAGTTCTCCCTTTCCTTATCTCCTGACAAACCTCTAACCTACTTTGTCTCCATGGATTTGTCTGTTGTGAACATTTTATAAAAATGCAATGATACAATATGTGGCTTTTTGTATCTGGCTTCTTTCAATTAGCATGTTTTCAAGGTTCATCCATGTTGGCACATCTTTTAGTATCTCATTCCTTTTAATTGAAGAAAATATGAATAATATTCCATTGTATGGATACACACATTTTGTTTATTCATTCAACTATGAGTTGTTCCCACTTTTGGACTATTATGAATGAACATTTGTGCACAAGTTTTGTGTGGATACGTTTTCATTTCTCATACCAACCTAGGAGTGAAATGCTAGGTCTATGATAACTCTATGTTTAACTTTCTGAAGAACTGCCAAACAGTTTTTCCAAAGCAGCTGCACCATTTTACATTTCCATCAGCATTGTATGAAGGGTTCCAATTTCTCCACATCCTCACCAACACTCATTATTGTTCATTCTTTTTATTATAGCCATCCTAATTGGTATGAAGTGGTATTTCATTGTGGTTTTGATTTCCATTTCCCTCATGAAAAGATGTTGAGCATCTTTTAAGGTACTTATTACTCATCCGTATATCTTCCTTGGAGAAATGTTTACTCAAATCCTTTGCCCATGTTTAAGTTGGGTTATTTGTCTTTTTATTGCTGAATTATAAGAGTTCTTTATATATTCTAGATACTAGTCCCTTATCATATATATAACTGGTAAATATTTTCTCCCATTCTGTGGATTGTCTTTTTGCTTTCTTGAAGTTTTTACTTTTGATGAAATCCAATTATCTATTTTTTTTTTTTTTATTGCTTGTGCTTTTGGTATCATACCTAAGAAGTCACTGCCCAACAGAAAGTTACAAAGATTTATGTCTAGGTTTTCTCCTAAGACTTTTACAGCTTTAACTCTTACATTTAGGTCTTTGGTCCATTTTGAGTTAGTTTTTGTATATGGTATGAGGTAGGAGTTCAAATTCATTCTTTTGCATGTGGATAGCCAGTTGTCCCAGCACTGCTTGTTGAAAAGGTTATTCTTTCCCTCACTGAATTATCTTCATACCCTTGTCAAAAATCAGCTGACTATCAATATATAGGTTTAGTTCTGGACTCTCAATTCTATTTCATGCCAATATATATGATCTATATGATCAGTATATATTGATCTACATGTCTATGGCAGGTCAATACTACACAGTTTGATTACTGCAACTTTGTAGTTAAGTCTCAAAATTGGGAAATGTGAGCCCTCCAACTTTGTTCTTCTTTTTCAAGATTCTTTTGATGATTCTGGGTCCCTTGCATTTTCATATGAATTTTAGGATCAGCTTGTCAATTTCTCCAAAAAAGGCAGCTGGAATTTTTATAAGGATTATATTGAATCTTTAGATCAATGCAGGGAGATTGATCCCAGTCCTTTACTTTTAAATATCCCTCCATACAAAAGCCAAATGTTATATTCCATTAAACAATGGAAAAACTGCTATTTTTTCATTAAGAAAAAAAGAGAGATTTTCCATTATCTGTCTTGAGTTCTCAAATTTTCTTTACCTCATGAAAACTGAAGACACCTGAAAAATACATTTTCTTAGTACTAATTAATTCTATAGGCCAACTGAACAATTTTTTAAATGTTAAAGTCATTATCTCACTTTTGCTTATATTATTACTACTATAGCCTATGGTTATTAATAGATTGTATCCAAATAAACTAAGTAAACTTACATTTTCAGGACAACAGTATATGATAAATATCAGGCCAACAAGGACACTTAGACAACAATGTGTCAGAACGATTACACAAATCAGCCCAGGTCATCAAGCAATTTGCATGCTTGGTTAGAACTAGAACTTAGTTCTAAGAACTCAGTATAAGACTCCATTTGCTAGAACTGTTGAACTTTCCTTATTCCCTCTATTTGGACAGAGATCCAAGCACTGGGTATGCATAATGATGTGTGTACAACTACTCAAGTTTTGATGATATTAAGGAATTATCCATATTTTTTTTAAGGTCTGGTAATCATATTATAGTTATGTTTTATACAAGTTTTTTTCTCTCTTTTTTTAAATTTTTATTTATATTGGAGTATAGTTGATTTACAACGTTGTGTTTAGTTTCAGGCATACAGCAAAGTGATTCAGTTATACATATACATACATGTATTTTCAGATACTTTTCCCATTTTAGGTTATTACAGAATATTGAGTAGAGTTTCCTGTGCCATACAGTAGGTTCTTGTTGATTATCTGTTTTATACAAGTTTTTACCTTTTCAAGATACATGTATATGTACAGATCAAATAATAACATGTCTGGGGTTTACTTTAAAATAATCTAATAGGGTTTAGGGAGGGAAGTTGGTAGAATATAGATGAAATAACATTGGACATGTATTTATAACTATTAAAGCTGGGTGACAGATACATGAAAGTATATTACACTATTCTCTCTACTTTTATATAAGCCTGAAAATTTCTGTTTTAAAATATTTCTGTTTTTAAAAAACAAACTAGTCGAGTGTGGTGTGCACACGCATGCCTCCGCCTGGGTGCCTGTCCTTGCTTGTCTGTCTCTAGGTACGGGGGTGGGCGGCTGAGGTGGGTGGCATGCAGTGATGGAGAATGGATAAAATGGTACAGTTCTCTGAAAGTTTCCTTCCTCCAAATTTTTCTTTTTTAATTTTTATTTATTTATTTATTTATTTTTGGCTGCGTTGGGTCTTTGCTGCTGCGTGCGGGCTTTTCTCTAGTTGCAGTGAGCGGGGGCTACTCTTCATTGCGGTGCACGGGCTTCTCATTGCAGTGGCTTCTTTTGTTGCGGAGCACGGGCTCTAGGCACGCGGGCTTCAGTAGTTGTGGCACGCAGGCTCAGTAGTTGTGGTTTGCGGGCTCTAGAGCGCAGGCTCAGTGGTTGTGGTGCACAGGCTTAGTTGCTCTGCGGCATGTGGGATTTTCCTGGACCAGAGCTTGAACCCGTGCCCCCTGCATTGGCAGGTGGATTCTTAACCACTGCGCCACCAGGGAAGCCCTCTCCAAATATTAATACACATACTAAAACAGTTCCTCCCTGAAGATTAGCTTAAGGATTAAAAAGGAAGAAAAAACTTAAGACTTGAGCAATTTCAACTTACTCTTTCATCAATGATTTTCATAAGCCATCTTTTAGTCAGATTATGTCTTTTGACAGCCTAAAAAAACAAGAGTTGTAAGTTTTAGAAAGTACTAGAAATGACTTCTGTAGACCCGAATAACATAAACAAACCAAATACAAAACTAGGTAAGGGAGCATTTGTAATAACGCATCACCAGATAGATAGCTCTGTTAAAGAACTAGGGAAAAAAGAGAATGTCCCTAGAAAACATTTCAAAACATTTCCAAGTAAAGATAATATATCCAAAACTTTTCCCCTAATTTGTCTTTTTTTTCTTATACTATTAGTAATTTAGTGATTCCACTTTCAAAACAAAAACGAAACAAGAATTAAGCAGAGCGGAGTTTCTCTGCTATGTGATATGCCCCAACTTCTATGCTTACTTATTACACACAAACTTTTTTCCGTAAAAATGAAGATTCTATTTAATGAAAATAAACACTTTCCAAAAAGAAAACAGTAATAAAGTTCCAAAGAAAACAATCTGCAGGGTACAGTGTTATCTTACAAGTAAAGACACTCTAGTAAGAAAGAGAACACTAGTGCTCAGATCTTGGCCTCTAATACCACTCCTCGCAAAGGAAACAAGAGTCTAGAAAATGGGTGATTCCAGAGCTGGAGCAAGGGAGATTCAAGATGATTCAAGACTATTTTATTGTGCCAGAAAATAGAAAGTGCTCAAAAAAACAATGGGAGGCATGTCAGGACACAGAAGCCAGTTTGACAGGACTCCCACTGTCCAAATCTGGGACTATTTGAACACCAAAATAATTAAGTATAGTAATAAGTTATAAACTACTGAAAAAAACAGGAATTCATGAGTTTATACCAATAATTAATAAACAAATAAATAATATAGGAGAGCGAGAGCACTTGCTCATAGTAGAGTGCCAAGAGGTAAATGTGAACAGAGCATCAGAGTTGCGAAATTATCATTCTGCAATCATAATAATAAAGACTGGATAAGACAAGAACCATCAGTGAATGCAGGAAATTTCACGAGAAGCTGATGAGGAACAGGGCATTTGCATTGTCTTAAAGTTGATTAGTTACAAGGGGAACTATAATTATACAGTAGATTACACACTGGGAAAACCAGGCAACCTCTTGACCGTTAACGAAAATGAACAATGCCAATAAAGGACAGATGGACAAAATGTGTCTCCAGATGTGATACCCTGAGAATACATCACCTATGCAGTATTCTGGCCAAGAATGCATAACCTGAATCATTTAATCATGAGAACACATCAGACAAATCCAAAATGAGGAATGTTCTACTACCAAAAAAAAAAGAAAGAAAGAAAGAAAAAAAGAAGGGGTTACATTCTTCAAAAATATCAATGTCATAGAAAACAAAGAAAAGCTATGGAAATGTTCCAGATTAAAGTAAGCTAAATAGACATAACAAAAAAAATACCTAACTGGATCCTACACTGGAGGGGGAAAAATACATTAGTGGATATTATTGGGTCAAGTGACAAAATTGGAATATGAATGGAAAATTAGATGAAAAGTGTTATATCAAAGTTAAATTTACTAAAGTCAATAACTATTCTGGTTATATAAGAGAATGTCTCTATTAGGAAATACTAAAGTATTTAGGGACAAAGGGACATGATGTATGTAACTTACACTCAAATGATTTAAAAAAATGTGTGAAAATATATACAGAGAGAGCATGCTAGCACACACACACTTGAGTGAGCACACAAAATGATGAACAAATGGGATAAAATGTTAACAACAGGTAAATCTAGGTAAAGGATATAGAAATGTTCTTATACTATTTTTAATTTTGTAACCTTTCTGAAATTTTGAAGTTATTTCCAAATAAGTTTTTAAATCATTGTTTTCTTACCAAGTCAACACTAAGTATAATATATTTTCACAATAAATAAATATAGTAGTGAAACAAAGTCTTAGGAATATCCTACACTTCAATTGAGACTCTAAGATGTCACTGATACTAAAATGTAAAGGCTGACATGCTCATCAATACACATTGATGTGACAAAGGGTGGATCTGTGGAGAATGGAGCCCACTTTGCCCTACAGGAACTTAACAGAAGCTAAAAGGGCTACATGGAGCTGGTTTCCAAGTGCTCTCAGCATTATAACTACATAGCAGGACTCTCTACAGGCCTCTCTCCCCAGGGCCAGGAATCAGCCTGGGATACCTCAGTCATTAGAGTCCTGCTCTTGCTTTATTTTGCACATGTCTGAGTAGGGCAGGACTTGTTTGATCTTTGTAACCACATCATCAAGCACCATTCCTGGCATAGAAAAGTACTCAATAAATACTTAACCACTGAAAAGTCAGACTCCTATTTACTCAAGACTGACGCTATAACAGCTCCAGTTCCTTGACCACAAAATATAGCTCTCTTGTCTGATTCTGAAGGAAATTGGAGATCAAGATAAAAAATAAATATTTATAAGAAGCTGAAAACCTGCTGAACAAAACTATCAAAACTTTGGAAATAGAAGCCAAATAGAACAAAAACCTTGGCTATAAATATTAGAAATTATAGATATTCAACTATTTTGTACCCTAAAGGCAACAATGAAACAGTGTGGCAAGAATGTACTCTTTGGACAACATGTCACTCTTTCCCTATTTAATCTTCTAAAAAACCTGAAACTCTTCAAAGAATCAATTGAAAGTTTGACTGGACAGTGGCGCAATAAGGGTATGTTCCAACAGAATGGGGAGGGGTAGGGAATATGCAATCAGGACAACTGGTCTGAACACTACCTGCTTCTTTCAAATACTCATATTAACCTTCAATACCTGTCATACTAGAAAGCTGGCCAGGGACTTCCAGCCAGTCGCACAGTGGTTAAGAATCCACCTACCAATGCAAGGGATATGGGTTCAATCCCTGGTCCGGGAAGATCCCACATACTGCAGAGCAACTAAGCCCATGTGCCACAACTACTGAGCCTGCACTCTAGAGCCCGCGAGCCACAATTACTGAGCCCGTGCACCTACAGCCTGTGCTCCGCAACAAGAGAAGCCATTGCAATGAGAAGCCCACGCACCGCAATGAAAAGTAGCCCCCACTCACCACAACTAGAGGAAGCCCGTGCACAGCAACAGAGACCCAATGCAGCCAAAAATAAATTAATTAATAAATTAAAAAAAAAAAAGAAAGTTGGTCAACATTAATCAACAAAATTTAAGCAGCTATTAAAACTGGACAAATTGGCATACATGTAAACACTGTGTAATTCAGATATGTTTTCCAGAATTTTTTTAAGAGAAGCGAAGGCAAGATAAATTTGTGTTAAAGAAATCTCTGACCTTTCACATTATTTCCTGACAAAAGTCAGAATCTTCAGTGCAAGTCTTAGCATAAACCTCTAATGCAATCAGGTTTGTATATAAAATAAATAGAGTTTCTGGATTTTTAGAGAAACTTTTTTCTAAACTGAGTCACCTAGGATGAGATTCTTGAAGTGGGATGAATAAAGGTAAACAACTAATCTAATACTCACAAGCTTCCCATCCACTCTTTCTTCTCAGTCCCCGGTGGAGGGGCCTGGCTTTCCATCCTTACTGAGGCTCTGTGAAGTCAATCTGGGGCCCACAAATGGGGCCTGCCTCTGCTGGGGCGCAGACCTGAGAAGAGGCGTACCACTGTCAGGTCTGTCAGTGGCTCCCATGACGGAAACTATCTTTTGGCATTCATCATATTACAATGGGGACACAGATCAGTGATGAAAGGCACCTAATTCCCTTTCTCTGTTCATAGTTCAGCGTATTTCTAAACTGTGCATGGCTGTTTGTGAATGAGGAATCCATACAGCTTTAATGTAAAACTAATTACTAAATACATCTAGTTTACAAATAATACCCTAGCCCATAGGTTTCCATTCTCGGACACCTAAAATTCATCAACAAATACGCAATTCTATCAAACTAGACAAGGCAGTTTTAGATTTGTGTCTGGACAATGATGAGAGCACGTCTCCTGTCACAAAAGATCAATGCGTGATTTTCTACTGCCCAGAGTACGGATTAAAGCACTGGAATAAGGAGCTGCTGGGCGGTCAGACAGAAAATGTACCTGCCACTGCTTCAAAATTTGTACGGTTTAAATTCTGCAATGAAATATGTGGAAAATAACTTATAAAGAGACCAGATTCCTCCTTCTTCCTTTAATAAAGAAATACACTGAAGATGTGTGCAAATTATTCATGGATGATTTTAAATTCTGTCAAATCTAACATATATCTGAACGTTACATGAGCCTAAAACTATTTTCAGGATAGATTCCCCATTGACACTATCCAAATGGTATGTAACAAAAAGTATGCTCAAATAACATTCTTGCAAATGAAAAGTAGGGGTCTTTTTTTGTTTTGTTTGTTTTTTTACCTTCCATAGTTCAATGGCCACAGGCTGATGTGGTGGACTGTCACAGTATACATCATCCACAGTTTTTTTCCAAAACTGCATTCTCATCAGTCCAATTGTTTTCTCAGAGACGGAGTCCTTAACCTGTAAATAGTGTTTAAAAACTTTAATAAATGCACTGTTCACAGTCTCAAAAACCAGCATTTGTAACTGCATCATCATATAATTCAGCCAAAAATTAAGTTTCTCTACATTTAATTTTTCCTTGAAGTTATGTATCATTTAAATTATCATCATTATGAGTTTCCTAAGTAAAAGCTACAAATTATTTGGTGCTTATTCAAAACTATTTTCAAGGTCTGCATTCAAAAATAGGAGCAATTCTTCTAGAAAAAAATTGTAAGAAAAAACAAGGAGAGGGAGGGGGATCATTTCGTTTAAAAGAAATTTAAGAGAGAGATCAACCAGTCACATGTAGACCTATCTGAATCCTAATTTAAAGAGACAGAGACAACTAGGAAAATCTGAACACCAGACGTTTAATGATATTAAGAAATTATTGTTAAATTTTTAATATATAATAATGGTATTGTGGTTATTTTTTTAAGTGAGTTCTTTTAGAGATGCAAGTGAAATATTTGCAGATGGAAAAATTTGAGACTTACTTCAAAATAACCTGGAGGTGGGGATGAGGTGGGTGGGGAGTAAAGATGAGAAAACAAGACTGGCCATGAGTTAGTAACAGTTGGAGGTGGGTGATGAGGTATATGGGGGTTCATTATGCTTCTCTCTCTACATATGAATATATTTCATGCTGTATATGACTGAAGTTTTCCAAAACAAAGTTTTTACATAATAAGTGGAAGAGAAGAAAAACAATCCTCACAGGGTTAGTGATAGTAAAAATATTTTTGAGTCTTAAGATAAACCTAGGAAATAGAACCAGAGGCTTTTTAGAGGAAGCAGAGAAGGAACTAATATTTATTTATCAAATGTCAACAGGTACCAGGTACAGTACCAGAGGTTATCTGATCACAATCCTCACAACAAACTCACAGGGTCCTTACAAATACACCCATTTTACAAACACAGAAATTATGGCTCAAAAAGGTAGAAGTTTATCCCATGCTCTGCATACTCACAGCTCTTATAATGGAACCAGAAGGATATGTAAAAGATTGTGGGTGAGGGGAGGGGTTGACTACAAAGGGACACATAAGGGTTGATGGAATTGCTCTGTATCACGACTCTGGTGGTAAATATGTGACTCTAAGCAGTTCTCAAAACCTACAGGACTGTACACCACAAAAAGTGAATTTTACTGTGGTACATTTAAATAAACTCATTTATTTATTCACTAAGTAACTTTTTAAAAGATGATTATTAGACTCTCTCCCTCACTTACTACTGATTAAGAATGGCCCTGGGTCAAGCAAGAATCACCAATGCATGCTAAATCTAGGAGGTAAATTTTTTATTTTTAATTGAGCTATAATTGACACATAACAGTATCTTAGTGTCAAGTGTACAACATGATTTGATATATGTATATATTGTGAAATGATCACCATAGGTCTAGTTAATATCTATCACCATACATAATTAGGAATTTGTGTATACTGAGAACTTTCAAGATCTACTCTATTAGCAACTTTCAAACACATAATACAGTATTAGCTGTACATTACATTCCTATGACTTATTTACTTATAACTGGAAGTTTCTACCTTTTGACCACCCTCACCCATTTCACCCATCTCCCACCCACTGCCTCTGACAACCAGAAATCTGTTCTCTGCATCTATGAGTTTGGGGGGTTTTTTGTTTTGCTTTTGTTTTTGTTTTAGATTCCACATATATGTGAGATCATATGGTATTTGCCTTTCTCTAACTTACTTCACTTAGCATAAAGCCCTCAAGGTCCATCTGTGTTGTCACAAATGGCAAGATTTCCTTCTTTTTTATGTCTAAGTAATATTCCATTGTGTAGATATACCACATCTCTATCCAGTCATCCACCAATGGACACTTAGGTGGCTTCCATGTCTTGGCTATTGTAAATAATGCTGCAATGAACAAGGGGGTGCATGTATCTTTTCAAGTTAATATTTTCATTTCCCTTGGATAAACACCCAGAAATGAAATTACTGGATTATATGGTAGTTCTAGTTTTAGTTTTTTGAGGCACCTCCATGCTATTTTCCACAGTGGCTGCACCTATTTACACTCCCACCAACAATGCACAAGGGCTCTCTTTTCTCCACACACTCTACAACACTTGTTATTTCTTGTCTCTTTGATAACATCTATCCTAATAGGTGTGAGGGGATATGTCATTGTGGTTCTGATTTGCACTTCTCTGATATTAGTGATGTTGAGCACATTTTCATATACCTATTTGCCATATATGAGGTAAATTTTGATGAGGACCATGGTCTTAAAATGTCTCCTCATATTTAACAAGGAAAAAATTGTTAACACCTTGACTAGTGACCAAAATTGGTATCGCCAATAAGAGGCATACAGACCTGTAATGCCTCCTTGTGATTCACGGAGGAGGACATACACCATTTAGGTAGTTAAGCATTAGACTAGATATATATAAATATAATCATGACAAAAAATAAACTCCAAATGAGAAATACTCAATTTTTGAAAAGGAACAATATTGTTTTTAAAATGTCAATGTAATAGAAGACAAAGAAAGGCTGTGGAAATGTTCCAGATTAAAGGAGGCCAAAGAGACATGAAAACTAAATGCAATACATTATCCTAGATTGGATCCTGTACAGAAGGGTTAAAAAATGCCATAAAGGACATCATTGATAATCATCTGACAAAACTGGAAACCAGAAGGTAGATTAAATAAATGTACTGTATCAATCTCAAGTTTACTCAAACTGATAACTGTTATGTAAGAGAATATTCTTATGGTAATGAAATACAGCTCAAGTTTACAGGGATAAGGGCCATGGTGTAGTCAAGTTACTGTAAAATGATTCATAAGAAAAACAGTGCATGTACGTGTGTGCATATTTGTGTGTGTGTGTGTGTGTGTATATACACAGAGAGAGACAGAGAGAGACAGAGAGAGGGAGAGAGAGAGGGAGAAGGGGAGAGGGGCACAATATGATAAAGCAAATAGGGCAAAATATTAACAAAAGGGTATATGGGTATTTGTACTATTCTTACTTTGGTGTGTGTGAAATTATTTCCAAATAAAAAGTTTTTTTTTTTTTTATGGTCTTGGTGCTGGGTAGGTCTCTTAGCAATGTTTAGTGTTCAGATCCCATGGCATACGGTCTAGTCTCAATACAGCATCAAGAGTAATCCTTTAAAGAAGATGTGGCATATATACACACACACACACACACAATGGAATATTACTCAGCCATAAAAAAGAATGAAACAATGCCATTTGCAGCTATAAGGATGGACCTAGAGATTATCATACTAAATGAAGTAAGTCAGAAAAAAGACAACTACTACTTACCAAAGTGATATCATTTATTTGTGGAATCTAAAATATAACACAAATGAACTTATCTATGAAACAGAAACAAACTCACAGACATAGAGAACAGATTTGTGGTTGCCAAGAGGGAGGGATGGATTGGGAGTTTGGGACTAGCAGATGCAAATTATTATATACAGAATGGATAAACAACAAGGTCCTACTGTATAGCACAGGGAACTATATTCAGTATCTTGTAATAAACCATAATGGAAAAGAAAAAAATAAATAAATACATTTTTAAAAAAGAGTCAATCCTTTTAGGAGGGAGATCAAGAAGGCAGAGCAGGAGGACACTGAGCCCACCTGCCCCCATGAACACATCAAAAATACATCTACATCGTGGAAAACAACCTGGAAACTGGCAAAAAGGCTCTTCTACAACCAAGGCTGAGAAGAAAGATGCACATGGAGTTGGGGAGGAAAGGAGAACCAATTAGGTTGGGACCCAGGCCCTTAGCAGGGGACACAGAAGAGGAGGGGGATATCACACACAGGCTCAAGGAACCACCCTGGGAAGCAAGGGGTTTGAGCCACACATCAAGCACCCCAGCCCAAGGGTCTGACACCGGTAACACAATTACCCTTAGCTGGTTTGAAAACCAGTGGGACTTACTGGAGGGCTGTAAGAAACCAAGACTCTGCTCGTGAAGAGTGTGCACACACTTACTTATTCCCGGAATAGCATGGAGGCTGCAGACTGAAAACTGCCTGCGGCTCTGACCAGCTGCCTGCTCCAGCCTCTCCTGCTCCAGCACTGCCCTCCACTAGGGCGAAGGCCATCATGGCTAAGGGGAGTGCACACACTTAAAGAAAAGGAAGCCAGCTTGGGCCTGACTCTGCCTCTGAATAGGGTGAAGGCAGCCATTAACAGCATGCACATCAGGCTGCAGGCTGAAAACTGCCTGGGGCTCTGACTGGCTTCCCAGACCATTCCAGCATGTACCCCAGCCCACACCGGGCACCTGCTCCAGCCCCTCTTGCTCTCGACTAGGGCTAAGGCACCATTGCTAGAGGAGTGCACACACTTAGAAGGATGGGAGCCAGCTCAGACCAACCCTCAGGGCTTGTGCTCCAGCACCTTGGGCTGGAAGAGCAAAAGAAAAGCCCCAGCTCACACCTGGCTCTGGCTATAGCCCCTTCATCTATAGCCCTACCTCCCACCAAAGTGGTAGCTGCCAGCACACCCCAGGAGAAGACATGACCTATGCTCACTTCAGATCCAGCTCTCCCACCAAAGTGACTGGGCACAAGCAGACTGCATAGGGGCAGTCCCACCCAAGGACACCCCTTCAAGATTGGGACAGGTAACCAATCTTATCACCTAACTCACAGAGACAGAGAAAGTTAAACAATATGAGAAGACAAAGGAATATGTTTCAAATGGAAGAACAAGAAAAAAACCCTGAAAAAAACCCTAATGAAACAGACATAAATAATTTACCACATAAAGTATTCAAAGCAATAGTAAAAAGAATGCTAACTAAATTTGGGAAAAGAATGAATGAACACACTGAGAATTTTAACAAGGAACTAGAAAATATTAAAAAGAACCAGTCAGAGCTGATAAATACAATAAATGAAATGAAAAATGCACTAGAAGGAATGAACAGCAGACTAGGTGATAGAGAAGAACACATAAGTGATCTGGAAGAAAGAATAATGGAAATCACCCAATCAGAACAGCAAAAAGAAAAACAAATGTTAAAAAATGAGGATAGTTTAAGGGACCTCTGAGCCAACATCAAGTGTATTAACATTCACATTATAAGGATTCCAGAAGAAGAGAGTGAGAAAGGGGTAGAAAATGTATTTGATGAAATTATGGCTGAAAACTTCTTGAAGCTGAAGAAGGAAACAGATTTCCAGGTACAGGAAGCACAGAGAGTCCCAAGCAAGATGAACACAAAGAGACCCACACCAAGACACATCATAATTAAAATGGCAAAAGTTAAAGATAAAGAGAATCTTAGAGGCAGCAAGAGAAAAAAAAAACAAAAAGAGAGAAAAGCAGAAAAACATACAAGGGAATCCCCCTAAGGCTATCAGCTGATTTTTCTGCAGAAGCTTTGCAGGCCATAAGGGAGTGAGTAGCATGATATACTTAAAC
Organism: Balaenoptera borealis; assembly: GCF_965194805.1. Taxonomy (NCBI): domain Eukaryota; kingdom Metazoa; phylum Chordata; class Mammalia; order Artiodactyla; family Balaenopteridae; genus Balaenoptera; species Balaenoptera borealis. The sequence continues at coordinate 40,967,217 of NC_138876.1, forward strand.
AGCTGAAAGGAAAAAACCTACAACCTAGGATACTCTGCCCAGCAAGGTTATCTTTCAGAACTGAAGGAGAGATAAAGAACTTCTCGGATAAGGAAAAAACTAAAAGAGTTTATCAGTACTAAACCAACCTTACAAGAAGTATTAAATGGTCTTCTTTAAGTGGAAAAGAAAAGGTTACAAGAAGTAAGAATTTATAGGGAAAAAAAATGCCACTAATAAAGACAAATCATATAGTAAAGGCTGTGGATCAACCACTTAAATATTAAAGCCAGTATGCAGATTATAAAAAAAAAAACTGTAAAAGCAACCATAACTACAATAAACAGTAAAGAGACAGACATGAAGATGTAAAATATGACATAAAAAACACAAAATATGAGGGAAGGGAGTAAAAAACGTAGATCTTTTAGAATGTATTTTAACTTAAAAGACTATCAGTTTAAGTCACGTAGATATAATTATTGGTCAACACATATGAACCCCATGGTAACCACAAATCAAAAACCTATAATAGATACACAAAAACCAGTAAGAAAGGAACCCAAGCATACTACAAAAGAAAATATAACCACAATGGAAGAAACAAAATGAAGAAGAAATTAACAGAGAAGAACTACAAAAACAATTGGAAAACAAGTAATAAAATGGCAATAAGTACATACCTATCAATAATTACTCTAAATGTCAGTGGACTACAATTACTTTAAATGTCAAAAGACACAGTGTGGCTGATTGGATAAAAAACAAGACCCTTCAACATGCTGCCTACAACAGACTCACTTCAGGGATAAAGACACACACAGAGTGAAAGTGAGGGAATGGAGAAAGATATTTCATGCAAACAGAAACGACAAGAAATCAGGAGTAGCAATATGCATATCAGACAAAATAGACTTTAAAACAAAGGCTATAACAAAAGAAAAAGAGCATTGTATAATGATAAAGGAACCAATAGAGCAAGAGGATATAACATTCATTATCATATATGCACGTAATATAGGAACATCTAAATACATAAAGCAAATATCAACAGACATAAAGGGAGAAATTGACAAAAACACAGTAATAGTAGGAGACTTTAACACCCCATTTACATCAAAGGACAGACAATCCAGAAAGAAAATCAATGAGTAAACAGTGGTCTTAAATGACACATTTGACCAGTTAGAATTAATAGATATCTACAGGACATTCCATACAAAAACAGAATACAAATTATTTTCAAGTGCACATGGAATATTCTCTAGGACAGATCACATGCTAGGCCACAAAACAAGTCTGAAAAAATTTAAGAGGATAGAAATTATATCAAGCATCTTTTCTGACCACAACAGTAGGAAAGTAGAGATCTATCACAGAAAGAAAAATGGGAAAAACATTTAACACATGGAGACTAAAAAACCAATGGGTCAATGAAGAAATCAAAGAGGAAATCAGAAAATACCTCGGGACAAATGAAAATAAAAGCACAACTTTCCAAAATCTATAGGACACACAGCAAAGAAGTTCTAAGAGGAAAGTTTATAGTGATACAGGCCCATCTCAAGAAACAAGAAAAATCTCAAATAAACAACCTAACCTACCATCTAAAGGAATTAGAAAAAGAAGAACAAAGCCCAAAGTCAGCAGAAGGAAGGAAATAATAAAGATCAGAGCAGAAACAAATAAAACAGAGACCAGGAAAAGAAAAAAGAAAAGTTCAATGAAACCAAGAGCTGGCTTTTTGAAAAGATAAACAAAATTGATAAGCCCTTAGCCAAGCTCATTAAGAAAAAGAGAGAGAACACAAATAAACAAAGTAAGAAATAAAAGAGAAGAAATTACAACTGATATCACAGATACAAAAAAATCAGAAGGGAAAACTATGAACAGTTATATGCCAACAAATTGCACAATCTAGAAGAAATGGATAAATTCCTAGAAACTACAATCTTCTGAAACTAGACCAAAAGAAATAGATAATCTGAACAGACAGATCACTAGTAATGAAATTGAATCAGTAACCAAAAAACTCCCAGCAAACCAAAGTCCAGGACTGGACAGCTTCACAGGGGAATTCAACCAAATACACAAAGAGGAGCTAATACCTATCCTTCTCAAACTACTCCAAAGTATTGAAGAGGAGGGAAGATTCCCAATCATGAGGCCACCATTACCCTGATACCAAAACTAGACAAAGACACTACAGAAAAAGAAAATTACAGGCCAATATCTCTGATGAATGTAGATGTAAAAATCTTCAACAAAATATTAGCAAACCAAATTCAACAATATGTAAAAAGGATCATACACCATGGGATTTACTAAATCCAATTGGGATTTACATCCCATTTACAAGTGGGATTTACTAAAATGATGAAAGGATGGTTCAATATCCACAAATCAATTAATGTGACACCATATTAATAAAACAAAGGATAAAAATCACGATTATCTCAATAGACTCAGAAAAAACATCTGACAAAATTCAACATTCATTCATTCATGATAAAAACTCTCATCATGGGGCTTCCCTGGTGGCACAGTGGTTGAGAATCCACCTGCCTATGCAGGGGACACGGGTTCCAGCCCTGGTCTGGGAAGATCCCACATGCCGCGGAGCGACTGGGCCCGTGAGCCACAACTACTGAGCCTGTGCGTCTGGAGCCTGTGCTATGCAACGGAAGAGGCCAAGACGGTGACAGGCCGGCGCACCGCGATGAAGCGTGGCCCCCGCTCGCCGCAACTGGAGAAAGCCCTCGCACAGAAACGAAGGCCCAACACAGCCAAAAATAAATATAAATAAATAAATAAATTTATTTAAAAAAAAAAAAACTCTCATCAAAGTTGGTATAGAGGAAACATCTCAACATAATAAAGGCCAATTATGACAACCCCATAGCTAACATCATACTCAATGGTGAGAAGTTTCTTCTCTAAAATCAGGAACAAGACAAGGATACCCACCCTCGCCACTTCTATTTAATATGGTATTGAAAGTCCTAGCCACAGCAATTAGACAAGAAAAAGAAATAAAAGGCATCCAAATTGGAAGGTAAGAAGTAAAACTGTCACTATTTGCAGATGACATGATACTATATAAAGAAAACCCTAAATCTCCACCAAAAAACTATTAGAAATAAGAAATGAAGTCAATAAAGTTACAGGATATAAAATTAATATACAGAATTTTTTTGCTTTTCTAATACACCAATAATGAACTATAGGAAAGAAAAAGCAAGAAAACAATCCCGTTTAAAATCACATCAGAAAGAATAAAATCCTAGGAATAAATTTAACTAAGGAGGTGAGAGACCTATACTCTGAAAACTAAAAAACACTAATGAAGAAAACTGAAGATAATACAAAGAAATGGAAAGATATCCCGTGTCCATGGATTGGAAGAGTTAATATTGTTAAAATGTCAAGCCTACTCAAAGCAATCTACAGATTTAATGTAATCCCTATAAAAATACCCATGACATTTTTCACAGAACTAGAACATATAATCCTAAAATTTATATGGAACGACAAAAGACCCTGAACAGCTGAAGCAATCTTGATAAAAAAGCATAAAGCTGGAGATACCACACTCCTTGATTTCAGACTATACTACACAGGTACAGTGATCAAAACAGTATGGTACTGGCATTAAAACAGACACATAGATCAATGGAACAGAACAGAGAGTCCAGAAATAAACCCATGCATTTATGGTCAATTAATCTTTGACAAAAGAGGCAAAAATATACAATGGGGAAAGACAATCTCTTCAATAAGTGGTGCTGGGAAAACTGGACAGCTACATGTAAAAGAATGAAATTAGAACACTTTCTCATATTATATATGAAAATAAACTCAAAATGGATTAAAGACCTAAATGTAAGACGACACCATAAAACTCCTAGAGAATAGGCAAATCACCCTCTGACCTATGTCATAGCAATATTTTTTTGGATCTTTCTCCTCAGGCAAAGAAAACAAAGGCAAAAATAAACAAATAGGGCCTAATTAAACTTAAAAGCTTTTGCACAGCAAAAGAAACCATCAACAGAGTGGAAAGACTACCTACTGAATGGGAGAAAATATTTGCAAATATTTGCAAATGGTATGTCTGTTGAGGGGTTAATATCCAAAATATATAAACAGCTCATACTCGATATCAAAAAAACAAACAATGCAATTAAAAAATGGGCAGATGACCTGAACAGACACTTTTCCAAAGACAATATACAGATGGCCAAGAGGTACATGCAAAAATGCTGAACATCACTAAGCATCAGGGAAATGCACATCAAAACCACAATGAGATATCACCTCACATCTGTCAGAATAGCTGTCACAGAAAAGACCACAAATTAAGAAATGTTGGCATGGATGTGGAGAAAAGGGAGCTCTAGTACACTGTTGGTGGGAATGTAAATTGGTGCACCCACTGTGAAAGCAGTATGGAGGCTCCTCAAAAAACTAAAAATTGAACTACCATATGATTCAGCAACTCCAATCCTGGACATACATCCAAATTAATCAAAAATAATGTACATTATCACTTGTATGTAGAATCTAAAAAATAAGACAAATGAATAAACATAACAACAAAAAAAAAAGAGAAGCAGACTCACAGATATAGAGAACAAAGTAGTGGCTACCAGTGGGAAGAGGGATGAGGGGAGAGACAAGATAGGGATAAGGGATTAAGAAGTACAAACTATTATGTATAAAATAAATAAGACACAAGGATATACTGTACAGCACAGGGAATACAACCAATACTTTGTAATAACTTTAAATGGAGTAAAATCTATCAAAAATATTGAATCATGGTTGTACACGTCAAACTAATATAATATTGTAAATCAACTATACTTTAATAAAAAAAAATTTTTTTAAAGGGTAATTCTTCAGAAACATGACAAACAGGTGATGCCTTTCTCTGCTCAGAACCTTCCAATGGTTTTCCATCTCACTCAGAGTAAATGCCAAAGTGACTGAAGTGGTCTCCAAGACCTTACTTTTCTGGCCCAGATACCTCTAACCTAATCTCCTCCCACACTCTCCCTCCTTTCTCTGTTGTGCCACACTGGCCTTCTCGGCTTTGAATATGTCAGGCACACTTACATCTCAGGGCCTTTGCACTTGCTGCTCCTTCTGTCTAGAAGACTCTTCAGCCACGTATCTCACTCCCTTGCCTCCTTCAAATCTTTGCTAAAATGCCACCGTCTCAGTGAGGTTTTTCCTGATCACCCTACTTAAAACAGGAAGCCCTGCTATACCTAGCCTTCCCTATCCTCCTTAATTTTTCTGTACAGTATTTACTTGTTCCTTGAATACAGGGACTTTGTATGTTTTATTCAATGCTATAACCCAGTACTTAAAATAGTGCCTAGCATATTTTGGACAATACCTGTTGAATGAATGAACAAGACTGTGTGTGTAAAAAAGCAGTAAGACAGACAGCCATAGGGAGATGGAAGTGGCATCTTGTGCAGGGCAGTGGGACCAAGGGGCAGCCAGGTGGACACTGCCTGGAGTGGCACACAGGTGAGAGGCTACCTGCACAGTTGAATTTATTTAAATTAAAAAAAAAAAAAAAAAAGCAAGACATTCCTATAAGGTGACAGAGAATCACGGAAAATATGGAAGATTTATTTATTAAAAATGGAATTTTAATTATTTTAAAGTTATAATGGAAGATCACATTGGGTACTATTTATTGTTAAATTGTGACTGACTTAAGATGCTGAAGTGTAGTTTATACCTGAAAAAGGATGAAGTAAAAAAATATAGACCCATGACTTCTAGAAATATACCGAGGACAAACAGCCAGACTCTATTACTCTCTGCAGATTTATAGTGTCTAACCACAATTATGCCTCAGTACTATACTCACATCCTTTCATTTGCCCCTACTTCACGTCCTATCATATTCACCAGAAAGGCTGTGTCAAAACCTGTCATACTCTTCAAGATTCCAAACCCTCCTGTGCTCCCTCACTCTCAATAACTAACCTCTCCATTTCATTTACTGAGAAGATCAACGCCATTCTATCTCAACTCCCTCAATTACATTCTCCATCTCAATTTATCTTATATCAGCACACATTCTGTCCAGTCTAAGAGAAAGAAGAGTCGCTCCTTTGTTTGTAATTCTTTAGAAAAAATGTGAGTTAGTATGATATAAGGTCTGGGTTTGCTATAATTGCTTCAATTTCCATTTCACTTTAAAGCTAAAAACTCAATTTAAAAAGTGCTTTGAAGAACTGCCATATACATGTAAATTATGCAAATGTTGTAAAGAATAAGCAGTAATACTCTGATTAACCTATTCAATTAACAGACAAATGTGCAGTGTTAATTGCATAGTTTTATAATATCCTTAAAAATAGAAATTCCAGGATGGTCCTTCCAAAAACATTAAGTTCATTAGCTAGTTTTACTTTTGGAATTGAATTGTTACGCAGGAGAAAGAAATCACCAGCAGAAACCTTAAACACATCTAGCATATAAATTACAACTATATTTCTTTATTGTTCAGCATTAAACATATTACATCACTATTTTTACAAATAATTTTTAAGGTATTTTAATACCAGCCTGAGCCAGTTCCACATTGAAAGCTCTCAGTGCAAAAGCAGAGCTTCTGGATTCTGCAGGGAGTAGCAGGGAGCATAAATAGCCTTCATAATCTCGTTTCCTATAATAAATAAGCAAAAAAAGATAATTACTTTTCACTTTCCAAACTGCACACAAAAAAATACTGACCAAAATGAACTGAAAACAAGGCTTCAACTCAAAATAGCCCCCAAGTTTCCTATATTTTATATGTTTCTCTACAATTATAAAAAATTTATGTGCTTCCAATCCCAGACCAGTTAAAATGAATAATCAATCTCTACTAATTTATTTTGACTTATATAATATATATATAATTTTAACTGTTTCAGAATCACTTTGGTTTTAGTAAGAATTCAAATGAGTTACAGATGTAGAAATCAAGAAAACAGTGCCAGCAAGTACTGGTATGAACTCATGGTTTTGAATGCATAGACAAATATATACATAAGACAAAGACAGAGAACAATATGCGAGGTGTGTGGGAGGGTGCACCTGTGTGTATGCGCGCACACTCACACTTACTTCTATTTCCCTACAGCATCTGCTGACAAAGCCTAGAAACAATGATATCCGTCCCCCCATACCCACAGTGTCAGCGAACACACCTTGATTTCTCCACTGAAAGAAACTAAGGCTCCTTGAAGGAATGACTGTCTCCAGGGCTGGTGCAAGGAAAATACCAGATAAGCCTGAAACATCTTCTTGAGCAGAAAGTAAACAAACGTTCAAAGAATGGAGTGACTTGTTAAAAGGACAAAGAAATTGGCTTGATGAAGTTCTATTGGCCAAGTCTGGGACAATTTGAGCAACAAAAAAATAATGACAGTAAAAGATTGTAACAGGACCCCATGAGCTCATACCAATATAAATGAATGAATAAATACAAAGAGAAGGAAAAACTTGACAACCAGTACAATGCCAACTGATAAACCTATAAGACATGATTGAATTTTTAAAATCACCACTTGATAACTATTAAAGTAAAAACTCATTCAAGCAAATATCAATAAATGTCTGAAAATGTTAAACAGGTGAAAGTTTGAAAGAAAAAGAGTATTTACATAGTATTAAAGTATCTCCTCACAAAATAAATATTATTTGCTAACATTCTTATTAATTTACAAGGGAGAAACCTGAAAGACACTTGAGAACCAAGTAACAAAAAGTTCACTCCACAGTAGTAGGATAAATCAACACCATGTGCTTTCTGACATGATACTGAGAAAAGCACAGCATAACTTCTGTAATATTCCTGCAAAAATTGTGTAAATCATGAGTAAACATTAAAAAAACGCAAACTGAAAGTCTACAAAGTAGCCTGTCCTGTTCTCTTAAAAAAAAAAAAAAGTCAAGTTCATTAAAGATAAGGAAAGACTGAGAAACTGTCCCAGATTGGAGAAGACTAAAGACACATGACAACTAAATGTAGCACATGATCCTGGATATATGAAAGACATAACAGACTAATTAGCAAAATGTCAATGGAGTCTGTGGATTAGATGGTAATACTGGATCAATTTTAATATCCTGATTTTGATGGTTATACTATGGTTATATGGGAGAGAATCCTTGTGTATTAAAAACACACACCAAAATAATAAGGGGGGTAATGGGGCATCTACATCTTATTCTCAAGTGGTTCAAAACGTTAACAATGAGGGAATTTGGGTGAAGAGTACATTGGAGCTCTGTGTACTATTTCTGTAACTTTTATGTGAATTTGAAATTACTTTAAAATGAAAAGTTAAAAAAATATAATCCTTACTATATTCATTCTAGGATGACTTAAGTATAAAGTGCTTACCAGGGCTTCCTTGGTGGCACAGTGGTTAAGAATCTGCCTGCCAATGCAGGGGACACGGGTTCAAGCCCTGGTCCGGGAAGATCCCACATGCCACGGAGCAACTAAGCCCGTGCGCCACAACTACTGAGCCTGTGCTCTAGAGCCCACGAGCCACAGCTACTGAAGCCCATGTGCCACAACTACTGAAGCCCGCGTGCCTAGAGCCCGTGCTCCGCAACAAGAGAGGCCACTGCAATGAGATGCCCGCGCACCACAACGAAGAGTAGCCCCCACTCACCACAACTAGAGAAAAGCCTGCGCACAGCAACGAAGACCCAGCGCAGCCATACATACATACATACATAAATAAATAAATATAAAGTGCTTACCAGACTGCCTATTGACAAGGCTACTTTCACTGTAATACACTGGAACCTTACTATAACAGTATTTCCTATAAAACAGTACTCAGCATAAAATGGGTCCAACCTCATTCCATGGAGTTTAGGTTTTGAAATTCAGACTACTCCCACTTTTCAACTGGTTCACACTTTGTCGTGTGGCTAACAGAGAACTTAAACCTTCACAATTCCCCCAACTTCCACATAAACAAAAGGAAGAGATCATGAATAGATAGCAGTAACCTTGTTATCACAAGACAGCTCTACTAAAAAATCTCACCATATGCGGTTTCAGCTACAATATGGAGAGTTCAGACAAAACTTTATAGCTTATACTTGTAAATATATATAGATGTAAACATTTCTAAATTTTATTTTATTACAAACAGTCTCTAAACTCGGCTGGCTAATCTGAAGTTATAGCCTAGTATCTTGTCTGATATTTGGAGGCCTTGCCTAAGATACATGTCCAGAACAACCCTGCACACACAATTTCGGAGGCCAAATCTTGCAAAGATTAACGGACAATTAGAAGCTAAAAATTCTAATCTTCCTTTCAAGTTCATTTTGTTTTTATTTTAAACTATTTATTGAGCATTTGTTATGTACCAGCATTTTTATATACATCATGTAATTTAATCCTCACAACCATGTTATAAAGTAGAAATCTACAAATGAGGAAATAGCTGAATCTTAAAGTAATTAACTTTCCCAAGTGACAGAGCTAGGATTAATAAACTCAGATAAGGTCTGCCTGCTGCCTACTTTTCGATAAATCGCTAGAGTCAACAGCCTCCATTCCACTTAAATACCAATATGGACAGATTAAGTATCTGGCCATTTATAAATATATATTTGAGAAAAACTGTTATGCGATATCCACAGACTATTTCTAGAAGAATATATAAGAAATTAGTAAGACCCTGGATAGGAAAGTTAGGACACTATTGGTGTCAAAGAAAAACTGCACTGAACAAGTGGATATGGATGGTATACGTTTTGGTAACTTAAATTTCTTATCATCAAAAAATGATAACTTAAAAATATATATAGATGAATATAATCTTTTTGGCTTTTACAATTCTTAATGACCTGATTTCCACTAATGCTACCATGTTTCTCCTACAAGCAATCAACAAGTAAATAAGGTGGGGTAGGAACACTATTTTAAAAAGTGATTAAAAACAAAACAAAATACTGAAATGCATGGGAATGTTGTCGTTATGCTACATTTTGCTACAATGGAATTCAAACAAATTGGATTTACTAGCCCAATCAAATTCAAGATAGTTTAACTATTCTAGCACTTCTCAGAAGTCCTTGAGACCAGGTACTTTGAGACTTTTTGCCACTGTTACGAATTAAGGGCAGCAAAAGGGCAGCGGGGGCGAGGCCGGGGGGTGGTGGTGGTAAGCCATTCACTCCTGAAGTCAGGCCTGGATTCCAAGGCAGGCCCCTGCCCACATGTACCAGGTAACCTGATTCATCCAATTTATCCCACAAATGATTAACAGCGACTCCGATGTGCTATGCCTTTCGCATGTTACCACAATAACTGACTTTATGAGGCTTAGATTCCACTGAACTCAGGTAAATTCCAGAATCTCTCTAAACCTTCATTTCCATGTCTGTTAGATGAGATAATAAAGTTTACACCGTACTCACTGTACCCCTGCTTTGCGCCAGGCACTGTTCTAAATGCTCTAATCCACATAACTGTAAGTGGTAGGTCTACAACTGTTCCCTCATACTTTGTAACGAAAATTAGATAATTTACTTGTAAACTACTTTGCATAGTGCCTGACACATAGGAAGAACTCAAAGTTAACTACTGCTTAATTAAAATTAGTTACTAGCCATCTTTCGAATGTTAAAAAGCAATTCATGCAAAACGTTTAATTAGGTAAAAGCTAAGGCTCGGGCCAAGGGGACAGACGAAGGAATTTTGCCACAATTTTGTGACCAGTCTGAAAGCTCCTGTTGCTTCACTCCCCCATACACCCGAGCTCACACGCTGAGGGACACGGGGAAGGTGCAGGTCCGCCCCGAGGCCCGCCGCGCCCACCAGGGTCCCTTTCGGCCTGCTCCCCGACCTCCCGGCCGGGGGCAGTCGGGCTCGCTCACCGCAGCAGCTCCAAGCAGTAGCGGTCAGTGCCCGAGGCGCCAGGTCCGCTGACCGCGGCCACGCTCCGCCCGGACCCCGCGGGCTCCGGGAGCCGCCGTGCGTGCGCCCACAGGCCCCTGGGCGGCCGGCGGCGGCACAGGCCGGGGACGCCGGGCCGTAGCGGGCCCCACGCCGACACCAGCGCGGAAGCAGCCATGACAGGGACGCCGCCGCGCCCTTCGACCTCGCGCTGTTAGCGCGCGGACACGCCTCGCCTCGCCACGCCCCGCCACGCCCCCGGCAGCTCTGTCTGCGCACCTCTTTGCGGCGGGAAGGAGACCGCTGGGCGCCCCTCGGAGATGAGACAGGTGTCGCTGTGGTCCCCTGCATCTGCGCCTCCGCCGCGCTCCTCGGCCTTATAGGTTCCAGGAAAGCCCCGCCTAAATTCGACGGATCTCGCCCGGGCTCTCCCCCTTCCTTCCAGGTCCTTCTGAAGATGTATTGATATTTATCGAGGCAGGAGGAAAGAGAATAATCTGACAGTTTACTAGCTTGATTTATAACTTTTAAACATTTATTCACATGGTATGTGAGCCTCCTTTGGCACTCTTACCATCAGGCCCCTCAAATATTAGAGTTGGGTCTAGTTGCCACCACCTGACCTGGTCCAAGCCAGCAGCTGCCTACATCTGGATCCCAGTAACACCTCCTGCCTCCAGATTTGACCAGATTTTTCGCGCTGCAGCCACACTTGTTCTTTCTAAAGGGTGCCTCTGATCATGGCCCCTCCCTGCTTGACCAGTTTTACTGCGTGTTGGATAAAGCTCCTCCACGATAGTAGCCTCTTTTTACCTTTCAGCCTCAACCCTAGCTATCTGCATTTGTGACCCCATTTTAATGTTTCTCCTTAAACCCATGGGAGAGTACTCTGTTGTCTGGACCTAAGAACTCCAGCCAATTCACCCTGCTTTGGTTTTCCTCCCTGACACTGGCTCTCTTCAGCCTATGCAGGGCCTCAGTCCCTCCTGCATAATATTCTGTTTTCTCTCTGGGCTTCTGTCCTTTAGTTCTGACAGACACACACTAGTGTTTCTGATACCAAAGTTTAATAAACCTGCTCAGTTAAAAAAAATCACTTATCTACATCTCTAGTTCTGGTCTCCTGCCTAGCTGGACTTTTCCATCTCCACATCTTGCCATTACTTCAAAGTTTATGTCTAAAAACCAAATTAAACTAACTCCTCTCCTTAGTCTTTTTATCTGGACAGTGTCCCCCTTCTCACAACCAGGGGAAACACTTTGGAGTCACCATTACCTCTTCCTGCTTCTATATCTAATGTAATCTAACTTGTCAGGTCCTGTCAATTCTTTTACCTTCCTATACTCACATCCATGGCAGCATAACTTATGCAAAACTACCTGGATTCAGATCCTCGTTCTACCTCCTACTATCACTGTGACCTTGGGTGACAGACTTACCTTTTCTTGTGCTTCAGATCCCTCCCCTGTGAAATGGTAATAGTAATAGAACCTACCTCATAAAGTTCTTGTGAGAATTAAATGAGTTAATATCTTCCAGGCATCTAGGGCAATGCCTGGCCCATAAATAGTACTCAAAACAAGTCATCTGTGTAGGGAAAACATTAAGAAAGACTGTTTAAAGGGACCAAAAAGATTGCTGGGTGTCTTAATGGAAAGTTAGACATTGTCCAGTTTATCTGATTTTATGGGGTTTTTGTGCCTTTCATTGTCTTTGAACTATTTTACAATTCTGTAAGTTGCAGAATATTGACAATAATGCAAATAATTCTTGTCCATAATTTATGCAAATTATATCCATAGGAGATTCAGTTGATTATTGTTCTATAGATATTATCTGTTTTTGCCAGTTTCATATCTATTAAGCAGATTTACTTAAGCATTCCTGACTGCCTATAGATGTCTAGTAGTTTGAATACTTCTTTTTTTTAATACTTCTTTGAATTGGTTGCAAAATCTTACTGTTTCCCCCACTAATTAATGAGTTAAATGAAATTTTTAACATGTGTTGACTTTATATCTGTACGAGATCATGACTATACAGTTTTGTTAAAAATTATTTCTTAACAGTTATCATTGGCTATTATTACCTTCTCTTTTGTTTTATTTCCCATACCCAATTTCACATCTTTCTGATAGACCTATTTCATTTGTTTTCTTGTCTCCAGGACAGTCAATCTATTTCAAAAAATATAGCCATTTCTAATAATTCACATAATCATAAATGCATAATAAAGATGTTATGAGCCTTTAGATATTTAAACTTGAAGGCAGAATTTCAATTAACGGCAATAGAAGAAAAATTAAGAACTTTTAAAATTATTCTATGGATAACACACTGTCACCAACTAACATTTATTGAACATCTATTATTTGCCAATCTTGAAGTTAATTTTTTTTTAGAATTATGAATACATGAAAATATTTCCTTAGTGTAATTTCTTGGTATTAAAATCAGTATATTTGAAATATGCATACACTTCTCTTCAATCAAGGTTATAATCCAGACAGAAGCTCAGTGCTTAACCAAAAAATTAACATTAAGAAATAACTGCCCACAGAAGCACAATTTGTTAACTTGGCCTTTAGCTGTGACAGTTGCTTACTCTGTCATCTTTGAGTTTATGACTGTCTTCATGGAGACTATAACTGATTCATCTGTGTAATTGTGAATGAAATATAATAAAATTTATTTCCAAGCTTTAGCCCAATAAAGATTGTCCTATGGTTGTTGCTACATTGTAAAGAGCTGTGCATTATTATTCCAGAGTATTGCTCCACGTCTTATTTTTTTCCATGGCCTCTGTTAAGAAGCGAGTGTCATTCTTTATGTTAAGAGTCAGGCTGGCCTGTTGGCTTTTTTTTTTTTTTTAATAAATTTATTTATTTATTTTTGGCTGTGTTGGGTCTTCGTTTCTGTGCGAGGACTTTCTCTAGTTGCGGCGAGCGGGGGCCACTCTTCATCGCGGTGCGCGGGCCTCTCACGATCGCGGCCTCTCTTGCTGCGGAGCACAGGCTCCAGACGCGCAGGCTCAGTAATTGTGGCTCACGGGCCCAGTTGCTCCGTGGCATGTGGGATCTTCCCAGACTAGGGCTCGAGCCCGTGACCCCTGCGTTGGCAGGCAGATTCTCAACCACTGTGCCACCAGGGAAGACCCGGCCTGTTGGCTTTTATATGACACCTTGAGTATCTAAAGGGTCTGAGAGGGTCTGCACCAGACCACAGCTGGTTAAATCTCCCCAGACAAGAATACTCCACACACCTCCTCCAACTTTTCCATGGCCCTCAGGGATCAACTAACTTCTCCTAGGTCCATTTTGTTTTGTTATATGTTTTTTATTATATATATGTTTTCTTTTTCTTAAATCTCATTAAAGGAAATTTGGAAAATATAGGCAAAAGTAGGAAAAAATCATGCTAGAGCCTATAATTCAAACAGTTACTATTCACGTTTTGTATTTTCTTCCAACCTTTTTTCTATGCATAGGCTTTTTGCTTGTTTTTACATACTGCCTGTACAATGTTATTTGATTAGCCTAATATGCTCATGCACATTTTCTTATGCTATTATTTCATTCATTTTGAAACATTTATTAAGAATCTACTCTGTGCCTACACTGTACCAGTTGCTAGGATTCCAGTGAACAAATACCTATGTTCCATGTCCTCAAAGAACTTAACTCTTTAGTGGTAAAGACATTTAAACAAACAAAAATCATCACAAATCAATATATAATTACAAAATATGATAACTGCTGTTGTATTAATAAGGATATAGGTTCAGCTGCTCAAATAAAGACACAAAATAACACTGCTGTAAACAAAGTAGACATTATTCTTCTTTGAAGTAGCAATTTGTATGTAAGCAATCCGGGGTTGCATGGAGATTCCAGGGTCCCAGAGACCTAGGCTCTTCCAGTCTGGTTGTTCTATCATCTGAAGAGGTGTAATTCTCACCTGCGTGTCCAAGATGGCCCATTGCTAGTTCCACATGCCAGCCAGCAGCGAGAGTGAAAGGGGAAGGGGCAAGATGCCCTTCTCTTTCAGACAGGAGCTCCTTAATCATTTTTGTGCCATGGCATATATGTGCTTCTTTAAGCGTTAAATAATAAGATTGAGCAGTGAGTCTAATTTCAAGTTTCATAGTAGTGATGAACATAAACAATATTGAAAAACTATTTGTGATTTCATTTGGTGACAAGATCACAGTTACTCCCAATACTTTTGTGCTTTGTTGCCTATATTCATAACTGAAGCCAATGCTAAATTTTAGTTAGCAGTTAGTAAAATCAGATGTCGTTTTTTTTTTTTCCTATTCAAGGTCACAGACCCCTGTGAATTCTGTGCACAGCTTCCTTGAGTTAAGAACCCTCTGCTATAAGGGCACAACCCTGAATTTGCACGTATCGCATCTGCTCATATCCCATTGGTCAGAATTTAGTTTACTACAGTGGAAGCTGGAAATAGTCTTCCAGGCCGCCATGTGCCCAGTTAGAAATCAAGGACCCTATTATTATTGAAAATGAGAGGAATGGATATTGGGGAACCACTAACAAGAAAGAACCAGTTACTATGAAAGAGTTTAACAGGGAGTCCTAATCCAGATTATGGGGTCAGGAAAAGTATCTCTGAGAAAGTGACAGTTAAGCTGAGTTCTGAAATAAAATTGATAGTAATAGTAACAATACCTGTTACTTAGTGGGTGCTTACCATGTACTAGGCATTCTTCTAGATATTCATTCAGTCTCACAACCGCCATATTCAGTTTAGGGTGACTGTTCTGGTTTTAGCACTGAAAGTCCTGCATCCTAGGAAACCCCCTGGTCTGGGGCAAACTGGATGGTTGTCACTCTATTGGTACTATTGTTATCATCCCCATTTTACAGAAAAGGAAACTAAGGCATGAAAAGTTTAAATAATTTGCTAGTAATTGTCAGAGGCAGGATTTACACCTAAGAAGGCTGCTCCAGAGCTCACCTGCTTAACTACTGTGTTAGTTTGCTAGCAAAATACCACAGATGGGTGGCTTAAGCAACAGAAATTTATTTTCTCACAATTCTGGAGTCTAGAAGTCCAAGATCACAGTGTTAGCAGAGATGATTTCTTCTGAGGCCTCTCTCCTTGGCTTGTAGATGGCTGCCTTCTTCCTGTATCTTCACATGGTCTTCCCTCTGGGTGTGTCTGTGCCCTCATCTCATCTTTCATGAGTATGCCAGTCATATTAGATTAGGACTCACCCTAATGATCTCATTTTACCTTGAATTACCTCGTTCAAGATGCTGTCTCTAAATAACAGTCATATTCTGTGGTACTGGAGGTTAGGACTTCAACATATGAATTTGCAGGGGGACATAATTGAGCCTGTAACAACTGCTGTATAATACTGCCAGGCAAAGGGGGTGAGGGTGGGGTAGTGTCTCACAAGAGGGAACTGTATGTACAGAAGTCCTGAATCAGTAAAGGGTTCAGCACACTCAAAGAACAGAGTGAAAGCCTGCGTAGCTGGCGCTTACTGAGTGTGCAGGAGGGTGGACCATCTGAGACTGGAGAGTTCTCCGATGGTGATGGGACGTTTTGTAAGCTAGATTGAAATTGGAGGATTTTATCTTAAGTGCCCTGGGAAGCCACTTAAGGAATTAAAGCAGGGGTTTGACATAATGGGACTTAGATTTTAAAAGACAACTCTGATGACTGTTTGGAGAAGAGATTTGAAGCAGGGAGATGGGTTAGGAGTTCATGGCTGCAAACTGGGCCAGAGCTGTTGGTGACTTGGACAGGTGCCGTAGTGGAGATGGAGAAAAGTGGGTGGATATCAGACATGTGGTGAAGATGGCACCAGCAGAACACAGAAGGGGTCAGGAAAAAGATACTGCCTGCTTCTTCCACCTGGCAGAACCCTCTTTGTGCATTTATCGGAGGAGCCGGGTACCATCCTCAGTCCACAGAGGAACATCCAATGAGCTAATGAGCCTAAGCATAGTGTTTCGACTTGCATCACCAGTGACTGGTCCAGGACTGTGCATGTTTCCCCGCTCTGGCCAAGGACACTTATGGAAAAGTCCACTATGGGGTTTCTGAGAAAAAAGCCTCACTACTAAAAGGAGACATAAGGTACAATATACTACTTATGAAACACTCTTGCCAAAAAGATTTAACATAAGTCTAATTAAGCTTCTAAATCTAATTTTGAAGTTTATAAGGAATACAAAGACAAGAGGAACAAGATAAATGATACCGTGGGGAAACATATCAGAATAATTCAAAAGAAAATCTCAGTGAGACAACAAACTGGGAGAATGTTCTAAATTAAAAAGGACCAAAGAAATATAAACCAAGTGCAATGTTTGAAACTTGATTGGATTCTGGCTTGAAAAAGATAAGCTATAAAACACATTTTAGGGATAACTGAGGAAATTTGAACTTGGGACTGGACGTTAAGTAGATGTTAGGGGATTACTAATTTTTCCTCAGTGGGATATTGTGGTTCTACAGGAGACATCTACAGGAAATATAGGCTGAATTATATAAGGGTAGAGTGTTGTGATATCTGCAACTTATTTTCAAATGGTACAGGAAACAAAATATAAATATGTATACACATATCAATCACAGAGTGAAGAAGAGAGATTAAGCAATTGTGGCATGTGGCAAAATGTTATCAGTTGCTGAATCTAGGTGGAGGGTATATGGGAAGTCATTGCACCACTCTCAACTTTTCAAAATGTTTACAGTTTTTCAAAATAATACCTCTTCTTCCTCTGGATTTCTGAAGGAGACACCTGTAACTGAAGCAACCATCCTGCAGCAAGACTAGTCTGAGGATCAAGCTGAAATGCTGACATGGCTCTGGGTCCCTGCTGACATTAGTGAGTAGATGCATTTTCAACCACCAGAGCTGCCCTTCCTCAGCACTTTTTGTTCTGTGAAATAATCCATATTCCTTACTATTTAAACCATTTTGAATTGAGCCATTATCTCTAGTGAAGACAGGAAAAAAAGACTGAAAATAGAGTAGTCAAGGAGGCAGCAGGGAAGCCAGGAGACAGTGGTGTTACAGATATAAATTGTTAATTCACATACAAGTTTGCCTTCTGTTTTTTAAAATATTATAACATGAATTTTCCCATATCATTAAGATTTATTTATAAATATTTTTATTTCATATGTTTGAATAGGTAATATATTCCTGTGGTAGATTAAATATGACCACAGATTTTTTGCAGCTACTCTCATCAAGAGGTAGAGTCTGTTTCCCACCCCTAGAATATGAGCTGTCTTTGACATTTGCTTTGACCAATGGAAGATAACAGAAGTGACGTTGTGCAGGTTCCAGAGCCTGCACTTCAGAAACCTTGCAGCCTCTGCTTTCCCCTCTTGAACACTTCTCCGAGTCTGCCATTAAGGAAACTGATTTAACCTACTAGAAGAGAAGAGGTCACGTGGAAGAAAACCAGGCAAGAGCCAAGACCAACTGCCAGACATATGAATGAAGTCCATTTGGACCTTTGTGCCCACCAGATCTCCCAGTCGAATTCCACCACATGACTGAGGCCAGGTAAACAAGCAGAAGAACAACCCAGCCAACCCACAGAACCAGGAGAATTAATAAATCATTGTTGTTATAAGTCATCCAGTTTTGGGGTGGTTTGTTATACCGCAGTTGAGTACTAATGCAATTTCCATGGTGCAAAATATTTTAAATATAAAAATATACAAGTGGTCTTCCCTGGTGGCGCAGTGGTTAAGAATCCATCTGCCAATGTAGGGGACAGAGGTTTGAGCCCTGGTCTGAGAAGATCCCACATGCTGCAGAACAACTAAGCCCGTGCGCCACAACTACTGAGCCTGGGCTCTAAAGCCGAGCCACAACTACTGAAGCCCGCATGCCTAGACCCCGTACTCCACAACAAGAGAAGCCACAGCGATGGGAAGCCCGTGCACCACAGGAAGAGTAGCCCCTGCTCGCCGCAACTAGAGAAAGCCTGCACACAGCAGCGAAGACCCAACGCAGCCAAAAATAAAATAAATAAATTTCAAAAAAAAAGAGAGAGACAAATTACTTCTCTGTTGAGGACCAACATCTGCATTCCTATAAAAAAAAAATATATATATATACAAGTAAGGACTTGAAGAGATATTTGTACACCCACAGTCAGAGCAGCATTTTTCAAAATTGCCAAGCAACCCACATGTTCACTGACTGATGAATGGATTAAAAACGTGGTATACACATACAATGGAATGTTATTCCGCCTTAAAAAGGAAGGAAGGAAATTCTGACACATGCTACAACATGGATGAATCTTGAGGACATTATGTTAAGCAAAATAAGTCAGTCACAAAAGGACACATACTACATGATTCCTCTTATATAAGGTACCTGGAGTAGTCAAATTCATAGAGGTAGGAAGTAGAATGCAGAGGGAGGACTGGGGCATTACTGTTTAATGGGTACAGAGTTTGTTTTGCAAAATGAAAAGGATTCTGGAGATGGATGGTGGCGAAGGTTACACAACAATGTGAATGTACTTAATGCTACAGAACTGTATGCTTAAAAATGATTAAGATGGTAGATCACAGCTTTTTCCCAGTTTGTTTTTGGTTTTGGTTTTTCTTGTGGAATCTTGCCATGTAGAAATTTTGTAATATATTTTTATATAGTCAAACTTATCAATATTTACTTTTATGGCTTCTTTTATGTCATCATTAGAAAGGCCTTCCTGATTCTAAATTTTTTTAAATAATTTTTCTCCCTTGTTTTCTTCTAGTACTTTGGTTCCTTCTATAGGGCTTCTACAGGTCCAATTTATATATATGTGTGTGTGTGTATGTATATGTATTTATTTTGGAGGGAGTAATGTTACAAAGGCATGGATCCAACTTTTTTCTTTATATCTATCTAGTTGTCTTACCATCATTTATTCAGTAGCCCACCTTTTCCTCCTTTGATTTGAGATGCTTCCTTTTTCGCAGAGTAAAGTCATGTATGTGTTTTTTGTCTATACTCTTCCATTTGTCTCTCTATTAACATTCTAGTGCTACACTCTTTTAACCATTGATGGCCTAACATATGTTCCCATATGTATCTGGTACTATTAGTTCTCATTGCTCTTATCCCTTCCCAAAGTTTTCCTGGCCATTCTTGTTTATTTTTTCATTTGACTTTTTGGATCAGTTTTTTCTACTAAAAAAATTCTGAAGGTATATTTATTGGAATTATGTTAAATTTGTAGCTAACTTATATTTTCTCCAATTTTTGTTTTTATAAATCATTCTTAGATAAGCCATTATATTTAGTTGAATCTTTTCCCATAGCTGTGATTATTGCCTTATGATAAATTCCTAGAAATAAAATGTGAGCTTTTGAGATATCTGTCATTGCCAAAATCCTTACCAAAGAAATTATATACTCCTACAAACTGTGGATGAAAATGATAGATTTATTAAATTTTTTAAAAAGTCTTGCTACTCTCATAGGCAAAAAGTGTTATCTCACTTTTAATTTTCACTTATCTGATTATTAGTGAGATAGAAAATTTTTTGTTTGCTACCTATTTGTATTTAATTTTCAGTGATTTAATATTAACATCATTACCCATTTTTTGGTTAAAAATCAAAGTTTTATTTCAAAGTACAACTTTCCTTATGCATTTTAATGCTGATGGTCTTAATGTTTTTCTTTTCGAGCGTATAAGCTTATATATATTATGTCTATCAAATCTATTTTAAGTGTTTATCATATTTTTGTCAAATACTTTTCCAGTTTGTTTACTTTTAGTTGTTTATAGCATGTTTTATTGTATGTAATTTTTTAATTTTAAAAGTTGTATAGGACTTCCCTGGCACTCCAGTGGTTAAGACTCCACGCTTCCAATGCAGGGGGTGTGGGGTCGATCCCTGGTTGGGATCCTTTTATTATTTTTAAAGTTGCACTTTTATTCACTGAATAAATTAAATAATACAGAACCATTTGTTTATACTTAGAAAGACATTCCCACACAGAAGTCAGAGGTGGAGGGGAGGCAGAGCGACTGCAGAGAAACCAGTAGGTGGGCTCCTGAGGTTGTCTGGGCATGAGATTATTGTGGCTTGGACTGGGATTGTGGCACAGAGATAAAAAGAGGTGGACAGATCAATACGTAATTTGGAGGTTGACTTACAGACTGATCAATGGGGGGAGGTAATGAAGAAAAGAGAGAAATAAATGATGGCCTAGATTTTTGGCATAAGCAACTGGTGGAATGGGGATATTTTTTCACATTCCTGAGCTAAAGAATGTGAAGTCTTTATGGGGTGATTAAGGGTATCTTGGTATATGATACTTTCCCAACGATATTCGTCAACATGTGATCCCCTTTAGCAGCTTCCTTAAATATGGACTGACACACCCCTCAGCTCTCTGTGGCTGCCCTCTTGGACCTGCCATGTTTTGATGTGCCTGCTTACTTTGTAGGAATCTTCTTTTTATGTTTACAAAGTGGTCTTGAGTTTGTCACGCATTCTCTTTGACGACTTCTTTCTAGGTGCTGACGTGGGCTAACGTTTTCTATTCCCCAGTCAGTGGGAGCTTCAGAAGGAGTGTTTTGGGCACCAGAGGATCACAACACAGTCTGGGAGGCACTCCTCAGTGCTTTCTGCAGTTATCAGATTGTTGCAATGAGGGCCCTCGGGCAGTTCCTGAGAGCTGGTGCTGTATAACTCACTGCCATCTTTTATTTCAACATTAGGGTCATCAAAGGAGAACTTGGTTTATGAGTGTGTGGCCTGGAATAGCTAGTCTGGAACTAATCAGTAAAAACGGCGTCAGCGGGTTTATTGTTGGTGTTGCTATTGTACAGAACAGTGCCCAGTGAAGCTTCTCGTCTGCCTTGAACTCCACAAACAGGTTCAGAGAACACCGTCATTTCAGAACATCATGACAATGTCAGAGGAAGAAATAAAGTTCTAGGGGAAGAAAGAAAGTTCATTGCCTCTGACCCTTGCGCCCCAATACAATCAGTCTGATGCCTGTGTATGACTGCTCTCCCTTAATGACCCAGAAAAGACATCCCTGACTTCCTGCCAAAAGGACACACAGAGAGCTGCTTCTCTGAGAGTGACAGTGGCTTGTGTGGAGCTGTGTTTTCTAGCAACCAGTAGCATGTACTAACAAGGGAAAAGGTTTACTAGAGTTAGAAATGTCATCTGTGGTCTTGGAACAGCTTTTCTGGGCAAAACTAATTGATCCTTCTAGGGAAACAGCAGTCTAGGGCTTTCAAAAATTACATTCTAGCTAATCCACAATTCTATTGCATAACCAAAGGTCACACCTGCAGGCAAATTAAGTGTTTGTCACTAATATTTCCATCTGGCAAACAAAATACTGTGGGATTATGCTGCTCCCTCTTCCTGGAATGTCCTTGCATGCTGTATCTTCAAGGAGGCCATTTGGCCACGCTCCCAAATCCCCAGCCTTTGACCAGTCACCTCCTGCCTCCTCAGGTGCCCAAGAGAGAGCTATGCAGGGGGACAGTCCTGGCAAATGAACACTATTTATTACTCTGTTTATACAAGCCCCACTGCTGAGCTTGTCTGGATCACTCCAAAGGCAAAAAGAGACATAGACAAATCCAACAAAAATGGTGGGACCCAAGACCTAGATCAAAGGGATAAAGCTGCAGCTGAAGCTTTATTGAGTTTGTGGGTACCAGAAGAAACCCTTGAGCTCGTCCTTATCACCAAAAGTCCCAATACCCTTTCCCACCTCATAAACGTCCACTCATCACACATTGAACCCCAATTCAAATGCCTCTTCCTTTCTGAATTTTCCCTGACTGCAGCCACATCCAAGAGAAATGAGTGGTTCTTTCATTTGTGATTCAACAGCAATCTCTGTGTGTTTCTCTTTGATCACTTTACTAGGTCTTATTGTGGTAATCTGTTTACATGGCCCTCTTCCCAGTCTCCAAAAGTAGACTCTGTTTTATTCCTCTTTTTATTTCCAGTACCTGGCTGAGTGCCCAGCATTGGGAGGTGTTCAGTGTATTGTTCTGATGCCAGTGCCATGTTTTTTTGGCACTGGCATCAAGGCACCTGGTTGTGCAGTTTGTGCACTGCACAAACATGCCTGGGAGTGGGGGTGAGTGGGGCTGGTGTATGGTGGTCTGGGGCTGCCAAAAGTGAGGGGAGCCTTCCTCTCACACAGAGGCACAAGTTGGCAGGGCTGCATGAGCCCCGAGGGGGGCATCTCCTAATTTGCACCAAGATGCTGTATAGGCTTGCACTCTTCCTTATTGGAAGAGGAAACCAGCCACTTTAAGAATGGCAGAATGTGAAGAAATTCAAGCTTGAAAGGAATAGTTCCCCTTGTGAAAAGTTTCCACTACTCATTTAATAGTCAACCAGTGACCTGATTTTGGAGAACTTATTGTCAATTACGAGTAAGAAGAATTTGAATGCATCATGCTTTTCAGTGTAGTGTACTTATCCTCAATTACTATTTTTTTAAATACACAACTATACAGTTTTAGTCCTGAAAGAAAGTTATCTACTGATGTTTTTTTCTGAGCATTTTAATGCTGGCTATATGCTTACTATGGACTAGGCACTAGAAATTGTAATAAAGTTGGCCAAAGTCAAACACTTAATTGGTGGTGAGTTTCTCATTTGCTAAAAAGTTGTCTATCATACATTTCTATCAGAAACAGTAAGAGGAGGGACTTCCCTAGAGGTCCAGTGGTTAAGACTCCACACTTCCACTGCACGGGTCACGGGTTCAATCCCTGGTCAGGGAACTAAGGTCTCACATGCCAAGTGGCATGGCCAAAACAAAAAAACAAAACACAAAACAGAAAAGAAATAAGAGACAAAGTGGTCACTGTGTTAGTGCAATTGCAGTTTTATCCATTTTACTCTTCAGTTTCCACTGTGGCCTTATATTGCCAATTTTTCAATGCAGAAGCTGCTGCTTCTTTAGTTTGTTTGTTTGTTTCTCTCTGTGTTCTCACCCACCTACCACAAATATACCGTCAACCATTCTGGGGATAACACTGCTAAATACTCCACAAAATTATGTCTGTGAAGAAGGAAGATAGGTGGTGGCCCCTGCACAAGACGCAGACATGACCTGTCATGGTTGTCATGTGGTTATGGTGAGTTGCCTCTGCACAAATTGTTTTGAATCAGAATTAAAAATTCAAAGTTTGAAAATAGTTTGCTTTTCATATATATTAGAGATGATTCCAGGTTTTCCCTATGATAATGTCGTTCCAATATGGGAGAGAAAAGAATGGAGTTTCAGTTTTGTACCAGAAATTGCAAATACCTTCCTAAGCCACAGCCCCTAAATCAAGTGCCCTGGGGGGAATGGCGTATTTGTGAACAATGCCATGGATAGGTAGGGGGAAATAGTTAGTACCCCAAGAGCTTATGATGTCATTTATTTTTCTTCTTTTCCTCTTTCTTCATCTCTTCCTGTTTCTTCTCTTCTTCTTTTCTCTTTTGGCACCCACATTGGGTTGCCACCCACAACTGTTCCAAGATCAGTTCAATACAATTTGTATTTAATGAGCATCTTTACCCATGTGTTTTTATCCTGGTGTCTGGGATCTACATTCCTTCTTTCCCATTTCCATACACATTCTTCCCAGGTGTTTTCTTATCTGCTCCCACACTACTAGATTGGGAGCACCTTCAGGAAAGGAAACAAGTCTCAATCTTATTTGTTTTTACTCCCTGGATTTATAGTAGAGTAAGTAGTTGCTAAATACGTCTTTTTTTAAATGAAAGTTAATGAATGAAGGCATTAACGAATGAATGGAGGTGATAAGTGACAAGAAGCCTTCCAATCTGTGATGTTTTATTTAAAAATTCTGAAACAAACATCAAAATATTAACATTTTCTAAATTAGGGTGGTAGACATGAGTGTACATTATCTTATTCTCCATAACATTTTTCATATTTGAAGTTTTCTGTAATATTTAAAAACCAGGATGAGCAATGAAGGTGGTAGCAGTATGATAAAAACGCCTTTCTTCAAAGATCTCATCACTTAATTAGGGAATTGTCCCAAGAGCACATGATTGCAGAAGTCTATTGGACTGTACATTTTTAGGAGTTGACTGGCTAGCTATTTAAAAAAAAGCAGCAAATAACTCTAAACCTAGAAAAGCAGGAGTTGACATTACTTGTCCAGTTTGCAGGGTATCCTAGGAATCAGCAGATAAGCACTTCTGGTATTTTTTAATACATATCCAGTCTCTATGAACTATGAAATATAGTCAACAAGAACTGGATGGATCTAGGCAGCATGGTATTGGCTAGCTATATACCTGGGGGTTGGTAGAAAGCCTGTTGAGAACTATGGCAAAATATCTCTGTTTGCTCCTTCAGGCTAAACAGGTCTACTCTTCCTCTTCTCCATCGTACTCTCTGCCTGGAATATTGACCCTGTATGGACCACATTAGTGGCTGCTCATGACTCTGCTTTCTGGTTGGGTTCAGCTAGAAGTCAAAGGAAGGGAAGAAGGAGAAGGAGGTCAGGTTGCTTAATCCCTTTGTTTCCTTCCTATAAAGTTGCCTCCAGCTGGCTGTGTTTCTCGAATAAAGGTCACTGCTCCTCTCATATAGAGTGGCAGCGCTACATGACTCTGTGTCTCTGTCTCTGTCTCTCTCTCTCTGTGTCTGTCTCTTGGGTCCAGGAAACATCTCTTCTCCTCATCTCTTTGGGCCTGGGTATTAAAGGCTCATTAAGAAGCGCCAGATGCCTGCACACACACACCTTTGAAAACAGTCCCTTTGTATATAAAACATCCCAAATTAGCCTCTTCTGAGTGTGCCATCTGTTTTCCGTTGGGAGTCTGATTAATCAAGGGCCTAGACCACAACGTCCAAGTTTTACCTCTTCACCAGTGGTTAGTACCCAGGTTTCTGTCCTTCACTTAGCAGATGCCAGGAGGGAACTTCAGAGAATTACCTTTAAATACTAAACTCCTGTATATACCTGGTGTCCTCAGCTCTTTCTAAACCTCTTTTTTTTTTTGGCTGCATTGAGTCTTCGTTGCTGCGTGCGAGCTTTCTCTAGTTGCTGCGAGCAGGGGCTACTCTTCATCGCGGTGCGTGGGCTTCTCATTGCAGTGGCTTCTCTTGTTGCGGAGCATGGGCTCTAGGTGCACAGGCTCAGTAGTCGTGGCGCACGGGCTCAGTTGCTCCACGGCATGTGGGACCCTCCTGGACCAGGGCTCAAACCCATGTCCCCTGCATTGGCAGGTGGATTCTCAACCACTGCGCCACCAGGGAAGTCCCCTTTCTAAATCTTATCATCTTCTTTCCTACCACAAAGTTATAGAAACCAAAATATTAAATTACTATGAAACACCACTTGAAAACATATTGTCAGCGTGAACTAATTACAATCATCCTTTAATAAATTCTACCTTCTGATCACTTTTTGTCACTTTGTGATCTTCATATTTTAATACACTAATATATGCAAATAATAATCAGAGGGGGAAATCTAAATATTCATTCTACCATGTAATGATGAAAAGGGAATGTGTGTGATTTATTTAATTTGAAATATAATGGGGACTTCCCTGGTGGTGCAGTGGTTAAGACTTCGCCTTCGCCTTCCAGGGTGCAGGTTCAATCCCTGGTTGGGGAGCTAAGATTCCACATGCCTCACAGCCATAAAACCAAAACATAAAACAGAAGCAATATTGTAACAAATTCAATAAAGACTTTAAAAAAAAGAAAAGAAATATTATGGAAAGCAACAAACAATGGAAATGTAAGTGTCTGGGATAATGTCCCTGGGGCTGGCCAGGGATGTCTGGTGATACCCAAACTCTTTAAGGCCTTCGCACATGCCATTCCCGCTGCCTGGAATACTCTCCCTGCCTCTCCCACTCTTCATCTGGCTAATTCCTATTCATCCTTCAGCATTCTGCTTCAATGTCACAACCTCAGATAAATCCCTGATCCTAATCTAAATTAACCCCCCACCTCCTGTCAGGTCTCTCTGATAGAACCCAGTTCTTTTCCTTTTTCATACTTATCACAGTATAAAGTATATATTTATATATGTGTTCATTGTCCAATGTCCATCTCACCCATGAGCACAGAAACCAGGTTTGTTTGGTTCCCCCACTATATTTGCAATTCCTAACACAGTGCCTGTCCATACTAGGGGCCCAACCAATAGTCATGTAATAAATGAATGCACAAAGTTCTTAGAAAGGAAGAGCCATTGAATTTATGAATTATAACTCGATTTATACTGCTGTTATCAAAGGTGGATTATTGACATTCCTTAAGTTGAGTATGCCCCTAGATAAGTTAAAATAAATGTATTTAGATATCTACTGTAGATTTGCATTTTATGAGTCATATTTTGTTCCAGGAAGGGAAAAGCCCAGCGAAGACCTTGCCATAAATAGTCTTTAAAAAAATAAGTCCTTTCTTAAAGTTATAATTAGATGTACTAGGGTATACCTGCTGGTTTTGCCCGCACAGCTTCCTTTCTCCCTTCTTTAGGTTACAGAGCCAAGGACCACCATCTATGGCCTCTCCTGAGTTGTGCACTCCCCAACTCCAAGAGGTCCCGTTCACATACACTATAAGATGAATTAGAGTTCTGAAGCTGTGCAGCATGGTGGCCCTGACATAACTCTTTCTGTTGGTAAACGCTCCTCACCCACCATATCATTCAACCTGTGGGTCAGCTCCCTTGCCAAAGAGGTGGACATGTGATCCAAGCCAGTCAATCAAAAAGCTCTCTCTAGAAATCACCATTGCTTACTGTAGGACTATATATAAATTGGGATTTCCAATACTAAGAAGGATGAAAGTCTAGAGCTGCTAGGGGTTCTTTTGCCACATAACAATAAAAACCTATCTGCGGGCTTCCCTGGTGGCGCAGTGGTTGAGAATCTGCCTGCCAATGCAGGGGACACGGGTTCGAGCCCTGGTCTGGGAAGATCCCACATGCCGCGGAGCAGCTGGGCCCGTGAGCCACAATTACTGAGCCTGTGCGTCTGGAGCCTGTGCTCCGCAACAAGAGAGGCCGCGATAGTGAGAGGCCTGCGCACCGCGATGAAGAGTGGCCCCCGCTTGCCACAACTAGAGAAAGCCCTCGCACAGAAACGAAGACCCAACACAGCCAAAAATAAATAATAAATAAATTTTAAAAAAAATTATAAAAAAAAAAACAAAAAAACATATCCTTTAAAAAAAAAAACAAAAAAAAAACCTATCTGCAAGTAAAATCAACATAGAGGAAGGCAGAACTGAAAAGAAGGAGAAAATGAAACAGATTTTTGATGATAAGGGTTGATCCCCAGCTCTGCCTAAACTATTCATGGGCTTTTTGGTTGTGTGATCTAATAAGTAAGTTCCCTCCCTTGCTTAGTTGAGTTTGAGTTGAACCTCTGTTAGTTACAACTCCAAGAGTACTGGCTAATACAGATACATAACTGAAACCATAAATTAGGAACTTGGACCTTGCTTTCTACTTAACAGAAACTAAATATGCTACTTGTGACAGCAATGATGTCATTTCTCTGCCCATAGTCCTCCAATGGCTTCTCATCTTACTCAGAGAAAAAGCCAACTGTCCACACATGGCCAGTCGGTCCCTACATGGTGTGACCTTTTCTCCTCCCACTTTCCCCCCTTTTGCTCACTGTGCATCAAGAATCCTGACCTTGGTGATCCTTATACCTGCCAAGCATGCTCCCACCAGAGGGTATTTGCACTTGAGGTTCCCTCTGCCTGGTACATGCTTCTCCCAGTTCTCTGTTCATATGTGAACTTCCCTCATGACCCCATCTAAAAATCTTACTTTCCCTCTCTGTCCTAGGTCCCTAGGGGTTCCATAACAAAGTACCACAAATTGGGTGGCTGATTCAACAGAAATTTATTGTTTCACAGTTCTGGAGGCTGGAATTCTGAAATTAAGGTGTTGGCAGAGTTGGTTTGCCCTGAAGGCTGTGAGGGAGAATCTGTTCCATGCCTTGTTCATAGATTCTGGTGGTTTGCTGGCAATCACTGGCGTTCCTTGGTTTATAGAAGCATCGTCCAGATCTCGGCCTTCATCGTCACATGGCATTCTCCCTGTGTGAATGTCTGTCACTGACTGTATCCTAATTTCCCCTTTTTATGGACACCAGTCATATTGGATTAAGACCTACTCCAACGACCTCATCTTGACTTGATCATCTGCAAAGATCCTATTTCCAAATAAGGTCACATTTACAGGTACTAGGACTTCAACATCTTTTGGTGGGACACAATTCAACCCATAACACTCTCTTGTGCTATCTTATTTTTTCTTTATAGTATGTATCTGACATTATAAACTTATGTTTATACTGATTTAATGTCTCTCTCTCCCTCAGCGTACGTCCCATGAACATGTAGATGTAATATTATAACCACAGTTTTTAAAACAGTGCCTAGTATACAGGCAGTAAGCAATCAAAATATGTTAAATAAGTTAATACTATACAGGAAAATGGGATCTCCTATTTTAAAATATATAGTCTGAAACTTCTTTTTTTTTTTTAATTAATTTATTTTATTTTTAATTTATTTCTGGCTGCGTTGGGTCTTCCTTGCTGTGCGCAGGGGGCTACTCTTCGTTGTGGTGCGCAGGCTTCTCTTGTTGTGGAGCACAGCTCTAGGCACGCGGGCTTCAGTAGTTGCACCACATGGGCTCAGTAGTTGTGGCTCGCAAGCTCTAGAGCACAGGCTCAGTAGTTGTGGCGCATGGGCTTAGTTGCTCCGCGGCATGTGGGATCTTCCTGACCAGGGCTCGAACCCGTGTCCCCTGCATTGGCAGGCAGATTCTTAACCACTGCGCCACCAGGGAAGCCCTGAAACTTCTTTTTGCATAGTCAGCTATTTGAAGACGCTAATGCTCCTCAGATGGCTTTAATGTGTATATTAAGAGTCTAACACTCACTGGAGATGTATAAAAAAATCTCTATCACAAACTGACAAATACCATTCCTATGAAAATAGAAGGGTGGATAGAAACACTCTGAGGAAGAATGGAATTTGGGAGTGATAGGTTGAGAGGGGACATGTGAGAAGTGTCAGAAGTTGAATAGGGTTAAGAGTGGTCAAGCTCTGGCAAAATCTAACAGTAGCGATCTTTTTGCCTGACTTCATGATAAATGTATGCCAGTGGCCTTCAATGGAGTTACATTGTTTTCATTACCAATTGAAAAGTAATACTAATGTGAAAACAAATTTTGCCTGCTGCAGATATTAGAAGTGCCCCCTCAGGCATTTATTGAGATGTACAACCTTATCAAGTTGTATTATCATTATCTGTCTTTCATCTGATGCCCGCATCGGAATACGAGGTAAGGGGTAGGGGTCTGTGTCTTTGTTAGCCCACAGGCAGTCAAAAGACAAGTGATAAATTAAGTATATATGTATTTGCAGCATACACATACACAAAAAGAGTTAGGAGCCCTTACTTACATAAGGCTTTTTGGAAATCAATAAGAAGACAGATGACCCAGTGGATCAAAGGAAGTGCAGTTGCCAGTAGGCAGGGAAATGCAAATTAAAATAATAACAAAATTGAATTTTTGCCCATCTGCTTGGCAAAAGTTGAAAAGATTGATAACTTCCAGGCTGGTGAGGGTGTGGATGATCAGTCATTCTCATACTTCTGGTTGTGGGATAGTACACAGAACTATATGTTCAAATTCAAAATACACTGACCTTTTGACCTAAAATTCCTACTTTTAGGAATCTATCCTACAAAAAAGGCAGGCTTCAAAATAATACATATCAATAAAGCTCCAGAATTTCAACATGGGAAAGACATAGGGGTCCCATTTGGTTTTAAACAAATCAAGAATATGATATTTTTGTACTTCTGAGTTTATGTAGTAAAGTTCCTGCTCTCAACAGAATTAATTACCAATTAAATAGCAAAAGCAACATTTATCAAATGTCAAATGTAGGCAAAGGGTGTTGTTTGATTCCCTAACATTCTGTTTAGTCATGAATAGTTAAGAAAGTAACTCCTCAGCTTCTACCAGTCTAAGCCACCCTAAACCAGTCTCTGATGTACATGAACCATTAAGCCCCA
The DNA here is from genome assembly GCF_965194805.1 of Balaenoptera borealis. Classification (NCBI taxonomy): domain Eukaryota; kingdom Metazoa; phylum Chordata; class Mammalia; order Artiodactyla; family Balaenopteridae; genus Balaenoptera; species Balaenoptera borealis. The sequence goes on from NC_138876.1 coordinate 40,998,226, forward strand.
AAGGCGAGCTTAGAAGGTGGGAAGTCAAATGGGCATGCAAGGCAGTAAAAGTCTCAGCTTTTGCTTCCAAATGTCCCTCCGTTCCCAGCATCCCTAGTTGTTCGTGTGTATAATAAAAAGGGGAAAGTGCTACTTAGAACAAGAATTGACACAACTATTTTCTCCTACTAAGGGAGTAGCTTAATATTTTATATTTATATCCAGGGAAGATACCAGGTAGGCCTCTTTGAATAGAAAAGATGACTCCTCCCACTAAAAAAGAAAAGTTATTTTTATCATACTGAAGTGCTCTGCCTAACAAAGCGAGAAAAACCTAGACTTTTCCTAGGGATAGGGAGGAGGTGAGGCTCAGGGAAACAAGGGAGGTTTGAGGGGTTTGGGAGGGAAAGCAAAGGCTCCCCTCGGCTAGCGGGGCACCGGGGGCCGCGGCGGTGCTTCCATGCGCCCTGTACGGAGCAGCGCGTGGGCTGAGAGCCCCTTCCCCAGCCGCTCCAGCAGGGAGTGAGGCGGGCGGTGCACAGGGCCCAGATGTTTCCACCAGACAGAGGACTACTTAACTGTACAGGCGGTGCCCCGAGCGCCCCTGGTCCCGACAAAGCCTTTGTCAGGTCGGCCTGGGTCAGATGACTTCCCTGCCCAGCCGGCTTCCCTCCCCTTTCCCACCCCTTCCCTCTGTCAGTACCTGCTCCCCTGGAGAGCCTGGCTGGCACAGCCAGAGACCCCTGCCCAAGTTTCACACCAGTGAGTTTTCTTTTAAAAGACCCTGAAAGGATATATTTCTCATTTTAATTTCAAGTTCAGGAATTAAAACCGAGTAATTGCCAGTTTGTCTCTGCCGCAGTCACTGCTTCACTTAAGATGATGACTGGCTTTGTCTGGGGGAACAATCGCAAATTCCCTCAGGAATATATTCCTTTTCTTTTTTTGTTGTTAAAGAGAAATGAAAGAAATTCTGGGGGGAGAAAACCTGCAAATGTTGATACAAAAGCTTCTAACTTTTATGAGCAGTGGAGTCCTAACTTTAGCATACAAAAGTACCTCCCAGTTTATCCTAATTAAAGACCCTAGCTTTGCATCAGAGGGTTGGTCCACAGAGCCCTTGAAAATTGTAATCTAGATCTCCAGTTACAAAAGCAAGCAAGTAAACAACAAAAAAAACTTTGCGACCGTCTTAGTAAAAACAGTTAACATTCCAGGTAATTATAACTTGTGTTTGCATTATTCAGAATTACTGTACTACTAGGTGGTAACACCCATCTAGATAAACTAGCATTTATGTTATTAAAGTAGATAAAGCTCAGTGTTTAGGATCTAATGTTTTTTTCAGTTGGATGTATTTTTCTTTTCATTGTTTTCAACTTACCAATTGTATTTGTTAAAGGGACAATTCCATTTTCTTTTTCAGAAAAACAACACGTGAGGCCACTTGGCATTTCTGGTCTATGTGCTGGGGAAATTGCAATCATATGAATTCAGTGCAGTGTATTTATTGGGGGAGGGGCATTCTGTGTTTTGTTAAGAAGAGCAAAAAAGCTTAAAAATCTGTAACTTTTAAAAGAAACAAATAGTTATTACTTGTTTAATAAACTTTTAAATATATCATGGTGGAAGCTGACATTCAAAATGGTTTTTCTGAGTGTTTATTAAGGGAATATATTTGTCAATTCCGTTTATTCTCTAAACACTCCTTTCTCTGCCCTCTTTTGCCATCTCTGCTGAAATTACATCTCCACTTGGCTTTTTCTCCTTTACAAAAAAGAGAAGTTCACCTGCAGACCCAGGCTGCTTAACCTTCATTAATCCACTTTCTACCTGGCCTGGAGCTTATGAGGTTATGGTGAGATTTCTCAGCGTCTTAGGAAGACCACAGTCCCTAGACCTTTCAGTTGCTGCTTTGAGGGTCCTGCTGCACCACCCACCCTCTCTCTTCTATGACCCACTGACCTAGTAGTTCCCAGGGCAAAATGGCTGATGATCTAAGTCCAACTATATCTGGTTTCTATTGACACCATAGAACAGCCAACTTGTCTACACAAAAGGGTGGTTTCAGCTACAAATTACATGCAGATGGTCAAGTATCTTTTCTGTGCTACTAAAATGGAGACAGAATTTTTTAAATCAAAGACAATCACTTGAGTGAATGATATTTACTTATATATGTATGTATGTATGTATATGTGTATTATATGTTGGCTAACAGTGATGGTGTCTGTGTTCAGAAGCACGGGGTTCAGGATATTCCCACATCTATAAATATATGTGTGTAAATCTTAGTGTCGCCCATGTAATAAATAGAAAATTGTTTTTCTGTTTAAATCTTAAACAGTTTAACTGGGAATTACCCAATACTATTAATTGCCATTTTTAGTAAGATAGAGTTTCTCTATAAGGAGCTTGTGATCTAAATAAGACATAGCAAACCAATACCTATAAAAATTAGCTCAGAAAAACCTAGGCTTCCGCACTTGGGGGAGAAACTGGCCTTAGAATTTGCCCTTTATTGCGTTTACCCAAGCTAGGATTATTCAAAGTTTTTCTTTACACCACTGGAATGCATAAGACTTGATGATGATCATCTTTAATTCATGATGTATTACTAAATAATAATGTGAGGGAGAGGAAGAGGAGGAGGAGGAGAGAGCACAGAGCTGGAAGGCTATCTGGCTCAGGTCCCACATTTATAAAGGGCCTGGAATTTAGGCTTTTGATTCATCTCCAAAGGAGGTAACACAAAAATATTCTGATGGTATTGAAAGAAGATACCCCCATCCAAATTCAAAACTGAGATTCCCTAGCTAAACTACATCACCTTTAGTGTACTACAGACTTTTAAATTAAATCTTTTAATTATCTTCTGACTAGCACAGCTGTCTTGTGTTGTAAATTTTTTGTGTTAAAAGTATCAATTGTTAAAATTTAAACGTTCAAAACATCACCAATTTTTAAAACTTTATTTTAGTATTTTTAAGAAGTTTAATATACTGGGAACCTCAAAAATAATGGAGGCAGCCTGGATCTCCCTCAGCCTTTGAGAAGCCTTGAAATTATTTGGTTAGAATACAAATATTTCCATGAGGTAGCAGGAGCATTTTCATATAAGCCTAAGAACTGTGACGAAGAAATCTGGAAACAAGGAAATTGTAGGAAAGAATGAGTTATATGTATCAAATGAAAACTCAATGCATGCCGTTTTGTTTTTCCTCTATGCTGAATTTTACAGACTTCAAGAAGTCTTACTATTCCGCCTATTAATGCATATTAAAAATATATACAATATTTACACCTTTAAAGCATGCTTTCTCAATCTGAAGTCACAACTAGCCTTGGTAATCTTACAGAAATGGCATGTGTGTGAAGTTGTGAATGTTCAACCAGAGTAAACTGCATGATGAAAAGTGTTCTTGAACACTGAGGCCTAGAGTGCTAAAATAAAACCTGATATGTAAGATTCTTTGAAACACAAGTCTTACAGAGATGCATTGAAGGAGAAAGGGGTGACAACTAGAACAATAGGAAAGTCAACTTTCATGAGCTAGAAGGGAAGGTTAATTCTGGGTAGCAGGTCAACAGAGGTCATTATTTGAATTATAAATATCTTGAAAGGGAACTTCTTCCTCTCATCTGCCCAGTTCCCACAACTGCATTGTTTCCTGGGGAAGCATTCATAGTTATTTCAGCAAATCCAGTACAGCAGGGGTTCCCAGCCCCCTGGCCACATACCGGTACCAGTCCTTGGCCTGTTAGGAACCGGGCCGCACAGCAGGAGGTGAGCGGTGGGCAGCGAGCGAAGCTTCCTCTGCCGCTCCGCGTCACTCCCCATCGCTCACATTACGGCCTGAACCATCATCCGCCCGCCTCCACCACCCCTCCCCCTGCCACTCCCTGTCCGTGGAAAAATTATCTTCCATGAAACTGGTCCCTGGTGCCAAAAAGGTTGGGGACAGCTGCAATCCAGAGTACTGGAGACGACCATTTGGGGACTGAAATATGAAGCCAGCTGCCTAGCTGGGGTGGGGAAATTATATCTTTGAGACCAATAGGAGTTGGTCTAAGGACACTTAGAGAAGAATGGAGGAAAAAAAGATACAAAGGGCACAAGGGTGAAAGGAGGGTTTGAGTCTGAATTCCATCTCTGCTATAGGGTTAATGTATTCCTAATGGTCTTAACTCAAGTGCTTAAAGTAAAAACACAATAAAAGGAGGAAGGCTCATATCATTAGCCACACCCTGAGAAGTCCAGAGTTCTAAATGCTAAAATAGAATCTATTGAGTAATGATGGCACAAGTTGTAACTTTCTAGAATTCCACAAAAGGCAGGTGGAAGGAAGATTTAAAAATCCACAGTGATAGTCCAGGAAAGAATGTAGCAGACACAGGTAACTAATGGCTTGTTTTATGGTGACAAGAAATATACTTCAAAGGAAAACTCCGTGAATGGTCCCTGATGTCTTTGGGTCTCTGTGTCACATCTCAATATGTCTAGCTTGGTGAAGGTCTCTCTCAGGGTGGGTATATGCTCTCCATATGTGATCTCAAGTATTCCTCATAGCAGCACTATGAGTTGGTGGTTTTTATTCCCATTTTATAGACAATGAAACGATCTCAAAGAGGGATGTCAAGTCATTTACTCAAGATTGAGTGGGAAAGTTGGGCTTTAGATTCTTCTGACCCTAAAAATCATGCTATTTCTTCAATAACATTCTGTGTCATTCTCACTGTTACTTTACTGCTTGCAAATTAACCTGACTGCTCCTTTCTTTAAGGGGAATCACCCAGCCTTGAAACTTGGAATCATCTTTGCCCCTTTCAATCAATTATTTATTGGGTACCTACTCCAAGCTAGCCATTGGGATAAAGAATGAATGAAATATAATGCCTGCTCTCAGAAAGTATGCAGTTCATACACTGAATCAGTTACTAAACCTTGTAGAGTTCATTTATTGTACATCTATTCCCATCTTTCTTTTCTGAGTGTCTCCCCCTGCTCAGGCCCTCGCTCCCTGCTGCTTGGACAATAGTCTTATAAATGATCTCTATCTGTTATTAGCTAGGGTCACAGGAGAACTACTCACAGAGTTGTGAGCACAGTGAAGAATTTTTTAAAGTAATGGGGAACTCACAATGGCTTAAAGACTTAAACATAAGACATGACACAATAAGACTCCTAGAAGAGAGCATAGGCAAAACATTCTCCGACATAAATCGTACCAATGTTTTCTTAGGTCAGTCTCCCAAGGCAACAGAAATAAAAACAAAAATAAACAAGTAGGATCTAATCAAACTTACAAGCTTTTGCACAGCAAAGGAAACCATAGAAAAAATGAAAAGACAACCTACGGAATGGGAGAAAATATTTGCAAATGATCCAACAGACAGGGCTCAATCTCCAAAATATACAAACAGCTCATACAACTCAATAACAAAAAATCAAACAACCCAATCGAAAAATGGACAGAAGACTTTAATAAACATTTCTCCAAAGAAGACATACAGCTGGCCAGTAAGCACATGAAAAGATGCTCAACATCACTAATTATTACAGGCATGCAAATCAAAACTACAGTGAGGTACCACCTCACACCAGTTAGAATGGCCATCATTAAAATGTCTACAAATAACAAATGTTGAAGAGGGTATGGGGAAAAGGGAATCCTTCTATACTGTTGGTGGGAATGTAAGTTGGTACAGCCACTATGGAAAACAATGTGAAGGTTCCTCAGAAAACTAAAAATGGAATTACCATATGATCCAGCAATCCCAGTCCTGGGCATATACCCAGAAAAAACCATAATTCAAAAAGATACATGCACCCCTATGTTCATAGCAGCACTATTCACACTAGCCAAAACATGGAAACAACCTAAATGTCCATTGACAGATGAATGGATAAAGAAGATGTGGTACATATATACAGTAGAATACTACTCAGCCATAAAAAAGAATGAAATAATGCCATTTGCAGCAACATGGATGCAACTAGAGATTATCATACTAAGTGAAGTTAAGTCAGAAAGAAAGACAAATACCATACGATATCACTTACATGTGGAATCTCAAATTTGGCACAAATGAACCTATCTACAAAACAGAAACAGACTCACAGACATAGAGAACAGACTTGTGGTTGCCAGGAGGGAGGGGTGTGGGTAGGGAAGGACTGGGAGCTTGGCGTTAGCAGATGTAAACTATTATATATGGGATGGATAAACAACAAGGTCCTACTGTATAGCACAGAGAACTATATTCAATACCCTGTGATAAACCATAATGGAAAAGAATATAAAAAAAAAAGAATGTCTCTATGTGTGTAACTGAGTCACTTTGCTGTCCAGCAGAGATTGGCACAACGTTGTAAATCAACTCTACTTCAACTAAAAAATATATAAAATAGGGGCTTCCCTGGTGGCACAGTGGTTGAGAGTCTGCCTGCCAATGCAGGGGACACGGGTCCGAGCCCTGGTCTGGGAAGATCCCACGTGCCGCGGAGCGGCTGGGCCCCTGAGCCACAACTACTGAGCCTGCGCGTCTGGAGCCTGTGCTCCGCAACAAGAGAGGCCGCGATAGTGAGAGGCCCGCGCACCGCGATGAAGAGTGGCCCCCTCTTGCCGCAACTAGAGAAAAGCCCTGGCACAGAAACAAAGACCCAACACAGCCAAAAATAAATAAATAAATAATTTTAAAAAATATATATATATATAAAATTTAAAAAAATAAAAGTAATGGGGAGACATTCAGAAACTAGCAACAGTAGGAAGCAGTGACCACATCTAGGGCCAAATTGTTGCAGAGCTGCCACCCCTTAGGAGCTATAGTCATGGAGGGGGGCGGCTAAGAAGCCTTTCTGCTTCCCTCTGATCTGCTGGTGCTGCCCTCTGCTCAAACTCAGAAGCCAGCCAGCCCCAGGTCTGAAATCTGCAGGCGTCAGGCTCCCTGTGCAGAGAAGTGGGGAATGAATCAAGTAGCAGCAGGTGGAGAATAACCAGTTCTCTATCTATTCATTGACTCAACAAATATGTACAGAATGCGTAGTCCACAACAGGCATGGTGGCTACAATAGTGAGCAGAATAGATCTTTCCTCCTTGGAGCTTACAGTTTGGTGAAGGACACTGAGAAAAATCAAATAAAACACAAATGAGCCTAATTCAAATGGAAGTAGAGCTGTGAAGAAAAGGAACCCAGTTCAGTAAGAGAGTACAGTGAAGGAAACTGAAGCAAATTTGAAAGCCAGGAAGGCTTCCTTGAGAAAGGGATAGTAGCTGAGAAATGAAGGAGGAGATTAGAAAGGAGAGAAGGAACTGGAGAGCGCATCTAAGCAGAGGGCACCGTAGGGCAAAGTGCCCGCCCATGGGGAGGGAGCAAGGCTCATCCAAGGAACCAAGAGAAGTATAGTGTGGAGGACAGGAATGCTGGAAGGACAGAGACCTTAGTGAAGCTAGGAGGGGGGCCAGGGCAAATCAGGGGAAGCTTTGTGAGCCAGGTTAAGGATTTTGGTTTATATTTTAACAGCAAGTGGAAAACCAACAGAGTTTTCATTCAGGGAAGGAATGAGGATGGGAGTGGACGCAGTCAGACGTCAGAACTGTTTGGGAAGATTATTCTGGGTACAATATGGCGCCTGAATTGGAGGGAGGTAGAGACCAGCTCTAGCCTATTGTGGAAGTCCAAGTGAGAGAGAATGAGGTCATGACCTATGATCGTGGCAATGGAGATGGAGGGCAGTGAAGATGTTAGGAGTGATTCAGAAGCTATAACAGGACTTGGCAGTGCATTGGGCATGGGAGTGGGGGAAGTGAAGTGCCAGGATGACTCCTAGGTTTCTCACTTGAACAAATGATTAAAGTATTCACTGGGCTAGGAAAACATGGTAGGCCAGGTTTGGGAATTGTTATCAGTTGAATTGTGTCCCCTCAAAAAAGATATGTTAAAGTTCTGGGGACTTCCCTGGTGGTCCAGTGGTTAAGAATCCGCCTTCCAATGCAGAGGATGTGGGTTCAATCCCTAGTTGGGGAACTAAGATCCCATATGCCGCAGGGCAACTAAGCCTGAATGCTGCAATTACCGAGCCAAAGGGCCACAACTAGAGAGCCCGCATGCCGCAACTACAGAGCCCACATGCTCTGGAGCCCATGCACCACTAGAGAGAAGCCTACACACCACAACTAGAGAGAAGCCCGCGTGCCGCAACAAAAGATCCTGCGTGCCGCAACTAAGACCTGATGCAGCCAATAAATAAATAAATAAATAAATATTAACGTCCTAACCCCAGTATCTCAGAATGTAACCTTATTTGGAAATAGGAACTTTACAGAGATAACCAAGTTAAAATGAGGTCATTAGGGTGGGCCTTAATCCAAAATAACTGGTGTCCTCTTAAAAAGGGGAAATTTGGACACAGACAAGTGCAGAGGGAAGATCATGTGAAAACACAGGGAGAACACCATCTATAAACCAAGAAATGCCTGAGGCTACCAGAAGCTAGGAGAGAGACATGGGACAGATTATTCCTCCTCATCATCAGAAGGGACCAACCCTGCCAGCACTTTGATTTTGGACTTCTAGCCTCCAGAACTATGAAATAATAAATTTCTATTGTTTAAGCCACCCAGTTTGTGGGACTTTGTTATAGCAGCCCTAGCAAACTAATACAAGGATGAAAATCAGAAATTTGACCCTGTACAAACGGAGTTTAAGGGGTTATTTGAGAAGCAGTATAGCAAAATGGTTGAAAGCATGGACTACGCAGCCATCTACTTGAGTGTGAACCTCTCTCTGCTATCTACCAGCTGTGGGAGCATGCACAAGTTAACGTAAATCTTTTAGCCTCAGTCTCCTCATCTGTAACTAGGAATAATATTACCTTCCTCACAGAGTTGTTCTGAGGAGCAAATGAGCTGATTGTTAAGCACTTAAAACAGTGCCTGGCACAAGTAAGCACTATAGAGGAGTTTATTTAAATGTAGGCTATAAATACATAAAGCATCCACATATTGAGTAAAGTTGGTTATAGGAGTCTGGAATTCAGAAGAGAGTTCTGCATTTTAAAATTGGGAGTCACTGGCATGTAACTGAAGTTGTAAGGGAGAACACAATGGCCTAGAGAGAGTGTGTGGGATCGAGAAGAGGATAGGGCTTCTGGCCAAGTCTTGACATCTCCAACATTTAATGGCTGAGTAGAGGTGGTTGAATGATCAAAAGAGATAGAAAAATGGCTAAAGAAAACCACAGTGAGATACGATCTCACACCTACTGGGATGGCTATTAGGGACTGACTTGTGTCCCCCAGAATTCATATGTTGAAACCCTAACCCCCAATGCAACTATATTTGGAGAGAGGGCCTTTAAAGAGGTAATTAAAGTTAAATGAAGTAATAAGGATACGGTCCTAATCCAGTAGAACTGATGTTCTTATAAGAAGGGGAAGAGACAACAGAGATCTCTTTCTCTACCTACACAGAGGCCTTTTAGGCCATGTGAGGACATGGCAAGAAGGTGCTGTCTGCAAGCCAGGAAGAGAGGCCTGATCAGAAACAAACCCTGCTGGCATCTTGATCTTGGACTTCCAGGCTCCACAACTGTGATAAATTTCTGTTGTTTAAGCTACTCAGTCTGTGGCATTCTGTTATGGCAGCCCAAGCAAACTAATACAATGACTGTAATTTAAAGAATGGAAAATAATAAGTGTTGGTGAGGATGTGGAGAAATTGGAACCCTCATACTTTGTAGGAGGGATTGTTAAATGGTGCAGCCACTGTGGAATGTATTATGGGGCTTACTCAAAAAGCTAAAAATATAATTACCATATGACCTGGAAATTCCACTCTTAGGTGTATATCCAAAAGAATGGCAAAGAAGAACTCAAACAGCTACTAGCATGCCGGCAGTCCTTGCAGTGTTATTCACAATAGCCAAAAGGTGGAGACAACCCTAGTGGTCATCAGCAGATGTGATATATCCATACAATGGAATATTATTGAGCCATAAAAAGAAATGAATTTCTACTACATGCTACAACATGGATGAACCTTGAAAACATCATGATAAGTGAAATAAGCCAGACACAGAGGACAAATATTGTACCATTCCACTTATATGAGGTGTCTAGAATAAGCCAGTTCATTAAGACAGAAAGTAGATTAGAAGTTACCAGGGGCTGAGGGAGGGAGAGATGGGAGTCATTGCTTAATGGGTACAGAGTTTCCATTAAAAAAAAAAAGTTATAGAAAGAGTTAGTGGTGACTGTTTTATGGCATCATGAATGTAATTAATACCACTGAATTGTACACTTAAAAATGGTTAAAAACACAAACTATATGTTATATATGTTTTACCATAATAAAAAATAATAGCTAGAGAGGTTGGAAGAAAGGAAGAGAGTGTGGCATTGTGGAGGCAAGGAAAAGAAAGTTTGCAGAAGTAGAAAGCAGCTAATAGTGTTAAGAAAGGTGAATAATGGAACTGATTCACTTAGTAAGAGCTACTCAATGGAAAGATGGCAGCAGAAGTCAGATGCTGTGGGTTGAGGAATAAGTGAAAGAGGAGAAAATAAGTGAAAGAGGATGGTTGTAGGTAAGTCCTTCAAAGAGCTTGGTGGTTAAGAGAAATAAGATGGGGTAGTGGCTGGAGGGGGCTAAGGAGTTGGGACTTTTCCTTTGTAAGATGAAAGAGTTGAATACGTTTGACGTTGATGGGAAAGAGTTTAAAAAGAGTAGTTACATAAGAAGGATCAGCTAAGGGTAAGGCACTTGAGGAGGGGTACAGAGTCCAAAGCCTGGGAGCAGGGATTGGTCTGGGACCGCAAGAGGAATCCACTGCTAAAGCCAGATGAAGAAAAGGGGAGATGAGGGCGGTGGGAAGTTGAGAGGATTCAGTTCTCTGGAGTGGAAGGTGAGGTCCATCAGCTTGGAGGTAGCAGCAGGGTGAGAAAGGAGGATAGAGGTTTAAAAGAGTGGAAGAGATCTGAAATCTTCATGTGAGAAAATGAACAGAAGAGCAAGGGTGGGTTGTCTGGCCAGGCAGAGGGCTCATTGAAAGTTGGCCATCTTGAATTTATCTTGCACAGGTTTGCCCCGGAGCACTGCTCAGCTAATAGAGTCAGATATGGGGAAAGCACAGAAGGAAGGGCTCACCCTGGGTTAGGGTTTTCCCAGGTGGAATTGGAGGTGCAGGAGAGTTTAAGGCTGAAGAGGCAGAGACCTCAGGGAGGTTCCTGGGGGGCCCAGGGTTCTGGAGGTGGGGGAGGAGTGGCAGGCAGAGGTCAGCGGCTGGGAAGCACAGAGCATTGCTGTGTGCCACACACACTTGTCAGGGGAGCGTTTTTAAATTATGATTCTAATCACATCCCTCCCTTTGAACACACCAACTTAAGTATAGACTGAGCTTGACTGAGCTTGCTTTAAAGCCCTTCCCCGGAAGGGCCTAAAGTCACCACTTTAGATATATCTCCAAAACCTCCTCCGTCACCATCTACCCCTTCTGTTCTTCTTGGTATACCTACCTGGTGCTGAACCAAATCGGACCATGCGTATCTCCATTGCTTTCTCACCTCTGTGCCTTTGCTTATGTATTTTGCTCCTTCAGGAATGCCCTCTCCATGACATAAGTCACTCCTTTATCAGTGCTCTTATGGTAGTAAATGCACATCTCTATTACAGCCCGTGTCACATTTGTAGTTTTTTGTTTACATTTGCAGAGTTTATCTGTTGTGCTCATCTGCCCAACATCCCTTCCTCCTTGACCCCTCCCTTCCTTTGACAGCAAGTTCATCCTGCGGTTAAAGAACTGACCCTCCTTCACGCATTGTGGATCTAGTGTGACTCCCAAACGTGGCTCCAGGACTGTCTGGCTATAATTATAGGCACTTGACCCAACCGGGCCAATCAGCATCCCTTCTCAGGATCGTATCCGTGGAAAGTGAAAAGATCTCTCTTTCTTTAGGTCTACTAGCTGAGATGACATAAGCCCAAAGTTATCTGTGGCCAATTTCCACACCATAACTTCTAACCATTACCACATAGAGGAAGCCCAATTGTAATGGGGAAAAAAGAGGAGAGCCGAACAGGGATTACATTATTTAACTTCTGAGACCCGCTTATGCCTGATGCCCTCCTGGGCCTCGCAGTTGTACAAGCCATTCAAGTGCCTCTTTTGTTTAAGTTGGTCTGAGCTGGTTTTGTTTACTTGCCCCCAACAAGGCCTCGATGAATACACGTTATCTCCTGTGCTAGACCATAGGCTGTCAACTAGATGCAGAGACTGTATCCCAGCACCTGGCTTAAAGAGTGCTCAATAATGTGAAATAAATGTTGAAATCCTAACAATCATTCCAGGTTCAATTTAAATTTCATTTACTTCTATAAAAATTTACTGAAACCCCAAGTCAATTCTGATCACTCTCATGACCCTAAAGCTATTGCCTGTTGACTCCTGCTGGCACTTTATAGATTCTGCTTCAAATTTTAGTTGTGTTCTTGGCCATCTCTCCCTACCAGATAACAAGTGAGTTGGGTGCAGGACTTAAGTCTGTGAAGTAACTCAGTAACAGTTAACTGTTCAAAATTGAACTCCTATGTGCCAGCTGTTGTGCAGGGGTAAAAAGAAAGGTGAGACTCGGTTTATGCTCTGAGGAGCTTACAGCACATGTTCAACAAATAATGTTGTGAATTGCCTTGGCCTGAATAGAAAATGAATAGAGAAGAAAGGAAGTAACATATATCCCTTATGGAGAAACAAAGCTCTAGGCTGAGAGCAAAAGATATTTTTATCAGGAAGTGTCAAAACAATGCGGAACAAGCTCGGAAACATTTATAAATAGATCAGGGACCAAATATACTGGAAATATAAAACCACTCATAAATAAAGTCAAACGCAACATTTCCCTGAACATAATTTAGCAAGTGTGCAAGTCACTAAATCCTCTTTCCACCATCTCCAGATTTCTTTCCAGCTAAATAAGGGTAGGTTAATCTGATCCTCTGTGTATGTTTAACCCTGTGTAAACACACTGGCTATAAAATGCTCTGCTTCTTCAGAGAACACTTGATGAAGCTGACATTGTTCCAACTATTCCAGCTCTATGTTAAATATGGTGGCAGAAGTTTGTTCAACTTGGAGGCCCCCTTGGTTCCCCAAACAGAGAGTTGCAATCTGCAGATGCTCTGGCAATGTGTGTTGAATGAATTGTGAACGACTCAAACCAAATCTTCTCCCCCTGAGATGGGATCGTATCCAACTTCCTCACATTGTTTCCTCTTCTGCCCCCTTTAGAGGTTTAAGAGCCCAGCCCTGGACAGCCAAATGGAAGCAAAAGTTTATGCAAGGATCCAGGACTCTTACTTAGTCTAATCTCTAGAGAGCCTTGGGGAAATCAAGCAAAAGGCATCTGGGCAAATACACCCAAAGTGATTATGTCATGTCAGTAGTAATAGTGTTGTTCAGTGCCCTCAGTTGCCTGAAAGCTTTCTGTTTGCAGTTAAGATGTGGAGTGACCAGCTGGCTGGCAGCCTAGTAGGATGTCATCACAAAGTGACATTACCAAGCTGAGGCACCAAAGGCTCAGGACCTCAACTTTTCTGGATCAAAAACTTGATTAGACCTACTCTTTCAAGATAGGTGTATTACTCAGGGTTCTCCAGAGAAACAGAACCCACAGGATATACAGAAATATGTAAGAGGAGATTTAGTATAGCAATTGGCTCGCTTGGCTGTGGAGGCTGAGAAGTTCCACAATGCAAGCCGGAGAACCAGGAAGACTTGTGGTATAATTCTGTCTGAGTCCAAAAGCCTGAGAATATGGCAGAGGGGCTGATGGCTAAGTCCCCATCTGAATCAGAAAGCTCAGGAACTAATATACGCAATATCTGAGGGCAAGAAAAGATGAATGTCTCAGCTCCAGTTGAGAGAGCAAATTCACCCTTCCTTTGCCTTTTTGTTCTGTTCAGGACCACCACATTGGTGAGGGTGATCTTCTTTACTCAGTCTGCTGAGTCAAATGCTAATCTCCTTCAGAGACATCCTCACAGATACACTTAGAATTCATGTTTTACCAGCTACCTGGGCATCCCTTAGCCCAGTGAAGTTGATACATAAAATTAACCATCATAGTAGGGATAGTCAAGCTCTGGGAAATGAAGTTGTACTCCCCAAAACATTTCCCAAAGGCTCAGAGATTCAACCAACCTGAAATTCAGTCCTTCTTTCCTAATGAAATAAATACAGAAATTTTATGCATGAAAAAGTAAGGGTTTTTTTTTTCTTTTTTTTTTTGCTTATAAGAATAGGGGATTCATAAAAGATAAAGAATAGGGGATTTGTATTTTATATGCTTTTACATGCTTTGAACTTTTTTACAATAGGTATGTTTTACTTTTATACTAAAATATGCATTTTTAAATTATTGCAGCAAATAATTCATCTGTGGGACCAAATTTTAGTTCTGTGAGGGTAGGGACCATGCTTTGTTTTGCCTTGCCCCTGTACCTCCAGCATGTAACGCAACGTCTAAGACATTGTAGGTGATGAATAAGTATCCAAATAAGCTTCTTGACTCTTATCAATCTAGTCTTATTTAAAAAGTGGTCACAGCCATGTAAATCAGGGAAAGGCTGACCATTTTATAGACTATCAGAGTCTTTAGACACTAAATACTCCATAATTTCCCAACTTGCAGATAGTGCCTATTAGTGGTTTGTGAAATCAGTGTAGTGAGTCATGACTGGCATTATAAAAAAAATAGAATGGAATCCAGTAGAAAAAAAAGAGTACATATAATAAGGGTATTGTTTCATGAAATATTGTTTCCGTTTTGCACACACTGTCTGATGATGTAAAACATGTTTCTTAACTTGGGGTTGTGGTCAAAGAGTTTGAGAGCCACTGATCTAGTTTAACACACACTCTCTCTCTCTCTTTCTCTCTCTCTCTCTCACACACACACACACAGACACACACACACACACCCTGCTGTCCAGCGATAACAAAGCACTGTCAGTTCCCCAAAACACCAGGCCATTTTCTACTCTAGAGGACTTGGCACTTAGTTTTCCCTCTACCTGAAATGGACTTGCCCTCCTTGTCTACCTGGGGCCCCTGGCTTATTCTTCAAGATGCTGCTCAAGTATCTTGCCTATGAACCCTCTGTCCCCCTTCTGAGCCAAGCCAGGCTCTCTCCTGCGTTCCTCCACCTCCCCTTCCACCTGACACAACTCAGTGCTGTGCACTTCCACAGGTGGCCGCCTCTTCTACTAGTGTGGGCTCCTGAAAGCATGAACTTTGTGGTCTTTACCTCGATACAGGGCCCCACACGATGCCTGTAACACTCAGTGCATGACTGTAAAATAATTACAGGGAAAGGCCTTTGTGAGGAACAAGGCAGCTCTTCATTTGATGAAATAGAATAGCATCCAGATTTTCAGTAGTAAGTAAGTGAAGTGAAAGTAAGTGAATAAAAACAAGGTGTAATACAGTATGCATAATATACTGCCCGTGTGTGTGTGTGTGTGTGTGTGTGTGTGTGTGTGTGATCACAGAGAATGGCTTTGGAAGAATACAAAGGAAAGTGGTAACAATTGTTGCCACCTCAGGACAGGCATAGAAAGGAGACTAATACTTCGCTGTCTGCCTCTTGTTTTTTGCGCTATGTGCATGGGTTACTGAGCACTAAAATTAATTAATAAATATTACTCCAAAAATTTTTTATAAGCAATGAATATGAGAAAGACAAGATTTATGGCTTCCAAATATTTCATAACGTAGAAAGGCATAATTGTTTTTTCCTGACTGATTTCTTTAAAAAAGCCTTTATTCTTCTGTGAAGCTGAATAAACCTAGACATCTTCTGATTTACAGCGAAAAGGAGAATTGGCATTTCCCCTAACCAGGGGAGCAGCCCGGGTGTAAGAGGGAACCTGGGGCGGATGGAATTACTATTTCTGTGAAATAAGCAAGCCTCCAATCTTTATGGAATATGCAGATCCTAGGAAGGCCTGACTCATAAACACTCAGCAGTTGTCAAAGAAGGCAATTGTAACAAAGAATAATCTAAACTAATTTTGTAACCCTTTGGAGAGCAAGGTTCTTCCGCCAGTCCTCTGGCTGGGCTCTCCAAATTCTTCATCTCATTAAAATATTCTTTTATATAAGCCTAATTGTCAGAATTTAAAAAGCTGCTTATTACAGACTTGGGTTTCTATGGCAACAGTTAAATAAATGCCAAAGTGTCTGAGGCATTGAGAAAAATAATATACACTAATAATAGGTAGCCCTGTGAATCCTTTCAATAAGACAACTAATTGAAAGCCAGGTACCCTACATGTTGTAACAAGAGTGGCTATGGAGATCTGCAAACTTTTTAAAACCCAGCAAAACGTCCTCTGTTAAAGTCACTGAAATGATTCTAAGTCAAAATATATGTTCCAAGTATATCTGTTAGTGAAAGAAAAGATCGTTTTCCCTTTTACATTGTATGTTCAAAATCTGTTTCTTGCATTTTCTCTCTCTTTTTTTCTTTCTTCCTTCCTTTCTTTCTTTCTTTCTTTTTTTTTTTTTTTTTTTTTTGCTGAAGTGCTCCCTGAAATCCTGGCAAGGGTGATCTCGGCCCCAGGTTGGGGCCTGCCCTGCGGCAGTGTGTGAAAACACAGGGGAACTTACTCCCTTCTGCTGCATCTGCCATGTTCCTCTTCTCAGAACGGAGGATGAACTCTAAACAGAGTTCAACTTCAAACAGGGTCCCTGAGATGGGCCCTTTTTGGTCCATGTTTTTGAACATAAGTTCTTTTCTGAAATAAGTTATTTTCTTGATTTATTGTAAAGCAAATGGCATAATTCTTTGTATTAGTTTGCTAGGGCTGCCATAACAACTACCACAGAGTAGATGGCTTAAACTCAAACACTTATTTCCTCACAATTCTGGAGGCAAGAAGTCCAAGATCAAGGTGTAGGCACAGTTGGTTTCTTCTGAGGTCTCTCTCCTCGACTTGTAGAGGACCACCTTCTCCATGCCTTCAAATGATCTTCTCTCTGTGTGTATCTGTGTGCTAATCTCCTCTTCTTACAGGACACCAGTCACATTGGATTAGAGCTCCCAGCCCAAAGACCTCATTTTAACTGAATTATCTCTTTAAAGACTATCTCCAAATACAGTTACATTCTGAGGTACTCAGGGTTAGGACTTCAACATATAAATCATGGGGGCACAATTCAGCCCATAACAGTAAGCGTGCTCATTTACAATGTGACTTTGATGTCCTTCCCATCAAGGTAAGCTCTACCCAGTAAAACTGGTGGCCTTGCAAGAAGAGGGGATTAGGACCCAGACATACATAGAGACATAGAGGGAGAATGCCATGTGAACATGAAGACAGCCATCTGCAAGCCAAGGAGAGAGGACTCAGAAGAAACCAGGCTTGCTGACACCTTGATCTCAGACTTCTAGCTTCCAGAATTGTGAGAAATTAAATTTCTGTGTTTTAAGCCACTCAGTCTGTGGTATTTTGTTATGGCAGCTTTAGCAGATGCACACACTTAAAGAGACAGGAGGAACTCCAGCAGCTACCTTTTCTGACCATCTGCCACACCCCCAAGACCTTAAGCTCCCTGTGGCTTGGGATTCTGTTGTTCTTGTGCATCATCAACATTCAATAAATATTCCCTATTTTTAGGCTGTTTTTCAAAGCAAGAGGAGAAAGAGAAGCCAGACAAGGTGGTGAAAGATCAGAGAAATATGAGAAAACCAGAAGAATGTTTGTGTCACAGAAGCCAAAGGAGGAGAGAATCTTGGGAAGCGATCTTTGGAAATCTCAAGGAGGATGGGGACTGAGAAATGGCCACTGGTTGCAGGGAAGAAAAGAGTGTTGGCCAAGGAGAACTTTACATTCTTACTGTATATTTCTACTTCTTAAAATATTTTACCATGAGGATATATCATATGTGAAAAAACTTTAACATGTAGAAATTTTTAAAGAAAGAAAGAAAGTCAAAATCCTCTCTGGACCTTCCACCCCTACTTTCTGCAAGTACTCATTTCTAGGAGCTTAATGCACATTGGCACAGTCCCTGGGAGGGCAATTTGGCAAAAATAATAATAATAATTGTACCTGAGTAAAGTTCTTTTAAAAAGTTACAAATGCATATACCCTCCAGATATACTCACACACATGCAAAATGACACTGTGTACAAAGATGTTCACTGTAGCTTTATTTGTTATGGGAAAAGTCTGGAAATAATCCAAACATCTTCCAATAAAGGATGGTTAAATAAACTGTGCTATAGTCACGCAATGGAATCTCCATGCTGCCGTTTAGAAAGCAAAACAAAACAGAATGAGGAACATCTCCTTGTAGTGATATGGAAAGATTTCCAAGATAAAGTGAAAAATAAAACAAGGTACAGAGCAGTTGTATGCTCCTTTTATGTAAGCAAGTAGGCAAATAAAGAATACATTTACACATATATTTTAAATTTGCATATGTTTGCATTAAAAAAACTCTAGAGGGATAAGAAGCAAACAGAATTGGTTATCTGGAGAGAAGGGTGTAGACAGGAACAGAGGTGGGATTGTTCCAGATTATTTTCTCATTTTTTTATACACAGTGTCCTTAGATCTGAGGCAAGTATTATTATCCCAATTTTACAGATGAAGATTAGAAAGACTAAGTCACTTACTTGCCCAGTTACCAACTTACACAGCCAGTAAACATGGAGCCTGATTCCAGCATAGCTCTGCCTAACTCCAAAGTTCATGCTATAACATCATTCAGACTGTACCCTGAATAAACATGGGCCCATCTAAGGCAGGATAATCAAAAGTCATAGCCAAACATATTTTAAGGTGTTTATACAAATATAAGGGGCTAGAGATGGGGAGAGATTTTTTATTAAGTGGAACGGTTTTCCAGGCAATTCGTGTTTATTTGTTCCTTTGTTGGCTTCCTGGATTCTCAGATGTCTATTTTGGAATAAATAAGTGGAGGAGGGGATGGGAAGATGATCTACTTTATGAGGTACATACAGTTTCCTTAGGCAAGGAATTTTTTGTTGAGGCTTTTGAAGTTCAGGGTTTATGCTGTTTAGTTCCTGGACATATTGTCCAAGAAAGTGACTAGAGGTATAGGAAGGGAAATAAAAGATGAAGGAAGGTCCCTTCCTGGATAAGCCTTCTGCTATCCCTGCTGCCAAGTCTCCTGGATCTGTCTGAGTATAAAGGGAAAAATCTGGAGTTCATCTATCTGTGAGAAGGCTCTGGCACCCAGTTAAGTTACACTGTGTGTTCTAGATCTTTTCTTAACTAATTGTATCTTTTTTGCCCTGTTATAAGGAAATTCTCTTAAGCTAGATTTATTTTCTAAATGGAAATGTCCAGGCCTTGAATGTAGTAACTCTTGCTCTGAGCAGTCCAGATCCTAAAGTCCTTCAGTTACATGTTCATGGTTGTTATTTTTGTGTAAGACCTAAGTGGTCCTTCAGAGAGGTTCTAATTAGAACTTTGGGAGTTCTAATTAGAAAGAGAGAGGGGAGTCTCGAGAAAACATAGCAGGAAATGGAGAGTTCTCTCCTTGGATTACTTTCCCCCTTGATTTCAGCTGCAAGGGACACTGGTTTGCCATGAGGCCAACTTGGGCCGAACTCACAAGTCCTTTCCCAACTGGTAAAAATGGAAAAATAGAATAGTTGCTTCTCCCCAAGGCTGGTGACTCTTGTCCCCATCACAGTGACTCACAATGCCAGGACCACCCAAAATTGTTGTCCTAACTCCAAACCACCTTGCAAACGCCTTGCCCTCGTCTTGCAGCAAAGCAGGCCTCCCAACTTGCCCCATAAGCCCTCAGTGCCCCCAGCATAATAGACCAGACCTTATGATGCTTTTGTTCTGGAGACCAACCCTCTCCTTGGACCAACCCATGGCTAAAATAAAGTGAAACTTAGCCATGACACTGATAAAATCTTTATAGAGTAAAACTTCCCCTCTCTGAAGTCTTGAAGAGAAACAAGAACTATTGTGATTTGTAACACTTGAAAGAGAATTAACACTCCTTTGGCAATGGAATAAATACAAGACCCAAATCCCCAGTCATTGTCAGTTATCAAAGCAAGAAGCTGAATGTGCTGGCCGGTAAAATGGTTTATTGGCTGAGTGAAGGTGTCTCATCATTTTCATTCAGTGACCCTCGGTTCATTAGTTTCATCATTTATTCTTCATTATTAATTTATTTGTTTATTCACACTTATTGAGCCAGACATTGTATTAGACACTGGAATTACAACAGAGAACAAGAAACAATGCCTGACCTCAAGGAGCATACAGTCCAGCAATTGTTCCCTCCCCTCATCACTCTCATGAACTGTAAACTGCTCCCTTTTATTTGACCTTCATGCACAGAGCTGTAAGCAGCTCTGCCTCTCTGGTCTCTATAAATGCCAGTTATCACTGGAGAACTCTTTTAGTATATCAGCTCCTAACTTAAGGAAATAATGAAGTCTAAAATTAATTACCATTGTATAGTTTGACATACTTTTCTTATTTATAAAACAACTCATTTGAGCCTCACAACATATCTGAGTTGGGTAGAAATTATTGTTTCTTTTTTTTTTTGCTTTTTTTAATAACAGCTTTATTAAAATATTCACATACCATACAACTTACCATTTAAAGTGTACAATTCAGTGGTTTTTAGTATATTCAGGGTTGTGAAAGCAAACATCACCACAATCCATTTTCATCACCCCAGAAAGAAACCCCATACCCATTAGCTAATATACTAATCTGCTTTCTGTCCTTATAGATTTAGCTATTCTGTACATTTCATATAAATGGAATCACATAATACATGATCTTTTGTGTCTGGCTTCTTTCACCTAACATAATGTTTTCATGGCTCATCCATGTGGTAGAATGTGTCAGTACTTCATTCCTTTCTATGGCTGAATAATATTCTATTATGTGGGTATTTCACATTTTATTTATCCATTCATCTTTAGATGCTGTATTTCATTTTATATTTGAAGAAACTAAGGCAAAAAAATGGCTGAGTTGAGACCATTCAAAGTCAGGTCTCCTGGCTCCTGATCCAGTGCTCTTTTTATTAAATCCACTGGGTCCCATAACTAAAAACTACATGTTCATTTCTATTTTCAAAATACACTTACCTAAGAAATTCTAAAACAGGGAATGAACCTAAGAAATGAAACATAGCTTCTAGGCCTGCCTCCTAGGAAATCTAGGAAGTCTCCTCG
Organism: Balaenoptera borealis; assembly: GCF_965194805.1. Classification (NCBI taxonomy): domain Eukaryota; kingdom Metazoa; phylum Chordata; class Mammalia; order Artiodactyla; family Balaenopteridae; genus Balaenoptera; species Balaenoptera borealis. The sequence continues at coordinate 41,019,453 of NC_138876.1, forward strand.
TTATTTGCTATTGCTATTTAAAGGTTTTTCCCACTTTGCAGGGAAAAAAAGAATTTTGAGAGTGAAAAAGAAGTCAATAAAAAATGGTTCTTTGTAGAACCTAACCCCAGCTGATGCCCCTGTCCCTTCCTCTGATTCTATGTCTCTCTTCTCTGTTGTCTGTGTACAAGTCATAGGTCATTAGTACAGGCTTGTGGGAGCTGAGAGAGGAAGAGTAAGGTCCTCATTAAAAAGGAGTACATCAGAAGTTGACAGCCATTACCACTCAGCTTCAGTTGCTAACAAACAGGCTCCAGAATCCACAGGCCATTGCAAATATTATGAAATTCATCCAGATTACTTTTGCCTCTCTAATAGTTTTACACACTTACATAAGGCCCTTAGCAGGGGGATAGCCTAATGGAGGCTACTATAATATGATAATTTTTTTCTGTATAGAGATTTTTTTTTCAATTTTAAAAGAAAATGACTTTAAACAAAGCAAATCCATCTTTAAACCAAATTCCAAGAGCAGCCAACTCCTATTTTTCAGCAGCTGGCAAGGGCACACAATGAGCTCTGCTGACATTTCTTTTTCTTCATCCCATATGGTATAAAACAAAACCAACCTAGAATCTTGATAAACTTTATGTGGTCATTTGAGTTTTACAAATGGTTTCTCTAATGGTATGCCAAAATCATTTTTGTGTTCTCTCCAGACAGCTTTACTGTAACATGCAGCAATGTTTAGCCTGGTGATGAGTCTTCTGTAAACAGTTAACCAGTGTTGTATGTTATGGAAACCAATCTATATATAAATGAAACAATCCACAGGCTCTAACCTGGAAATACTAAGAAAACAATCTGGATGCATTAAAAAATCACAGCACTATGAAGATATGTTCAGGCTGCTGTAACAGAATACCATAGACTTATGGTATAAATAACAGAAATTTATTTTCTGTGGCTTATAAATAACAGAAATTTATTTCTCACAGTTCTGGAGTCTACGAAATCCAAGATCAAGGCGCTGGCAGATTCAGTGCCTGATGAGGACCCACCATCTGTTTCATAGATGGCCATCTTCTCATTGTGCCCTCAGATGGCAGAAGAGGGCAAGGGAACTCTCTGGGATCTCTTTTATAAGGTCATTGATTCCATTCATGAGGGCTCCACCTTCATGACCTAATCACCTCCCAAAGGCCCCACTTCCAAATGTCATCACATTGGGGATTAGAATTTAACATATGAATTTGGGGGGACACAAACAGTCAGTCTATACCATATACTAAGGATAATAAAGGTGAATAAATTAACACAGAAGATTCAGAATTAAATACCAACCTAGTAAGCCAGGCTAAGAGAAGGAGACTGATAAGTTAAACAAGAAAACATTGTCAGACCTTATTATGCAGAATACCAATTTGAGGTTTCAACCTCATTGAGTTCTTTGCAGTTCATCTCTCACTTCCTCTTTTGCTTCCAGCTTTCCTCTCTTCATCGGAGAGATTGGGGCTTCCACTTTGAGGACCCCAGTTAGCTAACCAGCCTAAAACTAGGCAGATCCACCAGCCAGGACTGTTCCAGTCAACAGTGGCCACTGCTCCTCTTATGAAAATGTGTGTGCTGAGATCTAATTCTACACCTATTCTGATTCTAGTGCGTCTCCTAATGTAATGCTCTGTCCTGGCATGGCTAGGGACACCCTGCATCCCACAGATAAGCACCTCTGGACAATGGACCTCCTTCAGGAGGGAAACTCCAAGGGAGAGGAAAGAACGGTATGCATGGGTGGGGGGTTATGGGGAGGTTTGTGTGTCTAAAATGAAAAACCCAGTCTTTTCCTCCTGTTTTAAGGGAAAATCTCAGTTCAGTCTGTCTCCTGTGTATTTCTTTCACTACTCACACAAAACACTTCACTTCTGACACTTCTGGTCACCAAATGTGTGTGTGGTTTTCTCCACAACAATGAGAAAGTCTCCGACGCAAGCTGGGTGCCCTACAATTTAACTCAACTCTGACACTATCTACCCAGAGAGAGCATCAGATCCCACAGGTTAAGGGCTCGGTCTCACAAGACTGCCCCCCCTTCCCCACCCCACACAAACACACACACACACATACACACACATACCTATACCACACTCCAGTTGAAAGCCAATTGAAAGCCCAGGTGCTTTCTGTGCTTCTGACCAACTGGCTGTAGACTGGAAGTTTCAATGACCCTCTCCTTGGGTTCAATTAATTTGCTGGAGCGACTCACAGAACTCAGAAACACTTATGTTAACCAGTTTATTAAAGGTACAGATGAACAGCCAAATGAAGAGACACCTAGGAAAAGGTCTGGGAGGGCCCTGAGCACAGGAGTTTCTGTCCCTGTGGAGTTGGAGTATGTCCCCCTCTCTGAACCCTGTACTATTGGAATTTTATGGAGGTTTCATCATGTAGGCATGATGGATCATTAACTCCATTTCAACCCTTCTTCCTTCTCAAGAGAATGGGGGTGGGAGGTGGGCCGGGCTGAAAATTCCAGGCTTCTAATCATGGCTTGGTCTTTCTGGTGACGAGCCCTCAACCAGGAGCCATCCAGGAGCCCATCCAGAGTCACCTCATTAGAGCAAAAGACACTCTTTTCACCCAGGAAACTATAAATATTTCAGGAGCTTGTGTCAGGAGCCAGGAGCAGAGACCATTGTATATTTTCCATTATCTCACGGTGTTCCACCATAATTTCTGAAAGGAACTAGAAGCAAGACATCAAGGCATGCTAATTAAGTACTAGTAAGAACTGCACCTCTGATTTGGGAGAGATGAATGACCAAGGGCACCTGTAAGGGTGAACGAACCAAGAATAACCAATAAAAGTTACTGCATTGGCTTAAAATTTTTTAACTATGTGTCCACCGAGATATACATAAATTTTTTAAAAAACATAAAGAATGATGAACATCAAATCCTGAATAGTTGTTACTTCTGGGTGACAGAAGCAATGCATTCAGGGAGAGACACACAAGGGAATTCAACGATATTAGGAGTTTTATCTCTGAAACCGAGTGGTGGGTACACCAGTGTTAGTAGCACAATCTGTTCACAACAGTCTCTGTTTTTTTTTTAATTTCTTGGTTTTAATGACTAATAAACATTAATAGATATAACCCACATAAACAAGAGCCCTTTTCAGTCCCCAATGTGTTTGTTTCATGTGCCAGGTTAGTCTTTTTTTTTTTTTTTAATTGTGGTAAAATAAACATGACATAAAATTTACCATTTTAACCACATTAGGGTTCTTTTAACACTACTGGCTCACATGTGATAGATGCATAGGGAAGGGTATCAACATAACACAGAAACCAAGTTGGTTTATGTGCGATTATTCCAGTATGTTGATATTTTGAAGTCATCGAGGCAAGCTTTCTCACAAAGAGAAAGCCTTCATCATATTTGAGGATCATAGGGGGAAGCTGAAAATCCCACAGACGTGCCTTCCTTAATGGCTGATTTAGTAGCTTCAAGATCCTCTACATTTTTCACTATATTAATCTATCTAGGGAAGTTCAGAGTACAGATGAGAAATTATGAAGACTCTTTTCCTTGGGTTAAAATAAAGTAACTTAAGAAAGCTACCTCTAGATTGTATTTTTCGTTTTGGGGAAAATAGTCCCTTTGGAAGCAAATGGCTTTAAGAACCCTCATCTCTAAGGAGGAAACAGGCTATAAGGCTGCAAAGAAAGGTCTGGCCATGTGGTTGGCTGCAAATGCTAACGGAGACTGAACCGTGCCAGGATATTTATCTGAATGGTTATCATTTTTATCAGGGCTAGGCTTACAAACTTCTTAAGATTTTGAGTGGCCTGTTCCTAACTCTATTTTTCCCATAAGCCATTTTACTTCTTATGCACGATTTGGCTAGACATTTTTCAAGAATATAAAAGAATTGTTATTACTCTCTATACATACTTGTATGTTCTAAATATTTAATTTTAAAAATTAAGGCTGCAAAGGAGAAATAATCTAAGTTGGGGAGTTATTTACAGTCAGCCTTCCATATCCACAGTTCTGAATCCACAGATTCAACCAACCGTGGAGCAAAAATATTTGAAAAAAAATTCCAGAAAATTTCAAAATGCAAAAATTGAATTTGCCATGCACCAGCATTTACATTGTATTAGGTAATATAAGGAAGCTAGAGATGATTTAAAGTGCACAGGAAGATGTGTGTAGGTTATACACAATCTGAGCATCCTCAGATTTTGGTATCTGTGATTGGTGGGGCGGGGGAGTGGCAGGGTCCTGAACCAATCCCACACAGATATGAAGGACAGCTGTATTTTCTTTCCTGATTTCTGGGCTGATGTTAACCCAGGGATTAAGCAAATCCAAATGGCTTAAGCAATAAGGAAAATGTGTTAATTTCATACAACATAAAGTTCCAAACATAGGGTGGCATAGACAGAGTGACATAATGATGTCTTCAAGGACTAAATCACTTTTCATCTTCCTCCTCTGCCATCTTCAGTACCTTGGCTTTCATCCACAGCTTGTGCCCTCCTCGTCACAGGATGGCTGCCACAGCTCCAAAGCTCACACTGTCATACAACTGTGTTCAAAGGCAAAAAGAAGTTTTTGCTTTAGAGTCTTTTTTTATTAAGAGGGAAACTCTTTCCAGAAGTCCCCCTGCAGATTTCCCTTTGGGTTCCTTTGGCCAGAGTTGGATCACATGACCATGCCCTAGCTGCAAGAGAGTCTGGTAATGAATATCTGGCATTTTCAGCCTTTAGAAATGGAGGCAGTTCTACTAGGAAGGAAAACACATTGGGAATGATTCTTGGGTTGGCAACCAGCACTGTCAAGCAAGGCAGAAGGTAAACAAATAGGTCTGTCTGCAGACAGAACTTGTGCCTTTAACCTCTGCCCCATGATGGCAACTTTAAGATTCTTCCAGCTCTTAAATTGCCTTCCATCGCAAACACTATAATATAACCACACCCTCAAACTCACCCTGAACCTTCCTGCCTCCCATCTTTGTACACACAGTTCACTTAGCCTGGGATTCTGTCTCCTTCCACATCTGCATTTAGACGTAGAGTCTACTCTTGAAGATGCCACTCAAACACCACTGACTCAATAGAGCCTCCCAATAACTTGTCAAACTTCCCAAGTCTTCCTTCAGTCTCCTATAGCTAGGAAACTCCTCACGGGGTCTATCACAGGGTCTGCAAAGCCTCAAGTCTGGTGAATTGAATTGAACCGTTTTGCCCTTTGGGCTACAGAAGGAAGTGTAATAGAAAACGTTTCTCTTCACTTGGGGGGATTTGAATCAAGTGATATTCTACAAAAGAGCTGTCTTAAAGGTTAACGTTATCTTTATTCTGTTTTACACTGTATTTTAGCTATAAAAAAGATTTCTTACCCAAATCATGTAAGAAATTTACCTAAATATCATTATTTTTCCTCTCCCCAATTATTTGAATGACTGTTTTAACCCTTCCAAATTCTTTAACTTCTAAGCACTGATCTTTAAGGATTTTTAAACTGCTTCTCAAAATTAGTAAAATGTTAATAATTGTTGAAGCTGGGTGAAAGGTACATGGGAATTCATTACACTATTCTATTTTTGTCTATGTTTAGAATTTCTATAAATAAAATAAAAAATGAATGGTTCTCCATGTTCAGAAACTTTGAAGCCAACGCTATGAATTCAGGAGAAAGCACAGTAAATATTCAAATGGGATGTTACACATGGGAAATTAATTTCAACTCAATCTAGACACAAAATCTGCAGGCCCTTTGGTAGGGTTTGCTTCTTTGCTTCCCCAGACTCAATGAAGCTTCAGTCTTCCATTTACTTTGGACAAAAGAGTGCCAATGTACTGTGGGAACTTAGCTCATCAGTGATGGTAAAGTTCATTTTTGATATGCACTTACTTTCTTTTCATTAGATATTCAATACTTCCTTGGCTATTTGGGTCTTTGTCAGGCGGGTTCCACGTTTGCTCAAATAAGCCAGAGAACATTCATTTTAAAAACTAATAATAACTTTGACTCAGCTGACACCAAAATTTGGCAACAGTAGTTAACCAGGAGCGAAATTAAGCAAAATTGTTTTAGTGAGATAACTTAACTGCTCAAGTGATCTCAGTAAAATGTCTTTTCAGTTCATAAACAGGGAACTGCAGAGGTTGCATTTTATCACATTCTTTTGTACAAGATATACACAGTGGAGCTTCCTCCCTTGTTTCCTCTTTGAAAAGTTCTGTCTGTTCTCCATGGCTTAGTTTAAATTCTGCCTCCTTTGTGAAACCTTCAAGATTGAGGTTGCTGTTATAATAAAAACTATTTTTATTACAATCTTAGCCAACCTGTGTTGAACCCTTATTATATGGAGGCAACAGGTTGAAAAGCAATTATCTGCTTACTCACCAAACTCATTTGGGAGGAATATTAAAAATAGATTCCCAATTGGGATTGACATGTATACACTGATGTGTATAAAATTGATGACTAATAAGGACCTGCTGTATAAAAAAAAAATTAAAATAAAATTCAAAAATTAAAAAAAAAGATTCCCAAGTCCTTCCCCTAGAGATTGATCCTATTTTGGTAGCTCCATGGTGAGCCCTGAATCTGCACTTTAATAGGGTTTCCTGGTGATTCTTCAACCCAGGCAAGTTTGGGAAACCAGGTAAAACCATTAAGCCATGCGTCATAGACACCCTTGGATGCAGACTGCCTGGTTTGAATCCTGGCTCCACCACTCACAGGGTGGTCTTAGAAAAGTTACTTAATAGCCATAAGCCTCAGTTTTCTCATTTGTAAAATGATAATAACAACAGTACCTATCTCATAGCATTGGAGTGAGGTTTAAATGGGATAATACCAGTACAAGATTTGGGGGACCTGATTTAAGATAAATAATTGCAAACATATCTTAAATTTGCAAATTTTACAAAAACATATGACCATGTGAACACATTATCAGAATCCCTCCCAGGGCCCTGAAGTTTTATTAGCTTCCTAAAAAATCGGTTGCTAAGTAGCTATTCCTTTATTGTGCTCAGGCTTTGTGTATATTGCTCGATTTAGTTTTTGCAATGACCCTTTGAGAAAAGTATTATTGCCTCAACTTTATAGTAGAGGAATCAAAACAGAGGTTTAGGGGGATGGTGACCTGCCCAAGACTATACCAAAAACAGGGGCAATCAAACCCAGGTCTACCATGTCCCAGAGTTCACTGGTATTGTCAGGACCACATACTGGATATGCACAGTCTGCCCTTATTAACCCTCTTTTTATGTGAATGACCTTGTCAAAGTTAAAAAGAAATATAAAAAGACTTTTTTTAATTTATTTTTTATTGAAGTATAGTTGAGTTACAATGTTGTGTTGATTTCTACTGTACAACAAAGTGAATCAGTTATATACACATATATACATTCTTTTTTATATTCTTTTCCATTATGGTTTATCCCAGGATGTTAAATATAGTTCCCTGTGCTATACAGTAGAAATAAGGAGACTTAAGTTGATTGGCTTCTCTGTGTCATGGTGGGACACCATGGACCTGGGATTGTTCTTAGCTTTGTAGTCAGAATCTCAAGGTTAAGCAACTAATTGCTTAACCAAACTCACAGGAGGCTGACCAAGTACACGTCATGCCAGTGTGTTCATGGACAATGGGAGGGTGCCTACCTAGTCATCAACCTAGTCAAGGGGCTAAAGGACAGGTCAGAGGACAGGTTAGTAAATCTGGAATCAGAAATAGGAGTTGGGTGCCATGGTGATACATTTTCATCAAGCTAGGCTAACCGAATGCATGACTGTTTCTCCATGGGAGAGTTATTAATACATCTGCCCAACAAATAGGAGTGGAGGTCAGGAATCAGAGCATCAGCTCTGTTAAGAAAGCAGTGGATAAAAGGCAACACATTCTTATTCTCTAGTCCTCCTTTTAAAGTGAATCTCCAGGGACTTCCCTGGTGGCACAGTGGTTAAGAGTCTACCTGCCAATGCAGGGGACACGGGTTTGGGCCCTGGTCCGGGAAGATCCCAAGTGCCCTGGTGCAACTAAGTCCACATGCCACAAATACTGAGCCTGCGCTCTAGAGCCCGTGCTCCGCAACAAGAGAAGCCACTGCAATGAGAAGTCTGCACACCGCAAGGAAGAGTAGCACCCACCCTCCACAACTAGAGAAAGCCCACGCACAGCAACGAAGACCCAACGCAGCCAAAAAAAAATAAAACAAAATAATAAATTATTTTTTAAAAAGTGAATGTCCATAAGCACAGTTTGTAGAACTATTTTGGTTCTAAGTGTCTAATAGCCCAACTCAGCCTGACTCAGGAAGTGTGTTGGCTCACATAAATGAAAAATCTAATGGCAGAAGACCTGGTCTCAGCAAGGCCAAATTGGCGTTCAGATCATCTGCTCCTCTCCATATGTTACTGATTTCTCAGGCTCCACATGAAAGCAAGATGGCTACAGCCACATCAGGCAACAAGGTGCAAGTTCAAGTACAACATGAAAAACAAAAAGAGCCTCTTTGTAGTGGCTTCAATTTAACTGTCTTAATAACTTGCTCACTTTTGGCCAATCATGAGGCAAAAGGAATGTGATGTGCTGACTGCTGTAGGCCGAGATCATGTGCTGTGGCTCTTGAGGCAAAGGTGGAGCCCAGACACTTCATGGGTTGTTGAGGGGTTGGATGCCCAAACAAATAAAAGTCACTCTTGCTGGAAAAATGGGGAATCGAGGTAAACACATATGTAAACCAGGGCTTCATGCCCGATATATTACAGTACTGTTGGCAGTGTTCGTTTTCTTCTAACAATAACCACATTCCAGGCGCATCTTCATCTTCCTTCTTCTTCTTCCGGGCACACCCCAGTCAACTTCTTTGAGCCTGGGTGTCTCCCACAAACAATTTCTTAACGTGGGCATCTTCTGCAGTTGACTAAACTCCTTTAACATGAGTGGTTCAATTTTCCCACCCATTATGAAAAAAGTATGCTCTTTAAAATATATATATATATATATATATATATATACTATATAAATATATGAAGAACAAAAAAGTAATTATACAGTCTCACCATGTAAATAAAACCACTATTTTTATGTATTTCATCCCACTTTCTCTCCCACGAATAAAGTTTGCTTTTTGTCACTGTCTTATTTTACACTGTTGTCATCCTCCTGCATATATTTCTACTTTTTCCCTTAGCATTTTATCATAAACATTTTTCCAGATTATTACCTTTAGACTTTATGAATATAGTAACTTTTCATAAAAATTTTTTTAAATTTATTTATTTATTTTTGGCTGCATTGGGTTTTCATTGTTGCATGCAGGCTTTCTCTAGTTGCAGTGAGTGGGGGGCTACTCTTCACTGTGGTGTGCAGGCTTCTCATTGCGGTGGCTTCTCTTTTTTTTTTTAATTAATTGATTAATTAATTTACTTTTGGCTGTGTTGGGTCTTCGTTTCTGTGCGAGGGCTTTCTCTAGTTGCGGCGAGCGGGGGCCACTCTTCATCGCGGTGCGCGGGCCTCTCACTATCGTGGCCTCTCTCGCTGCGGAGCACAGGCTCCAGACGCGCAGGCTCAGCAGTTGTGGCTCACGGGTCTAGTTGCTGGCTTCTCTTGTTGTGGAGCACGGGCTCTTGGCACACGGGCTTCAGTAGTTGTGGCTCGCAGGCTCTAGAGCTCAGGCTCAGTAGTTGTGGCGCACAGGCTTAGTTGCTCCACGGCATGAGGGATCTTCCTGGAGCAGGGCTTGAACCCGTGTCCCCTGCGTTGGCAGGAGGATTCTTAACCACTGTGCCACCAGGGAAGCACCATAAAAATATTTTAAAAGATATTACAAAAGTAATATATATGTGGGGAAATAATTCAAATAACACAGAAGTGTATATGGTTAAAAAGTAAAATCACCAGATTTTAAGAATGTGGACTAAACTCATGCTGAAATCTCCACTTCCTCATAAGACCCTGAGAAGAGATCTTTAAAGATATGAAAAGGAAGGAAAGAAGGAGGTAAGGAAGGAAGGGAGGGAGGGAAGAGAAGGGAGAAAACTGAAAGATAATATAGCCACTCTTGAAAGTGAGAAAGGGCACTCACCATAATGGCTGGAGATGGAAACCTCGTGGTAAGCCGAGATACCCCATCTCATAACATCCACATGGGAATAAGTGCAGCCAGGCCACAGGAAAAGCCCGGGGTGTAGGAAGAGGTGTAGCCCAGGTGGCAGAAGGTGAGCTCACCCAGCCTCTGAAAAAGCCCAACACATCCAAAAAATCTCAACACAAGGAGGAATTTGCACCTGAGAAAACATTTACCAGATCAATGAGAACTTGAAAATTAGGGATTTCAGATCCTCGTAGACAATGGTTCTCAGTCCTAGCCGCATGCTGGAATCACCGGGGAGCTTTCACAAGTCAGATGCCCTCTGCTCCCCAGACCAGACTTAACTGCTCCCCAGATTTCGCTAGTCCCAGTTAAGTCAGAATTTCTTGGGATAAGACCCAAGCATCAGTATTTTTAATGTCCCCAGGTGATTCCAGCGTGCAGCCAAGATTGATTTCAGCTCTTCAGTCGGGAATCGTTTCCATGAAATGAAAACAAGAGACTATAACACAATACATGATCATAAGAAAGAATCAGCTAAAGATGATGAAAATAAAATATAAATCATTGTTGACAGAAAAAAATTGATAATGGTCTGAATATCAGACTGGACATGACCTTGAAGGCAGTCTCTTCAGATGTGTCACTTCCCAGAATTCATTCAGCTTCTTTCCTCCCACCTGCCCTCTCTCCCTCGCTTTCTCTATTCCCAGCCCTATAACCTATAAATGTAGTCAAAGAGCACCATACAAAAGTCTACAGAAAAGATCAACAAAGAAACTTTCCAGGAGACCAGCAGTTGCAGGTCACGGGAGTTCTGTTAATGTGCTCTTTCTGACTGCCCTGGCTCATCTCTGCCTGAGCCTTGGCAGGAGTTGAACTCAGGGCCTGGGAGGCACACCTGGAACTTTCTATGAGGGTACACCTGGAGAGGGAGACCTTGGAAGAAGGAATAGTTCAGTAGACATCTCACCGTGCCTTCTTCTTCTCTCTTTTCCTTCCCCAACTCCCCCCTAGGAAGGTAAAATCTGGCTGAAACGATCAATTCGGACAGCTTTCAAAGGAGAAGTAGACTCAAGAAAGCCACCTGCAGAGTGTGAATGAAAGGGGCCCTCCATCCCACCCACCTCCCTGTCTCTGCCTGACCCCAGCAGCTATGGGAGGACAGAGAAAGACTTGCCCTCTCCTAGGGGCAATTCAGCATTTGGATGACACAGCTGGGGCTGGCAAACACCACAAGTGGTGATCTTGGTAGGCCAGGAGGCGTAGCAGCAAGGAGCTGGCATTTTGGAGACAGACCTAGATTTGACTTCCTGGCTGGCACTTACTCCTTTTTAGCCTATAATGCCTTGGGTTTGAATCTCAGGTCAATTCTTGAGGCAAATGTCTTCACTGAGGCACTCAGAGACTCAGTGTCTGCTCTGAGGATAATATTACCCACCCCCTAGTACAGGGCTAAAGATTAAACTGGATAATGTAAAGCCCCTAGTGCAGGGGAGGTGCTCAACAGATGGTCACTCAATCTGCCCTCCTAAAGGAACCAGCCACTACGACCAAGTCTCAGTTACTAACCAGAAGCAGCTCTCTCTCTCTCTCTAGGAACTGAGAGCTGAAACTCACAGGTGATATATTCTCCAAACTATTTTGTAAACATGCACTCTTGCTACATACATATACTTTGCATATTTACACTACCCTGTTGATACCCACTTTTAGGGCTGTAAAATCATCTGGATTTATTCAACTTTCTTCAGATATTTTTGGATTTAATTTTGCCAATGATAAAAGGAGTAAATTTAGTTTTGGAAGGCCATTAGCACTTTCAATCTACCAAGACCTTCTGAAAAGGATAGTTCCATCCACCAGTAAACTTGCATCTGGGGGATCCTGGGCTGGGACCTCACTGACAACCTATTAATCTGCATGAGACTTCTATCTGAAAGTATAGCAGATATTCCTTGCAATATTTTTTTTTTACTTAAACTTTTAAATTTTGAGATCACAGGCAGTTTTAAGGAATAATACAGAGAGATCTCAGGTACCCTTTACCAGTTTCCCCCAGTGGTAACATCTTACAAAACTATAGTAAAATATCAGAACTGGGATAGTGACATTGAGACAGTCAAAATACAGAACATTTCCATCACCATAAGTAAGGGTGCCTCTTGTTGTCCTTTTAAATCCATACCCACCTCCATCCCCTCCTTAACCCCTGGCAACCACTTATCTGTTCTCCATATCTATAATTTCATTCTCATCATTTCAGGCATGTTATATAAATATCATCAAAAATTTACAAATAATAAATGCTGGAGAGGGTGTGGAGAAAAGGGAACTCTCCTACACTGTCAGTGGGAATGTAAATTGGTGTAACCATTATGGAAAACAGTATGGAGGTTCCTTAAAAAACTAAGAGTTACTATATGATACAGCGATCCCACTTCTGGGCATATATCCAAAAAAGATGAAAACTCTAATTTGAAAAGATACATGCACCACAATGTTCATAGCAGCACTATTTACAATAGCCGAGACATGGAATCAACCCCAGTGCCCATCAACAGACAACTGGCTTAAGAACATGTAGTATATGTAGTATATATATATGTATATACATATGTATGTATATATATATATATATATATATATATACACACACAATAGAATATCACTCAGCCATAGAAAAGAATGAAATATTGCCATTTGCAGCAACATGGATGGACCTAGAGAATATTATACTTAGTGAAGTAAGTCTGACAGAGAAATATTAATAGTATATGATATCACTTATATTTGGAATCTAAAAAATAATGCAAATGAGTCAATATACAAAACAGAAACAAATTGACGGTTACCAAAGTGGGGAGGGAGGGACAAATTAGGAGTATGAGATTATTAGATACAAACTACCATGCAGAAAATAGATAAGCAACAAGGATTTACTGTATAGCACAGGGAATTATATTCAATATCTTGTAATAACCTATAATGGAAAAGAACCTGAAATATATATATATATATATATATATATATATATATATATATATATATATATATATATATAATTGAATCACTTTGCTGTACACCTGAAACTAACACAATATTGTAAATCAACTATACTTCAATTTTTAAAAAGGAATGTTATATAAATGGAGTGATACCATATGTAATCTTCCGGGGTTGGCTTTTTTTACTCAGCATAATTCTCTGGAGATCATCCAGGTCATTGCCTGTTTCAATAGTTTGTTCCCTTTTACTGCTGAGTAGTATCCATGGTATGAATGTACCACAGTTTGTTTAACGGTTCACTCATGGAAAGACATCTTCATAGTTTCCAGTTCTGGACTATTAAGAAAAAAGCTGCTATAAAGGATCGTGTCCAAGTTTTTGTGTGAACATAAGTCTCCATTTCTCTGGGATAAATGCCCGGGAGTGCAATTGCTGCACCATATGGTAGTTGTATGTTTTTGTTTTTGTTTTTTTAATTTTTGGCTGCATTGGGTCTTCGTTGCTGTGCGCGGGCTTTTCTCTAGTTGCGCAAGCGGGGACTACCCTTTGGTGCGTGGGCTTCTCATCGTGGTGGCTTCTCTTGTTGCAGAGCATGGGCTTTAGGCACGCAGGCTTCAGTAGTTGTAGCACGCGGGCTCAGTAGTTGTGGTGCACAGGCTTAGTTGCTCCGTGGTATGTGGAATCTTCCCAGACCTGTGCCCCCTGCATTAGCAGGCGAATTCTTAACCACTGTGCCACCAGGGAAGTCCCAGTTGTTTAATTTTATTTATTTATTTATTTATTTATTTATGGCTGTGTTGGGTCTTCGTTTCTGTGCGAGGGCCCTCTCCAGCCGCGGCAAGCGGGAGCCACTCTTCATCGCGGTGCGCGGGCCTCTCACTATCGCGGCCTCTCTTGTTGCGGAGCACAGGCTCCAGACGCGCAGGCTCAGTGACTGTGGCTCACGGGCCCAGTTGCTCCGCGGCATGTGGGATCTTCCCAGACCAGGGCTCGAACCCGCGTCCCCTGCACTAGCAGGCAGATTCTCAACCACTGCGCCACCAGGGAAGCCCCCAGTTGTTTAATTTTAAAAGAAATAGCCAAACTGTTTTCCAGAGTCGTTGTACCATTTTACATTCTCACCAGCAATGTATGAGTGACCCAGTTTCTCTGCATTCTCACCAGAACTTGGTATTGTCACTATTTTTTATTTTAGCTATTCTGAAAGGTGTGTAGTAAGTAATATCTCACTGTGGTTTTAATTTGCATTTCCCTAATAACTAATGAGGTTGAACATCTTTTCATGTGTTTATTTGCCATCTGTATACCCTCTTTGGTATATCTTCATGTGTTTTTCCCATTTTTTAATTAGATTTTTTATTTTACTGTTGAGTTTTGAGAGTTCTTTATATGTTCTAGATACTAGTCCTTTATACGATATGTGGTTTGCAAATACTTGCTCTGATTTTGTAGCTTCTCTTTTCATTGTTTTAACAAGGTCTTTCTCAGAGCAAGTCTGTAATTTTGATGAAGTCTGATTTATCCATTTTTCCCTTTATGGATCTTACTTTCGGTGTTAAGTCTAAGAACTTTTTGCCTAACCCTAGATTCTGAGATTTTTCTCCTATGTTCTTTTCTAAAAGTTTTGTCATTTTACATTTAAGCCCATGATCTATTTTGAGTTAATTTCTGTACAAGGTATGAGGCATAGACCCAGGTGTTTTGTTTTTTGATTTTTGTTTTCTTCTCATGATGTCCAATTGTCCCAGCATCCTTTGTTGAAAAGGTTATCTTTCATCAATTGAATTGCTTTCTCATCTTCATCAAAAAAATCAGCTAGACCAGTTTGTCTGGATCTGTTTCTGCGTTCTCTGTTCTGTTTCACTGATCTCTGTGCCTATCCCTCCACCCGTACCATACAATTTTGATTACTGTACCTATATATAAGCCTTGAATTTGGTTAGATTGAGTCCTCCTACATGACTCTTCTTTTTCAAAGTCGTTGTAGTTATTCTAGTTCCTTTTGCCTTTACATATAAATGTTTGAATAATCTCATTTATATCTATAAAACATCTTGCTGGTATTTTGATAGGAGTTGCATTAAACCTGTATGTCAACTTGGGAAGAACTGACATCTTTACTAGGTTGAGTCATCCAATCTATGACCATGACGTGTCTCCATTTATTTAGATCTTTGAGTTCTTTCATCAGCATTGTGTAGTTTTCAAGATACAAGTCCTACATGTGTTTTGTTAGGTTTATTTCTAAGTATTTCTCTCTTTTTTTCTTGAGCATTTGTAAATGATATATTGTATTTTTAATTTTGGTGAATAATTTGAGTAATCCTTAAAAAACAAAATAAAACCAGAAGAGGGTACGATCTTTCTGACTGTTCTGAGAATGTAAGGCTCAGCATGTCTGCAATGTTCTATCCACAGTTCTACTGAGAAGAATCCTTAGATGGTTCCTCACACGTTGCTTACAACTGTGACCACAGAGGACTGGGCCAGGGAAGGCACAAGAACTACTGATCCCTGGGCAACCAATGGCTGATGAGGTCGGCACCAATGAGAGCCTTGCCCAGTAGGGACAAGTTACTAAATGAACCTTTTAGTATCTTTCTCTCTGAAAGTTAAACCAGAGATATGTGGAAAGAGTTACCAGGCTACAGTAGAAGCAGAAGTGAAGAAACACACAAAGAAGGAAAACAGAAGCTAGGAGGCATGCATGGGAGAGAGCAGTTAGTCTTGGGAACAGAACCCAACAGACATGCAGAAAAGAAATGCATATGGCTCCAGGTGGACACCAACAACTCCTGGTGCAAAGGGGCGAGAAAGTGACCCAGTCAAGAGAGCCGAGCATTGTCCCAAGTGACCTTCCAGTTCCTGACCAATGACCAGTCTCCACGGGGTACAGAGCCGCCAGTGTTCCTGTTCTAACCCTGAGGACTGATGGAAGGGCTTTCCAGAGTTCCCATGAAGATATTTGCTTTCCTCACTTCCATGAACACCCTTAAAATAAAACTTCTATTAAAATAACTGCACACACGGGACTTACCTGGTGGTCCAGTGGTTAAGAATCTGTCTTGCAATGCAGGAGATGCCAGTTCGATCTCTGGTCAGGAAACTAAGATCCCACATGCTGCGGGGCAAATAAGTCCACATGCCACAACTAGAAGCCTGAGTGCCACAACTACAGAGCCCACGAGCTCTGGAACCCGCACGCCACAACTAGAGAGAAGCCCATGCACCGCAACTAAGACAGGATGCAGCCAAAAAATAAATAAATATTAAAAAAAATAACTTCACACAACCCAGCCCAGGTGTATAAGAAATAAATCAACGTCTACAAAGTCTAGTATATAAGAAATATCACCTTCTACATGCCCTTTAAATCAATCTAAATCTGATTTCCAAACCCTGTCCCGCTGGGTTGAGAGGAAATCCCAACTCAAACTTTGCTTGTCATCGAGTTTTTTACTGTCTGTCCCGCCAGCGCACCCACCACGTAAGCTCCACAAAGCAGGATCTTTGGCTTTGTGCATCAGGCATCCTGGGAGTCGACATGAGCGCCTGGTACAGTGTTTCCTGACCTTCTCAGCACCCCTGGTGTTTCAGCAGATTTTTCATGGAGTTCCTAGGCCAAAAGAAATACCTAAAATTTCTGTTTTATTAAGTAGTTAGGTCCAAACTATAAGTATTACATTCTAAAAACTTAGCAGTTGTTTGAAAGAAACCATCACACAAACTAAAAGAAAAATATTTTTAATTCATTCTTTTTTAAATTTTTATTGGAAAATAGTTGACTTACAATGTTGTGTTATTTTCAGGTGTACAGCAAAGTGATTCAGTTATACATATACATGTATCTATTCTTTTTCAAGTTCTTTTCCCATTTAGGTTATTACAGAATACTGAGCAGAGTTCCCTGTGCTATACGGTAGGTCCCTGTTGGCTATCTATTTTAAATACTGCAAGGTATACATGTCAATCCCAAACTCCCAATCTATCCCTCCCGCCCACACTTCCCCCCTGGTAACCATAAATTCGTTCTCTAAGTCTGTGAGTCTGTTTCTGTTTTGTAAATAAGTTCATTTGTATCATTTTTTTTTAGATTCCACATATAAGTGATATCATACACTATTAATATTTCTCTGATTTAATTCACTAAGTATAGTATTCTCTAGGTCCATCCATGTTGCTGCAAATGGCATTATTTCATTCCTTTTTATAAGCACCATTACTTACCAATAGGACATGTGTACCAACCAGGCACTGCAAACTCCTGCCACGTTGGAATTAGATTGGACGTTGCCACCCTCATTTCCGTTCCACATTGATTTTCCTATAGTACTTGAGCTTTTATCACAGCAGCTGCTGGAAACCCAGCTTCGCAAAGATGAACAGCATCTAAAGAGGAATGTAGCTTGGCCTAATATTGAAATTGATCCTCCTTGAGTTAGCAGTGCCTGGTGTTCAACACACGCTTCCCTCAAAAATGTAGACACTCCTTGAAGCCTCTGTGAGTTCACTGCAGCTTGCTAGGATGCCTTGACACACATTTTGAGAATGACGGGCCTAGCACACGGTAGGCATTCCATAAATATTTGTTGGGTAAAAAATTCGGGGTCCCCTTTCCCAGTCAAAGTCACACTAGAATCCAGGAAGGCTATGTACAACCAGGAAAACAAGAGAAGAGCCTCTAGCCTGGCCTGTCCAATATGGTAGCGACCGGCCACATGTGGCTATTGAGCACTTGGAAATGGCGCCAGTCCGAATGGAGATACGCTGTAAGCGTGAACTACATACCAGCTTTCATAGACTTGATACAGAAAAAAAGTAAAATACCTCAGTAAGTTTTTATATTGATTACTTGTTGACAGGATAATATGTTAGACATAAAATATATTATTAAAATTAATTTCACCTGTGTCCTTTTATGGTTTTTTTATGTGGCTACTAGATTCTAGTAGCTAGGAATTTTGGAATTCCAAATGTGGCTCAAATTATACTTCTATCGGTCAGTGCTGCTCTATCCATTGCATTCTCATAGTCAAGGCTGACATCGTCTTAGTCCATCTGGAGCTCCTTGCTTCTGGGCCACAAGGCATGGGAAGATGGGTGCCACCTTCCTTAGCACACAGCACAGCCATCCCTCTGAGGGGCCGCCACCACTTGGGGCCCTGCACGGGCTCCCAGCCCCTAAGCCTTTCTCAGGAACACTCCCCGTCTCTCCTCTCTTCTTATACTCATAGGCCTCACCCATCTCCACCTCTCCTGGGACACTCAGCATCACCCATCACTTCAATGGGCTTAGGCTTTCCTTAAAGACTAGAAGAGCCCCTGGCTTCAGGCACCTGTTGCTCCCATGGGCTTCCTGCTCCAAAAGAATCCCTCAAGACACAGACACAAGAGAGCATGGCTACCTGCTTGAAAGGGGGAGAACAGGACAACTAGAGGAAGAAGAAACCTAGATGATTACTTCAATACATTGTCACTATCGAACTATTTCATGTGCTTATTTTTACTTGCGGTGACTGCTTTTTTTAACAAGTGATAGCAAGAAAAAATAGCATTTACTTTTAGTTTATTAATGGTTTTATTTAACAAGCACTTACACAGCGGGTGTCACATACCAGGTACTGCTGAGAGCTGTTTACAAAATACTAACTCATTTGATTCTCATTACAACCTTACGGGGTAAGTCCTATTATTGTCCCGATTTTACAGGAAAAAACTGAGACACAGAGAAATTAAGTAACTTGCTCAAGGTCACACAGCTAGTAAGTGGAAGAGCCAGGATTTGAACCCAGGCAGTTTGTCTTTAGACATTGCATTCCTAATTATATGGTAATTACTGAGAGTTCCTTTTGAGAATCGAATGTTTTAAATGTAACTTATTTTTATAATCAAAAACTCATTTTCCTTGAGGTTGACCTCTAGGATCTCTTTTAAAGATCATGCCTTTGCTCTCTAAATCAGTCTTGCTATGCCATTGACTAAAACACCTAACCATTTGAAAATAACCTCTTTCACCTTTTCAGAAAAGAGCTTTCCAGGAGAGTTTTCTCCCTGATGCTATCAGAGCCATTATTTTTCTTATTTAGCATTTGTCAAATAGTTGCAATTTGATAGGTGAAGGACTCAAGGTTGAGGTGGCCCTGCCAGAAAATAAATAACACGGTTGGTTTCACAGCCAATGACACCATTCTTCAATTTGCTGGTGAGTTAGAATTTCTTTGAGATATATGTAAAGGACTCTAGAAATAGAAGGTATGGTTCTCTGTCTTCTCCATCCATGAGAAACTTGAAAACAGAAGCATTCGCAGCAGGAATGACCCTGACAACACAGCAGGAACCTCCAAGCCAGTCTTCGCCAAATAGGTGGGATATGGAGAAGCAACCCCAGAGGGAAGAAGAATAATGACTCACCTTTGGTTTCAGGTGCTCCTGGGCACCAAACCTCTTATAGCAGGAACTTCGATCACAAGTCCTGTTAAGAAACACCAGCTTCATTTTCTGATTCCATTAGCTATTCCTTGACTTTCATTCCTTTGGGGTCAAGGCCACATCAACTCCAGCACTGGGGTCTCCATCAACTGACCACCCAATGCCCTGTCACCTTTGACCCTGGGACTGCAGGTCTGGACAGAGCCATCAAAGGGCTAGCTGTGTGGCTGAGGTTCAGTTTGTGGCCGGGCTCAGTTTTTTAGGGTTTTTTTTATAACTATATTTTTCTTCCCTCTCTTTGTTTGCCAAGTGCTATTTAAATTTATTTATTTAT
This sequence comes from Balaenoptera borealis, assembly GCF_965194805.1. Taxonomy (NCBI): domain Eukaryota; kingdom Metazoa; phylum Chordata; class Mammalia; order Artiodactyla; family Balaenopteridae; genus Balaenoptera; species Balaenoptera borealis. The sequence goes on from NC_138876.1 coordinate 41,039,325, forward strand.
TTTTATTTATGGCTGTGTTGGGTCTTCGTTTCTGTGTGAGGGCTCTCTCTAGTTGTAGCAAGCGGGGGCCACTCTTCATCGCGGTGCGCGGGCCTCTCACTATCGCGGCCTCTCTTGTTGCGGAGCACAGGCTCCAGACACGCAGGCTCGGTAACTGTGGCTCACGGGCCCAGCTGCTCCGCGGCATGTGGGATCTTCCCAGACCAGGGCTCAAACCCGTGTCCCCTGCATTGGCAGGCAGATTCTCAACCACTGCGCCACCAGGGAAGCCCTGGGTTCAGTTTTCCTGTGACTTTTTTTTTTTTTTTTGGCTAAGCCACGCATCTTGTGAGATCTTAGTTCCCTGACCAGGCCAGGGATCAAACCCAGGCCCTTGTCAGCAAAAGCACGGAGTCCTAACCACTGGACCGTCAGGGAATTCACTCAATTATTTTTATATCTTTTGAGACTTTTACAACAGTTTTTCAAATTTTAGTTAGATGCAAATTCTTCAAGGGCAGAATTTTGGGGATTATCTTTGTAATTCCAGGATTTGGCACAGAGAAATCAGCACGGAACTCAACAAAGGTGTGCTGCAGGAAAGAAGGTAGCCAGTCTTCCTCTGTGACCTGCAGGGAACATTGTGATGGGTTTCCTTTTGTCTATAAATATTTTTCCCTTAGGTGAGAATATAAGACACCATTTACAATCCTACTTTTTTTTCAATTAACATGATATAGGCATTTTCATGTGTGCTACAGTCTGAATGTTTGTGTCCCCTCTCCCCAAAATCCATATGTTGAAAACCTATGCCCAAAGTGATGGCGGGTCATCACTTTGGAGGTGGGTCCTTTGGGAGGTGATTAGGCCCTGAGGGTAAAGCCCTCATGAAAGGGCTTAGTGCTCTTATAAAAGAGGCCCTGAAGAGCTCTCTTGCCCCCTCCACCATGTGAGGATACTATGAGAAGTCTGCGACCATAGAGGGCCCTCACCCAACCATGCTGGCACCCTGATCTCAGGCTTCCAGCCTCCAGAAATGTAAGAATTAAATTTCCATTGTTCATAAACTACTTAGTCTCCAGTATTTTGTTATAACAGCCCAAATGGACTAAGACACTGTTACCGTAAATTCTTCTCAGTTTTGGTATGTATATGTGGTTGATTAATATTCCATTTATGAATGTACCAAAATTTTCTAAGCCATTCTTTTGGTGTTCAGCATTTGGATTATTTCCTCTTATTAACTATTATAAATAAATCTATGGCCAGCTCTTTCATCTGCATTTTGGCTTAGTTTCTTAAGATTCCCTGAACTGGAATTACTGGGTTAAAGGGTATGAACAGCTTTTTGCTAATTCGATAGTTTAAAACACGTCATCTTGCGGCTTTAATCTGTATTTCTTTCCTGGCTAATGGCACCAAACATTTTTCTTTATCTTTGTTTACTAGTTGTATTTCCTCCTTTGTGAATTGCCTGTTCATGCCCTTTGTCCATTTATCTATTCGGGTCTTCGTATTTTTCTTATCAATTTGCATGAGTTTTTTTCCATTATGAAGATTCTAACTCTTGCTATATTTACTAAGAACAGTTTCCCTCTTTCTGCAGTAAGGGTTTTAATGTTATAGTGTTTGTTTATTGATACAGACATTTACCAATTTTTTTATAACTTAATAAGTGTTTTCCCTCACACTTTTATTGTTTCTAACATTGAAATTCTTAAAAGAGAGGCCCATACCCACTAGGTCTCTTTCTAAACTTCATTCTCTCCAAAATTCACCATCATCCAGCTCTTGACTCCAGGACGCTTTGCAGACTACCCTTTCTAATGTCACCAATGACCTTCTACCACCTTTCAAGTCCCATAGCCCCACTGGACCCCCTGGAGGCATCTGGGAGGTGGAGAACACCTCTCCCCACGGCCTCAAAGGTAGAGCCCGTTGCCTGCCTCGCCGGCACCATCCACTGTTTCTTGTTGGCTTCTCCTTCTCAGTCCCCTTCACCAGATCTTCCTCATCCTCCCATTTCCAAAAGTTCTGAGAGATGTCTTCTCTTGTCCATTAAGACATATTCCCCAGGTGAGTAAGCTCATCTAGTCCTTTGGCTTTAAATGTCAACTTGATGCTGATGACTCCCAAATTTCTGTCGCCAGCCTGAACCTTGCCCCTGAACTCCAGACTCCAGCTTCCTCTGCAACATCTCCACTTGGATATCTAACAGGCATCTCAAACTTAATGTGGCTACAAGACCAGAGTCAAATCCTTGATTTACGCTCCCAGATTTGTCCTCCGCATCCCAACAAATGGCAACCTCAGCCTCTCAGGTGCACGCGCTAGAAGCCTGAATCGTCTTTGACTCTTCTCTGTCATACCCGAAATCCAGTCTATCAGCAAGTTTTATTAAATATGTCTGGAATCCAATCCCTTCACTTCCACCCAATCCAAGACTCCATCATCTCTCACCTGGGCTACTGCTGTAGAATCCCAACTGGTCTTCCTGCTTTCACTCTTGGCCCTTGTATCATCTGTTTCCCACACCACAGCCTTTTAAAAGTAAGGTGGGTCATGTCACACCATGGCTCAGAACCTTCCAATAGAGACTTTACTGTGTCCTATAAGTCTGCACATAATCTGATTCCCACCCCACCTCCCCATCTCCTCCCTTGCTTACTCTGTTCCAGCCATTTTGGTTGAGTGTCTCCTTAAAGACACCAAGCAAGCTCCTGCCTCAGGGAGTTTGCTCCTGCTCTTCGCGCCACCCAAAGTGCTCCTCCACACATACCCATGGCTTACTGCCTCATCTGCTTCAGATGCTACTAAGATGTCCTCTCATGAGAGACACCTTCCCTCACTCTGCTTTATTTTTCTTCATAGCACTTATTATCACTTACATATGATATGTCTGTTTTCTGTTTCCACTGACTAGAATATAGCTCTGGGGTAGAGCACCGCAAAGTGGTTCCCCATGACCCCCACCTCCTGGTATACATGCCCTTATGTAATGCCCTCCTCCCCTTGAGTGTGGGCTTGACCTGGCAGCTTACTTCAAAACAAATGCAACCTGGAAAAGGTGATCGAATGCCACTTCCAAGATTAGGTTACAGAAAGACTAATTTCTATCCTACCTCCCCGTAACCTCCAGCCAAACAGTAAGGCCCACATGGCCATGAATTGATGTCTCTGGCCAACAGCCAGTGAGGACCTGAGGCTAACAGCCACCTGAGTGAGCGGGACACAGGTCCTCCCCAAAAGGCCTTGGGATGATGGCAGCCCCCAGCTGATATCTTAATTACAGCCTCAGGAGAGTCTCCAAGTCAGGCCATGTCCAAATTCCTGACCCACAGAAACTGGGAAATAATAAATGTTAGTTGCCTTAAGCTGCTCAGTTTTGGAGTAATATGTTATGCAGCAATAGATGACTAAGACAAGGTCCAATGGGGGAAGAATCTCTGTTTGTCTTATTCACATTATCCCCAAAATCTAGAAAAGTGCACATAATATTACCCAGCAATGTTTCTGAGTGAGTGAATGAATGAATGAATTTCAGGACTTGTGCTAAGGAGATGGTCTGTCTTGCTCTGGACAATGTGGCTTGCATATTTGAGTCCCAGAACTACTTCAGCCATTTTACTACCATTTGTGAAGCCAACCTGAAGGCAAGGCCAACACAGAGGGGGCAGAGCCAGGAAAATAGCAAAGTTGCAAAACCAGAGCCCCAACTAACACACCTGCCCTACCTGCAAATTTTTTTGGTTATCTGAGCAAAGTTTAAGTTAGCCTGGGCTGAGTTTTCAATAACTTGAAACTAAAAGCATACTATTACATTTTTTTTATGGCATCATTTTCTCCCCTGCCTCCATATGTTCTTCTTTACCTTTTTCTTTCCTCTGCCTACCCCGTTATGGCAGAGATTACTGTTGTCAACCCAGTTTCCATTCTCCCTTCTTCTCTACCAAAAGAACCACGATTTAGTTGGAGCAGTAAGGGGCCTAGCTAAAGAACTACATCTCCCAGCTGCCCTTGAAGATCGGTCATGTGACTAAATTCTGGCCAATGTAAGCTATGGGGTGGGTCTTCTAGAAAGACTTCCTTCAAAGCAGGTTCACTTGGCAGGCAGATACACTTTTCTCTTGGCCTCTTCTGTTTTCCCTCTGCCTGCAATGGGATGGTGGGACCTAAAGTGACCATTTTGTGATTGAAGTAAATTTGAGGAGGCAATACATACTCTAAATATGGTGAGGAAAAGAGCCTGGCTCTCTAATGAAGCCAACATACTAACCCTGAGAACCTCACCTCAGAACTTCTGTGATGAGAGAATTACAAGTCCTAAGCTTATTCCTTGTTTTTTCTGTTACCTGTAGTGTAACTGATGTAACCCTTAAACCCAGAGTCTGTCCTTGTCTTCTCTTTTCATACCACACACTTCTCCTGGCTGCTCTCGCAACTTCAGGAACCATCTACATAATAAAGACTCCCAGACTGATGCCTGCACCTCCTGCCTGTCTCCCAAGCGCCCAAAGTGACTCCTAGATATCCCCACTGGGTGGCACTTAAAAACACGTTAGGGGACAGCATGGACTGTGGAGTCAGGTAGATATCATTTCCAACCCTGACTCTGTTACCCTCCGAGAAACCTGGGGTGAGCAACAGCCTTTCTGAGCCTTATCTGTGAAATGAACATAATAATACTACTTCATAGGGTATTTTTTTTTTTTAGAGATTTATTTTTATTTTCTCTTTTTTGTAATTTATCTTTTTTTTTATCACCTTTATTGGAGTATAATTGCTTTACAATGTTGTGTTAGTTTCTACTGTATAACAAAGTGATATATGTATACATATATCCCCATATCCCTTCCCTCTTGCGCTTCATAGGGTTTTTATGAGAAAAATATATGTGAAACAGTGCCTGGCATATAACCAGTGCTAAATACGTTTAGTTCTCTCCTCCCCATCACCCCCTCCACCCTCTCCTCTGCCTTCTGTTCTCTCACCTTCAGGTAAATGGCTTTACCAACTACCCCATCTCTCAAGCTAGCAATCTTGGACTCTCCTTCAGCTTCTCTCTCTGTCATTCCCCATTATTCCCTCACAGTCAATCAATGACTAAATTCTGTTGCTTTTATCCCAGAACTGTGACTGTGCTTTTCTATCTATCTCCATTATTACTCCCTGCTTTAAACTCTTACTAGCCCTTGTCCGGCTTATTCCTATGGTCAACCACAGGCTCTTCACAACTTACCTTCTATCAGAGTTGCCCCTTTAAAAAAAAAAAAACAGGGTCTTGTCTAAACATATCATATCAACCTTTCCTGAATTCTGTTGCCTACAGAATAAAATCCAAATTCTACAAATGATCATCCAAGGTGTCCCCTTCAACCACTTCCTCCTCCCTCCCCAGGTACTCACCATTCTCCAAACATATCAGGCCTTCCCTGACTCTGTCTTCACACCTCTTGGGATGTGTGTGTGCTGCCCCCGTCCCTTAGACCATACCATCATCATCAATATGTGGCCCAGTAGTTTAAACTTTTCTCCCTGCATTTCCCCTTTTGCCTTCACCCATTCTAAAAGGATCTGTTCCTAGTCTCAGGGGAGGTGGACAGTAGAGTTGGATTGGAGACACTTCCCTTCCTGGCTTGTATTTCCCCAGCCCTAAGCTCGTTGAGCTGACTAGGGCTTGAGGTGAGGGAGTGTATCTCTGGTGGAAACAGGACCAGAGAGAGATATTTCCCCCAAACCAAGAAGAGATGCCTGGGTCTGGGGAGAGGAAAGAGAGGCCTCTGGGGCCCACCAGCAGCAGGGACTTGAGCCCTGCTATCTAGAAGCACCAGAAGATATATCAGGCAGTTGGTGGAAATAGCCATGATACATCAGGGTGATGGGATCCTCCAGCCAGGGTTCCTGTGTCAGAGAAAGCAGCACAGGGGACTGCAGGGCCCTGCAGGCTAACACACCAGGATATTAGCATGGCCTTGGGTGCAGCCGGAAGCCCCGGGAAGGACTAAGACTGAATTTCCTGCAAGCCTAACAGAATGGGGGCTGAGAGTGAAAATGAAGTTGAATGACAAGAAATCATGAAATGGGGTATATAGTGCCCTGAGTTCCTTACCTGCTTGAGAAGCAAGTCTCCACCCATCTTCTTGGGCTCCTGCCCTGTCCCTTCCCATGTGCCCTCTGATCTCTTGCTCTTGTCTTTCAGCCCCAGATTTCTGGCTCCCTGGACCGCTACAAGGAGTTCTTGCCAATCCTCACAACTTCCCTCCTGGTTCTTTGGACTTAGAGTTTCCTGCATAGCTGTTGACTCTGCTGGCTGCTTGTCCCAACATGCCCCCAGCCAGGCCAGCCTCTGGCCCCACGAGGGTAGGAGTGAGAAGGGACACAGTGAAGAAAGCTTCTTTTTTCCTCTTCTCTATCTGGCAACTTTATTCATCCTTCAGGACTTTGCTAAAATGTCACATCCTGGGAAACTTCCCTGACCTCCCTAGGTAGCGTTTCCTTCTCTGGGTTTCCACAACATTTTGCTTCTACCTTTGTCCTTGTCACATGTATTATTATTTGTGTAGCTACATGGTGGCCTTTTCACCTTGACTATGAACACCCTAGGGGCGGGAACCATGTCTCATTCACCTGGCACAATGTCAGCTACAGAATAGGGTCTCCCAAATTCTTGTTAAGTGCCACTTCTCATGCACCTTTCTATCCTTCTTTTTTCTCTGTATCAGGTAGGCATGTATTTGGCTGCAAGTAACAGAGAACCCAACTACACTGGTTTAAATAGAGATTTACTTTTCTCACTCGAAAAGAAGTCTGGAGGTAAGCAACCTAGGGCTGTCAGAGACCCAGCCTCTTCCTATCTTCCTATCCCGCTAGTTTCAATGTGTTGGTCATAGATGCTCTTGTACCTCCAAGCATTACATATAAGTTCTAAGCAAGAAGAAGTGGGAAGGGTGAAGAGCCAACTATGTCCCTTTTCATCAGGAAAGCACAGGTTTTCCCAGACTTCTGCTCACATCTCACCGGCCGTAATATGTCACATGACCACCCGTAGCTGCAAGGGAAGCTGAGAAGAGGAAGGCGAGGGAGAAAGTGGAGGAACCTGGGTGTGAATGAGAACATTCTTGGGCCTCAGCCCAGACCTACTGAAGCAGAAATGTTGTGGGTGGAGCTCACAGTCTGTGTTGTATCGAGCCCCCTAAACAATTCTGATTCAGCTGAAGTTGGAGAACCATAGCCATATGTGATGGCCAGTGTTCTCGTAGGGAAAAATCCTAGACAAGAATTCAAATCACCCATTTTTTATTATAAATTTTGTTACTGGCCATCCAGGAAATGTTGGTTTTCTGATCACTGAGTTGTTGTAAGGACCAGTTTAAATATTGTAGATGAAAACGTCTTGAGAGCTGTAAGTCATTGGACAATTATACTAATTTTGAAATTATAAATTTCTTAGTTCACAGTTTATGTAGCTGACACATTCAGCAGACTGCAAATGCCTGGGAAAAGCAAAACTACCCATAAAAGGTATGAAGAGATTGAAAAGTTACGACAGTAAGGGACAAAAATAGAAATTGAAACCACAGACGTTCAAAATACACTGTTATCAAAAACAAATGTTTGCAGCCGCCCCAGTGGTTGCTGCTACAGGTGGTTTCCATGAGAGGAAGGAGGACATACGTGGTTTCAAAACAAATACTTTGGAGGATAATGAAATGGAGCATTTAGGGGAAAGGGTTGGTAAGAAGATGTGGAACAAATACAAGGGATTTGGTGTTCTGCCATTTGGATTAAGCATACTAAGACCCCATTGTCTGAGTTCCAAGTAGAGTGTCCGTCCCTCACTGTAGTAAAACCTGCTCACTCAGTCTATTTATTCCACAGCAGTCGCCCATGTAACAGACACTGAGTGGTTTTCACTGGTGAACTTGGCCACTTCATCAGCTACTCACTAGGCCCCAGGGACGTCATAGTCAGATCTACATTTGCCTTCAGATAACATTCTCCGGTCAGGAACTGGCCATGACTAAAATAGCGGAGCTGTACCAACACTGGGAGCGTGACCTGTCTGCTCAGGTGAAAACCACAGTGTCAAGAAGGAAGTTCTGACGACTCTGTGAATACACTAAAAATCAGTGTATGTACAATTTAAATGAGGGGATTTTATGACAGCTGAGTTATATCTCAATAAAGCGGTTTAAAAAAAAATGAAATGTTTGCAGTCAGAGACCCTGTGACACAGAGGCAGTGAGCAACTCAGAGACTGTGTGTCCGTGTGTCAGTTAACTTTGTACAAAATGTGAAGCCAAGGTTTATTTACTGATTGATTTAACATCTGGGCTCCAACACACACGTGCTGTGATAAGAGAGCTTATAGAAGCAAAATCACAAAGCCACGTGCTCCTTGGCCTGGTGAAAGGGGGTAGCAATCTGCATGGGAAAAGCTGATGATGTAACCAGCTGAAACTGGTGGTGACCTGAAGCCCAGCTCAGTTCAAATAAATAGGCCAACGCTGGGTCACAGATTCCAAATATTCAACCACTTTTGGAACTGGACTTCCTGGGGGTGTTTCAGTTCATCAGTCAGTCAGATAGAGCCTCACCTATTGCTCCTCCTTCCCCTTCCGTGGACCCAAGTCTTCCCTCACCCCAGCAGAGCCCTGAGTGCAGTGCTAGTAGGTACCCAGGACAGCTGTAATTCCATATGTGATCGTGTTTCCTCTGCTTCTTTCCTGGGGAATTATTACAGTTATTGCTGGTATTGAAACGGAGTTGGTGAGACAGTGAGTCTCAGGGTCAAGTTAGTGACCTCGTTACGTTAGTGACCTGACACTTTAACACCTCTTGATCCCATCCCCTCTCAAAGCGTTGGAGGACCCTGATCTGTAATGACCTCCTTCCTCTCTCCCACACCGTGGTCTCCGCTTCTCTGCTGTGCCTTTCTCACTAGCAGTACCAGCGGCTGGAACTTCTCCCAGAGTAAAAATCCAAAATAAAGACAAAATCTCCCTATCTCTCCTGTCGCTTCTAGTGCAGTCCTTCGCTCTCCTTCACAGCAAAATCCCTGAGAAAGAATTGCTTAGTGTTGTGTCCCCCTGCTCTGAAATTCATGTATCGAAGCTATAACCCCCAGCGCTTCAGAATGTGATTACATTTGGAAAAGGGCCTTTCAAGAGGTGATTAGGTTTAACTGAGGCAGTCTGAGTGGGCCCCAATCCAATATGACTGGTGTCCTCACCAGAAGAGAATATTAGGACACAGACAACACGGAGAGACACCATGTGAGGACACAGAGGGAAGGCAGCCATCTGCAAGTCAGGGAGAGGGGCCTCCGGAGAAACCAGTTCTGCTGTCGACATCTCGATCTTGGACCTCCAGCCTCAAGAACTGTGAGGAAATAAACGACTGGTGTTTAAGCCACCCAGTCTGTGGCACTTCGTTATGAGCCCTAGCAAACTAACACACTTAGACTTTCTGCCTCTGCTTCCTCCTCTCCTAGCTCTCTCTCGTGATTTTCCTCTCTCTTGTTAACTTTCTCTTCCAATCAGGGTTCCGTAGCCACCGATCCACCAGCCTGCTCACCCAAGGTTACCGCTGGCCACCAACTTGCTGGCTCCAGAGGCCACTTCACCGTCCTCATCAGACTCAGCTTCTCTGCAGTCGGTCGCACTTTCCTTCCGATACCATTTTCAGCACTTGGATTCCAGGATACTTCACTCTAAGTTTTCACTCACCTCATTGGCTGCTCCTTCTCAGTCTTCTTGGCTGAATATTCCTTATCCTTCTATCTTCTAAATGTCAGAGGCCCAGGCCGGCCTCAGCCCTCTTCTCTGTCCATAGTCTTTCCCTAGGTCATTCCATCCAGCTCTATGGCTTTAAATATCAGTAAAAAGCTGACATGTCACACATTTGCACCAGCAGCCCCCAGCTGTCCCTCGAGCTCCAGGCTCAAATATTCAATTGCCTGGAACATTTCTCCTGAATATCACAAGAGCATTTCAGACTCAACATGTCTGAAACTCCAGGCTCTAATTTCCCATCACATTTAGAATGAACTCCAAATTTCTCATCCCTGCTTGCACGTTCCCTCATTACTCTTCAGACCCCATCTCCTTCCACTGCTCCCTCCCTCACCACCCTCCAGCCACACTGCCGGTCCTCTACGTACAGCTGGGGTGGCCTTTACACTTACTGTTCCTTCTGCCTCTCCTACGAGTCACTGGTTTGAGCTTCACAGAGCCTATTTTGTCCTTTACATCACTCAGGGCTTGACTCAAAATTCACCTTCTGGAGAGGATTTTCTTGAACCACTGTCTCAATATCACTCTCCTGAAGGCTGTAGAACTCAATGTTACACTAATGACATTTAATAACATGTTATTAGGTTACACTAATAACATTTTAATAAGCTCATACTATAGTACCCAGCATTATATTAAATGCTTTACATGCATGATCTTATTTAATCTTCAGAACCACCTAATGAGACATTCTTATCATCCCCATTTTATAGGAGAGGAAACTGAGGCTAAGAGAGGTCAAACCCAACATCATATAGTTTGCACTAAGGGCTGATTCCGGAACTGTGCTCTTAACCATTAAATTCAGTTGCTTCTCTCTTTAAATGCTGTTCTTTATTATGGACAATATGGTTTCTAGGAGTTTACTTTCCAGGATTAATTAGTTTCAATTGCACTTGTGTCTGAGGAGGTAAAGTAACTCTGGTGTATCAGTGTGTACTAGGGAAGGGTTTATTTTCCAAACTCTGGTTTTAAACACTCAGATAATACAAAATGCAGGCTTCATAGGGACAAATTCAAACATGGGTTCAGACCACCTCTGTGGTTCTTGCTTATAGACTTATTAAAGAAGATGAGGGTATTTGGCTCTTAACTTTGTTGTTTGGGGGCACTCAAGTTCTCCAAAGCTATTAATGCTTTTAAGCTTAGGTTTTTTCTTTTTAAAAAATCTTATTTCTACAAGGTGATTAGAAATAAAATCCTTAAAGTAAAATCCTTAGAAAAAGGTCAATGTGCTGATGAGAACAAACATTATCAAAAACTTTTACATGTCCCAGGCACTTTCCTGCTTTCACTGTCTCTTAAGTAGGTATTATTTCCCCTCTTTTACCATGGAGGAAACTGAGGCACTCAGAAGATAAATAACTATCCCCACTACAGCACAGGAAATCTGCAACTTCCTGTTCCTTCCTTCTTTACCAGACAGCACATGCCCCGAAGTGGTTTTGCCTTCCCAAGATGCCACACAATTGACTACCTGAGAGCCATTCTGTGACACTTGTTCTTAGGGCTCTGAAATTTAGTTCCATGATATAATGATAAACACGAAAAGTTACTTCTCAGGGACCTATACGCCTTTGTGGAAGTGTGGCCAAAACCCAAAAGGCTACAAAGGAATTTAAAGTTCTGGGCCAGTCCTCTTCAACTCAGGTAACCGTCAGATACCAGATTGTGCTAAATTCTCAGTGACACTGTCTAGTACGAGAACAACGCTATTCCTTGAGCACAGGGACTCTCTACTTGCAACCTTTGCACTGGCTCTTCTGGCTGCCTGGGCTGCCTCTTCCCTCATGTCCTTCTGTCCTCAGAGAAGCCCGTATGACCATCCTACCTCCCCACCAGCTTCTCTCTAACCCTGTATCCAGCTTTGTTTTTCTTCACAGCACTCATTACATACCATACTTATCAGCTGATTGTATCTCCTCCATTAGAGGGAAGCTTCCTGAGGGCTGAGACTTTGTTTTGTTCACTGCAGTATCTCCAGTGCTTGGCATAGAGTAGGTGCTCATTAAATAATTACTGAATGAATGAATGGATGTTGTAAACACAGCAGGCCTGAATGAATGGGTGGGTGATGTTCAGTCTTTTTGGGGCTATACTATTCACATCCCCCTTCTGTCTGAGCTACAAAGGGAGAGATACGACTACTCCTGCCAGAGAAGTAAACAGGAAAAGAGACCCCAAAAGAATAGAAATCGAAAACCCTCCTGCCTCTGATGAGCAAGGTTTTCATGGACAAAACCATGAAAAACGTGGACATTTAAGAACACGAATTAATCTTGCAAAATGTAATGGATCTTTAAGGTAGTTAATTCCAGCAAAAAGAATAAGCCAATAAACAAGTTTTCCTTAAATAGGCAGACTATGCAGGCAGTATGCAACTTACATAAGTAGCAATCACATTGTCTGCGTCACCTTTTTGAGAAAGGCAGCAAGACACGTTCTGCTCAAGCTGTCCCCATAACAGAGTGATTCATGCTTACAGACCCCACCTGGGGCTACCTCTGGCACATGCAGGCTGTTGGGCAATGACCCAGAAGTAGCCGTGTGAGTGAAGAGGTAGCTTTAGCAGCAGAAGCTACAAAAGACCTCTGCTCACACACTTCAGATAACGGCTGCCACTGCCCTGGGACTGGTCATGACTGCCCCACGCAGCGGGTCTCTTCAGCTTCATGGCTCCCTGGGGTGTGTGCTGGCATATGGAGGGCCATTCTAGATCATAGATCTAGGCCACATCCATGAAGGGATGACTCACTTTCTGCTCTGCTGTAAGGATGAGTTTTAATATAATTTTAAATAACTGGACACTTTTCTGTGCATTCACCTAGAAAATAAAAAGCCTTTAAAGTCAGGACTTTACAGAAACTGGAGAAAGCACACTAGGTCTGGGGAACTGTCATCAATCACTCACAATCCAGCACATGCCACCACAGCTCTTGGGGGCTCTTCTCCCCAAACACTGGCTGCTGAGTGAGGTGGTCCGGCCTCCCTTCTCCTTTCTGGAGGCTCAGCCAGAACACAGACCCTTTTCATTTTAAGGATTTTATTTCTAATCAATCATCATGTGGATACAGGGTTTAAAAAAACGAATCTGCCAGAGTTACAAAGGTTCCAGAGTCTTGAAAAGCTAGCACACAATGGCCCTAGTATCATTCCTGACTTCTTCCTGAGATGGTAACTGGCAGCCCAGTTGGATTTCTGTTGCCTGTTTTTATTTCAGACAGTGGAGTTCACCAAACCTCTCGCTTCCTTCTGTTCCAGGCTTTCTGGAGACCAAGACAGACCCTTTCTTTCTTTCTCTTATGACAATAGATTTCACTGGAATTCCAAATGATTGTTTTCTCAAAATTCACCAAAAAAACCCCCAAAAAACCAAAGTCTTTCCCAGATACTTGACAACATGCTGGTCGGATGGTAGAAGCCCATTAGACCATATGTGTTGATGGACAGACTGAAAATTACCTGGGAATACTTCATGTTTGGAATCTTCTCAGTACAGACTGAACGGCTTGTTGCTTTGTTGTTCCAAGGTTGCCCTGAGCAGCCAGCCTATGGGGTTCTCCATCTGCAGCTTGGTAGGAAACAACATTCTTCAGCAGCCTTGATGCAACTGGCAGGGTAATGGCCATAGACTCCTTTTGTTAACAGGAGGCAGAGGTATTAGCTGTACTGTTTCTGGATGTTGGCAGAAATGTGGTCCTGCCCTGTGGTCCTTCAGAGCAAAACTTGAGGTTGAATCTCTTTTGTTGGGGTAGATAAGGCAGTGTATTGAGCTCCATGGAAAACAGACAGGAGGACGCTGACAGATGGGGAAAGGGTCACGCCCACAGCAGGGGCTCAGCCTAGAAGTGGGTACTATAGCAACCCACTGAGAATTACCCTGTGAATTAAAGGATGGTTGGATTCACTGGGTCTGCCCTGGTTGAGTCTTTGTCAGCCAACAGACAAGAGGCTGGTTTGCAGCTGTGTGATTTGACAGTTTGGTTGGGTTCAGACAGCTCTGTGCTGTGGAGATGACATTACTCCTGAGTCTCACTGCATGTATGTATGTAAACCAGTGGCACACCACGGAGGAAGGCAATGGGAGCCACCCACTCTACATGCAGGCAACAAGTAGTGAATTTCTGTGTGTGTGTGTGTGTGTGTGTGTGTGTGTGTGTGTGTATAGAATTTAAAAACAATTAAAAAACTGACTAAAATTCAGTTTGCTTTTTATTATTTTCATGCTCCAACAGTTCCAAACAATGTACAGTGATAAAATACTCCTCCCTCATAGAAGCAGACTTCTCCCACGCCCCCTCCTCCCACCCTTGGTGTAACACTGGGATAAACAAGCACCAGGTGGGACGATTATAAATCAGCAAGAGAGTAAACAGAAAGCAAATGACTCCTGAGATAAGATAAAAAAAATTATCCCCAAAACTCTGCTTTGTGAAGTTTACAGAAGGTTGATCTATATGCTATGGGCCTTTCTCTTGTTTAGCTTTGTGTTTTGGTGTCCTATTGCTGCTTTTAAACCCCCCCCCCAACATTTAGTGCCTTAAAACAACAATCATTTATCTGCTCACAATTCTGCAATTTTGGCAGGGCTCAGTGAGGATGGCTCATCTCTGTTCCATGTGGTGTCTGCTGGGCTTGGACCTTCTTGGAGGGCTTTTTCACTCACAAGTCTGGTACCTCAGCTGAGACAGACTGAACATCTAGGGGCTAGTCAGGCATCTCTCTCTTTCCATGTGGTCCCTCCACATAGCTTGGACTTCCTCACAACATGATGGGCTCTTCTTATGTGGTGGCTGGCTTTCCCCAGACTGCAAAGCAGAAGCTGTTAGGCTTGCTTAATGTCTGGTCTTGGGAGACCTCAAACATTATTTCTGCCACATTCTATAGGTCAAAGCAGTTACAGGGTCGGCCCAGATTCAACGGGAAGAAAAAATAGACTTCACTTCATGATGGTGATATTGTTGTGACCATCTTTGGAATCATCTACCTCACATTGTTTTTCTATCATAACAAGGCATTGTATGCTTTCACATTGTCTGTAATGGTGATAAATCTTATCAAGTTGGAAAAAGGTAGGTCTCCATGTGACCTTTTAAAAATTAGACCCTTAAAATTATCATCTTGCCTGGGTTCTGAATGGGAAGATGGTCTCTTCACGAATTGCTAAGAAGAAACAAGAGATTATGGGGCTCCTAATGTAGCAGTGACATTTGAGAGAAAATATTAGGATTAGCCAAAACCTAAAATCCAAGTTAAAGGTTTGGTCTACTTTCTGAGAAAAAGTCAAATGGCTCCCAAATTTTGGTTATTACTTCTGGGCGTCAGACAATCCCCCGCACTTTGATTTACACCCTTTAAAACCAGTATTGTTGGAAGCAGACTGACCACAGGATACTTGTGAGGGCCAGAATGCGAGAGTCAGATACTTTCAGATACTTAATGTATGATACACCTGTTGAGGGTCGCTATAAATTTCACCCTAGGTTAGAGAACCGCATCTCAGTCCAAACAAGATCCATCTAAGAGTGGAGACACATCAAAATGACTCCCTTGCCTTTGCCAGACAGTGAATCCATCGATACGTGTACAGAGCTTTGGTTTGGAAAGTATTTTCAAGCCCACTGTCTTACTTTCCTCTCACTATAAATAACGCGGTGAGCAGGTAGGCGTCGTGTGAATGCCCACAGTCTGTACTGCGTAAACAGCAGAATAGAGGTCATGGGCTCCCTAGGTCACAGGAGAGCCTGGATGCAGCCGCTCTCCTAACTCTTCTTCCTCCAGGATGCTCCTCGTCTTCCGGAGCAAAGGGCCTCCAGGCTCCTGACGTCTCTGCCTTCAGGTCTGGTCTGATGGCCTCTTCTGCCTCGCCGGCCTGTGGGCTGAATCCTGAGCTTGTAGGCGCGTTCAGTCAGCTCCCACTGTCAGTTACCACAGCGAGGTGGGGCCTGACTCCTGGTCTTAAAAAGGAGGCTGGGTGGGCGGCATCCCTGTATCTGGAGGCCAGACTTTCTCTCCTAAGAAGACCAAGAGGTTAAGTGGGGCTGCGTCACAGTCTTTGGCCTCCATCACCCTCCTCAATGCCCTTAATTTTCCTCTCAGAGCAGAAAACACTTTGTGTCCCTTTACGCCCCAAACGCTCGGCCCCTCACTTGGCCAAAGGGATAGCTGGGGCCGGGGCTCTTCCTCTCCCCTTCCAGTTCCAGTTCGTCCTCACACTCCAGCGGGTTCCCATTTTTGTTCGTCCCCAGCCCCTCCTCTCCTCTCTCCCATGCGCCCCGTGTACCAGCCCCCCACCACCACCCCCTTCCGCTCGCCCCTCTTCTATCCCCTCGGCGCCCGGGCTTTGTTGCCCGGGCTTGTTTCTAACTTGAGAGCGTCGCCCGGCTCGGCTCCAGGTCACGTGCGTTAGTGACAACCTCTCGCAGGGCGGCCCCGGTGCCCCCGCGCCGCCGATTGGTGGGCCGGGCCTGGCGCGGCCCCGGGGCGGGGCGGGGCGGGGCGGGGCGGGGCTGCCCGGCGGGCGGGCCCGACGGGCGGGCGCAGCGGCCGATCAGCTGTTCCGAAGCTGCACAACAACAAAAGGAACGAGACGGGCCGGCGGCGGCGGCCAGTGGCGCGGCCACAGGAGGGCTGGACCGGCTCCGCGCCCCGAGCCCCGCGCCCGCCGTCCGGGAGCCGCAGCTACCTCAGCCGCCCCGCGCCGCCAGCGCACCGGTTCCCGCCGGTCCCCGCCGAGCCGGGCGCCCGCTGCCTTCGCCGCCCGTCCGGCTGCCGGTCGGGCCCACGTAAGTGCGGGCGGGGCCGGCGTCCAGGGCCGCTCGCGCCCGGCCGCCCCGCAGCGTTGCCCGACCCGCGCGCCCTGCCCTCGGGCCGGCCCGCGAGCCGCGGTCAGTGCGCTCCCGGCCTCCGCTGCCTCCGCTCGCCGCCGCGGGCCGGCCGCCCACCCCCTCGGCGGACCCTCGTTGGTCCCGGGGTGCGGGCGGAGGCGGCGCCCGGACACGGGCCGGCCAAGCCCCGGCGAGGGGCGGCGGTTGGGTGTTCGGTTTCTGCCTCCTCCCCCGAGCGTGGCCTGTTTTCTTGGCCGCGGCGGGACCTCCTCCTCTCTCTCCTCCTCCTCCTCACTCCCCTCCACTCCTCCTCCTGCCCTCCGCCGTTGGACTGGAGCTGCCCGCTCGGGACTCGGCGTCGGAGCCCCCGGCTCCGGAGGAGCGAGCGCGGCCGCCGCCCCGGGACACATCCCCCCCAGGCCGGCGGCGCCGCCGCTGCTCCTCCAGCAGCCCTCCCAGCGCAGGGTCGCCCTCGGCAGCGCAGCGGCTCAGTTACCCGGCGACCGGCGCCCGCCGAGTGTCCGCCTGTTCGTTGCATGTTCCTTGACCCTGCTTGATCTTCCGCATCACTATTTGAGGTTGCACGTGTGGAAAGAGCAGTTTCCCTGCCCATCACAATTAAAACCCTCATCGTTTTGATCAGTCGCGCTGATTGGGTGCTTCTCATGTGCCATATACTATGTGAGGACTTTACGTGCGTTATCTCAATTGATTCCCGTAATAACCTTATGAAGTAGGCTGTATTACGCATAGGTAAACCTGAGGGCCCAGAGAGATTGAGTAACTTACTCAAGACCACACAGACAGTTAAAAGGAATTGGTTTTTCTCTTTAAAAAGTTGCAGATGAATTTTACTTAGGGATTCCTTGTTTTTATTGTATTTCCTAATTACACCTGCTCATTATCTTCTATGTTAATTCCAATTTAGAGTAGATTTAGGAAGAGCTCCCCTTCCCCCTTCCATCATTCGGAAAAGAACCTTTTCTGAATACAAAGTAGTTTTGGGAAAGGGGAGTGGAAAGTGACCCATGGGATCATTGAACAGAGTTAATAATGAGGTGCCCCAAGATCTTGCAATCACTTGCTTGGTAATTGAAATATATATTTCATTGCAGATGTGAAAAGCGTTAGGAAGCTTTTGCTTTTAAGTCACAGCCACTGTAATCCTGAATTGGCAGCGTAATTTTCAAAGGCTCCTGCCTGGAACCAGGACCTTACGAATTTCTATGACTAAGGTCTCGTTTGTTTTTCCATCCTGTCTTTTGTTCTTTTTTGTGACTGCTCCATCGATGGCTCATAGTTCTCTTGGGAATGCTCCCACTTTCAAAATTTAAGGTGAACAGGCTATGAATTACCACTTACTGCTGTCTTTGTCTGCTGTCATTCAGCCTTCAGAGCCAACCTGGTGGATCCCGGGGAGAATAACCCCCTTGTAGCCAGTTGAATAGGCTGGGTAGAGTGGAACAAGCAAAGACAACTTTCTTGGCTTGGTTTTAATGCAGTTTAAAATTTATTTAAAATCACTCGAATCAGCATGTTTATTTTTCTAAACTAGTGAGATAACGATCATTTTGAGGCTGCTTTTTGATGATGATGTGTAAATTTAGCCACTTGATATTTCAAAACTGTCAAGAAGCCACAACTGTACACATAGAAGTTAAATCTTTTTTTTTTTTTTTTTTAATTTAAAATGTTGTTTTGGAGCCGCCTACTGGCAGCCAAAACCAACAGAAAAGTGCTGTTCTCTGAAGTTCTTAGAGCCAGAGTTGAGGCTGGAAGGAGCCCGAGAGATCCTGTGCTGGGGTGGGGGATGGAGGGCAGGGGGGAGCAAGGCCCTTGGGACCAGACACACTTACACTCTAACGCTGGCCCCAGCCCTGACCAGCTCTGTCGCTTTTGAGCAAGTTACTTAATTTCTGAGCCTCAGTTTCCTTATTAGTCAAGTGGGACAAATAAGTACCTCAAGTCTGTCACATATAATAAGCATTCAGTAAATTGTAGCTCTAATTATTATATAAACATTTTGTCGATAAAGACACTCAGACCCAAAGATGCTAAGTGACTTGCTCACAGTCATACAACTGGTTTGAAGTGAACTTGTGGTTAATATTTACTGGGTGCCTGCTGTGTGCCTGCTTTTAAGTGATACATACTCAATCCTCACATTGGCACTACCCTGAGAAAACTGAGGCACCGAGAAGTTACTATATATCCTAAGTACACACAAGTTCCAGGGAGCAGAGTCAAGATTTCAAACAAAGCAGGCCAACTCCAGAGCCATGTGGCCTCTAGGTTGGTTGCCTGTCTCAAAAATGAGAAAATAAATCACACGAACAAGCTCTTCCAGACTAGTAACTCCTTTTCTGAGTTCTCAAACTAGAATGCTGTACCCCATAAGTATTAAACTCAGCCATCTTTCTCTGCCCACAGAGCATTTCTATTCATGAAATATGAAAACATTGATGATTAAAAAAAAAAAGAAAACATTGATGATAAAATGTTAGGTAATAAAGCGGGATACAAAATTGCGCATGCATCAGCCTACAATTGTGACAAAAAGAAACTGTTGAAGAAAATGCACAATATATTAACAATGATTGCAACAAAGCATGGAATAGAATAATAACTAGTTTCCTTATTTATTTTCAAACTTTCTATAATGTGGTTTGGTTCATTTTATAATGAAAAAGACATTTTTTAAAAGGGAGGGAATGGAGGTATTTTGAGCCAAGCAGAAGAGGGACAAAGCTGCCTTCTCGAAATGCTGGGGACCAGACACTTTGTCTCTTTTCTCCACTGGGGTGAGACTGCCAGGCTTGCAGGTGCCCCAGAGAACAGCAGCGCCACCTAACCTAGCCTTCATTCCTCTACCTCTTTCCTAAATTGCAGAGCTGTATTTGTAAATTTGTCCTCTTAGGACACTTGCTTTCTCTGGAATTTTTCACTTTAGTTTTATCATTGTCCTAGAGTTGTGAATATGAAAAAGTCAGTGATATGTGGTGAGGAGTGAAGTCAGAAGTTCTGCTTTGCCTTTTAGCTCCACATAGAACCAGCCCCATGGAGAGCCTCCATTCCTGGGTGGGAGCCAAGGTCAAGAGTAGCAGTGCCTTGGTAGGGACAGTCTCTGGGTCATTGAGAGGATAGGCCATCAAGACACTGGAAAGACTTTTCTAAAACAGTATTGTCCAATAAAAATATATATGCATGTTTAAATTTTTAAGTAGCCACATTAAAAAGGGGCAAAGAAATAGGTGAAATTAATTTTATTTATATATTTTATTTAACCTAATATATCCCAAGTTAAATAAGATTAAAAATTTAGTTTCTCAGTCACACTAGTCACATTTCAAATGTTCATTCACCTCATGTTCCTGGCAGCCACCTCCCTGAACAATTTTAGTGTATTGGGGTCTCTCCAGCAGCTCCTCGTCCTTTGTGACAGCTATAGAAAGCAGGGCCAAAGGAGCTTTGCAAAGTTAGACCAACCTCACTCCAGGAAACCAAAAGAAGATTGACTTGTGCCGGCCCATGGAAAGCTCCTCCGGGGACACCTTTCCTGTGGCAGAGCTGCGTGTGTTCCAGGCAAAACCTGGCTTCCATGTTACGGTTTTGGAGCTGCAGCCAGAGGGTGCAGTTTGCAGTTGGGAACCTGCAGCTGCACAACCACAGTGGCCCCAGCAAGTTTTCTGCCTTATAGCTGCCACTTAACTGGCCTGGGCCCCACTGACTTACCTCACGTGGCGTCACATTTGGGGGATAAGGGCTCATTCAAGACGAGCAAGGTTTTCCTGTGGGGTGCTCCCTCCCCACCCAGCAGCTCTCACTGGTGCAGGGGCTGAGTCCAGCCCTGTACCCTGGAGAATTGGCATTATTCTCCCAACCGGGTCAGCAGACACAGAATTGTGGTTGGGACCAATACCTGCCTCCATAGTTTAAGAGGAATGGGGAAAAGATTTTGAAAATACCTTTTTTCCCTCCTAGCTTATATGCTCAAAACCTTTATTTACACATCACCTCATCAGCTATTTGCACATGGGGTAGGTCATCTTTTGGGTTATGTCAGGCCAATTACACAGCCCACTTTTCTTCTAAATTCTCTTACATGGAACATAAAGCTGACTTTGTGTTCTCGTACTAGAGCTCCAGACTTCTGGCCATGTTGCTTTCCAGAAGGGTTTCAGGAAGAATGGTTATGCAAGTGATACTTCCTGTTTACCCGCTTTTCATAATGAATGGCTGAGGATGACAGATTGTGACCACAGAAGTATTCCAATGCGGTTTATTTGAGCACAGGTTTGTAGTACTGCACATGGGCAGTAGCCTGCAGTGTGCACATAAAGAACTGAACCAGGAGCCTCATCAGCTACAGATTCCAACTACATTTACAGCTAAAGACGATTGTCTTGAAAGTGAAATGTCAAGAGTCTGAAGTTAGGGATTCAAGACTGACACTCCCTGGATGGTCTCACCCACTCTTATGGTTCCTGGCATCCCCTTTGTGTTGATAACTCCCAAAGCTGTGCCCCCAGCAGACACCACGCTCTTGGACTGCAGAGTCCTATACTCAGCTGCCTTCCAGACATCCCCGGTGTGGGATTTGCAGATTTCCACAATTCCATGTGTCCAGGGTGCACAGCCTGTACCTCCGCAGTGTTCCTCTTCCACTGAACTATCCCACCATCCCCCCAGTTGGTCAGGCCAAAAACCTGGGGCATCCTTGACTTTTCCCTCCCCTTCACTTCTGGCTTACAGGGTCCTGCAGGATCTGGTCCCCGCTTAGCCCCCGAGCCCGCTCTCACGACCGTCCACCTGGATCTTGAGCCACACAGCAGGCGCCACGTTCTCACTCACCTGCACATTTTCACAGTGTTCTTTCTCCTCCTTCCTCCGCTCTTGAGCTTCTCAGCCATTCACGATTGAAGTCATTGATTTCAGGTGTCCTTCCCTGACCTCTGCCTGTGTGGATTTGAGGAGCACTGGTACTTCTCCTCACGTGGCACTCATCACACCGGGTTGTTGCACTTGCCATGGGAGGGCCTTGTCCA
Organism: Balaenoptera borealis; assembly: GCF_965194805.1. Classification (NCBI taxonomy): domain Eukaryota; kingdom Metazoa; phylum Chordata; class Mammalia; order Artiodactyla; family Balaenopteridae; genus Balaenoptera; species Balaenoptera borealis. Next base: position 41,060,970 of record NC_138876.1, read on the forward strand.
CTGCAGCCTCCGCTGCACTGAGCACACTCGGCCTGACCCATAATAGGTGCTCAGCAAACATTTGTGACTAATAGTTGACATTGACTGAGAATTTTGTACCGAGTGCCTTGCTAAGTAGGTTGCCTGCACTATCTCATTTGACAAGGGTAGGATCTGGGACACTGTCTAGGAGGTGGTGATTGGCAAAGTCTGGAGAGACACCAGTTGGCTTCAGCCAGGGTGAGAGTGGTGGAGAGAAGTAGGTGGATTCGAGCCAAGTGTGCAGCTAGAGTCAACAGGACTCGCTGAGAGTTTGGATGAGGGGTGGGGTGCGGGGGTAAGGATCCAAAGGAGTCAAGGGTAAGGGCTAGGCGTTTGGCCTGAGTAACTGCTGGATGTTGCTGCCTCTCCTTCCTGAGTAGGGGGGGAAGGGCAAGTGTGCCTGAGCATGTTTGTAGGGGAAAAGGAAAAGATCTCTTTGCTATTTTGGGGGTTTGATATGCCCATCAGGTAGGCAGGCAGAAATGGACATATAAATCTGGAACTCTGGAATAAGATCAGATGAGGCTGGAGTTCCTCATTTAGAACTCACGAGAACTCCATGAAGTAGAACCGTTGCCTCCTGAAATAGTGTGAATTCCTTACCCTTAGGGCACAAGCCACAGAGCCAGCATTTGAACCCAGGCACAGTGGTCGTTTCCAGTTCTGGTAGCTGTTCACCTGAGTTTTGTACAGTGTGACTTTCTCCATGCCAGCTGTAAGAATTGTTTTGAAGGTCAGAGTACTTACAGATTTTAAATGTAATTAGGTGTGCTTACGATCATATACAAGAACAGAGCGGAGAAAAGGTGCCAGGGAAAGGTGAGGGCCTGGCGTGATAGTGGTCACTCACTGGCCTCTATTGCTGGCTTCATTTGGCAGCTTCTGGCCAGTTAACCATGAATACCTAGTTTTTGCTCTACTTACAGAAAAGTAGTATTTCAGTTGACATACATTGTTCAAATTCATCCCTTATTATGAAAGCACAGATGTGAAAAAGAACCAACCCCTTCTATTGCACATTTTGAGATATTTACAGGTTGCGTTTGAGTACTCAATTCATAATGTTTGTAAAAAAGAGATATTGCATATCTTGTGTTTGAAAGAAGGGAAGAGCCATAGCTGTAGGCTAAGGCATGTGCTTTTTTCTAAGGGTGGGGATATGTGTGTGTATTTTAAAACCACATACACATAAACGTGCTGATTTGAAATAACCTTCTTTTTCTGTTTTATTTTAGGGATAATGACTCTTCTTGCTTCTCGCCTAAGTTGAATAAGCAACTTGTGCACTTTAATCCCCTGTCAGTGCCATCAGGCTGACAGAAGACAGGTTTTTGAAATCTCAGCTATAAAGACATCCAGCCAAAGTCTCAATCTTGCCTTAACAATGTTTCAGAGACTGAATAAAATGTTTGTGGGTGAAGTCAGTACTTCTTCCAACCAAGAACCAGAATTTAGTGAGAAAGAAGATGATGAATGGATTCTTGTTGACTTCATAGGTAAGGGTATTCTTAGCCGTTAATCATCACGGCAAAAGTGGAAACTCTTGCATCTAGTTTTTGCATAAGTAAACCAGTAACTCTGAAGGTTTTTAAGCCTTAAAAGTAAATAAACAAGAATTTGTCTAAAAAAATTGCAGGAAGCATTCTGTGCCAGATGATCAGTCAGGGAAATTGTTTGATGTCAGACTTTGCAGTTTTGCAGCTCTTACACCCCGATCAAATCAGAGGCACTTTAATAGAAAATCCTCATACTAGACAAGCAGTAACCCATTTGGCGCATTTTGTGTTTACTCAGCAGAATAGAAACAGTCTTAAAAACTGTTCCTGCAAAACCAACATAATCCATCCCATACAGTGATACACACCCCCCCAACACACACACATGCACACACATGCTAGGTGCTGGGAAGTTATAATCATTACGAGTGAATATGAGTGGTTTTGTTTCTGACCTAAGTAAAGGGAGGCACGTGAGCATCAGCTAACAGCATCATCTCTTCTCTTTCTGTGCTCTGATGTGATACCAATGTGATGCTCCAATCCCGTGGGAATTCAACGACGTGTGTGGACTACGATCTAGACACTTGCACTGGTTTCTCAGCAGCCGAAGACGAGGAAGAAGAAGACATCAGTGAAGAGTCACCTTCCGAGCACCCTTCAGTCTTTTCCTGTTTACCCGCGTCTCTTGAGTGCTTAACTGATCCAAGTGATTCCTGCTTCCTCCAGTTTGAGTCCTGTCCCATGGAGGAGAGCTGGTTTATCACCCCTCCCCCGTGTTTTACTGCAGGTGGATTAACCACTATCAAGGTGGAAACCAGTCCTATGGAAAACCTTCTTATCGAACACCCCAGCATGTCTGTCTATGCTGTGCATAACCCCTGCCCCAGCCTCAGTGAGGCCCACTGTGGGACTGAGGAATTTCATAACCCAAGCAGTCCCAGGTACGTTGCTCTCCACAGACAGTCTGTTTAGTATGCATTGTATTTATTTCTACTACAGTTCAAAGCTGAGTTTTTAGAAGATGCAGAGTAATCTTAGAGAGATTCATGAAAGTATATGCCTAGTGCACAAGGCGGTTGATGGTATGAAAAAAGTTAATTATAGCACGAGTTTTCAAAAAAGTGAGTTATAGCATGGCCCCAGTTACGTAATGGAGAGCTGTCTCATTTATAAAATCATGCTACTGAATGGAAAGAGAAGACTGGCATTTCTGCTAAGTATCTTAGAATATAACTCTGGCACTTTATAGACTGGATTATTTGGGGCATCAAATTCGACAAGAATAGTATATCTTAAAATAAATCTCTTATGATCTTCCAAGTAGTCCTAACTAGGTCACATCAAATGGCGCTTAAGCTTAAAACCTGAGGAATCTTAAGCATGAAGTAAAATGGCAGATTTACCAAAACATTTTGCTCAGAGAGTTGTTTTCTGCCTTACAGAGGAAAGATTTCCTACCCAAACAATGTTTTGCTGTTAATATGGGTGTCCCAAGTGGTCTGAAAGGCTTTGCTCGAATGGCAGATAGGTGGAGGGCCTGGAAAGGTTCAGGGAGGGTGCCTGGTCAGTGATATGTTCCAAAACAAACTCACAGTCTGTGGCCTTTATTCAGAGACTATAATCAAGATTGCTCCCACCCACTAAAATAAAACCCATGGCCATGTTAATTAGCTCAAAGTCCAGCTAGTCCGTGTTGCGTGTGAGTGGAAGGTTTCCTATGGGAATAAAGTATTTGCAGGATGCTGGTACTGACTTAGTTCCCTTAGTACCTGTCAAGGGAACAGGTGAATTGTGGTTCGTGCTGTCATCCAAAAGGCCTCTTTTTCGATTGTCCAGGTTCCAACTCTACTAACTAGACCATTGTATATATCTTCTATTTCCTGTTTGCCAAATATAAACAAAGCCCAGGCAGCTCATTAATTTGTTAACTTTACCAGAGTTTGCTGCACTCTCAAGTCTCAATATTGTAGATGATCTTGAATGAGGATAAACATACACTTGTACCAAATTGAAAAACAATTTGCTTATATAGTTACCCAGGCTTTATACTGGCTAAGATCTTTGATGGGAAATGTTACTTTAACTGGCACTTTATTCCACACTATAAATTTATCAAGAGGTTAATGTTTCAGGCATTCCAACAAAAGTTTAAAATATAATTTTTTGGAGGTGGTATTAATTGCTTTACAGTTGATGCAAATTAATTTCTTCAGTTCTTAGAAATTCCTTCCACCCTGATTTTGATCTCATCTCTGAGGAATTCCACTTGAGAATTTAGCGTGATTAATAGCCCCTTTAAATTAGTAACATTTGTATATTTACGTTTCAATATTTTTTTTTAATTGTGTGTGTATACGTGTATGTATTCAGCAGCTTTGTAGACAACTTATTATAGAAGCAGTACATATGCACTACAGAAAATTAGAAAATGCAAAAAAATTTTAAATGACGTTCTCACTACCAAGGGATGAATACTGTTAAGACTCTAGGTCATATCCTTCCAGATTGTTTTTTCTGAATGTGCCCATGCACAGGTACATACACCATTTTAACCTAAACGGTATCAAGCTGTATGTACTATTTTACAATCTGCTTCCTTAGGCAATGATCTCTACCTTTTTTCCAGTAAAATTTTCCTTCATCAACTACACTAACCATTCTCAGATTTGCTCGCTAGAGTCCAGAATATTTCAGCTAGTTTGTCCAAACCAGCATCCAGTTCAGGACCTTGCACTGCATTTGGTTATGTGTTTGCAGTTTTGATGCAGTGAGAATGTTCATTTTTTTATATCTTGTTTGTTACTGTATCTTGTTATATGTTTTGATATAACACATAGGGTAGTTAAACATAAAGGATCAAGTGAACACAATTTTATATGAATTCTTTTTGAACATAAGAAAGTACTGCAAATTATTATAGTTTTATAATAATTAAAATTTTTTTAACATCTTTATATTTGGATTTGAAATTCTTGTAAGAAAGGCTCACTAAATCAAGATAGAAATAAGATGTCACCAAAATTAGGAGGATGGCTCTGTAGTAAATATTTGTATTTTCTGAGCAAGAAATAAATCATATATCTTTTAAAAGTTAGATTGTTTCCATCCTGTCTATCCTTGAAGAGATTACCGTAAAGCACATAAAAGTAAGGTGCTTCATAATTAAAGGTGGGCTTCAGAGTATGTACTTTATTGCATTTTAGCCTTTATAAATATTGTTTGTGAAGGTTTATGTGCTATCATAATCTTGAATTAAGTAATACATGTGCCTTTAATGACCCATAGTAAACCAGTTATAATAAAGAAAAGTTGACCACATACTAATAGTAAAATTAAATAGCATTTTAAACCTTACTAGTGATTTAATAGTTCACCATTTAACATTTGTAGGGCCAGGAAAAGCTGCTTTTAAGACTCACTGGCACAGAGTAAGTATATTCCCTTTGAGACTGTGTGATATGTGTATCAGTCTGAGCAGGGAGGCGAAGGACTCAAGGCACCCACCTTTTAAAAACCACTGTCTTTATTTTAACTGCTCTCTATTAGTTTCTTAATGTGACCTGCTTTAATTCTGCCATTTAATAAAAACAATATATTAAAAAAGATCATTGTGTTTTCCTCTAGTGGTTATAGGCAGAATATATAACTGCCTTTCCGTGTAAAATAACCCTTAAAAATCTTGAAGTTCTTCATTATGTGTTAATATAGTTTAGATCTATTGATTAGCTTTTAATATAGAAAACATATAATAATTATATGGTTTGTAGCCATATTTTAAGATTGTGTTCTCCCTAAGGGTTTTTATAACATTGCTATGCAAATGCCATTACAAAATGTGCCCTGTTGTGATATAAATTTAAAACTTAGAATTGTTTTCTGTAATAAGCAGGTAGCTTCTTACTGAGAATTTTAAATGAGTAGAATTTCCTTATGCATGTTTCTAGTAAATACAGATTTAAAGCTTGTTTCCTAGAACATTTTACTTATAGACAGAAAACATCCGTGAAGGTGCTATTGGCGCAGTGCATCAGTATCAACCCTGCCTCATAACCATGGTCTTCGGAGTGTGACCTATGTTAGAATCTTGGTTGAGTCAGTTAATAATTGTGACCTTAACCTCTCTGAGCCTGAGTTTTCTGATCAGTAAAATCTGGGAATTAAAATAGTTTCCTTTTAAGGTTATAGTGAGAATTAAAACACATGTTAGTTCCCCTCCTAGGAAGCTTATATAAATGGGTTTGGTGTATAACTGAAATTCACTCAAAGTGTAAAGCATTTAAAAAAAAATACAGCCCACTTAATTAACCACCTGTGGATTCTACGGCTTATTTCGATTGAAAGTTGGCTTCTCCTTTCTACCATTATCAGTCAGTGTGGTCACAAAATATAAACTTGTCTGTCAGCCGTGAGACACTAAGCTCTCATTCAACCATAATCAAATTAGTGTCGCAAACTGAATTGCCAGGTAGCTTTTTCAGTCTCATTAATAACATACTCTGTTACTTAATACATCCCCATTTTTTTCTGTTTCAGAGTGGAAGCTCAGAATGAAATGGGGCAGCACGTTCATTGCTATGTTGCAGCTCTCGCTGCTCATACAGCTTTTCTGGAGCAACCCAAGAGCTTTCGCCCTTCCCAGTGGATAAAAGAACACAGTGAAAGACAGTCTCTGAACAGAAATAGCCTTCGTCGCCAAAATCTTACCAGGGATTGCCACTCTCGGCAAATCAAGCACAATGGCTGGGCTGTCCATCAGCCCTGCCCACGTCAGTACAATTACTAAGAATTTCAAGTGTGTTTGGTTGGTTTCTCTTGGTTTGTGCATATGTGTGTGCATGTGTGTGTATGGACGATGAATATGCTGTCTCTTTACAGACAACTGATGACCAATCACACAGTTTTATCGGTATGTTTAGACACTATCTTGAAGACCAGATTTACATGCTGTGTATCACGTAATGCCTTGCTCTTAACATTTACTTTGTTGTAAATTTTTTCAGAATATTTTTGGAAACATATCAATACAATTACAGTGTTTAGTGTTTGGGAATGTCTTTAAATCTATTAAGGTGTACACAAGTTAGCAATTTAAAGACATTTCTTCCCAAGTACGAGAATAGGCATCTTTCAATTTCATTTTATTTGGTATTAATCAATCTTTTGAGTAAGCAGAAATTTATTCTCAGGGTCAGCCATACACTTTATTGACCAGTACTTGATACTCTTTTCTGTATATGGCGAATACATTTTTACACACTAACATGAGCATTAACAAGTGATGTGGTTGCCACAGATATAATGGAATTATGGCTGAACTTTCTTTTGGAAGAAAACTTGATATATTTCTGTGTGTGTGGGTTTTTTATTTCCCAGATTAGCCGTACAGTTCATTTCGGAATTCAGGTACATTAAGTGTTCGTGAACAGTACATTCAGTAACTCCGACGTGACTGTGTGACATGGTACAGACATTACAGGCATCGTGGGACAACAGCACTCGTCTCACATGCAGAGGGATTAAATTCGACCTGTGAAATTATATTTGGGAAAATGTGTGTCCATAACTAACCCACTGGTCTACTGTTGAAGTTGTTTGGATTCTTTCCTGCCAGCTCTGCCTACTCGCCACCTCGCATCAGCTGTAAATGCAGAAGTACTTGTCCTGGCACTTGAGTGACTTCCTATTTATATGTGCCCAAGGGAAGAGAGAGGCTTTATATTTCTGATGCAGTGATAGATCCTCTGCCACGGAGACTGTCCTGCCAAGTGGCAAGCAAGGGTGAAGGGGATCCCTGGTGACATCTCTTCATAGCATCTAAATGAAGGGGTGACAGGTTGGCTTCCTTGAGTTTTCGTATTTTTGTTTTAACTCGGGCTTCGGGCAAAATCTTTAACCACTTTGGCCTCTGTTTCCTCCACCAGTGGGGGAGCAGTGGTACGTACCGCCCTCACAGTTGTTGGGAGGACTGTATACTGATTTGAAGTGGGACTGCCGAGAACTGATCCTTGCGTGAAATACCAGGGGGCTCTCTGCCGAGTCTGGTGATGGGGGTGGGGCTGTGGCAACTCCTCTGCCACAGCTGCTCCTCAGAGGCGACGCTGATGAGGCCGGGGCAGGGCTCTGTTCACACAGAGGCCAGTTAACTCAGCGCAGAGGAAATCGATTTCCTTACCTCTAGCCACTCACTTTACTTTTTAGCAGCTGTAATGGGTTTTGCTGAGCCATCTGCACTCTGACCAGCTTCCTCTGAAATTAAGTTAAACGCATTTACAATCCAAAGCACGTTCTGCATAGACAGAGCAGTACTATCACCTTCATAATCAAATAGCTTATTTTTCCATCTCCTCTGCAACCCTAATTAAATAAGTACATGGCTATACAGTGTTGTCAAGGGAGAAAGCAGCATATAGTTATATGAAGTATTAGTATATACTTCAGTAACCCTGTAGCAGTTGGATGCAGGGAACCATGGGAGACTTTTTTTAAGCGAAGAGCTGGGCTCTTTTCTGACTAGTCTGGGGTATGTGGAGTCAGAAGAGGTTCAAATAGCTTAGTTAGATGGTGGTGGGTTCGTCCACTGGCTGTGCCGAAGGGCCAAGAATGTCTCTTTAGAACAAGAGTCTAGATCCCCCTTCTCTCCTTAGTCCCCTTCCATTTCAGCTACCCCTTTATTTATTTGTTTTCTAATAAGAGGCCAAGTCTGTAAACTTTTGTCAAACTGAGCTAGAAGTTATTTTGTTACTATTTGTGTTTACCAGAGTTGGGAGATAAGGTAGAGTTTTCATGAAGGTGTGTATGTTTTCTACCATGACTGTTAAAGGGCCGTATGTTGCTAACTTGAGCATAGATGTAAGCCTCTGAATACATGGGGGTCTCTTTTTTCATATATTAAATGCAAGTTGTTAGTACCTCACGAGTTAAAGAAGTTCAGCCATGAGAATTTGTTTGGCAGCATGAACAGATTTGTATATAAAACTGCAATGGTCTTTTTTTACTATTATTTTTTCAGATTTCCAAATACCTTAAATACATTTACATCTCTATCAGTTATTGACTTTTTGTTTGCCTTATTTGGGCCAAGTTTTTTATGCTTTGTACCTGGAAAACAAATGATTTCAGTCTTTGCGATGTTTTTTCAGTGTAAGGGTTACCACACACCATCCATGATATCATACTGTCATTTCTGTATCAGTATCTAAGGTTTCTGTCTAAAATTGGCACATGTAAGCATTAAAGAAAGTGGTTATATGATGCAGTTGAAGTTCTTGGTCATTAGATGTTTGTTAGGGATCTACTATGTGCGAGACATAAGACCAATAATAACAGAGAGTGATGTTGATCTGTTAAGTATTCTTTGAAACGTGGCTGACATGCAGCTTATTATAAGTTTATTATTTTTGCTATTGTAAATATTAGTGGTTTACAATGTGCTTTAGTGCATATTCCTTAAAAATTCAAGCAGTGAGAAATAAGACCCCTTTGAATTTAGCGCTCTGTTTCTAAACTGATAATATAGAATGTTACTTGGAAAAAGTCTGGAATATGTGGTGCACACAGCAGTGTTTCATGAATGAGTTTCTTAGTTTTTATAATGCACCATGTTTCTCAAAGTTTGTGTTTTTTGTTAATAAAACATTTTATAATGTATATCCTATGTTTATTACTTTTTCTTCTTCACTTAGTTTGATTATGTACTGCACCGTAAGTTGAAGATTAACCACCCGTTATTTATCTTCTGTGGCAATTTATAATATATGTTTGGGTGGGTGGGGAATTTTTTGCAGAAGGTGCAAAGTGATTGGATTTTTTACTTACTGTTCCAGGGAGCTTTTTTAACATTCATTTCCTGTGCATGTTTTCAGTTCCCATGCAAACTGTTCCTGTTTACATACCTTCCATGTTGTATCAGTACTTTGATTCTAGTGAGATAACAGTTTACTTAAAACTTGAGAGGGCCATTCAGCATTGCCTAATGTTTTTACTTCTCAAATCTGTGTAGTACACTGGTTTGTAATCTCTATGTCTTCCTTGAATCTGAGTGTCTTTGCTATTTCTCTTCCTCCTCAAGGAAATATATTGTCTTATATACTCTTTAAGAAAAGAGAGCAAAGAAGGGTATCTTTCTTATTCTCATTTTCTTTGAGTTGGAAACAAACAAACAAAAAAAATGAAGGACTCCACCTAGAAGATAGACATTTAAATTTAAATAGCTTAGTAGAAACAGTTTAAGAGTTTCCAAGTATTAGTTTTTGTTTTTAGAATCGGTTAAGAGACTGCTCCTTGTACTGGAGATACTAGCATATGTTTGTAATGTTACCTTAAAATTATCTTTTTATTTTATAAGTCCCATACATACTGGTTAAATTCTTTAAAACGTTGGGCTACTATCATGGATAGGTTCACTGCCATCGGCCCTGTTGATTATTATAAATGGCATCCTTATCTACTTAATGCTTAAATTTTTATATAAAATGCTTTATTTAGAAAACATATAATATAGTGGTGTCAGCCTTGCCATGTACCAATTTCACTTGAAATGTGACACCAATTACAGTGGTTTGGGGTGGAGAAAGAGGTCCTGGAAAGCATACAGATAAGGATATCTTTTCCTCTTTGCAACAGTATCCTTTATGTGGGAGGAGAAGTTACTATTCCAAGGAAGGCAGCTTAAGTGGATATTCTTTTGTGTGTCATTGAGAATTTTCCTTACAACATTTTTTTAAATTGTTATCATTGTTAAATGCCCAATTTTGCTCAGTATTTGCCTGAAGTTTTAGTATTTGTTTTCTAGGAGGGCTTCTAAAAACCAAACCAGTACTTGGGGAGGTTGGATGTGTGTGTTTCCAGGCTTGCTGTGTATGAGTGGTTTTGCTTGCTTTTTGGTTGTGTTTTCCTCCAGAGGTTTGGAACCTTAATCAGTAATTGTGTGTGTGTTTTTTAAGTGGCTTTGGTTTTTTGTTTTTGTTTGTTTGTTTGTTTCTCAAGTAAAATTGTGAACACATTTGCTTTTCAAGGGCAGGGCATCAGTTCTAGAGACTGAAGAGTATTGTAGGTTGTACTATGTGCCTTCTTGATGTGTTTCTGGACACAATTTTTGTTCGACAACTTGAAAACTCAAAAGGGACATTAGATTAGGTTATATACTGTACATCAATCTATGCACAAATGGCAGCTTGTTTTCTTGAGCCACTGTCTAAATATTTTTTTCTGTTTTCATAGAAGGTTTTTATACTGATTAGTTCATAGATGGTCAGTTTTATACACAGACTAAACAATACAGCACTTTGCCAAAAATAAGTGTAGCATTGCTTAAACATTGTGTATTAACACCAGTTCTTTGTAATTGGGTTCAGTGGTGTATTTTGCACTACCTGGAGTTATGGTTTTTAATCTGTCAGTAAATAAAATGTCCTTTAACTTCACATTTGTCAGATTCTCTTATTTTTGTCTTTATGGTCATTAGTCTTAAAACTATGTACAACTTACTTAAAATACTTGCTTTTTAGTTTTACTTGTCCAAAAGATATATTTAATATGCACTTTAAATACTTTTTTTAAACTAATTTTTATTGGAGCATATTTGATTTACAATGTTGTGTTAGTTCCTGCTGTACAGCACTTTAAATATTTTTTTTAAACTTGCATAAATTAGCATATTAACATTTTTCATCTAAAATGAATAATCATTTATGTGAACATGAATTTGAGGATGACCCGCAGCCAGAACCTTTTCCCTCCAGCCAATCTGTATTAAAAAACAAATATAGAATTTAATACACTGGTTCTTAGCCTTTTTAAAGCAAGCTTGGTGAATTCTTAATAGCGCCTCTTCCAGATAAATGCAGACACAATCTTACATAAATATTTCAGGACAATACGGACATCCCTGAGGTCCACTGATACCCCGTATTGTGGCACTGTAGTGTTTTTTGGGGTTTTTTGTTTGTTTGATTGTTTTTGCCACACCACTCAGCTTGTGGGATCTTAGTTCCTCGACTAGGGATTGAGCCTGGGCCAGGACAGTGAAAGCGCCGAGTCCTAACCACTGGACAGCCAGGGAATTCCTGTGGCACTGTAGTTTAAATAGGCCAGTAAACATTCAGAATACTTGAATAGGAAGCACAAGGAATAACTCCTATATTAATGGATCCTTGGGGAAGATAAGCATTCTAGAACTATAGCTTATTATTTCAAGACATTTTTATCATCTCTTGAGACTCTCAGCTGAGATGAAAAGATTGGGGGCAGGGGTGAAGAAGAGGGGGTCACTCCAAAGATGAAAATAAGGTCATGAAAGTTGTCGTGGGATGGAGCAGCTTGAAATGAAAGAGCCTAACCTGGAGTGGCGGGTGAATGGTTGTTTCTGAGAAGAGTGTTTAAAAAGGTCCACTTACAAGGTGGCTGGAATGTCACAGGACTCTATTAGCAGCGCCATCACATCTCAAGGGCAATGACTGCATGGAGTCTAACGTAGGTGAGTCAGAAGCAACGGTGGCTTGTGGGGGATGGGTTTGTCGGGGTTTCACAGTTTGACATATGGCCTAAGATTATCTGCTCCTTTGTTTGAACCTGTACTGACCAGAAGAATATTCACTGTCTGTAAAATGTAAAATATTAGGAACCACCAAATGTTTACACACAGGAGAATAGTTGAAAATACTGTGGTTCATTGCACAATGGAGGTCAACAGCACATCAATAATAATTTAAAAAAAGGGGCTTCCCTGGTGGCGCAGTAGTTGAGAATCTGCCTGCCAGTGCAGGGGACACGGGTTCGAGCCCTGGTCTGGGAAGATCCCACATGCTGCGGAGCAACTAGGCCCGTGTGCCACAACTGCTGAGCCTGCGCATCTGGAGCCTGTGCTCCGCAACAAGAGAGGCCGCGATAATGAGAGGCCCGCGCACCGTGCTGAAGAGTGGCCCCCACTTGCCGCAACTAGAGAAAGCCCTTGCACAGAAACGAAGACCATAAATAAATAAATAAATAAACAAACAAATAAATAAATAAATAAATAAATAAAATAAAAAAGATCTGTGAACTGATTTGGAGTGATTTCTGAGGCTCTTAAGTGTAAAAAAGCGAAGTGCAAATGAGTATCTAAGAGTAAGATACCCTCCATGCAAGAAAGAAGAAGATGTAAGAAAACACGCATGTATCTGCTCATTTGTACAAAACATAGGAAGAATAAACCAGAAACGAAATCTTCAGAGGGCAGGTAAAAAAACTGAAGAGAAGAATTGGAACAGGTTCTTGGGGGTGAGGAAGGAGGAATATTTCTGAGTATCCCTTTTGTATAGCTTTGGCTTTTAGAACCATAGTAATGCTTCCAACACCTCCCAAAATAAAAAATGAAAATCAACCAGGGTGTGTGTGGGTGAAGGAGGAACCCCAAATAGGAACCAATTACAACTGGACCTATTACAAATGATAACATAACCACACTGAAGGGAATTGGGACAAAAAGAATTAAGTAACTGGAAATTAGTATTTTGACTGGGTACTATAAGGCTAAGATGAAAAGAACTGTGCACAAATAAACTAGTAGTAATCTGTTGTTCACAGAGGTATGAGTTAATAATTCTGTCATTTTGTATAACGTCATTGTGTATATTAGGACTGAACACACCCCATGAGGCAGACATACCCTAAAGTGACCCCTAGTGAGTCACAGCTTCTGTAATCCCTTTTCCTTCAGTGAAGGCTGAACCAGTGCAGTGGTTGCTTCTAACCAGTAGAATATGGCAAAGGTGAAGGGACTTTGCAGATGTAATTACAGTCCCTAATCAGCTGATTTTAAGATGAAAATAGCCTCCTGGATGGGACTGACCAATCAGGCAAGCCCTTTGAAAGAGAGTCTAGAGGTCATGGACTTGAAGCTCTCTTTCCATTGCTGGGTTTGAAAAAGCAAGCTGCTAGGAATTCTACAGTCACAAAGAAATGCATCTGCCAACAACCCAAGGGAGCATGGAGACAGATTCCCTCCTCAGTCAAGCCTCCAGATGAGAAGGCAGCAGAGAACCTAGTATGCTGTGCCAGACTTCTGACTTACAGAAACTGAAATAATAAATGGGTGTTGTTCTTAGCCACTAAATTTGTGGTAACTTATTATGAAGCATAGAAAATGCATTAAACTGTTGGAGAAAGAACTTACAACTAAGGAAATGGGGACGACTAGAATGGGCTTTAATGGTGTTAAAATGGAATGGAAGGTGTCAGGGTGAACTAATTTTTAATAGATGTACAGATAAATATAGAAATAAATACAGATGTGTATGTGTGCGAATGTACACACACACACGCACACACAAACACTTCCTTGAGAGGGCCGCTGAGAGTAGCTATGTTAACACCTAGCACCCAGATCTTGGTTCCTATACTCTTTCTCCAATAAGAGAAATCAGAGCTCCTTGAAGAAGTGATTCATTCCAGGGCTGCACAAGGAATATTAAAGATGATCTCGGGGAGCCAGAAAATAAATCCTTGAAAAAGGATAAGGGTATGTAAAGAAGATGGAGGAGCCAACTGAGGCAGCTCCTAATGGTGAAAAGCTGGAATAATTTGAACAAAAATTTTTAAATATTTAATTATTACTCATAGAATGAAATAAGTATCCATGACTCTATATTGATAAAAATAAATAAATGGGGGAGAAGAGTGAGCTCTTCTATATGGAAGAATTCCAGTTCATAAATTGAGTAAGCAAAATACAAAATCATCTTTAGGCAAACACCACAGTAATAACTGTCACAGGCAAATTATTGTGGGCAGAGATTTGAAGATTTGAAATGTGGCATCATAGTCTCAAAGTATCTCCCCCATTATATTTATCAATCATTGTACAAAGGTAAAAATAGTAACTCGATAGTGGAGATACCCAGTAGACAACACTTAGCCAAGTGATCAAGGTTAACATCACCAGTAATAGGACATATTAACATCAGGTACCCCCTTAATGTGATACACTGAGAAGGACACGTCACTTCTGTGGCAGTCTTGTCAAAAAGACCTAATCTTGATCTATGAGAAAACATCAGACAAACCCAAACTGAGAGACATTCTTCAAAACGCCTGACCAGTACTCATCTCAAGTGTCAAGGACATGAAAAATAAGGAAAGAATGAGGAACTGTCACAGATTGTCAGAGGATGAAGTAGACCCAACAACTAAATGCAATGTGAGGTCCTGGAATAGAAAAAAGACAGTAAGTGAAATTCAAATAAAGTTGTAATCTTATTTAATACATTAGCGTTTATGTCCTGATCATGATAATTGTACTGTGATTATATGTTTTTAACATTAGGGGAAGTTAGATGAAGCGTATTACTTTTGCAACTTTTCTGTAAGTCTGAAATTACTTCAAAATAAGAAATGTTCCAATGAGTGAAGAGAAAAGCCACAAAGTGGGAGAAGATTTTCACAACACATAATCAACAAGGAAATACATAAAGAATACATAAAGAAATCTGACAAAACATTAAAAAAAAATTCAAAAATGTAATAGAAGACTTCCCTGGTGGTCCAGTGGGTAAGACTCCATGCTCCCAATGCAGTGGGCCTGTGTTCGATCCCTGGTGGGGGAACTAGATCCTGTATGCCGCAACTAAGAGCCCGCATGCTGCAACTAAGACCCGGAGCAGCCTAAATAAATAAATAAATAAAAGTAATTTCTTCTCGGAGTGTACTAGGTATAAAATTTAGTTTAAAAGAATGTAATAGAAAAATGGTTAAAAGCCTTGAACAGCCACTTCAAAATAGAGGAAACTCAAAGGGCCAACTAATATTTGAAAAGATGCTAATTAATTATGATAAGAATGCAAACTAAAAGCATAGTGAAATACCATTATATATTCATTTGATTGGCAAAAATTCAACACTGACAATACCAAGTGTAGGTGGTTTACTGTTGATGTGCATGCCCTGCGTCCTGGCACTTCCATCCCAGGTGTAGACCATACAGAAATGTGTGCTTCTGTGCATCAGGACTCATGTACCACAACTTTCATTTCGGCACTTTTTTTCCAACAGCCAGAAGCTTGAATCAACCCGAATGTCCACCAGTGGTAGACTGGATAAATTGTGGTGCACTCGTGCAATACACTACTATATAACAGTGAAAGTAAACAACCTGTAGCCATACACATCAGAATGGGGGATTCTTAAAATGTGTGAAAAAAGAAAATCACAGAAGAATGTTTGCAGTATGATTTCAACAATATAAAATTCAAGAGTTAGGCTGAGTTAACAGTACATCATTTGGAAGAGTATTCATAGCTGCACAAATATGAAGAGCAAGTGAATGATTACTACCCAGATTAGGATGGTGGTTAGCAGGCAGGGCAGAGGAGGTGTGTTTGACAGGGCCCAGTATAAGATGGGGTCCCAAAACCCTGGACCTGTCCTATTTCTTCGCCTAGGTATAAGACTGTAGTTATGTGTTATACATCGTTATACACGAATGGATGAATAGCTCACAATTCTTTTTTTTTTTTTTCTTTTTGGCTGTGTTGGGTCTTTGTTGCTGCGCGTGGGCTTTCTCTAGTTGCGGCGAGTGGGGGCTAGTCTTCGTTGCAGTGCGCGAGTTTCTCATTGCAGTGGCTTCTCTTATTGCGGAGCAGGGGCTCTAGGTGCGTGGGCTTCGGTAGTTGTGGCTCATGGGCTCTAGAGCGCAGGCTCAGTAGTTGTGGTGCACGGGCTTAGTTGCTCCGCGGCACGTGGGATCTTCCCGGACCAGGGCTCGAACCCGAGTCCCCTGCATTGGCAGGCAGATTCTTAAACACTGCACCACCAGGAAAGTCCCTTCACAATTCTTAAAAGATATATACGCACATACTTATTTAATACCTCCCAAAGGCTAGACATGAAACTTCCTCTAGGGAGAACTGGGGTCTAGGAGCTAGGGTTGGAGAGAGATATACTTTTCACCGTGTACATTCTTTTGTATTTAACACTACTTAAATAAAACTAAATAAATTTTTTTTCAGTTTTTTGGTTCTGTTCCAGACCTACTGAATCAGAATCTTGGAGGATGCCTGGGAATCTGGGTTCTTCCAGCTCCCTGTGTGATTTTTAGGCAGCTGAGGTTGAGAACCCCTGGTGTCAGTAGAGGGAAGTCAGCAGACTGTGCTGTCAGGAATTCCATGGGCTAGAATCCAGTCCTCCTCCTTCCCCAGAAGTCGAGAGCCCTAACCCTCTCCTTGGGAGAGGAAATCCCAGACACGAGTTGGCTGAGTGGAGGAAGCCACGGGGTCTGGCTCTTGAAGGCTGCTTGTTCACGTTGCTGCTCTGGACATAGGGAGGCACCAGCACCCCCACCATAAAGTTCCTTCTTGGTCTCGGGGGGCCAGCCAGAAAAGAGTGTGACTGCTCCCTGTGCTGTTTTCTGTCACATCCTTCTTTCTTGATCTCCTTTCTTCCTTTAGTGGTACTGCCTCAGTCATCTGGCTCATTAGATCATGGATTATATGCAACTGAGGAGTAGTATGACTTGAGTTCTGTGTCTTTGGGTTAATTTTAGTTTTAAAATACTACGGTATCGGGGACTTCCCTGGCGGTCCAGTAGTTAAGACTGCCCTTCCAATGCAGGGGGCGTGGGTTTGATCCCTGGTTGGGGAAGTAAGATCCCACACGCCACGGGGCCAAAAAAAAAAAAAAAAAAAAAAAGATAAAATAAAATAAAATACTAACGTATCCTTCTTTAGCATACAAATTCATACTTCAAACAAAAACTTCTGCCTGAATTTACAATTTAGGATCCCATAATACTGCAAATCTAGACCTGGCCTGTCTAGTATGGTAGCCCCTAACCACATGTGGCTATTTTAATTAAAATCAAACAAAATTTAAAATTCAGTTCCTCAGTCACACTAGTCATATTTCAACTGCTCCACAGCCACATGTGGCCAGGGGACACTGTATTAGACAGCTCAGATATAGAACATTTCCATCATCCATAAAGTTCTACTGGGCAGTGTTCTCTAGACCTATCAACAGTTCCACAGCTCCTACGTAGCAATCTCAGACCACTACTCTGCCATGCAGCTTTCCCCTCCACTTCACCTGCTTCGAGTTATTAGAAATATACAGGCTGTCATCCTCTTTCTTCACGGCCACCCTCCTTCCTATCCAGCCTTGACGCCATTCTGCACCATTTGGGCCATTCTCATGATCACATGCTCAACTCTGAATCTTTTCTCTTTCAGACATGCCTGCTCTGCTGATCTCCAACCTCCTGTCAATCCGAATGCAGGACTTTGTTTCTATGCCTGAGCTGCCTAAGAGCTACTGGAGGAAATCACCCAACTGTGGGGATCGGGGCCATGAGACACTCAGGGGTACAAGCTCAAGTGCCACTGTTGGGCCATCCTGTTGTGTGCCCCTCGTCAACTCTATGCAATTCCCCTTCTCTACTCTCCTCAAGACCCCACACCCAGTGCTATCAAACTTTAATGTGCAAGCGAATCACTTGGGAGACCTTATTAAGAATGCAGATTCTGATCCAGTAGGTCTAGGGTGAGGCCAGAGATTCTGCATTTCTAACAAGCTCACCTTAGAGAAGTTTGTAAAGCTGAAAAATGGATTAGTAGTTAAAGAGCCGACCAGGCTTTGTCTGTGATAAACGAAGCCTCTAAAGTAACAGCAACAGAGTCTGAAGTGGTGGCTTCCCTGGACAGCTTTTTCTTAACCAGCCTCCCAGGACCCACCCTGTCACTATTACCTCTGAAACCCTGGGAGGCCCTGGCCAATGTCCCCTGCTTCAAACCAAGCCTGGGCCGCAGGAGACAAGAAGAGCACCTGGCTTTGTCTGCCTGATGAGCCGACTGTGCCAATGGCACTGCTCGGGAAGGGAGTCAAACTGGTTAGTACATTGCACTTAGAAGTTCCTGAGTTTTACAAGTAGGCAGTAGTTTTTCTGGGGGAAAAAAAAGTTACAAATATCTATCCAGAAATCCAGAGCAAGTTAGAAAGTCTTGGAACCAAGGAACAACTTACAAAAAACAGTTTTGCTGATCCAAAAATATGTTGCATTTGGCAACACGTGCTGGAGAATGAATTTGCAGCCCCAGAGTTCTGCAGAAGTACCTGAGGGGCCTATTAGCATAACAAAACTTCCGTTAATACTTTTGCCCTTAAAAAGCAAACGTGATGAGACTTCTCTGGTGGTGCAGTGGTTAAGAATCCACCTGCCGGTGCAGGGGACACAGGTTCGAGCCCTGGTCCGGGAAGATCCCACATGCCGCGGAGCAACTAAGCCTGTGTGCCACAACTACTGAGCCGGTGCTCTAGAGCCCATGAGCCACAACTACAGAGCCTGCGCCTAGAGCCCCTACTCCACAACTAAGAGAAGCTTCAACAAGGAGAAGCCACCACAATGAGAAGCCCGCACACTGCAACGAAGAGTAGACCCCGCTCGCTGCAACTAGAGAAAGCCTGCGCACAGCAACAAAGACCCAACACAGCCAAAAAAAAATAAAATAAATAAATTAAATAAAATAAAAAGCAAACATGGAGAATTTGACATTTTATATTCTTAAAGCAACGTGAATAAACTTAAGAATTCTTCCTTGTATACCCTGTCATAAAATTGGATTGGTAAAACATTAATGCATGAGGCCATAACATTTAGGGGAGGACTTGACAAAGTGAGATGACATTAGTTTTAGGTTCCAACTAAAATTTTTGCCCCCCTCTTTTTTTTTTAATAGACTCTGTACATTTATTGACATCTTCTAAAATCTCTGTAGTGTTGTAGTTTTACAACCAGTTTTGGGGGGTGCCATTGCCATACACTTACGGGTAATTCAAATACCTGGTTATTACATAAAAATAGCCCATTTCAAACCCAAAGTTTTACTGTCAATTTTGGCAGAACTTACTTTCACTTCTATTTTCCAATTGTTATATTGGGAGGAAATATCCTAGTCAGACCCTGGGAAACGTGGGTTCTGGTTGTATTGCACAGCAACACCTGTGTTGTAGTTGAAATTCCAGTAAGTATGTGAAACTACCACAAGGATGTAAGGCTAATTTGAAGATGTTAGTAAGTGCCTCCATAGCTGTCACATGAGGATCCTTGGGAACAGGTAGAAACCAGAGGACTGCAATCCTTAGATTATTGTAGTTTTTTGTTTGTTTAAAAAACAATTTTTTTTTGGCTGCACTTCTCATTTCACAGGATCTTAGTTCCCCAACCAGGGATGAACCCATGCCCCCTGCAGTGGAAGCACAGAGTCCTAACGACTGGACCACCAGGGAAGTCCTGATTGTAGTATTTTTATTATAAGAACTTGTACACTGATACCACCCTTTTCAGTGGTTTGTCTTCTAAGTCTATCTTTTGTGGCTGTTTTGTTTTGTTTTGAATAAGTAAAGTAAGCTAAAATTGGGCCTACTCTGTAGTAATTCCTTTAAATGTAAATACTAAATACACTTAAGTGGCTGACAGGATGACATGACGGCTGGGATGTAAAAGGAGCCGGGTCATTGATGAGGTGTTAAAGGCAGGGCACTGGCCTTTCCCACTCAGATGGATGGACCGGTGGACAATGTCTCTATTAAGGAAGTTTCTTGCTGTTGGGTGGCACTGATCCCACGGGACAAGGATCTGGCTGGTCTCCGTGTTATTTGCTGTGTTGATTCAGTGTTGAACTGCTATTGAGAAACAACAGAGGGAAAAGTATTGCATCAGCCTCTAAGAACTTGCACAAGGCTTTATTTCTTCTCTTTTCTATGCCATCTTGCTACTTCCCCAGCTACTTAATGACCTTCAGACTCACCACACGTTCATGTCTCACTCCCTAAGTTGTATACACCATTTCTGCTTATGTGCCACTGGCTAGAATTCAGTCAGTGGCCTCTCCTAGCTTCAAGGGAGAATGGGAAGTTTAGCCTTTCTTTCAGCCAAATAAGAAGATCTACTACTGATAAAGAGGGAGGGCACAGATATCAGGGTGGGCAATGTCTAGAAATCTCTCCCACTCATCCACTAAAATCCACTCATTCTACAAAGTCAAGGACAGGCAACACTTAACTCTGTTAGGTCTTCCTATTTCTTCCCTAACCTCCCTAGGCGGACTCCTAGTCACTCATTCCTCTTAAGTCCCACTTCTACTTCTGCTTGCTTTTTCGCCTTGAGTACAAGATCTATGAAACTTCTCAGAGCTCATTCTAAATTGTAAGTCCTGAGCCATGGACACCTACGGCTCAGCTTCATATGGGGGGCTCCATGTTACTCACTTTGTACTTCTAAGAACTGTACGTTTACTTTTGTGTGCAGAACCTGGGACATATGTGGCAGTTAGCAGCCTGAGACCCTTGGACTTCGAATCTATGCTATTTTCAACATATATTTAAACTACAATATATATTAAGCTAATAAATTTTATGCATATGCATTATTATTATACAAGTCAAAATATTTGTTGTTTCTATAAATGACATTTCAGTTTGGTTAAGCTGGTTATCCATACTGATCAGAACCTGTGTTTGGCAGTTGTATATATAGAGCTCCAAGGCTAACGGGGTCTCTGGTTAAAAACAAAAAAACTGGGAGTCACTGTCCTAGGTGCTCAGGAAACATGTTTTAATGAATGTATGAGGAAACTGTTATTTCTTTCACTACATAAAAAATTTCTTCCAAAAAATTAGGCCCATATTCCTTATTGGCAATTCTGAAGTCTGAAAGCTCTTAAAACCAAAAGTTGTTCCATAAGTTTGGCACAAAACTTATTTTGCAGCAAAACCTGGCTTGAACTGACCTAAGACTCAGTTGTGTCATAACATTCCTCCCAAAATATCTGCTGAGTGCTGGTGTTTTGTTGCTTTTTTTTGTTCTTTGTAACCATGAAAACGTCAAACAGAGTCAAAGATACCCCTGTTGTAACAGTGAGAAGATAAACAGAAGAAAAGAAGCGTCTCTCATTAACAACAGCACAGACAGTGAAGTTATTACAGAAGCTTGATCCTGGTGTCTGTGAGGCATTTTACTGAAGATTATGGAGTAGAATAATTGTTAAATATGACTTAAAGAAACAGAAGTTGTTTAAGATATATAGTGATAATTAACAAAAATTAATAAAAACAAGAAAACGCTGCATAGGACAAAAATGTAAGATCTTGACCATGTTTTGGTTGAGTGGATTCCACAAGAAGGGAACATATATCTAGAATATAGCTAGACTGTACCATGAAGAATGGAACCTGAAGGTATGTGTGAACATTTATTAGAATTGGCTACAGATATTAAAGAAGCATCATTGTGTAAAATAATCTGAAAATCAAGTGGAAAAAGCTTCTAATGATCAGAAAACATCAGAAAATTATGTGGGTAAATTTGATACAATCATATCTGGTAAAAACCTTATTCTTGAGCAAATTGACAATGCTGAAGAAACAGCTCTTTCCTGGAGATACATTCCTGGAAAGACATCAACAACTCTGAAGAGTGAGATGCACAGGTCTTGGGTGTGCCACAGCTGCTGCCCACGTTAGACAAAACTGGCAGTGACTGGAAAGAGCAGCATCCAAGATGTGCAAAAGGTGTACATGCCTTACCTGGGCTGCACTATGCAAACAAAACATAGGTAACCAGAGAAATACAGTAAGTACCCTACATGTGAACCTTCAAGTTTTGAACTTTCAAACCACGTTGTTAGTTCATGTGTCTGGCGTACATTGTCACGTGTGTGCATCCTCTACACGTGGCTGTGCTTTTGTGTACTTTACTGTACAGTAGTACAGTATCTTTATTTCAAGCCCAGGATGTCCGGAAGCAAGCATAAAAGCAGCGGTGATGTAGCTGGTACTGCTAAGAAGTGCCAAGTGATAACGATGGAAACAAAAGTGAAAATAATTGAGAGAGTGGAGCGAGACGAAAAGATGGTAGATGTCGCTCATTCTTATAACATGAATCGTTCAACCATCGGCACGATTCTAAAGAACACGGACAAGATCATGGAACATGTGAAGTCTGCTGTGCCGATGATGTCGACAATAATATGGAAGCATGGAAAAGTGAGGGAGGAGATGGAGAAACTTCTCAGTGTGTGGATGCAGGATCAGCATCAGCATCGAGTCCCGGCTCAGCTTAATGCTGATTCAAGAGAAAGCTAAAAGCCTTTATGAAGACTTGAAGAAGAAACACAGTGAAGAATCAGAGGGCGCATCTTTTAATGCCAACCATGGCTGGTTTCATCTGTTCAAGGCTAGAACCAACCTTCACAATGTAAAAGTAAGTGGCGAGGCAGTGAGTGCAGATACGGTAGCTGCCCGGGAATCTCCTGCAACACTTCTAGAAATTCTTGATGAAGGCATGTATTTACCCAAGCAGGTTTTTAATGTGGATGAGACAGGACTGTACTGGAAGAGGATGCCAGACCGAAGTTACATCAGGAAGGAGGAAATGTTGATGCCAGGCTATAACTCAGCAAAGGATAGGCTAACTCTGTTGTTTGGTGGCAATGCTTCCGACGATATGAAGCTGAAGCCTCTCTTAGTTTATCATTCAGAGAACCCAAGAGCCCTTAAAAACATAGCCAAGGGCTCGCTTCCTGTTGTGTGGAAGAGTAACCTCAAAGCCTGGGTTACAAAGGCCATTTTCCCGGACTGGTTTTTCCACCACTTTATCCCGGAGGTAGAGAAATATTGCCTGAAGAAGGACATCCTATTCAAAACTCTTTTGCTGCTCGACAGTGCTCTGGGACACCCCCCATTCATGGATGACTTTCATCCCAATGTCAAAGTAATGCATCTACCACCGAATACTACGTCGCTCATCCAACCTATGGACCAAGGAGTTATAGAGACTTTCAAGAAATATTATTCACATCACACTTTTCATCAGGCAGTAAAGGCAAGTGATGAATCAGGAAAAACCTTGTGACAATTTTGGAAGGACTATAACATCTACAAGGCCATAAAAAACATTGACTTCGCTTGGCGTGAGTTTACAGCCATCACCATGAATGAGGTTTGGAAGAAACTTTGCCTGCAGTTTGTTCACTATTTTTGTAGATTTGAGAAGGTGGATGAGGAGTCCAAAGAGGTCTTCAGCGACTGAGTGACCCTCAGCGAGAAGCTGGAGCTAGATCTGCAAGAGGACAACTTCACTGAACGCCCTGCTGTGCAAAATGAGGAGCTTACTAATGAAGACCTGATGCAATTGGAGGCCCAGAGAAAGGACGAAGACAGACAAGAGGAAGAAGAAGTAACTGAAGAACCGAGGAGATTCACAACACAGGAAATGGCAAGGGGATTTTCCTTGAGGAGGTACTGTTAGGTTCTGAGGCACAGGACCCAAACGTAGAATGGTACACAAAGGTTGCAGGAGCCATTCAGTATGCAATCCAGTGCTACTGTGTCATTTGTGACGAGAAGAAAAGAGCTACTACCCAGACATCACTGTATCATTTTTGGAAGAGGGTAGATAGAATTGAATCCAGCAAGGAACCAGAACCTGTGCCATAACGTCAGGCGTGAGTGAAAGTGCAACTTGCTCTCCGTCTCCTATTGCCAACGATCTTCAGCTCTACCATCTCCCACCTCCTCTCCCTCCTCCAGTCAGTAACTCTTCTTGCCTGTTCACTTGATGTCAGCCCCTGTATACCAGCTGTTGTACTTTACTACTGTACTTTTCAAGGTACCATACTGTAAGATTAAAAATGTTTTATTTTTTCTGTTTGTTTTTTATGTATTATTTGTGTGAAAAATATTATAAACCTATTACACTACAGTAGTATATAGCCAATTGTGTTAGTTGGGTACCTAGGCTAACTTTGCTGGACTTACAGATTGGACTTACGAATGGTGCTCTCTGAACGGAGACTTCGTAAGTAGGGGACTTACTGTACTGTGACGGGTCAAGAAGGATTTTACCATGGCAGTGGGCGTTCACTGCAGGCAGGCTGCTCAGGAAGGACTGTGAGGTTTTACTCTTCCTAGAGAAGTGTTGCACATGCCCATCCTGAACTTCTTGTGATGCCAATGTGAAATTTTACCCTCCGGGAAGAACAAGTAAAATCACTTAAGAAATAAGACAAAAATTGCCCTAGGTGCTTGCTTGCAGCAGTTAACGAGCGCCTCAGAATCAAAGACTTCCTGGAAAAGTTCAGTCTTCACTACGCCATTAATACAGGCGCTAAGGCTTGGAATTACGGTGATAAATCAATATCAAAAGTGCTTGTCATTGATATGATGCAAAACCACACACTAATCATGAGAAAAATCAGACAAACTCAAATCGAGGGACATTTTACAAAATACCTGACCAGCACACCACAACAGTTTCAAGGTGATAAAAAGGAAAGACTGAGAAACTGCCACAGACTCAAGGAGACCAAGGAGACATGATGATTAAATGCAACGGGGTAACCTGGATTGGATCCTAGAACAGAAAAAAGGTCATTAATGGGAAAACTGGTGAAATCTGATAAAGTGTGGGCATTAAGGAATAGTATGATACCATTGTTAATGTCTTAGTTTTGGCAGATGTGCCATGGTTACTTAACATTAGTGGAAGATGGGTGCAGAGTATATGGGAACTCTGTAGTACCTTTGCAACTTTTCTGAAAATCTAAGATTATTTCAAAATTAAAAGTCTGTGCTTGGACTTTGGTTTACAGTGGTGTTTGAAGCTAAATCCACAGATGAATACTTTGAAGGATTTCATATTACTAATGAGAAGACCACCTTTTGCTAAAAGTTTATCAGCTAAAAGTATAAATTGACATCAATGAAATATTCCACGTTGACAATGATGCTTCCATTATGCATGTCTTGAGTGGGGAAATTGCTGAAGTGGTTTTTTTTTTAAGACTTTGTGTGGATGTATTTTTTTTTCTTGTGGTAAAATACACACCATAAAATTCACCATCTTAACCATTTTTAAGTGTACAGTTCAGTGGTATTAAAATACAGTCACACTGTTGTACAACCATTGCCATCATCCATCCCCAAAACTCTTTTCATCCTGTGAAACTTAAACCCTTTTCCTTATATAAACAACTCCCCAGCCTGCCCTCCCCTCAGCCCCTGGCAACCACCATTGCAATTTATGTCCTTATGATTTGGGCTACTCTAAGTACCTCAAATAAGTGGAATCATATAGTATTTGCCTTTTTTGTGACTGGCTTATTTCACTTAGCATAATGTCCTCAAGGTTCATCCATCTTGTAGCATACTGCAGAATTTCCTTTTTTTAAAGGCTGTATATACTACATTTTGCTTATCCATTCATCAGTGACGGACACTTGAGTTGCTTCCATGTTTTAGCTAATGTCAATAGTGCTGCCATGAAAATGGGTGTACAAATATCCCTTCGAGACCCAGTTTTAAATTCTTCTGAGTATTTAGCCAGTAGTGGAATTGCTGGATTATATAGTAATTCTATTCTTAATTTTTTGAGGAACTGCCACGTTCTTTTCCACAATGACTCTACCATTATACATTCCCACCAACAGTGCACAAGTCTTCCACTTTCTCTACATCCTTTCCAACACTTGTTTGTTTGTTTTTTAATCAGTTTAATACACATCAGTGTATACATGTCAATCCCAATCGCCCAATTCATCACCCCTCCACCCCCCCGCTGCTTTCCCCCCTTGGTGTCGATACGTTTGTTCTCTACATCTGTGTCTCAATTTCTGCCCTGAAAACCAGTTCATCTGTACCATTTTTCTAGGTTCCACATATACGCGTTAATATACGATATTTGTTTTTCTCTTTCTGACTTACTTCACTCTGTATGACAGTCTCTAGATCCATCCACGTCTCAACAAATGACCCAATTTCGTTCCTTTTTATGGCTGAGTAATATTCCATTGTATATATGTACCACACCTTCTTTATCCATTCATCTGTCGATGGGCATTTAGGTTGCTTCCATGACCTGGCTATTGTAAACAGTGCTGCTATGAACATTGGGGTGAATGTGTCTTTTTGAATTATGGTTTTCTCTGGGTATATGCCCAGTAGTGGGATTGCTGGGTCATATGGTAATTCCATTTTTAGTTCTTTACGGAACCTCCATACTGTTCTCCATAGTGGCTGTATTAATTTATATTCCCACCAACAGTGCAAGAGGGTTCCCTTTTCTCCACACCCTCTCCAGCATTTGTTGTTTGTAGATTTTCTGATGATGCCCATTCTAACTGGTGTGAGGTGATACCTCATTGTAGTTTCGATTTGCATTTCTCTAATAATTAGTGATGTTGAGTAGCTTTCCATGTGCTTCTTGGCCATCTATATGTCTTCTTTGGAGAAATGTCTATTTAGGTCTTCTGCCCATTTTTGGATTGGGTTGTTTGTTTCTTTAATATTGAGCTGCATGAGCTGTTTATATATTTTGGAGATTAATCCTTTGTCCGTTGATTCGTTTGCAAATATTTTCTCCCATTCTGAGGGTTGTCTTTTCGTCTTGTTTATGGTTTCCTTTGCTGTGCAAAAAGCTTTGAAGTTTCATTAGGTCCCATTTGTTTACTTTGGTTTTTATTGCCATTACTCTAGGAGGTGGATCAAAAAAGATCTTGCTGTGATTTATGTCAAAGAGTGTTCTTCCTATGTTTTCCTCTAAGAGTTTTATAGTGTCTGGTCTTACATTTAGGTCTCTAATCCATTTTGAGTTAATTTTTGTGTATGGTGTTAGGGAGTGTTCTAATTTCATTATTTTACATGTAGCTGTCCAGTTTTCCCAGCACCACTTATTCAAGAGACTGTCTTTTCTCCATTGTATATCCTTGCCTCCTTTGTCATAGATTACTTGACCAGAGGTGTGTGGGTTTATTTCTGGGCTTTCTATCTTGTTCCATTGATCTATGTCTCTGTTTTTGTGCCAGTACCATATTGTCTCGATTACTGTAGCTTTGTAGTATAGTCTGAAGTCAGGGAGTCTGATTCCTCCAGCTCCGTTTTTTTCCCTCAAGACTGCTTTGGCTATTCAGGGTCTTTTGTGTCTCCATACAAATTTTAAGATTTTTTGTTCTAGTTCTGTAAAAAATGCCATTGGTAATTTGATAGGGATTGCACTGAATCTGTAGATTGCTTTGGGTAGTATACTCATTTTCACAATATTGATTCTTCCAATCCAAGAACATGGTATATCTCTCCATCTGTTGGTATCATCTTTAACTTCTTTCATCAGTGTCTTATAGTTATCTGCATACAGGTCTTTTGTCTATCTAGGTAGGTTTATTCCTAGGTATTTTATTCTTTCTGTTGCAATGGTAAATGGGAATGTTTCCATAATTTCTTTCAGATTTTTCATCATTAGTGTATAGGAATGCAAGCGATTTCTGTGCCTTAATTTTGTATCCTGCAACTTTACCAAATTCATTGATTAGCTCCAGTAGTTTTCTGGTGGCAGTTTTAGGATTCTCTATGTATAGTATCATGTCATCTGCAAACAGTGACAGTTTTACTTCTTCTTTTCCAATTTGTATTTCTTTTTCTTCTCTGATTGCCGTGGCTAGGACTTTCAAAACTATGTTGAATAATAGTGGGGAGAGTGGACATCCTTGTCTTGTTCCTGATCTTAGGGGAAGTGCTTTCAGTTTTTCACCATTGAGAATGATGTTTGCTGTGGGTTTGTCGTATGTGGCCTTTATTATGTTGAGGTAGGTTCCCTCTATGCCCACTTTCTGGAGAGTTTTTATCATAAATGGGTGCTGAATTTTGTCAAAAGCTTTTTCTGCATCTATTGAGATGATCATATGGTTTTTATTCTTCAGTTTGTTAATATAGTGTATCACATTGATTGATTTGCATATATTGAAGAATCCTTGCATCCCTGGAATAAATCCCACTTGATCATGGTGTATGATCCTTTTAATGTGTTGTTGGATTCTGTTTGCTAGTATTTTGTTGAGGATTTTTGCATCTATATTCATCAGTGATATTGGTCTGTAATTTTCTATTTCTGTAGTATCTTTGTCTGGTTTTGGTATCAGGGTGATGGCGGCCTCATAGAATGAGTTTGGGCGTGTTCCTTCCACCACAATTTTTTGGAAGAGTTTGAGAAGGATGGGTGTTAGCTCTTCTCTAAATGTTTGATAGAATTCACCTGTGAAGCCATCTGGTCCTGGACTTTCGTTTGTTGGAAGATTTTTAATCACAATTTCAATTTCATTACTTGTGATTGGTCTGTTCATATTTTCTGTGTCTTCCTGGTTCAGTCTTGGAAGGTTATACCTTTCTAAGAATTTGTCCATTTCTTCCAGGTTGTCCATTTTATTGGCATACAGTTGTAATAGTCTCTTAGGATGCTTTGTATTTCTGCAGTGTCTGTTGTAACTTCTCCTTTCTCATTTCTAATTTTATTGATTTGAGTCCTCTCCCGCTTTTCCTTGATGAGTCTGGCTAATGGTTTATCAATTTTGTTTATCTTCTCAAAGAACCAGCTTTTAGTTTTATTGATCTTTACTACTGTTTTCTTTGTTTCTATTTCATTATTGCTGCTCTGATCTTTATGATTTCTTTCCTTCTGCTAACCTTGGGTTTTGTTTGTTCTCCTTTCTCTAGTTCCTTTACGTGTAAGGTTAGATTGATTATTTGAGATTTTTCTTGTTTCTTGAGGTAGGCTTGTATAGCTATAAACTTCCCTCTTAGAACTGCTTTTGCTGCATCCCATAGGTTTTGGATCATCGTGTTTTCATTGTCATTTGTCTCTAGGTATTTTTTTATTTCCTCTTTGATTTCTTCAGTGATCTCTTGGTTATTTAGTAACGTGTTGTTTAGCCTCCATCTGTTTGTGTTTACGTTTTTTTCCCTGTAATTCATTTCTAATCTCATAACGTTGTGGTCAGAAAAGATGCTTGATATGATTTCAATTTTCTTCAATTTACTGAGGCTTGATTTGTGACCCAAGATGTGATCTATCCTGGAGAATTTTCTGTGCGCACTTGAGAAGAAACTGTAATCTGCTGTTTTTGGATGGAATGTCCTGTAAATATCAATTAAATCTATCTGGTCTATTGTGTCATTTAACGCTTCTGTTTCCTTATTTATTTTCATTTTGGATGATCTGTCCGTTGGTGTAAGTGAGGTGTTACAAGTCCCCCACTATTATTGTGTTACTGTCAATTTCCTGTTTTAAAGCTGTTAGCAGTCGCCTTATGTATTGAGGTGCTCCTATGTTGGGTGCATATATATTTATAATTGTTATATCGTCTTCTTGGATTGATCCCTTGATCATTATGTAGTGTCCTTCCTTGTCTCTTGTAACATTCTTTATTTTAAAGTCTATTTTATCTGATATGAGTATTGCTACTCCAGCTTTCTTTTGATTTCCATTTGCATGGAATATCTTTTTCCATCCCCTCACTTTCAGTCTGTATGTGTCACTATGTTTGAAGTGGGTCTCTTGTAGACAGCATATAGATGGGTCTTGTTTTTGTATCCATTCAGCAAGCCTGTGTCTTTTGGTTGGAGCATTTAATCCATTCACATTTAAGGTAATTATCAATATGTATGTTCCTATGACCATTTTCTCAATTGTTTTGGGTTTGTTTTTGTAGGTCCTTTTCTTCTCTTGTGTTTCCCACTTAGAGAAGTTCCTTTAGCATTTGTTGTAGAGCTGGTTTGGTGGTGCTGAATTCTCTTAGCTTTTGCTTGTCTGTAAAGCTTTTGATATCTCCATTGAATCTGAACGAGATCCTTGCCGGGTAGAGTAATCTTGGTTGTAGGTTCTTCCCTTTCATCACTTTAAGTGTATCATGCCACTCCCTTCTGGCTTGTAGAGTTTCTGCTGAGAAATCAGCTGTTAACCTTATGGGAGTTCCCTTGTATGTTATTTGTCGTTTTTCCCTTGTTGCTTTCAATAATTTTTCTTTGTCTTTAATTTTTGCCAGTTTGATTACTTTGTGTCTTGGCGTGTTTCTCCTTGGGTTTATCGTGTATGGGACTCTCTGCGCTTCCTGGACTTGGGTGGCTATTTCCTTTCCCATGTTAGGGAGGTTTTCGATTATAATCTCTTCAAATATTTTCTCTGGTCCTTTCTCTCTCTCTTCTCCTTCTGGGACCCCTATAATGCGAATGTTGTTGCGTTTAATGTTGTCCCAGAGGTCTCTTAGGCTGTCTTCATTTCTTTTCATTCTTTTTTCTTTATTCTGTTCCGCAGCCGTGAATTCCACCATTCTGTCTTCCAGGCCACTTATCCGTTCTTCAGCCTCAGTTATTCTGCTATCGATTCCTTCTAGTGCAGTTTTCATTTCAGTTATTGTATTGTTCATCTCTGTTTTTTCTTTAATTCTTCTAGGTCTTTGTTAAACATTTCTTGCATCTTCTCGATCTTTGCCTCCATTCTTTTTCCGAGGTCCTGGATCATCTTCACTATCATTATTCTGAATTGTTTTTCTGGAAGGTTGCATATCTCCACTTCATTTAGTTGTTTTTCTGGGGTTTTATCTTGTTCCTTCATCTGGTACATAGCCCTCTGCCTTTTCATCTTGTCTATCTTTCTGTGAATGTCGTTGTTTGGTTTTTTTTGATAGTAGCTATCCTCATGGGTGTGTGAAATGGTTTTAAATATAGTTAATCATGAGGATAACAGTGATGATGGAGATGAATTTGTAAACACAGGTGGTAAAAAAATCCCTACATGAGATGGTGAAAATGTGTGATCAGTCAGTGGCTAGCTTTGAACCATGCACATTTATCAATGAACACGAGCTTATGGAGGTTTTCATAATTTAGCAGGGACTGCTTAGATGGAAACCTAAATTAATGAAGCATTTGACCCAGGAAAAAGTGCTTAAAATGGCCCTTAGTCCTGCTCCTGCAATCACAGGTGCCCCTCCAGCTGCTGCTGGTGACAGGCACTGAGGTTCCTCTAAGATGCTCAAGCAACCAGAGGAGATGGAGGTTCACGGTTTGTGTATGGCCCAGCACATTTAGCTGAAATCGAACCTGCATAAATTTAAAGATTTATAAAATGTTTTCTTAGAAATAAGATTACTAGAATATTTATATTCTGTATTTATCCCACTATTTCATTTAGTGGTTTGTTATTTAAATAAACTATACACTATTTGTTCTAATAAATACTTCACTACAGAAATATTAATATGTTTGACTATCGTGTGCTGCCTCAGACCCTGCTAGGGCTACTACATTACATACTACTTCTCAAGAAGTCTGAAAAATTCTGAGTTCCAAAACTCACCAGGCCCCAGGGATTTTGGATTATAGATTGTGGACCTTCTTTTAGTCAAAAAGCAAATAATGCACTTGTGAGACATCATTCCATTGTTCCAGGTTAAAATCCTTTTTGAACAATTTCTAACATCTGCCACACTTGGCTGTCCAGATTTCTAACTATAGGCATCTACTCTATCTTTCCCTCATAGGATAAAGACCTCTGTTATATTCTGGCACTAATACAAAAAGAAAACTCACTTTTTACACAATGAAACTGAAAAGTTTAATCATCTTTGGTGGTAATACTTCTAGACTGTATCATACTCTAATTAGGGGCCTTTACAAGATTATATGAAGCATGAATTAATTTCTCCCTAATAATCCAGCATCATCATTATTAAGATCAGTTATTAATTGTGAAAACAGGGCCTGGCCCCAGACCATCCGGCTTCCTGAGTACTTGTGTTTGCATTTTAGTCTACCATGCACCCCTGGGCTCGGACCCTCCTGGCTGCTCTCTGGGTAACTGCCATAGCATCATCACTGGAAAAGCTTGTTTGGGTTACCTAAAATAAGAATAAATGATCCAGCAGCAGCTTGAACTTCAGACATCTGTTTTGGCTATTCAGAGGTCCTCTTCCCTCCTCCCTACTTTGCAACTGGATTACTAATAACTGAGGTACCAGGTAAATAACCCTGGAGGGCCAAGGCACCATTGTACATTATTCTTCGTCTCTATAAGGATTAAGGGGGCAAATAGAGTCACTAAATCACCCCTTTGGTAGGCCAATGCCACACTGTGCACATCAGGGTAACACACACTGGTAGCAGCGCCAACACATTTTGCATGTGTTTTAATATTCTACTCCAAATTGCTTGTGTGGAGGGAAAAAGAAACTAACATTTATAGATGGATTCCAATGTGCTACATGCTTTGTATACTTTACTTCCTTTAATCAAACACAGTGATGTAGATATTATTTCCCTTTTACAGATGAGGACTGAGGTTAAGTACTTCACCAAACCTCTCACAACTATTAAGTGACAGAATATAGATTATAACCCATCTATCTCTCAAACCCACTCTCTCAAAATTTTTTCACTTTATTAAAAAAAAAAAATCACAAAATCAATGCATGCTCGTTATAACAAGACAAACAACACAGATATGTTGATGTCTGTTTCCCAATCCCAATTCTACCCTCGAGGCATACATTTTATTAGCTGTGACCAGGGATCGAACCCGGGCCTCCACAGTGAAAGTGCCGAATCCCTAACCATTAGGCCACTAGGGAACTCCCTGACTCACTATTTTTTGACTTTACTACAGTTCAAAAGCGACACGCAGTCAGTGAAACTGTACTCGAATTTTGAATTTTGATCTCTTCCCAGGTTAGCGATATGTGGTCTGATACTCTCGAGATGCTGGGCAGTGGCAGCAAACCGCAGCTCCCAGTCAGCCACACCATCACAAGGGGAAACAGCCAATACTCTGACAACCATTCTGTACCCTGACAACTATTCTGATGCTCACTTTCAATAAAGTATTCAATAAATGACATGAGATATTCAACATTTTATTATAAAATAGGCTTTGTGTTCAAAGATTTTGCCCAACTCTAGGCTAATAGAAGTGTTCTGAGCACGTTTAAGGTAGGCAAGGCTAAGCTATGAAGTTCGGAAGGTTAGGTGTATTAAATGCATTTTCAACTTACAATGGGTTTATTGGGATGTAACCCCATCATAAGTCCTGGAAGATCTGTAATCACGTATACACACATATGAAGATTTTCTTGCTTTTTCCAAAAGTAAGATAATTCCATGAATGTTACTCTGTGACTTTATTACTATATGATATACTCTGTATTACAGATAAACCATAATTTATTCAACGTTTCCTGACAGAAATTCAAGGGGTTTTTAGCTTTTTGCAATTACAAACAGAGCTTTAGTAAACTTTCTTGAACATATAACCTTACAAACTGGAACCTTGATTTCCACAGGCTAAATGAACAAAAATGACAGTACTGAATGTAATCTCTGTATTTTTTAATAGATAGCTGGCCTCATTCCCAAAAGGTACAGCAATTCATATTTACAGCAGCAACATATGAGCGCTCGTTTTCTCACCCTCTTGCCAGCACAAAATATCAATCTCGCTACTTTTTGCCTATTTGATGGTCAAAAGGGTATTTCATTACACTTCTTTGATTACTGGTAAAATTTAGATTTGTGCTCCTCTGTTATCAGATTTGACTCATAAAAAAACTGTGACGTGCAAAGCCAAACAATGGAATCTATCTTCTCTAAGGCCTGGTAGCTATTCCTACAAGACAGGGGCAAGATTCTGTTGGATTCTGTGCAAAGCGCACCCTCAGGTAGCCAGCAGGGTCTATACCCAGGGCATCATAGAAAGAAAGGAAAACAAAACTGGACTCTGAGGTGTAGACAGTTCAAAAACAATAAATAAATGAAGAGGTCAGTGGCATTATTTTTATTAACTTTCAAACTTGGAAACCTTTATCAAAACCAGGTCTTATAGGGGAAGGAGTAGGGAACCTTGAAGACTGGATGCCTCTTTTACAACCCTCGCCCCTCACCTGCTAGGTAAATAAGAAAGAGGAAAAAGAAATGACAGAAAGGGGGAGAGAGAAAAACCCTGTTTCCTTCAGCGAGGGCCAGGCTCCTGTCAGAAAGGGCCCGGCGTCCGGGGCCTCTGATGCAGGAAAGCAGAGGGGAGCTTGGTCTCCCACAAGCTCAGTCCACAATCTCCAACTGACAATGAGATCTGAGGACAAGCCAGAAGCAGTCAGTGGAAGAGCCAGCTTCGGCGTAATGACTTCTCAAACCGGAGGTGTGCCTTTAGACACGTCATAGAAATTCTCCAAACCTTCTTTTCCTATTTTGAAAAATGAGAGAGGGGTTTGGAATTTGTGATGCGTAAGGCCACTTCCACCTCTAAGACTCTATAATTCCAATGATACAGTGTTGACAGTGTTCTAATAATTCCACCTCATCTTCAATTGGTATCCATGAAAAAGTTGAAAGATCATACAATTTGGAGTCAAGTCTAGGGTTCAAGTCCCAATCTGCCAACTGTGTAACCTTAGACAAGCCCCGTAATTCCTCTGAGCCTTTTTCCTCATCTATAAAACTGACAAAATAAATCTCATAGCGTTGTTGTAAGATTCAAGTGAGGGGATATTTGTGAGGGTACTTATAAACTGTAGAGGTTAAAACAAACATAGCAGAACATTCTTACTAAGTCTGAGCCCTTTCCACACTACCCAGACAGGGGTCCATACGACATTGTTCTGGATTCCCACTGTAACTTAAAGGGAAACTTTCACAATGTCCGGAGCCCTTGATTTCCTGCAAATGAAGGAGGAGGATGTACTCAAATTTCTTGCAGCAGGAACCCACTTAGGTGGCACCAACCTAGACTTCCAAATGGAACGGTACATCTACAAAAGGAAAAGTGATGGCGTCTACAACATAAATCTGAAGAGAACCTGGGAGAAGCTTCTGCTGGCAGCTCGTGCCACTGTTGCCATTGAAAACCCAGCTGATGTCAGTGTCGTATCCTCTAGGAATACTGGCCAGTGAGCTGTGCTGAAGTTTGCTGCTGTCACTGGAGCCACTCCTATTGCTGGCTGCTTCTCTCCTGGAGTCTTCACTAACCAGATCCAGGAAGCCTTCCGGGAGCCAAGACTTCCGGTGGTTACTGATCCCAGGGCCGACCACCAGCCTCTCACAGAGGCCTCTTACGCTAACCTGCCTACCTTTGCTCTGTGTAACACAGACTCTCCTCTGTGTTATGTGGACATTGCTATCCCGTGCAACAAGGGAGCTCACTCAGGGGGTCTGATGTGGTGGACGCTCGCCGGGGAAGTTCTGCGCATGCGTGGCACCATCTCCCGCGAACACCCATGGGAGGTCATACCTGATCTCTGCTTCTACGGAGATCCTGAAGAGATTGAAAAGGAAGAGCAGGCGGCAGCTGGGAAGGCTGTGACCATGGAGGAATTTCAGGGTGAATGATCTGTTCCAGCTTCTGAGTTCACTGCTACGCAACCTGAGGGGGCAGACTGGTCCGAGGTGTGCAGGTGCTCCCTGTGCCTATTCAGTAGTCCCTCACTGAAGACTGGAGTGCTCAGCCTGCCACTGAGGACTGGTCTGCAGCTCCCAGTGCTCAGGCCACTGAATGGGTAGGAACAACCACTGAGTGGTCTTAAGCTGTTCTTCCGCAAACTCGTAAAATGAAAGTAGGTTGACGGAAAATAAACAGTTTCCAAAAAAACCCCCCAAAAGTCTGAGCCAATCATTTCCATTTTTTCGCTCAATTTAAAATTCACTAATCAAATACTTAAATCATTCATTCCATAAGTATTGACAGAATGTCTCCTGTCTTAGGCACTAGAGATACTTTAGTGAATAAGACACTGGAGGTCACGGATATCATAGAACTTGGAGTTGAAGATGTTCTTTTAACATCTGCATCAGAAAAGGAAATCTGGACATATAAATATTTTAGCAAGATACATAAAAGGTAAACAAGCTGTGTCCAGTATTGTAGAGATATGAATTCAATAAATATGTATGGAGCTCCTACTATGGCCCCAGACATAAGGACTAGGCACTGTTTTAGGTGTTGGGAGGCTCAGCATTGAACAAGACAGACCAAGTCCCTGGCTTTTTGGAGCTTACATTCCACCAGAAGAATTGAATCAATCAGACTATCACTAATTACATATGGAAGACACAGCCAAAAAAAAATATGAGGCTGATGTGAGAGGTATGAACATAGCTCTGGAGCCAGAGCTTCAGGCTTCTTTTCCTAGCCACACTCAGTTTCCCCTTATCGAAAGGGAAGGCACAATAAACTCTAACTTGCCCTCCTCATGCCTCATTTCTCCTTCCAACTATTCAGCTTGGACAAGTTAACAGCCTTTACCAAGTAATGAGACGTTTGGGTGTAGAAAATAACCACTACTATTTTTCAGCTGTGGTCAGTCGTTATGGCTTAATTCGATTTTCAAACAGCATTCATGCATTCTGCAAAAGTGTGATTCAGCTTTATCCTTCTTTCAGGTTCCTTTGAATCTACCCCGTGACTCACTTAACATAAGGACTCCCACAGCCAATAACAGACTACCGGTTTCCATTTAACCTCTAAAGTATTGATCATTGTGCTGTATATTCAGCTGTATATTCAACAACTGTGGATTCTTTTATATGAGGCACTGTACTAGGTCCTTGCTTCTGGCATTTACAATCACATTTGAAAACTTACGTTAGTTA
Source organism: Balaenoptera borealis (assembly GCF_965194805.1). Lineage (NCBI taxonomy): Eukaryota > Metazoa > Chordata > Mammalia > Artiodactyla > Balaenopteridae > Balaenoptera > Balaenoptera borealis. The sequence continues at coordinate 41,097,914 of NC_138876.1, forward strand.
TAAGTCATTTGCATTTCTCTTTTAAGACAGTATGAGTAGATACCATTTGATTAAATGAGATATAGGAGCTCCCACGAGGGAGACATCACTTCTGACTCGAGTAACTAGGGACGAGGAGGATGCAGCTCTGATGAGAGCCTGCTTTATCCTGGACATTTTATGTAGATTCTTCAACTTGATGTGGAATGCGTCACAAAGAACTTGGAGTCTAAGACCTTGAGTGATGGGAAGAATTAGGAAAGGCAGAAATGAAGTTTCAACTGAATACTAAATGACGGCCCAATGCTGGCCAGGCATAATGCAAGGTACCCGGCACCCAATGGTGAACAGTGTGGACCTTGCGGTAAAGGGCTTTCAGTGGGGGATACAAACAAATAAACAGGCAATTACAATCACCATATGGTGTGATGTGTGTTACGACAGGTAAAAACACCAGGGTGATGGGAGAACACAGTAAGGTGTGTTTGTTAGGAGTCTTTCAGTTGCACTTAATCTAAACTGTGATCGACTGGCTTATGTCACCAGGAACTTCAGGGTGGATCCAGGACTTAAACAAGGAAACTCTCTCTCTCTCTCTGTATCACCATATCCTTTAATTTTGCAGATGGTGTGTTCTTCCAGATGAATATTCTTTGACACAGTGACACCAGCGGCAAGAGGCAGGCTTCCCAGCTAGCTCTAGTGGAAGGAAGTCAGGGAGGGACTCTGGCCCTACTTGGACCATTCAGCTTTCCCTGAAACTGTTGCCCAGGGAAGGGGCACCATGATTAACAAGCTGGGTTTATGCATCTATCTCTGTTGATGGGTGGTAGAGAAAGGGAGAAATACATGCTGGGTCACCAAAAACAATGGCTACCGTAAAGAAGTCCCCGAAGGGAACACTGCAATTGTGGAAAACAGTTAGAACACAGAGGAAGGAATGTGCATGGTGGGATGGTGGGAGATTAGTCTGGCTGGACCCGTGGTCACACCTAAGAGCAGGGAGAAAAACCAACGTCAGCCTGTGGAGGGCTTCGAATGCCTGGCTAAGGACTCTAGGTCAGCCTGAAGGGTACATGGTGACAGCTTTGTTCAGAATCTTTCCAATTTTCCTGAAAATCATTCAGAGCAATGAGAACAAGGGTATGAAATGCCTACATGCTTACATCTTCAGTAAAACAAGGAAGTGAGAAATTTCACAAACTTCATATTGTGTATAGCATCATCCCCCCCTCCCCGAACCAGCACAGGAAACCATAACGTGCAGTTTAGCAGGTGCCCCAGGGAAGACCAGAAATGGCACAAGAGTCCAGAGGGTGGAGGTACAGCAATTCTCAGCAAAAATTCAACTCAGGAGAGTGCTCAGCCTGGGTGGGAATAGATGTGAGCAGGATTAAGAAGGAAGAGGGTACGAATACTGGGAGAGGAAGAAATGAATCCGTAAGTGCCTGGAGGAGCCACAGGTGCAGCTTAGGAAAAAGAGAAGAGCAGGCTGGCAGGAAGGGGCAGAATGCCTGGAAACCAGTGGCTGGGGGAGGAACCAGGGGAGCTCCAGACTAGTTGTAGGAGCTCAGCTGATCCAGGTTAGAATCCTAAATTGAGAGGAGGTCCCGTTACAGGTAGGTGCCCTAAAGTAAAGTACACACCCCCAGACCGACAGAAGGAAGCCTTGAGCTGAGAAATGAGGAAAGCTCCCTTGTTCCTATCATGGGATTCTCTTGCCAATAGTTGTTTTAGAAAAATCCAACTCATTCCAAAACGATAAAAACTTATAACTCAACATCCAATCAAAGGTACTGTAAGAAAAACATCCATACAAAGGTACCGTCAGAAGAAAATCTGGAAAGGAGTAACAAAACTTCCCTGCAGACTAAGAAAACTCATCAGAGAAATGTGGCCACAAAGCAGAAGAAAATTTTAACCCAACATCCTATTATGAATTTTCAAAAATGTAACAAGGCAGTGGCAGCTATGCAGGGAGCTGACAAAGCAGAAATAACTCAAGGAAGTGATGGTGAGGTCAAGGAACGGAAGGTGACAGACAAGAGGAGGACAGGGAAGAGAAATGGGTAGATTTACTAAATAAGTGTAAGAAAAATAAATACAAAACATTTCAGATACAAAAACCAAATTACAAGAAACACAAGAGAGAGGAGACACCACTCTAAGGGACACCATGGAAGATAAAAAGAATAGAAATAAAAGTGAAGAAGATAAAATGGAAATGAATAAAAATCATTAGAGAGGGAGTGATAGGGAAGACAGACAAAGGAAATTACACAAGTGTAAAGTCAGAGTTCCTGAAGAAAAAACCCCAAAACAATGGAACAGAACAGATATTTTAAAATAAACCCAATTTTAAGTAGGGTTTGGAACTGGGATTGGAGGGAGAGCTAGGTCCAGGTCACAGACCTAAATTTAGGAGCAAGGTGGGGAAGGCAGGGCTGGAAGTCATCTGCAAGGCTGTGGTAACCGGGAGCAGGTCAGGGTGCTGTCTGCCAGGCCGTCCTACCTGGGGTCTCTGGGGAGCTTCCCCTGAACCGTGGCAGCCACGTGAGTGAGACACAGTGGGAGCGAGCAGCTCTGCTCCCACATCCGGGCTCAGCCCAGTCTCCACCACCTGCAGAAGTAGAGGGCAGGGGCAGCACCTTAGATAAGGTGAACCAAAAACTAGAGATTAATATAAGGAACATGTATCTAGCACCCAACTTTATAAAATCTTAACCTTTTACCATATTTGCTTCAGATGTTTTTAAGGAAATACAACTTTACAGATATAGTTGAAGCCAATCATGAACCCCTCTGATCCCATTCGTCTCTCCAACCCCCACCTGAGATACCACTATCCTGAAATTGATTATTTTTGCAAAGCTTGCTTTTATGCTATTACTGCATAAGTAAGTATCCATAACTATTATATATTTCTTTCACAAGCTTTCAAATTTTATATAAAGGTATCATACTGCATGTTTTGATCTAAAATATGCCCCCCCAAAAATTATGTTTTTGAAATTTACCCATGTTGATACATGTGGCTCTACTTGATTTTAACCATAGCACAGCATTCCATAATATGAATACAACACAATGTATTTATGCATTCTTTTGTTGATGGGCCTTTGGAAAAGGTCTGACAGTTATCTTATAAAACTAAAGCATATACCTACCCTAATGACCCAGCAATTCCACTCTTAGGTATTACCCAAAAGAAATGAATATGCTTGTCCACAAAAAAGAAAGGAGCCAGATACAGAAGAGTGTATATGTGATATTCCATTTATCCATATATATTCATATATATAAATACTCCCTAGTACAGAACTAGTAAAACCAATCTATGGTGGAAAAAATCAGAACAGTGGCTGCCTCTAGGAAGATGGAAATGGGAATTAACAGGGAAAGGAAACTTTCTGGAAGTGACAGTAACGTTCTATAATTTGTCAGGAGTTTGGGTTACGCAAGTTTATCTGTTAAGAATGTACACTTAATATTTGTACTTTTCATTGAAATTTTACCTCAAAGGAAAAAAATACTAAACAAATACTGAACAATAGAGAAAAGACAGTCTCTTCAATAAATGGTGCTGGGAAAACTGAACAGCCCCATGTAAAAGAATGATATTAGAACATTTTCTCACACTGTATACAAAAATAAACTCAAAATGGACTAAAGACCTAAATGTAAGACCTGAAACCATAAAACTGCTAGAAGAGAACATAGGCAGAACACTCTTTGACAAAAAACTGCAGCTTTTTTTTTTTTGATCTTTCTCTTAAGGCAAAAAAAAAAAAAGAAAAGCAAAAATAAACAAAAGAGACCTAATTAAGCTTAAAAGCTTTTGCACAGCAAAGGAAACCATCAACAAAATGAAAAGACAACCTACTGAATGGGAGAAAATATTTGCAAATGATGTGACCGATAAGGAGTTAATATCCAAAATATATAAATAGCTCTTACAACTCAATATCAAAAAAAAAAAAAAAAACAATTAAAAAAATGGTCAGAAGACTGAAAAGACACTTTTCCAAAGAAGATAGACAGATGACCAACAGGCACATGAAAAGATGTTCAACATCGCTAATCATCAGAGAAATGCAAATCAAAATCACAATGAGATATCAACTCACACCCGTCAGAATAGTTGTCATCACAAAGTCTACAAATAACAAATGTTGGTGAGGATGTGGAGAAAAGGGAACCCTAGTACACTGTTGGTGGGAATGTAAACTGGTGCAGCCACTATGGAGAACAGCATGGAGTTTCCTTAAAAAACTGAAAATAGAACTACCATATGATCTGGCAATTCCACCGCTGGGTATATACCCAAAGAAAATGAAAACACTAATTCAAAAAGGTACATGCAACCCAATGTTCATAGCAGCGCTATTTACAATAGCCAAGATATGGAAGCAACCTAAGTGCCCATCAACAGATGAATGGATGAAGAGGATGTGTATATATATACAATGGAATACTACTCAGCCATAAAAATGAATGAAATTGTGCCATTTGCAACAATGTGGATCGACCTAGAGGGTATTATGCTTAGTGAAATAAGTCAGAGAAAGACAAATACTGTATTTTATCACTTATATGTGGAATCTAAAAAATAAAACAAATGAATATAACAAAACAGAAATGGACTCACAGATACAGAGAACAAATTAGTGGTTACCAGTGGGGAGAGGGAAGAGGAGAGGAAACTACTATGTATAAAATAAATAAATACAGGGATATATTGTACAGTACAAGGAATATAACCAAGATTTTATAATAACTTTAAATGGAATATAAGTTATACAAATATTGAATCACTATGTTGTACACCTGAAACTAATATTAGAAATCAACTCTACTTCAACTAAAAAAAAACAAAAACAAAACAAATATTGAAGTCTGTTAATGGGTAAGTGTATTGATAACCCCAACTTTTTTTTTTTTTGGAAATGCATCAAAAAATAAAATGGAATGATGGATGTTAGAGGGATGGATAGATGGAGAGATCAAGCATAGCAAAATGTTGATGAAATTTAGGTAGTGAGTATATGGGTGCCCATGATAAAATCCTTTCAATTTTGCTGAACATTTAAAATTTTTATAATAAAAATTTTCCCCTACATTTTAACATTTAACTTGTCAAAAACCAACTCTTGACTTCATCCTGCCCTAAAGCCACTTTTCCCTTCATGTTCCCCATTCCAATAAGTGACAAACGTTCATCGAGGTGCTCACCTTTGGGTTGTCTCCATCCCACACATCTAATCCATCAGTACATCCTTTCAGCTCTACCTTCAACATATGTCCTGAATGCAACCACGCCCTGTTCCAAGCTACCACAGTCTTTCACCTGGACCGACTGGTCTACTAAGTGGTCTCCCTGCTTCTACTATCCCCGTTAGAATTTATTCTCCATACAGCAGTCACGCTGATCATTTTAAAACGCTTCCCCCTGCTGCCTCTTCTCCCACTCTGTCCCTTGCACACTCCCTTCCAGCCATCCTGACCTCCTTGTGGTCCATTAACTATGCCAAGCTTCCCCTGCTTGGAATGTTCTTCCTCCTTATCCACACGGCTTGTTCTCTCACTTCACAGCTCTCTGCTCAGCTGTCACACCAGAGAGGTCCCTGAACATCTATCTAATATAGTACTTCCCATCACTTCCCTTACGCTGCCTGTATTTTTCCTCTGAGTTCTTATTACTATCTGACATGTTTGTTTTCTATGCCCCGCCCCCCCCATACTAGAATTAAGCTCCGAAGGGACAGGAATTTTTGTTTACCTTATTACATATTACGCCCTAGTGTTTGTTGAATTAATGAATGCACTAGGTAAAATAGCACCTCCTCTTTGAGTCCATCCCATATCCCTCCCTACCCCCTACAGCTAAAGTAGTCCCCTCTCTCCTGTTAGAACATTTTACCTTTTCCATAGTGCTCATTGATAGTTATTTGTTACACATCTGTTCTCTGTCCCAACACCAACAGAACGTAAGCTCTTGTGGACAGTCCACGCCCTGCAGTTAACGACAACAGCGCCTGGCCCAGAGCAGGCTGAGCCAACCAGCGCCCCCCTGCCTGTTTCAACCTCCACCCGGAGCTTCTGGATTTCCAACGCTGCCGTTTATCCCTGTTCTTTCTTCGCACGGTGGACTATCATGAACCCTGGGGGGGCTGGACCGATCGTCTTTAGGGTGCCCTCTAGCTCTCACACCCTACGATGCCTTCCTTCTCAAGGGCCTCCCTCTGAGATGGCGGCCAAGGGCAGCTGCCGCAGAGCCCGCGCTCTCGGCCTAGTCTCCGTGGTGCTTCTGCAGCCTCCGAGTCCGGGAACAGTTCCGCCTCTAGAGGGCAGAGCTCACCCGCGACCCTGCTGGCCCGCCAAGGTGCCAGCTGCAAAGCTCTTTCAAGGGAGCGGTTACTGGAGTCTAGTTAGGAGGGCCGTCCCCAGGGAGCACACCTCTACTGCCCCCGCCATTCATCCCACAAAGGGCGCTGTGGTCAGCCAGGCCCCAGGCCCGGCGTGAGGGTCCCAGCGACGGAGGCGGCCCCTGCCCCCAGAAGCTGCCAGCAGCCTGGGAAGGGCAGTGGTAGCGGCAAGAACGAGAAGAGCGCGGAGGAAAGGGTGTAGAGAAGAGCCCTCCCTCGTGCAGGGCAGGACAGCTTCTGCAGAAGGCATATTTGCATATTAACAGATCCCTGGGAGTTAGCTAGGGAAGACAGTGGAGGTGGGGCAGAGAGGTACAGGTGCAAAGGCCATAAGTGAGAAGGCAGGTATGTGCGGAACAGCACCCAGGTGGACTTCCTGGGTTCAAGAGGCTTTGTGTGTTAAGTTAGGGGCTTTGGCCTTTAACCCAAAGTGATCCATAACAGGCCGGTGGCTGCGTGGGCAGATCTGTGCTTTAGAAAGAGAGCTTGGGAGATACACTGTAAGGCAGAATTGAAGGGGCAACACACGTCAGGAAAACCAGTTAGATTACTGCACTAGTTGAGAGAATGGAGTCCTGAACTAAGGCAGAAGAAAAAAAGAGAATTTGGGAATGATGTGATGGTAACTGGAGGCAGCACAGCGAGGGGGGAGGGGGGAGGGGGGAGGGGGGAGGGGGGAGGGGGGGGCTGGAGCCAGATTCTACCATGGGACTCGGGCAAATTACGTTTGTGCCTTGGCTTCCTCATCTGTAAAGTGGGAGTGACAGTAACAGTACCTGGCTCACAGTGGTGGAGGATTACAGGAGTCAATACAATGTGAAAGCTCAGAGTACAGCTTCACAACATCTTACTCAGGAAGTGCTAACTGTAATTATGGAGCTCAGAAAAAAGAAGAAAGGAATGACTAAGATGACTCCCAGCACTCTGGTTTGGAAACTAGGTCTGCAGTTCTCAAAGTGTGTTCCATGGATGTCTGGGGGTCTCAAAGACCGTTTCAGGGGGACCAAAACGTCACAACTATTTTCACAATAAAATTAAGACATTTGTGTTTTTCACTGTGTTAATGTTTGCTCTGATGACGAAAGTGCAATGGTATTTAAAACTGTTGGTGCCCTAGCACAAATCAAGGCAGCGGCACCAAACTACACTAGGAGTCATTGTACCACCACTTGCCATGTAAAAAATAAATCCAGTTTACTGAAAAATGTCCTTAATGAGGCAATAAAAGGAACAGTCTGATGGGCAATCCAGTATTAAAATTTGGAAGGATTTTTCTCCTATAGTTGTGTTTTGGCTAATAGGGATAATAAGCAAGTCTAATCAAATGGGGGGAAAAGTTTTATTCCTCTCCTATTACGTGAGAAGTGCTGATTATCATTTAGCCACATTCATTTTTAACTTCAAATCAGCCCTATAACAATAAACAGGTATTACCCTGACCAAAGGTAGAACAACTTGAGCAACAAGATAAAGATATAAATAAATCATTGAATGACTTAATAAATGGGGGAGAAGAGACAAATCTCACACACAGAAGAATTCCAAATAAATTATGTAGATATTTCAGCCTAAAGGAGGGGGGAGCATAACATTCCACTCATTAGGAGTGGGCTGCACACAGTGACTTCCTTCCAAAGAGCAGGTGGAGTATGGAAAGGGTAGGGGATGGGGGGCAACTTTACAATGGAGAAACCTGACATACACTACCAGGTGATCAAGGTCAACATCAGCAGCCATAAACCATGATGATCGCATGTACCTTTGATATGATGTGATGAAAATGATACTTTACCTCTGTGATCTTCTTCCTCCAAACCCATAACCATCTAACCATGAGAAAGTCTAACCATGAGAAAAACTTCGGATAAATTCCCCTAGAAAGGTATCCTACCAAATATTAATATTTGACCAGTACTCCTCAAAACTGTCAATATCATCAAAAACAAGGAGAGTCTGAGAAACTGTCAACAGCCAAGAGGAACCTTAAGGAGACATGACTTCTAAATGTGATATCTGTATCCTGCCACAGTAAAAAGACATTAGGGTAAAACTAAGGAAATCTGAATGATACATGGACTTTAATAATTACTATTAGCTTTGCATTATAATAATAATATAATGCATCGACATTGGTTCATATGGTAACAAATGCACCCCACTAATATGAGATGTCAATAATGGGGGAACTGTGCTGTGGTGGGGAAGGGTAGAGGAGTACATAGAAGCTCTGTTCTACCTGCTCAATTTTTCTGTAAATCTAAAACTTTTCTAAAAAACAGTTTATTAACTTAAAAAATCCTAATATTAATTGGGAATAATTTTCATCCATTACTCTAACCTTACAGAATTAAAGTTCTATAATGGGATATCCTATCCATAATTCAATTCAGTATTTACCAATGTCTTATTATGTATGCATGCCTCTGAACTAGTGGGTACTGGCTATAAAAAAAATGAATAAAACAAGGTCCAAGGCCTAGTTGGAGATAAAAGACATTTTAATTGGTAATTATTGTCCTGGGAGGTGAGCATGACTGAAGAGTACAGAGAAAGAGGTCTGGGAAGGCTTCACAGAGGAGATATGGCACAGAAAAGGTGCAGAAACAAGAAATAACTGGGCTGGGCCTGATTTTTTTTAAAAAAATCTGTCCTTCTAAGAATCTTTTTTTTTTTTTTCTTTTTCCTGAAAATGAAAGCACTGTAGAGGCCAATACTTTATTTACCATGGTGTTTTAACTTTGCATCTTCAATGGAGAAAGTATACTTTAGAAAATGCCAAAGTTTCTAAAATTATTACAAGTATAAAGGAATTCCATACATTTCAAAGTAAGTGAATTTTAAAACTGGGATGAGTAGAAAAAGAGGGAGCTAAAATTGAACATATACAAATATGAAACAAAGACAACATATTGAAAGATGATACCTAAAATAGGTACCCAGAAGGACAACTACAAGAACAAAACTCTGGGAAACAGCAATTTCATAATTCGGCTTCCTGTTTTATTCAGGATCCTTAAAACTACTTCTTAATTTCTATGGGTATAAACTAGTAAGGGGGGTGGATAGGAGAGTGAAGATAGCACTTGGCATCTGCTCTGTGACAGGTACACATGCAAGAGAGGGTCTCTATACACAGTATAAAATTTAATCTTTGAAACAACCCTTGAAATGAGTGTCTTATCTTTTCTAGAGGAAACGCATGCTCAGAGGGATCCAAGAACTTACAGCCAAAGCAACATGGGAAGTTCCCTCCATCTGAAAGGTAAGCACATGTTCTTTTTAGTCCCACTTGACCAGTGACCAGGTACTTGTAATACGGCAGAATTCACCCTGTCCGTTTCCACACAAAGCAGTCTTAGGATTGTTTTTAATTTCTCCTTTACTAGGATTGCACCCTGTTCATTTCATAGTCAACGGCATTGTCCAAAGAACACTTCTAATCACGGTGTCTCAATTACAAGTAATCTACTAGTTGGCTCAGTGATGGGCGTCAACACTGTAAGCTTGGTTTTCGGTTTGACTACCAAATTCACTCATGGAGGCCACCAGTTTTGCTTATGTTCAGGTCACCCGCGCTTGCTGGAAAGCCTCCCATTTCTTATTATCACGCTGTTAGCTCTCTAAGCTTTACACCGGAACAGCACGGCGTTTTGAGGTAACTACAAAAAAGAGCCAATTCACCGCTCCGAGAAAGCCATCAAAGCATCATAAATAGTATGACGTTTCTCGGGACTGAGAAGATTCTGGGTCTTTTCTGATTCCATGTCACCTTGAGCAAGACTCTTATTTCCTCATGCGTAAATTTGGGAGAAAAACAATTACTTTGCCGGCGTCTCGAGACTGTGGAGGGAAAATCTTGAAAGAGGACTTTGGCCGAAGAGCACTCGTTATTTCTAGGCTCTGAGCCCCGCACGGGCGGCGCGACACAAAAGGCGCAGGGCGGGGACCCCGGGACGGTCCCCGCCGCCGCCTCCTGGTGCATCTCGGGAAGGGCTCCCGCCTGGGCCGCAACTCCTGGTCGGCGCAGGCGGCCAGGTCTCCTCGGCCTCTCCCAGCGGCTCACTCGAGTCAGGGCAGAGAGACGAACACGGCCTGCCCGCTTCCGGCCCGAGCTGCCGCGGGTTCAAGGAAGCCTTCGCAAGGCTCCTCCGCCCCGGGCGTCTTTGTTCCCGCCGGCGTCCCCCAGCCCCACTGCTCCCGCCGCAAACCCAGTATGCGGAGTATCAACGGCATGGAGATGTCCAATCTTGGTGCGCACTGGAGCGGGGCGTTAGTAGAGGCAGCGAGGGAACCCAAATTTTGGATACGGGAGAAGAGGAGGGAAACGCGTCGGACCGCCTCCTCCCATTACAGCTCGGAGGCGGTCGGCTCCCTCCCGCGCTGACGGCTCGCGCGGGCTCTGCAGGGCGCGCTGGCGGCGGGGCGGGATCCGAGACTGCACGTGGTGGAACCGTTCTCCCCGCCCGGCGTGACCCCCGGAGAGCCACTGTTCTCTTGAGGAAGGGGCAATGCCACCCTCAGCCCCGCTCCGGAGAGGTGTTTACCCTTGGGGGCCCCATAATTGGAGATTGAGAGGAGAGAGGGAGCGCGCGGCTTGGCGCCAGCGTTTCCTGCGCTGGAACTACTGAGTGGGAAGCCGCCAGGCAGTGGCAGGGCGGCGGGGTGCGGATGACCCACCCACGGGGAGGGTAACCGGCTCGGCGGAGCAGAGAGCGGGAAAACAGGGTTGATACGTACCTCGGTCGGCGGGCTAGAGCAAAGTGCACGACAGGCATCCCTGAGCATGGCTGCCCTGGGGTGCCACAGGCGGCCGCCAGTGGTCCCAGGGGACTGGGTGGCGCGCGGGAACACACGTGGCCAGCCGCGCGCCCGGCTGTGTTTACGTTCTGCAGCCGCTCCACGTTGTGCTGCAGTCCTCGCCTCCCATTGGCCAGCTCGCCAGCCAACGCTGCGCTCCTCCCGCAGGGGCGGGCCCTCCTGGTCCCCGAGTCTCTTCGGAAAACCCGGGGTCTTGGAGGCCTAGGCGGGACAGCCAGGGTGCGCCACAGGATGGCCACTTCCTAGCCACGCTATGCTCGCCCGAGCCGCCTCCACCTGGCCGTACGCCGGGGCTAGGCCGCGGCCTGACACCCCCGGCGTCCGAGAGTTGAGAGAGGGAGGGGACAGACACGAACTGGCGGGAGATGAAGCCGAGCGGCGGGGAGCCGGGCTGCGGAAGAGGAGCCTCTGAGAGACTCCCTCCCGCCGCACAGGCAGGTGAAGTTCAGGTGACCGCGGACCGAGGGCTTAGGCGAGCCGGCTCTGCGACCCCTCGAGGTGGGCGGGCGCGGACTCACGGCAGGGCGCGCCGCGCGGGCCTGCGGACGGGCGCGCGGGGGAGGGGAGCGCACTGTCCGGAGGTGTCAGTCTGAGGCGCATGCGTGCGGGGCGGGCCTGGCCCGGCCTATATATTGGGTTGGCGCCGGCGCCAGCTGAGAGCCGAGCGGTAGCGGGTCTGGCGGTGAGGAGGTGCTTGGGCGTAGGGCGGGATGCGGGAGGAGAGAAAGCCCCCCCCTCAGGGCCGATCCATCCCGCGGGCGGGAGCCTGGGGGAGGAAAAGTGGGAGGGCTGAGAACTAGGCATCTGGGGTCGATGGGTCCCCGCGTTCCGTCCCTGTCAGGACCCTTGGCAGGGGGCCTGGGAGGCGGCGGTGGATGGAGGGCTGCCCCTAAGTGGGAGGCCACGGAAAGCCTCTCATTCTGGGGGCTTCTCTCTGCCATCCCCATTTGGGGAGCTATCCCGCAGGAGAGAGGATGGGGGTCTGGGTCTCCTTCACGGGGAGAAAAGTTCCCCCACAAGCCCAGTTTCCCCCTTTATTAATTGAACTCCCTTTCCTTCACTCCCATCCCCCATCTGTAGTCGGGGTCCCGGTGCCCCTCCAAGCGATGGGCAGGGTCCGCTGGGGCTGGGAAGGAGGGAAAGGAGACTGAAGGACGTGACACAAGTTCCCTCCGCCCCCTGCTTCCCCGCCACCGCCGCTCTCCAAATTGGCGCGGAACCGGCTTCTCCACAGTGTTTCGCCTCCACAGCCCCCTCTCCCCGCGGCTCGGGCAGGATGGGAGGGGGGAAGTAGGGGCGCTGCCCAAGCCCCGCTCGGGCTGTCCGGGGGAGAGACTGCAGGACGCAGAAGAGACCCATCTGCCTCCCTGCGCTTTCCGGGCGCTGAGGGTGGTTTGCAAATTTCTGAAGACGCTCTCATCCGGGCTGTACATTTCGTTGAGGAAATGCAGGCATGTGTCCAAAAGCATGAGTCCGAAATCATGCACTAACATACTGCAGAAATCATCGTGGTAAGACGGCTCAGGTCATCTCCTGAGGGACTTAGTTATAACCTCTGAATGGCCCTTGGAGAGTATGGATGACAATGTATTTGACTCTGGTTTTTCCTCTCCCCTCCAGAGGTTTCATACACCTGAAAGAAGAGAATGTCAAGACGCAGGTAACGTTATTTGTCTTGGAGATATGTTTCAGAGTTGGCTGCTGCCTTTGAAATGCGTCACTTACTAATTAAACTTCCTTTTTAAAAACTCTATAGTAGCCGTTTACAAGCTAAACAGCAGCCCCAGCCCAGTCAGACGGATTCCCCACAAGAAACTCAGATAATTCAGGCCAAGAAGAGAAAAACGGCCCAGGTGAGTTAAGGGGGGGAAGAGAGAGAGGAAAAAGAGAAGATTCCTTGCAGGGACCTTAGTTTAACAATGGCCTTTTCTATTTTCCAGGATGTCAAAAAAAGAAAAGAGGAGAAGGTCATCAAGAAACATCAGTATGAGATTAGGGTAATGCAGAACTGGGCTGGGTTTGGGGGAGACAAATGCAGGACAAAAAAGAATAGAATTGTGTTATTGCTTTGTGATAGGAAGGGTCCTCTGACACTTTTAATGCCCCTAGAGGTCAGCGGGAAGGCGCTTGTCTTTGGGTGGTTTTTATGTCCCTGAATCCTACTACAGCTACAGAGTAAGCCTTGACGCAGCTGGTTCCTCTTTGTAAATCCCTCCCTCTAGGAGCTGCCTGGTGCACCAGGGCCCGCCTAATCTGTCCAATGGACTGCTCTTTGTTCCCTGTCTGACTACAGTGGAGAGTCCTAATGGTTGATCCTAGGGCATAAATAGGATGTGAGGTCACTGACAGACTGGCACCCAGCCCTTTGCTACCTATTCTTCCTATGTGTCGTACAGAAGACACTTTAGAAACAGTGGTTCTCTTTGAAACCAGCATTGACTGGCGAAAAGGTCCTTTAAGTATTTAAGTAATTGTTTCCACTTTTAAGGTCTTGTCTTTGTATTGTATTTGAAAGTACTGGCACAGGCCTTAACGAGTGGGGGGCAGGGGGTAGCTGTCTATAAAGCAAGGTGCCCTGGCCACTATTGCTAAACATAGAGGGAAAATTTTATAATCTTGAAAGTGATTAATATTTGACTACACACGTGTTTTGTTGTTTCTCCTCTCCCTCAATACCTAATGTCTTGTATTTCCAGAATTGTATTTTGTCTAAAACATCCTACCTGTTATTCTTTATGAAGATTGAAATGAGCTATATGGCTTATTTATAAAATATGTATGTCAGCTTAGTCAGCAATGTTAGCTAACGATGGTGTTTGGGGAAAAGTGTAGACTGTTTAGAAGTATTAGCTTTCATTTATAAAAGATCCGAGACAAAAGCTGGTTTCCTATTTCACAAAGATATTTTTATTTTTTTTAAATGACAGAATTGTTGGCCACCTGTATTATCTGGGGGGATCAGTCCTTGCATTATCATTGAAACACCCCACAAAGAAACAGGAACAAGCGACTTCTCCAGATTTACAAATTACAGATTTAAAAATCTTTTCATTAATCCTTCACCTTTACCTGATTTAAGGTAAGAAAAATTTCAGTAATTTAATGTCGGAGATTAAAATTTACTGATGTAATATATGGTGCTATTTTGAGTTATTTTTTGCCTTCATTATAAGATAGAAAAACTTGTAGAAAAACTGCTTTTTTTTTAACTAGTCTTTAAGCATATATTATTTTATCTGACAGTAATGCTATATGCAAATAACATGGGTATTTAAAACATTGATTCTATATCATTATTTTCACTTGCTTGCTGAAGACTGTAAGCCTTATCAGAAGAACTCAATCACCTTTTAATTTATTTATTTATTTATAGATTTATTTATTTATTTATTTTTGGCTGCGTTGGGTCTTCATTGCTGCACGCAGGCTTTCTCTAGTTGCGGTGAGGGGGGGCTACTCTTCATTGGTGTGCACAGGCTTCTCGTTGTGGTGGCTTCTCTTTGTTGTGGAGCATGGGCTCTAGGGCACACAGGCTCAGTAGTTGTGGCTCATGGGCTCTAGAGCACAGGCTCAGTAATTGTGGCGCACAGACTTAGTTGCTCCGCGGCATGTGGGATCTTCCTGGACCAGGGATCGAACCCGTGTCCCCTGCATTGGCAGGTGGATTCTTAACCACTGCACCACCAGGGAAACCCTGAATCACCTTTTTAATGGAGTTTAAATAATTTACCTAAATTGTTAACATGGAAGAATTTTAACATGTACACAGCATTTTCATTTGATCAGCTATTTTTCTTACCAAGCCTACTTATTAAGGTCTATACTTTTTTTTTTCTAGTTAATGAATAAGAGGTACAAATTATATAAAATGTGTAGTGTAATAATTTATATTTGGCTTTAATAAGCAAATTAATGGACTCATACATTTAAACTCACCAGTCTTCCTCTTCTCCATACTGTCCCACCTTAACCCCACTGTAATGTAGTGATGATATATTTGGAGGTGATTGAGACTGTCTCTGCTGGGATCATATGCTTTAAATATTTACTTTTTTAGTGTTGCTCTTGAGAAAACATGGTTATCTTAAACAGGTGCCTTTGTAAATTATAAATAAATGGGGACTAGAAAGCACTCTTGAAATCTGTCAATTTAGATTCTCATAGTCCAAGTTCTTGCTGTATAATTTCATGCTAGAGAAATGGTTTCTAAAAGTAGCAATTTTTCCCGATTTACTTTTAAGAGGTTGTCCTTCCAAATTCTAATTCAAAGTTGGATTTCAGTGTTTGAAAGTTGAGTTTACTCTTTGTGAAACAGGTAGCTTGTATATTATGTAGGTCACACAATTATTTTGCTCCTTTCCATAGCTGGGGATGTTCACAGGATGTTTGGCTAAACATGTTAAAAAAAGAGACCAGATACGTTCATGACAAACATTTTGAAGTTCTGCATTCTGAATTGGAACCACAGATGAGGTCAATACTTCTAGACTGGCTTTTAGAGGTATGTTCCAGCAATACAAATTTCCTTTTTTGTCTGTATGGTGGAAAAATATTTAGACATAAATATGCTTTCCATGTGCCTTCATGGTATATTACCTATTGCCAGGAGCCATTCTGGGGCGGGCTACTCACTGTAGTTGAGGATACCAAAATGGAAACTGACTGTCTGCTTGATAAGAGTAAAATCATGAGGACACAGCCACTAGATCCCATACAACCCAAACCCAGTTCAGAAATTGTGGTATCTGAGTATCGCTGTGTACTAGGCACTGTGCCTGGTGCCAAGGATACTCAAGATGAACAGAATTTGACAAGGTTTTGAACTCTGCTATGCAATGTAAAGAACCAGGACTAGGCTTCAGGACCCTCAGAAGTCCTTTTCTTCATCACCAAAATCAAATTATGATTTGGAATCCTAATTTCTATATCCTAAATGATAAGGAGGCTTTGAATATCCAGTAGCCCTAAGCCCTCGAGGCTCCATGTAGCTTGCTTTTGTTATATCCCTCTATTCCTTTCAGAAATGAGCTGTACCATTAATCAAAAGGAATAATAGTTATCCAGAAGTCCCTAAATATCTGTGCCCTCTCTTGTTTAGGCCCATTCCCTTTCTCTGGATAATAATTCTGAAAGAATCTCTAAAATTATTGAGATGATTACTTATATTGATAACAAACTAATGTTCCCCCAGCCCTTGGATATTTGCTCTGTAGTTTCCCTGTCTTTAATACAGATAGAGACAATGAACTCTAAGGGGGAACTACCACAGGCTTTTTGGTGGAGAAACACATGGCAGAATAGATCTCAGAAGCTATCAGAAAAGTTCGTTAAGACTGCAAAATGTTTTCCTTTTGAGTCAGGTCATCTTATTCCTTATTCTGACTAGAAGGGAAGATTATGTTTCAATCATGTGTGTACAAGAATGTAGTTGGATTTTGACTTTTCTGAATGTCTAATGATCATAGATGCAACTTAAGCACAATTATGTTGATGTTATTTTATTTTGCCTTTTTATGTTACATTGATTTTTATTCAGTGGTTGTCTATCAAATTTATCCCTATTTTCCATTAAATATATGATTATATATACAAAACCAAATATAATATAAATAAAATCCAGCAGAGCATTAAACTCTACTTTGTCTTAGTATTTCTTTCAATCTAGGAATGCAAAAATGGTCCAACATTTGAAAATCTATTAATAGTTTAAGGGAGAATATCATAAGGTTATATATCATAGATGTAAAAGTTATTTTTTGAAATTCAGTATACATTCCTGATTTTTAAATATGCAATAAACTAGGGATAGATTTCCTTAACACATTAAGTGTTTATTAGAAACTCATATATGTCTGTCCCTCTGTTTCCTACTTCATGAAGTTATTTTGAGAATTAAAAGCTTTCCCTATATTAAGTGTGGAAATGACAGATACTACTTATTATTAATAACAATAGTGAAACATTAGGGGAATTCCCATTATAGTCAGAAACAAGGAATAAGATAAAAATTTTGTCAATCACCATTGTTATTCATTCAGTTTTCTTCTATAATTCTTAAATGAGGTAAGAACATTGAAAGGAACAGAGTTGTCATTTTGTAGTTAAATGTATATGTAGAATGATGAAGAGAATCAGTTGGAACTATTAGAGTATAAACTAAGCATAAAAACTTACCCATTTGTCATCAATAAAAATTAGATGACATATATACACTACTGACACTATGAATAAGATAGGTAACTAATGAGAACCTACTGTATAGCCAAGGGAACTCTACTCAGTGCTCTGTGGTGACCTAAATGGGAAGGAAATCCAAAAAAAGAGGGGATATATGTATCGTAAAGCTGATTCACTTTGCTGTACAGTAGAAACTAACACAACATTGTAAAGCAACTATACTCCAATAAAAATTAATTTTAAAGAAATAAGAAACTTAATAGGAAAAAAGTACTCATCCATAGTCAGCAAAAGTGTAAATGTATCTGGGAATAAACACAATAAGTCTATGTGAAAAAAACCTATAAAACTAAGAGGACTGTAATAGATTTATCCTATTAGCACATGTTAATTTTTCCCCCATTTTAGCTTTGGTATCCTAAAAAGCAAGTTGGGCTTCAGAAAGTGTTCTGAAATCTGGTATGCTAAGAGGTAACTTTCTAATTTGGAGAAATTAATGGAATAATATTTAAATGGATTCTTCTCTAGGTGTGTGAAGTATACACACTTCATAGGGAAACATTTTATCTTGCTCAAGACTTTTTTGATAGATTTATGTTGACACAAAAGGATATAAATAAAAATATGCTTCAACTCATTGGAATTACCTCATTATTCATTGCTTCCAAACTTGAGGTAAGTTCTCAAAGTTTATCCATAGATATATTTACCGCAAACTTTTTTTGTCTTAACCAATGCATTAATCCCAGAGAATACTGTGTACCACTTTTGATATGTTAATCCTTAGGAAAGATGAGTGAGTTTTTTCCAATACATTTGCTGAACACTATGATTTGGGTGGAAGGATAATTATCATGGTTCCCTTCAAAGTATCTGAGCCTATTATAAGTCTCTGGTTTGATTCTGGAGCTAGTATCTAGGTGAAATATTCCATGGCTAACTGTGCCAAACAGAAAGACCAACGCTGTCTCTCTATACCTAGTTATGGCACTTGGATTCAATAAAATGGTCTCTGAAACCTAATTAACCAATCAAATGCAATAAATGCTATGTTAGGTTAGAATAATGGTCTATATCCAGCCTAGTATTTTTATATCTGATGATGGTGCTAGGACAGAAGGAAACACCTTTCCTGCCTGAGATTTTCCTTCACATGATCTCAATCTACTTTTCTTAAATTCAACACATATCATTAGTACCTTCATCTGAAATTTTTGAAGCCTGTATTGTTTTGAGGGTAGAAGAGGGACTGTGAATCATGCATTAATTTCCTTCAGTGTATTTTTCTCCTCTTCCACATTTGTCTTTTGAGCCTTAAGGGCTATCCCCAAATTCTGCCAAATTTGCTGAATAAGTTTGTATTCAGTGTATCCTTACCTGAAATCATACTGTGTGTTTCAGATACCTTTCTAGACTGAAATCTTGATCTTTAGCCTGTTCTCATCTGTGGCAGCATCTCTTCTACTCCTCTGATCATTCTAGTTGTTATTCTCTGAACTGTTAAGACAGACCTGTCATCAACCAAACTGCACAAATTATTGTTTGAATAACCATACTTTTGTACTAGGATAAAGTTAATGTTTTCAATTTCTAGACCTTATTTGTTGAGTATCTTGTTTTAGTCTGATATACTAGGCAATCCTAAAACAAGTTTGGCTTTTTGTTTTAACCAGTCACTGAAATGACTGGTTAAAATAGTTTAATTGTTTATTAACTAAGATTCAAAATCAGTTCTATAAAAATGTTTCAATCAATATAGTTGGCTAATTTAGATACCCAGATACGAAAAATATCTTTAAAGGTAAGGTTGCTTTGGCTATCGTAGAATTATTTTATTAAGATTTATAATCATTTTGTCCTTTAAAAATGAAGCCTAGATTGGTTTGTATATAATTCTGTTGTTTTAATCTCACTCTCAACTGTGCTTGGTATTAATTAAATCTATTTTAAAGGAAATCTACGCTCCTAAGCTGCAAGAGTTTGCTTATGTCACTGATGGTGCTTGCAGTGAAGAGGATATCTTAAGGATGGAACTCATTATATTAAAGGTAATAATATATCTTTATTATTTCTAGTTGCAATTTAATAACTCTGTAATTTACTAAACTCAAAGACTACAATGTTAAGTAGTCAAAACTGAGATTTTAGTACTAGGATCCAGTTCTAAGATGGGAA
The DNA here is from genome assembly GCF_965194805.1 of Balaenoptera borealis. Lineage (NCBI taxonomy): Eukaryota > Metazoa > Chordata > Mammalia > Artiodactyla > Balaenopteridae > Balaenoptera > Balaenoptera borealis. The sequence continues at coordinate 41,117,488 of NC_138876.1, forward strand.
GGGAATTTGCTTAACCTGTAAACTCTATTTTTCTGTATCTTTCAATTTTCCTATATTGAGAATATTATTTCTTAATTTAAAAGTGTTTAACACTTTCAAAACTTATAGGTAGTTAGCATAGCATGTGTATATAATGAATTCCAACAGTGATTCTCAAATCTTAGTTCTGAGTTTCCACTTCTTCCAGCAGGTGGAGAATGAGAATTATTTCACTGCCTTTTTTCTTTTCTATATGCATGGGAAGGGCTATTAATTGAAGGGTAGAGAAGCATTAAGATGTTTAATTGGGCCTTGAATTAGAGATTAAAGGGTGAATGTTAGCTACTAGAAAGTATGTTATGAAATTTGAGCATCCTGGTTTTATAAATAGGACACAAGAAAACACAATCAATATGACTTTCATTTACAAGATACCTATATACATTATAAATTTGTTATGTTTATAAACATTCAGATTGATAGCTCAGTAAGAATGGGATCTTGTTGGCATGCTGATATTGTTCTTTTTAAAAGAAATTTTTTTATTGAAATATACTTGATTTTCAATGTTGTGTTAGTTTTAGGTGTACAGCAAAGTGATTCAGTTTTATATATTTTTTTTTTCAGATTCTTTTCCATTATAGGGTATTATAAGACATTGAATATAGTTCTGCTATGTTCTAGTAACAAAGTTATCCAGATTCAGACTTGTAGTATAAGGAGGATATATAATGGGAAGATGGAATTCTCTGGGTGGTCCTACAGGCATTAAGACTCTCTGTTCTCTCCTAACTATTTTTGACTTCTTATAAATGGTAAAGTCCCAGGGCTTCATGGAGAGAAAGATATCATAAATTAGGATTTGTCTTTTTTTTAGCTTTTACATGTTGAACAGAAGCCATTATAGATCACGGAAAGAAAAAGTGTAGAATCAGTTCTTCAGATATCTGAATGGAATTAGCTGTGGAGTTATTGAATAAAATTAAAAGGGCAGTTTCGATAAAGAAGAGAATACATTTGGAAGATGAGGGGCTGCAAGAAATGAGAAAAGTAGGAATGAAAAATAGGTCCAAGGAACTTTGTCAATAAAGATAACTAGAGAATAATAAAGGGGTCTGTATCAATAATAGACTAAAACATAAGCAGCCTTAGATTGTGAGGTATCTATAGATATTGTTATGAAAATAGGAAGAAATATGCCCAAAGCAAAAAGTTTCTTAAATGACTATTTAAGGAAGTACCTATATAATGTGGTATATATACCTACATTTATTAACAGGCATTTAAATTTCATTAACAGGCTTTAAAATGGGAACTTTGTCCTGTAACAGTCATCTCCTGGCTAAATCTCTTCCTCCAAGTTGATGCTCTTAAAGATGCTCCTAAAGTTCTTCTACCTCAGTATTCTCAGGAAAAGTTCATTCAAATAGCTCAGGTATTGATATTTTTATTGAATATTTGCTAATGTTTTTAATTACAGGTTTTGTTTAGTGTATTTATAGTGTTAAATAGGCTACACAACAAAATGACGGCATACTGAATTAAACTCATTCCTTAATTGACTAGAACAAAACTTCTGATGCATAAAATTCTGTCCCCAATATTTACATTGCTTACTGAAAATTCTAGAAAACAAAGTTTTAAAACTTGCGTTTAAATATATTATGAGCACTTTTTACTCTTTAGGAGTATGAGGTAGAGAGTTAAATACCTCTCTTTGATGTAACATGGGGAAAGGTATTTTTCAGCCAGTTGTTTTAGGTTTTATAATAGTATGAAATTATTCTGTAAAATTATCTTACTCTCTTATATTTGAATACACAGGGAACCTATTTTACGTGTTAAAATTAAAATCACCTAATTTAGTTATAACATTATTTAAAAATTTAAGTTTAAATTAAACTTTCCTAGGCCAGTGTATAACAAATATTCTAAGAAAGTAATTACAGGAGGACGGTACCATTCTTTCCTGCCTGCTTCTCATAAGTAGGATCTTAAGGCTGCTGTACCTGCCATATATAAGTGAAGAACACCCAGATTCTTATTCTGTGTAGGATGTGAAAATCTTACACATGGAATTGAAGAAACTGTGGTACTCTGGATGGGTTTTAAGTAACCTACGTTGAAATTCAACTTGTGTTTTAAATCTAGTAAACTCATTATGAACACTAAAACTGGAGAACCAGTAAATATATTAGAATTGGTTCATTTTGTAGAACTTTCTAATGAAGTCATATTAATCTTTTCCATCAGATTTCCTAGCATCCCAGATTATCCTAGGCAGCTAAACGCTTTTGATAGGGCAAACCTTTGATAAGCTGATAAACAGTGTGGAAAGTTTCTAGAGGTATATAATAGTAATAATTCATTTCCAACTCCTCTACTCGTGTTTCTGTCTTCTGGACCCATGGGGACAAAAATAAGTTTTATTTCACTGGACAGGTATCACCTCAGGCCTCTGAAATCTAACCTTTTTACACAATTTCACTGATCGTTGTTCAGATCTCTTATTGCCTGGATTGTACTACCTCTTAACTCATCTATTTAGAAACATGTTCCCTTCTTGTGTTTCTGCTTCACCATAGTCTAAGGGATTGTTCTTAAAATGTAATTTCCCTGATTTAAAATCTTCTAGTAATTTCAATAATCAATAAGAACTTTAAAGTTCTGACTTCTTAAAGACCCTTTATGATCTAACCTAGGCCATGCCTCTCCAGCAACCCCCTTTTTTTAAAATAATGAAGGAAAGATATTCCTTATTTCATTTTTTACCTTATGTGTTCTGAACTACTTGAGTTCCAAAGAAAAGTAATCCTTTCTCATTTATCTTTGTAAATTCTGTTTCCTATATCTAGAACATTCTCTACCTCCCAGTCTTCCTGGCTACCTTGTATTTTAAGACTCATTTAAGCAGAAGTCTTCCCTGTCTTTCCCACTCTGGATCAGGTGCACTTCCTAATAGTACACATCATGCTATATCGTAACAATCCTTTACTTGTTTATTAACAAGACTGAACTTCCTTCAGGGTGGCAGCTTATTTCTCTTTGGATCCCTGTAGTTTTAGCAATTCTTGGCATATGGTCCACATCATAAGCAATCTAAAATGTTAGCTGACGGATGTTTAGTAGTGACATGTAGTACTCATCCTTCTCCTAAATTCTTATACTTTTTCCTCTGTTAGCTTTTAGATCTGTGTATTCTTGCCATCGATTCATTAGAGTTCCAGTACAGAATACTCGCTGCTGCTGCCTTGTGCCATTTTACCTCTCTTGAAGTGGTTAAGAAAGCCTCAGGTAAGACAGTATATTTTGTTCTCTTATTACCCATTCACAACTTTTAAAGGGACTATTTTGAACTTAGCATCCTGCTAAACAAGAATTTAAAATTTTAATGGAAAAGAGTTAGCAGTTTAGCGATTATCTTCCCTTCTGTTAGAAGTACTTTCTAATCCTCAATAAATATCCACAAACAAAAAGTAAGGTCTAATGGAATTTAAATCCATTTGAAGTTAGTCAATGTAATTATAGCTCCACATTAAAGAGTTCTTTGGGTTTTGACAATTTCAGTTTCCTATGCAGCAGGTACTGGCTAAGAAGCTCTAAGTCTTTTTCTCCCTCAAAATAGTCACATTATAAACATATTTGAGAGTGATAGTCTGTTTTGACTTGCTAAACTTGTTTTTCTTTTTAAATTTTTTTTAAGTATAGTTGATTTACAACGTTGTGCCAATCTCTGCTGTGCAGCAAAGTGACTCAGTTATACATATAGAGACATGCTTTTTTTATATTCTTTTCCATTATGGTTTATCACAGGATACTGAATATAGTTCTCTGTGCTATACAGTAGGACCTTGTTGTTTATCCATCCTATATACAGTAGTTTACATCTGCTAATCCCACATAAACTTGTTGATTTGGGTTTATATTATGTGCTTGTTTTGGTTTCCTTTTTTACATGAATTTTAAATTAACTATCTTTAAATTTTGAAGCACAAGCAAATAAGTAGGCATATGTTTCTGATGTAACCTTCACATTTTTCTAACTTTTCTTTATCTAGGTTTGGAATGGGACAACATTTCTGAATGTGTAGACTGGATGGTGCCTTTTGTCAGCATAGTAAAAAGTACTAGCCCAGTGAAGCTGAAGGTTTTTAAGAAGATTTCTATGGAAGACAGACACAATATACAGACACATACAAATTATCTGGCTATGCTGGTATGTTTCTTTCTTGTAGTTTTTTGGTCTTACTATTTGGTAAGTCACTGAAACTGATAGTAAGGATACTATGGAATAATATTTCAAGCAGTTATATAAGATGGTAAGGGGATAGAAAGTTCCAATGGGCACACTGATTTCAAAATGTAGAAAAGCTAATAAAATAACTTTGAAGTCAAAGCAAGATTTGTAAAGTGTCTCAAGATTAATGCCAATAGTCCAGGTAAGAGTTTTTAAAAATACAAGTTGCAGGCAGTTGAACCTCTAAAATATGACTAATCACAGTTGCAAACACATAAAGAGATGATTATATTAGGCCTAAGTAGTCTCAAATTAGTACACAGAAGTCTGGTTTGACTTTGTTTTACCATATCAATGCTTTATCTTAGCTGTTAATCTCTGCGTGATTTCTTCACATGTATAGGATGAAGTAAATTACATGAACACCTTCAGAAAGGGGGGACAGTTGTCACCAGTTTGCAATGGAGGCATTATGACACCACCGAAGAGCACTGAAAAACCACCAGGAAAACACTAAAGTTAACTGAGCAAACAAGTTGGAACTGATGAAGCACTGCGTAGCATTTCATAGAACTTAACTACTTAAGTTTTACAGGAAAATAGTGCTGTGGCTATCCTGGCCGATTCAGAAGTTTCACTGGCATTCTTTGATTTAAAAAACCACTTAAAATTGGCACTAACTAAGGAGGAAATTTAATGCCTATGTTCGCTGTTTAAAGAAACAGCAGGACTTGTTTACAAAGATGACTTCATTCCCAACACTGACTGGATAGAAGCCAGCCATGATTCATGACATAAGAATTTTTTTGATATGGTGTTACTGTGTTTATCTTGATAAACTAGGAATTTCATCATTGGAGTTTTTGACTAGATAAGTGCTACCTTAAAGGGTACATTAAGTGATACAGTACTTTGAATCTAGTTTTTAGATTCTCAAAATTTATAAACTCTTAACTAGTGCAATTTGGTTCTTGAAAATAAAATTTAAACTTGTTTACAAAGGTTTAGGTTTGTAATAAGGTGACTAATTTATCTATAGCTGCTGTAGCAAGCTATATAAAACTTGAATTTTTAAAAATGGTGAACTTTAATCTGTTTGACTATTTTTATTTGCCTTGCCATAACATTTTTAACCAGTAAATCTTAGATGAACATGGTGTTTAAACTGTGCTCTAAACAGTGGGAATACCAAAGAAATTATAAACAAGATAAATGCTGTGGCTCCTCCATGGGGCTTTGACGTATAAGTTGCTTTATAATAACTTTTTCGTACATCACAATTTGGGCGAAAAACTTAAGTACCCTTTCAAACTATTTATATGAGAAAGTCACTTTATTACTCTAAAAAAAAAAATCTTTAGGGTTATCTCAATTTAGTGTGACTAAGGCTTTATTTATGTTTGCAAAACTGCTAAGGTCCTTTTTAAATTCCTACATTATGAGTTAAGGACAGTGTCAAAGTGATAAAGCTTAACACTTGACCTAAACTTGTATTTTCTTAAGGCAGAAAAGCAGTAAATGTATACGACTCCTAGAAATCTATTTATTTAAAAAAAAAACAAAACCTTGACATAAGAACTTGCTGTATATAGCTACTTCTACATAAATATTTTAGTTTTTTAAAAATGAAATTTCAGCCTCAAAAGTGGATTTGATTAGAAAAATTATACTAGATTACTAGTTTATTCTGTTACTGGACATGTGAATCTCTTCTTCCTTTGAAGAAATTATAAATTTAAGCTTATTGTTATGGTGTGAAGTCTTCTGTAGAGTTTTTGTCTTTAAACTAATATGCTTCAGTATTTTGTCTGAAAAGAAAACGCCACTAAATATGTAAATATGTATTATATAAACTTAATCTTTTAATACTGTTTATTTTTAGCCCATTGTTTAAAAAATAAAAGTTAAAAAATTTTAACTAACTGCTTAAAAGTAAAGTTTTGCCATTGCTTGAAGAAACTTTTTTTTCCTTCTCTGCGCTGCCAGCTGTAACACTTCTTCTGGGTTGCTTGCGTTCAATTCTGTCTGGCCGATGGCTTTGATCTTCCAAAACAGAAAAGTGATGTTATTAGAGGTCTGGTCAAAAACAAAGTTTTGCTAGTATACAAAATATAAAACTACCTACTTGCTAACAATGATAAACTGAACCTCTAATTGTAGATGCTAAGAGGTGTAGAAGAAATTAACATAAAGACTGACTGGAGCCACTCAATTACTGAACCATAGTTTGTGGAATTATCTTCAGTAACATTAAGTAAATTCATGTAAATTTATTTGACTAAAAATACCAGTAAAGGGACTTCCCTGGCGGTCCAGTGGCTAAGACTCCATGCTCCCAATGCAGGGGGCCCAGGTTCGATTCCCTGGTCAGGGAACTAGATCCCACATGCCGCAACTAAAGATCCCACATGCTGCACCTAAGACCTGGTGCAGCCAAATAAATAAATTAAATATTTTTAGAAAAACAGTAAATAAACTCTACATGTAATCTGACACATTTTTACAATTAAGGCTCCTACAAAATAACTTGAAATATCAAAATTCATGTTTCAGGGCTTCACTTTTTTAATATGTAAAAAATATCTAGTTTGCTCAGCACTATATAATATATAGTGACCCTTCTCTTTCATGATTAGAAATACTTGAGCCTGATAAAAATCCATAATAGTATTCTGCCATGGAGTGTTTTGTGAGAGCATGTTTTAGGACCTTAAAATTACCTTTTGTTTAAAAAAGTTCCTATATATATATATATATATATTTTTTTTTTTTTTTTTTTTTAAACAACAGAGACTATTCTGATAGGTAGCTTGAAGGGAGCTAAGACTATCCAGAAATGATCATCAGTTAGGTTCGCAGGTAGGAGGAATTGCGGATGATGCCATTTCAATATGAAAGAATACATGTGGAAAAACCTAGTAGTGGGGTATAACTAAAGAGTTATTTCAAACAAAGTATCCTGAAGACGACTGGCTATAAAAGTTCAAAGTATAAGGCAGAAATTGGAATAGGAGCCAGATATTTGAGAGAAATAACACATCCTAGGTGGGTAGTGGTCAAAACCATGAGTGGATGAGGTTATTACCTAGGGAGAATGTAGGGCAATCAGAAAATACCCAAGGACTAACTTCTTGGGAAAACCAAGTTTAAGGGGTAGACAGAGGGAAATACCCACAAAGAAGAAAAGGCAGAAGAGTCAGGGAGAAGAAATGAGTAAAAATGCCAGGGAAGCCAAAGGAATAAAGAATTTCAAGGAGGAAGGCGTGTAAACAACAGGATAAAGACTGAAAAGTATTCACTGGCTTTGGCATTTGGTGATCCTTGAGAACAGTTAATAGAGTGGGGACGGCAGAAGTCAAATTGTATTGGGTCAAAGAGCTTTAAAAAACTAGGCAGAGGAGGGATGAGAGAGAGGTGGAGTACAGTCAAGAGAAGTTTCTATTCAGGATGAAATAGTTTATAGGTATGGGAGTGGTTGACAGTATAGGAGAGGAGGTAATTAACTGAAAGGGACAGAATCACTGAAAGGATAGAATCAAAAGCATAAAAACTTGTCTTCAACAAGGAGTAGCATAAGCTTTTACTGACTAAAAGCGTGGACTTAACAATGAATACAGTTGTCAATTATTTTGAAGGTGGAAAGCAGGGACCTGAAACAGGAATGTGAAGCTGGCACTCACAGGGCCACAACTCCCAAGACTACAACTTTCACAAGGATGGGGGCTGATCAGTCTTTTTTTCTGGTCTACTCCAAACAGACAAGGAAGTTACTGAAAATGGAAAAGGGAGAGAGGACAGGGGCTTAATAGGGTGAAAGTCTAAAATATTCCCTAAAAAAGAATGCAGACCACTGACCACTGGCAAGTAAACAAAAGAAATGAGTGGCCAGCTAAGGTTGGAGGCCATGGTTTGGTAGTGGCACAAGTTTATACAGTTGTAGGATTTTTTCCAACAGAACTCAGTGGCTCAGGGGGAAAAAAGCATAAATTTTTGAACTGATTCAGGGTTGGGACTTTTCCAGATGAAGCAAAAGACAAAAAAGCAAAGATGCTGAAAATATTAATCAGAGTAGTCCTGATAGTCAACCATAGATAGAAGGGGTTCCCAAATCTGGTTTATAATCAGAACTACCTGGGAAAACTTAAAAATTGGATCCCAGGGTCCCATCTCAAATCAAATGAATCAGTATCTCTGAGAGTACACAGGCCAGTATTTGCTGTACTCAAGGTCAGTAGGGAAGGAACGGAAGTTGGAAAAGGGCTGACAGACTGGGGAAAACTTGGTCATGAACTTGAACGTCTCACTGATCATGAGGAACATGGGAGCCCAGAAGTAAGAAAGGGATAGATTACTGGCACAGAGATCTTATGTAGAGCAATTCTGACAAAAATGCCTGGCCGTGGGTGGCTGATGAAGAGTAAAGGTAATAATGGAACCTGGAGTGCCAGGGTTGTTGGATAAGTTGATCACATGTCTTTTGATGCATGTAGAGGAACAGCCAGGTAGTTGTTTAGATGAGCTAGTGAGGTAGGTGTAAGCTTCCAAGGAGAAAGGGCTTAAAAAATGATACAAGTAGAGATAGTCTAGAAACGCCATCAGGGAACTGGGAAATTTTCAGCATTGCCTTCCAGCCCTGGATAAGTTGGAAATGGGAGAATGAGTAGTCTCCAATTAAGTGGAACTGGCACCATATTCTTTTTCCTTTCTCTTTTTTTTTTTTGAAAGATGCTGTTGTTATTCTGTTTCCTCTAAATAATGGCCATACAATTTAGTCCAAGTACAAAGCTTTAAAGGACACTTAATAAACAGCATATACTTTTATTAATGAGTGAAAGAGCGAAGAGAAAACATATATGGTAATAGTGACACAGCAAATGTTAGGCTAGTAAAAATGACCATGAATTTGTAATGTTTTGGTTTATAAGTCAAATTTAAATAAATAATTCATCCAGCCAGTAACTACTGAGCATCTGTTATTTGCCAGGCACCATTCTAGGTATCAACTGTGACAAAACCAATTCCTACCCTCATGGGGAAACAGCCAATAAATAAGTAAATATACACTATGTCAGCTGTAGATAAGTGCTATGGAGACAAGTTTTAAAAGGGAAATGACAATTAAAAGTATTGAAGGGAAAGGGGGGAGAGACATTGCTATTTTATAAGATGGTCAGGAAAGGACAATTACTTCTTAAGAAGGTGACATTTGAGAAGAGACCTGAGGGAAGTTAAAAGAATGTTCCTGAAAGAGAAAATTTCACAAGCCATTTGGTAGTGAATGTTCTTGGCATGTTCAAAGAACAGTAGGGGTATTGGTGTAGGAGAAGTTAGCAAGGGACAGTCGAATGAATAGCTAGAGGTCAAGTCACATGCGGCCTTGCAGGCCACTGTAAGGACTTTGATGCTGTTATGAGACAGGAAATAGTTTAGTATTAGGGAAATTAAGCACATCATTGAAGAATCAGGCATAAAATAACTTACCGCAATTTGTCTTTTATCTGTTTCTCCTCTTTTGTGATGAAGATCTAAATGAATCAGTTAAGAATAATAAATTTGATACTATTAAATATCATGATAGATTCTCAACTGTTCTTTGTTTTTTATTTAGAAAATATACAATATTAAACACTTCTTTAATTTACAGAAATGAATTGTTCTAACATCACACATATATGTTGATGAAGGATACAAGTCAAGTATTCCAAAATGGTAACATCCCATATGTAGTCATAGTAGGAGTCCATAGCATCATGACTGAAAAACAGAACTCAGTTACTTCCTCTTTCTTAAGCAGAAAAATTTCAACTGCATTTTATTTCAAAAACCATTCATACCTGTTTTGTTCCTGCAGTGATTTAAAGGCTGTTTTGTAGTCAATCTCTCTGAGGAACTGACATAAAATTGCCACCTACATAAAAAAAAGAATTGAAAATGGTTTCATGTAACTAGTATCAACAATGACTACTGGTTTTGGAGGGGTAATTTTTAATGATTCTCATGTCAAGAGTACATTATTTAATATAAGAGGCCTTGCAGATCAGGATGAGTGGATCAGCTCATATGTATGGAATCCATCCAATTTTAATTGTAAAAAATCCTTACACAAGTGTCTGTCTGCCCAATATTTTCTTCCCCAGTGACCTAAATCATAAATTTTTAGAGCTTCACCTGAATGAGAAGCTGGCAAAAAGCCAGTTTAGAAAACTGAAGGAAATGGAAAACTGCCAAACATAAGTGTCAAACATTCAAGGACATATAGAACGTCCAATTAAACCTTTCACAGCTGGCAAGTACAGAAGCTCATTTTGGCAAAATGTAGGCCAGTCTGCTTAACATAGAAAACAGATCCATTTCAGTCAGGTATGTAGGTCATAATGCTGATCTCTTTTTTAAATATTTAAAGATTTTTAAATTGATTATTATTCACATACCATAATGTAAACCCTCTTAGAGTATAAAATTCCGTGGTTTTTAGAATATTCACAAAATTGTACAATTATCACCGCTTTTAAGTCTAAAACATTTCATTACCCGCCCCCCGCAAAAAACAAAAAACTCCATACCCATTAGTAGTCAGTCTCCATTCCTCCCCTACCTCTCCACCCCGCAGTCTCTGGCAACCACTAATCTACATTCTGACTCTATAGATTTGCCTATTCTGGACATTCCAAATGAATGAAATCATACAATACAAAGCCTTTTGTATCTGGCTTTTTTTTACTCAACATAAAACTTCCAGGATTCATCCCTGTTGTAGCATATATCAGTACTTCACTCCTTTTTATGGCTGAATAATATTCCATTGTGTATATGTGTGTGTGTGTGTGTATATATATATATATATATATATATATATACACACACACACACACACACATACATATACACACACACACACACACACACACCAAATCTTGTTTATCTATTCATCAGCTGATGAACATTTGGGTTGTTTCCACTTTTTGGCTATTATGAATAATGCTGCTATAAACATTTCACGTACAAATTCTTCTGTGGACATATGTTTTCACTTTTCTTGGTTATATACCCAGGAGTGTAACTGCTGGGTCATATAGTAGGTAATTCAATGTTTAACTTCTTGAGCAAGCACCAAATTGTTTTCCAAAGAGGTTGCCCCATTTTATATTCCTACCAGCAACATATGAGGTTCTAATTTCTCCACATCTTCACCAATACTTGTTACTATCTTTCAGTTACAGCCTCCTTGTGAGTGTGAAGTGATATCTCATTGGGGTGCTTACATTTCCCTAATGATTAATGTACATATCTACTTTTAAATATAAGAAAACATACTTGAGAATGCTTTTTCCATTTATAAGGTTCAAAGACCAATGTCTTCTAACTCATACTTTCATTTTAGTTAAAATTCTGTAAATTATTTTAAAAAAATTTGAAGAACATGCAAATTCTTAAATACCATAAATTTAAGCAATTATGATATGGAAAATAAAAGCTACTTCCCAGTCCAATGCCTTACATTTATTATAAACTCTAATATTCATGAAAACAGACCAGCATCATAATATTATAAACTAACCTGTGTGTGGCAATTCAGCAAAGAACAGCACTTTATCATTCGTTTTATTACCTACAAAAACAAAACTCTGGTTATTTTCAAAAACTAGTTAATGTCAATTGTAACAAATGTACCACTCTGATGTGGGATGTCAATCGTGAAGTAGGTTGTACGTGTACAGGGACAGCAGGTACATGAAAACTCTGTATTTTTCACTCAATTTTGCTATAAATCTAAAACTGCTCCAAAAAATAGAACTTTAAGTTAAAAAAAATCTAGTTATTAAAAAATTTTAAATCTTATTTCAAAAACCATTATTGTAAATATTAAAAGATGCCATTTATTAAATTATTATATTGGTGGCCAAAACCAGAGGAAAGGGTAATGCATATTGAGAGAAAATGAACAAAATTTGAGATGTAGGAGGCAGAATCAATATGCCTTGAAGGCTGAGTAGATGTTGGTGGGAGAGTTAGTAAAGAAAAGAGGACGACACTCAGGATTTATGCTTAGTCAACTCAAAGAGCTAAACAAAGGTGACTGCTATTTCAGTGGGGTCTTCTGTTTTTGTTGTTGTTTTGGTGTGGGAAGGTCATCAGGAGGAGAGACTGGTAAAGTAAGACGCTGAATCAGGGGACTTCCCTGGTGGTCCAGTGGGTAAGACTCCACGCTCCCAATGCAGGGGGCCCGGGTTCGATCCCTGGTCAGGGAACTAGATCCCACACGCATGCTGCCAACTAAGAAAGAGTTCGCATGCCGCAACTAAGAGCCTGTATGCTGCAGCAAAGAGCCCGCAAGCCACAACTAAGACCTGGAGCAGCCAAAATAAATAAATAAATACTAAAAAAAAAAAAAAGATGCTGAATCAGTTTTGGACAGGTTGAGTTTGAGGTGTTTTTGGGAAATCAAAGCAGCAATAGCTGTGGGCACTGGAAATATGGAGAGCAATCTGGTCTAGAGCAATCAATTTGGGAGTTACCACCACATACATGGAAATGAATAAGCTCATGCAAAAAGAGGCCCAGGAAGAAGAACATTTAAAGACAGACAAGAAGAAAGCAAGCCCGCAAAAACAACCTACCTGGTCTGTATAAACATCTGGGGGCACAGCCTTATTAAAGAAATCAGAACACACAGCTCCTGCCTGGAGGTAATAGTGAAGAGCTGCCGAATACTGATTTGTTGCTTGAAGTAGAAAACAGAGATAAAGAATTACCTGCCATTAAATACACAGCTGGAAAAACAGGACCTCTTTTGTGAAGAGTCAGGTATTACTTCATGTTTGACAAAAGCAGATTCAAACCACAGACCTAGGGATAACACTTCGCCAGGCCAACAAGGAGAAAAATTTGCTTTATTTTTTCAACCACTTTAAAGTAGTTGTATAATAGAGTCTTTCCTTCTAAAACTGATTAGCCAAATATTTAGCTCAGATTCCTTGTCAAACTTACTGGTACAGAATTTAGTATCTGGAGGTATTTATTTCCCAAATGACTATACTAGAAACAGACCTTATTTTTCTGAGGCAGTTTAGAATCAGAAAATCTATTCTGAATAAAGATATTAAGATCCTGATAATAAATTCTTTGCAGGGCTGGGGTAAAAATGAGCATTAAAATTGGCAAGTATTTATTTCAAAAATAATCCAGGAGAGAGTAGGATGATGTAGGTGAAGGTACAGATGAAATGAGACTGGCCATGAGTTAATTACTGTTAAAGCTGAGTGGCACCAAACTATTATCTATAAAATAAATAAGCTACAAGGATGTATTGTACAACACAAGGAATACAGCCAGTATTTTGTAGTGACTATAAATGGAATATAACCTTTAAAAACTGTGAACCACTATGTTGTAAACCTGTAACTTATGTAATATTGCACATCAACTATACTTCAATTTAAAAAAATGAAAAAAATAAAAATGACTTAAGGCTGCTTGCAATAAGTCACTTAAAAAAAAAAAAAGCTGGGTGGCAGACACAGGAGATACATGGGGGTTCATTATACTATTCTCTCTACTCTTACATTGTGAACTTTCTCTTTAAAAAAATCAACTCCTAAAAAAGTGACCCAGAAATGACACCAGTCAAAACTTTAATTTGATCTGTATAGTAATAGAAATATTAGAAATTCCCTATCAAGTTGGAAAATCTATCACATACAACCGGGGGGAAAAATTAGGAATCTATTTTCAAGAACGCACATAATTATCAAGAGTGCATGCAGCTTCCCTGGTGGCGCAGTGGTTGAGAATCTGCCTGCCAATGCAGGGGACACAGGTTCAAGCCCTGGTCTGGGAGGATCCCACATGCCGCGGAGTAACTAGCTCCGTGAGCCACAACTACTGAGCCTGTGCGTCTGGAGCCTGTGCTCCACAACAAGAGAGGCCGCTCTAGTGAGAGGCCCGCGCACCGCGATGAAGAGTGGCCCCCACTCGCCGCAACTAGAGAAAGCCCTTGCACAGAAACGAAGACCCAACACAGCCATAAATAAATAAATTAATTAATTTAAAAAAAAAAAAAAAGAGTGCATGGACATATTTTAGAACCTTTAAAGAGCAATTTTGTAAACTAAACTTTAACCTCTTTCCTTAAGAATGTTTTACCAACTTTTTAGATGACCATTTACTATTTAAAAAAAACACAGAAAAAAAGTAGTCAACATAAAACCAAAAGCATCTGAATCAAAGTCTCAGAAAAATGCATACATATAACAATAATAGTTACTTTCAATTTTATCTAGGAAGAAGAGTTAGAGAATGTCAAAAACAAGACTTAAGTTTAATAAAGTATTGTAATAACAAGTGTAATATATTTATTTTCACTTCTAAAACTGCTACAAAAACAAAACACAAAGCAACCATACATCTCACTTACCAAAATAAATGTCTGCCTGAATAATTAACCAGGAATGGTTGTTTGGGTTTATACTGAGGGCATACCGAACTAGCTCTTTCACTGTGATAGCCACAGCTTCAAAGTCCACGGACTGGAGGCTATATGAAAGACAATAAACATAATCTCTATTTTAAGAGTCAACTTCAAATTCCATACACACATTTATTAAAAACAAAAAGACTTAGTCAAAATGTAGGTGATCATAAATACAATGTTAAATATTACTAGGAGTAAATATTTTAAAACTATCAAAACAACTAAATCTGAGGAAGTGTGATCAGCTAACTTTTTATAAGGGGCTGAAAACAATCTGATTTTTGATTCCTTTTTTTCCCCAAAATGCCAAAGAAGGCCACTCTAAAAAGTATCTTTAAATATTCGACAATATAATGCACAAAAAAGGTCGTAGGATAAAACCCTGTCTCCACTTTTTATGCACAATTTACAGGTAACAAAATTATAAAGAGACAGACTCATAAAAATTTTCCAAATGATTTTTAAGTTCTGTTTATCTAGAGGAAGCTACAGAAAATAAGGGCTCAAACACTAACAGTACTGCTACGTGGCCTTAAATTCACCTTGTGGCTTCTTGTAAGGGTTAACTAACTCCTCTGGATTAGATGTTTCACCGAGGTGGGGCGAGCTGTGGCAAGGGTATCACTGCAGCACATTTGGAAGCAATGAAGAATCCAAAAAAGAGTACGGAAGGGGGCCAGCTGCTCTGAGCCTAGTTAAGCCTGAAAGTCCTGAGATGCAGAATTAGGAGGTAGAACTGTGAGGATAAAGCCAAGCCAGCACCCAAGAAACACGCTGACAGCCCCTACAGCGAGACCCAGCGGGGGAGAACAGGCTTTGGCTTCAGAAACACACCGAGATTCAAGTCCTGGCTCTGTCATCTAACAAGGTTGGACAAAGTACTCCTGTTGCCCTGAGGGGTTAGATTTTACCATAACTCACCACTGTTCCCAATACAGTGGGAAAGTATTGTGGTGCCATTAGTAAATACCCAACTGTTGATTTACAACTAATTTATTTACAATTATTTAAATGAGTTACACTGGTTTATGTTTCCTAGAAATTATAAAATGTTAAGTCTAAGAATTCTATCTACATATCAAACAATCAATTTTAAAATAGTAATACTTAATCCATGCCATCCTCACACTATTCTTGGAGTCAATAAAGACTCCTGCTCAAGAGAAATATCTTTTCTGGTCAAACATTTAGTCACATTTTATTTTCTCTGGGTTAATCTACATTAAAATAATTTTATCATGAAAATAATAGTTAAGCCTACTATGTGGCAGCCCTTATTCTAAACACCTAGCTTAGAAAGTTTATTATTTAATCCTCACAAGGTAGGTACTATTCTTATACCCGTTTTACAGATGAGGAAACTGGCACAGAAAGCAACTAACCCAAGGTCATATACCTGAGAAGTGGAGAGGCTGGGACTCAATCTCTGAGTCTGGCTGAGAACCTCTATGATAAACCATTCTTTTGCCCCATTTATAAACACACACCGAAAAAAATCAATCATTAGTTTACAGTCTAAACTTAGGCCAAAGAAGTAACACCAAAGAGGTATTACAACCATCAATTAAAAAGGCAAAATGACCTCTACCTGATTCTTGGATTGCTATCTAATATACCGAATTTTATGTAAAAATCTGCAGTTATTTGCTTCAGGAAGCATAGTGCTTCTGTGGGAACTAAGGCTCAGTAAGCAGAGGGAAGGGTCACTCACCCACTTTAGACTCTCCAAATCCCTGTCAGAGAGAGAACGGCTTCCAATCTCTAAGACTGAGACAGAAGCAAATTGCTCTCATTCTACTGCCTGCTTACCTACCTACTACAATCTTTTCTTCTTCAAAAATGCCACTAAAAGCAATAAAATAAGGCCTAGATCTGCCCTTCAGGCACAAAGAAGATGATTGGCCGGGAAGGGAGAAAAGGAAAAGTAACTTTTGTGAGGAAACAAATGGACTCTCTTGAATGAGAAGTTGCTATGTGTGGGAAGAGAAAAATATAAATGCTTTCTTTTCCAGAAAAGGAACCTTTTCTTCCTCCCGCCCAAATTTCCCCCATCCTCTTACTGTGATTCTCAGGCGATGAAAGTTAAGAGAGAAGATTTCTTAAATTACTTAAAGAACTTCTTAAGGCAATTAAAAAGGGTTGGGAACCTCTGACAATCACTGTTAGAAAAACCTGATAGAAAGTCATTCTTTCATTAGCCTCAATTTTCTAGTTCTACCACTGACAAGGAATCAGGACTACTGAGAGACTGTCTAGGTTCTACTTAAGGCTAGTATACCTTAGCTCTTACTTAGTTATGCCTTATCCATAATTTTTAGGAAGATTATTACTGTTAATAGAGAAACATGAAGTTGGCTATAGAGTCCTAACAAATTGCAGCCTTTTCATCAAATTATTCAAGGTTATCTATATCAGTCAGGATGGTTTCTAAATATATAAACAATTTAATAAAATGTAAGCTATAATACTTCTTACTTGGGGATGGAGGATGGCCAGATAGAAATGTGTTCAGCTGTAATATCATTCACAATGTCCTCCTTATTTAAAAAAAAAAAAAAAAAAAAAAAGCATGATTTAAAAGGAAATTTCTTCCAAAGATTTTTTAGATGAAATTATAAAATACTTACCCGAACATTGTGAAGTTTCACAAAGAGTGATAAAATAATAGTCAAAACCAACGGTTCCTATGAGAAAGAAAACACAGTATCCTTAAATATTATATATATTTTAATATTTCTCCCATCAACCTCAAGGATACCAAGTATTTTCCTTCAAAAGATTCTTATGGTTTTTAAAATTACCACCTGCTTTAGTTTACAGCACACTAAAGAGCAACTTTATTTTTAATCTCATGAAAGAAATGACAACACACAATTTACACAAAAATGACCAAATTTAGGTGTCTGTCCTCACATCTTTTGAAATTGAGTAAATAGACCTCTTTCCAACTAGTACTTCCAGCTACCTCTAGAAAAAGTTGACTTTTTATTCCTTAAAATAATATTTAAAGGATGGAATTTAAAGAGTGGAATCTATGTCCAATAAATAAATATGACGTTAATCCTATCAAGAAAAATTAAAGTTAGGCTTCACCCATCTAGCCCTATTATGAAGAATTCTTTACAGTTTAAAAAACACCTGTTCTGGGGCTTCCCTGGTGGCGCAGCGGTTGAGAGTCTGCCTGCCAATGCAGGGGACACGGGTTCGAGCCCTGGTCTGGGAAGATCCCACATGCCGCGGAGCAACTGGGCCCGTGAGCCGCAATTACTGAGCCTGCGCATCTGGAGCCTGTGCTCCGCAACGGGAGAGGCCGCGATAGTGAGAGGCCCGCGCACCGCAATGAAGAGTGGCCCCGGCTTGCCACAACTGGAGAAAGCCCTCGCACAGAAACGAAGACCCAACACAGCCATAAATAAATAAAAATAAATTTAAAAAAAAAACACCTGTTCTATTCACTAAAACATGGTAAGGTAAATGCAAAACAAACTTCTCCATTCAGACTATCCCATCCTCAAAAAAATGATCACTGAAGATAAAAAGCACATTAACAGATTACTTAAATAATCAGCATTTAAACACTCAATATTCTTTTGTCATATTCTACAGAAATCAGCAATAGTAATTAGATCAACGTTTATAAAGCTTACCCGTAATTTTTTGATAAAAGAAAGCAGTTCACTCCTACAAAAAACACAAATTGTGTATATACATTTAATATCAGAAATTAAAAATAAAAACAAGAAAGTAAATTATACGTGAAGGTTTATTCCTAACTTTCCAGTCCTGCATGTATAAAAGAGTATAATATTCTACTGTCGTACTAACCTAATAAAATGTCTTTCCTGTTTTAATCACATGAGACATCTTCAGTACTATCCAACCAAAACTGTTGATTTTGAACTCAGGTTTGATTATATTAAATGATTAATAAGTAGTTTCTTAAAGTAACATATAAACAAGGTATTTCCTAAGGTGGCCATATCAGACAAGTCCATCGGAGATCAGCACCACAGAATTCTTACATTGTCCATCTTTATGATACCCAAGGATAATGGTAGATGTTCTTACAACAGTACAAATAGTATAAATAAATAACTAAAAGAACAAACTGATAGAAACATACCGATACATTATACCTAATGTAGACTCCCTCTGCTTTATTAAACTAATTCTGCCATCATTTCCTCGTTTGTGTTGACTGGACACACTACAGATCTGAACAACAACTTCCCAAAGGTCTTTAGCAGTCCGTCTACTTTCTTTAGGGCCTGGAAGTTCTTTGCATGTAGCTGCTAAAAGCTGTCCAAGCTATAACATGAAAAACAGACAGAAAATACACAAAAGATAATCTGTAATGTCATACATGCTATTTCTATTACTGAGGAACATCTGAAGAAAGATAAATAACTGCCTACACATACGAAGCACAGGTATCTTATGCTGTGCCTTCTATTCAACCACTGAGGAATTGAGAGCTCACTGTCTACTGACAGATCTGAATCCAATCTGGGAAGGGGATTCTCTGGTTCCGCCACATTATAAACTTCCTTGTTTCTAAACAATTACAGTCTAATGAGAATAAAACTGAGACAATGCAAAGAGGTATGTGACCTATTAAGTGGGAAAAAAACTGCTAGATACACATAGTATGATCCCACCTTAAAAAAAAAAAAAAAGCCCGTAATGGAACATATACACTACAATGTTAACTGTAAAAGTCCAGAGATGAGACTAAAATAGGGGTTAAATTTCACTCACACACACAATTTTTTTTTAATTTTAATGAAAAAAACGAGGAAAAAATATGGACATTGAAGTTGGCAGAATAAAGGAACAAGATCTAGAGCAACTTTTCTCTAAGAAAAATGATAGCAACTGGGGATGGAGCTACTGCTGATGTGAGGAGGTAGAATTAAGGAAGGACAGATTACTGAAAGTGACTGACCTGAATAAAGGCAGCCTTCAGGACCAAAGGTGTAGGAAGGACCCAGAAATAAAGAATGGAAGGGCTGAAAGCAAAAGGCAGAGAAAAGACAGGCCCAAAATGTAGAGAAAGAAATAGGCTTATATGCCAAATCCAGCACGTCTTTCCCTCTATAATTTAAGCAAGAGAGGGCCCCTCTATCCTTTGTTTATAGTAATTCTTATACATCATTTCTCTTTAGAGGGTAAAGTAGCCAACGATAATTCACGTCCATCAGGAATCCCCAGTTCCCTGACTGGACCTAGAAAAGGTTCATAATGGGGTCCCACTGCTTAAAGAAAGAGGCAGGATTATGACAAAGGTGAAAACAGTGCTTTTCCCCCAAATTTCAAACATAGTAAAGTTGAAAGTACAGTTCAATAAATACCTGAACACTTGACTTAATTTACAAGAATTCTGGTGCTTCCTAAAGCTAGTGAAAATGGTGTTAAAAACCCTAGCTAGGGGGCTTCCCTGGTGGCGCAGTGGTTGAGAATCTGCCTGCTAATGCAGGGGACACGGGTTCGAGCCCTGGTCTGGGAGGATCCCACATGCCGCGGAGCGGCTGGGCCCGTGAGCCACAACTACTGAGCCTGCGCGTCTGGAGCCTGTGCTCCGCAACAAGAGAGGCCACGACAGTGAGAGGCCCGCGCACCGCGATGAAGAGTGGCCCCCGCTTGCCACAACTAGAGAAAGCCCTAGCATAGAAATGAAGACCCAACACAGCCCCAAAAATTAAATAAATAAATAAATAAATTTTTTAAAAAAGGAGGAAATTATGTTCTCTGACTCCAAAAAAAAAAAAACCCTAGCTAGGCTATGTGAATGGAAATCAAGGGTCCCTGATCTAGGAGGACATTTCATCCTGCGTGCCTACTGCACATACTCTTCTCTAACAACTAGGATCACAATATACACAAGTTATTTACTGCAGTTCTCAATTTCATTTTCTGTTGTCAGAGATCACATGCTTGGCTGAAGGTTACTACATTAAGCAAGTAAATTCACTTAAAAGTAAGAATTTTCAGAGGTATTAGGCCCCAAGTCAGTTGAATTCCACAAACATTCTTGAGCATCTCCTATGTGCTGGGTATCAAGCAAAGCACTGAAAATATGAAAATTAACTGTCCTCAAGAAGCTCACTGCTTTACGGGGAAGACACACAGGTGAACAAATAATTTACTATACAGTATAAGTACAACAAAAGAAATATGTCCACAGTACAACAGTACAGAAGTAACAAGAACAGCAAGTTTGCGAAGAAAAGAATTATGGAAAGCTTCAAAGAAACTACACAAACAGGCAAAAGTGGGAAGAGCATCTCGGCTAAATGAACAAACAGCACACAGAAGTGCAGAAGTGCGGAAGCCTGAGAAAGCACTGTGTGTACAAGGGCCGTGAGCACTCCGGCACCACAGACAGAGCTGGCATGACAGGGAGGGAGAAGGAGAAGCTCCCACACCTTAAAAGGCTTTGCAGGCCATGGCAAAAGCCATGGTCTTTGTCTTATACCATTATGACTGTTAGCACCAACCTCTCCTCCTCCTCCCACTAGCTAGTTTCTCATAATCCACGTGCCCATAAATGCTGTACATTTTCCAATATACTACACTACCTCCCATACTGATCCAAGGGAGAGGCTGGACTGTTTTTATTATTTCAAAAGGTCATATTCAGTCACATGCTTAAGACTTTTTCCTTTCCTTTTTCCATTCCTAAGAGAATGGAAAATAAAATTGATTAAAGATCACTTAATATTTCACTACCCAGGGATAATGACTGTTAATATCCTTCCAGACTCTTCCCTAAGCATCTGTATATATATTCCACACCAAATTCAAAGTTTGAAAGCTGCTCTAAATTGTATAATTTTTAATACCTAATCCCTTACTCTAGACTTCTCAATCTGATTACTTTCTCCTCTACATTAACAAGGGAACAAGGGGCCCATTAGGGAAGGAGACACACAAAACCCTAATCCAGATGAGACGATGAGATGCCTCAGTGGCCCCTGCAGCAAGGTCACCTCATACCCTTCGTCCTCTGCGGCCAGATCAAGGGGAAGTGCAGGAAGCAGTGAGCTAACCTAGCCCAAGGTTAGGCAACCTACAACACAATACCCCGTGCCCTTCCACACTGCAGGCCCTCAAACATGCGGCCAGGCTTCCTGGTGCACAGCTCCACAGAATTCACAGCTAAGAGAAGCAAAGAGAAAAGCTACTGCACTGTCATAATACTAAGCAACGAGCTACCGTTCTAAGTGGAAATGATAATCTTGAAACGAAACGGTCGTCTCATCTGAGAGTTTACTAAAGACAAGAGACCGCTGGGCATAATCAGACAAATACCCTAGATATTAGGAACTCCTATCTCAGAAAGTTCACTAAAAAAACAGATATAATCCAATGTCTGAAATTCCAAAGAGAAGGATGACTCAAGTATGACAAATTTTTATGAACGACCATAAAGAAAACAAAAAGGAGGAAAAAAACAAAAGAAATCAGTAAGTCTTCAAAGGGTTGAAGTGAAATGAGCTCAGTTTTTTAAAGGCCATACATGAAATAAGGAGGAAGAAACAAATAACCAAAGGCAAATGTAAAAACTGGTACAGTGTTGCAAGGTTTCCAGATAACCATCCATTTAAGGGGCTGTGTACTGAAGATGAGATGATGGCAGGTAAGAACAAAAGGTAACACAAGCATTAAGAAAAGAGTAAGGAAATCTGAAGGACCAAACATATACAAAAAAGTGGTAAACCATGAATTTTTTTTTTTTTTTTTTAACTACAAGACCAAAAAGGGAGAAAAGTTCACTGCTTATTCAGGGTAAACATAATATTAACACATGAAAGAAAGAATCTTAGGGAAGACCTCCTGTCTCTCTTTATTTTTGATGTTTTCTCCACCCAGAAGCATTTTCAGTCGTGCAGGATAGGTGTAATTAAGAAAGGAGAATAAACAAACAACATACCATCAATTCACTGAATGAACTGTTTCATATGGAAATAATCACTAATAACAAACATGTAGCCTAATAAGAATCAGGTATCAACTTGGAGAGTTTAATAGGCTTTGAAGAAGGGTAAGGTGCTCAAATGGAAAAATGGGTGCAGCTCACCCCTAACGGCCCCCCCAGTCCAACCCAGCTAGACCTGGGTATTCCAGAGCTGAAACCAGGGTTTGACTACATCAATCAAAGCAAGAAAAGCTGACTAACTTCTCACTAGTTTAGGATTATACCAAAATGTTGTCTATTAACGAAATAATTTTTGCTTGCATTCTTATAACTATAGGGTAGAAGAAAAAAATATTAGAGAGGGCAAACTCAAGTGCCTGAATTATCAAAAACTATACTTTTACCTACAAACCAACAAGCATCTGTCCAAACTTAGACTGAATCTTAGAAACTGGACAAGCTCCCTAAGTAGTACAGATCTAGAGAAACTGGTCCAATAATCCCAGCCTAATAACCCTTTTATTTAGATTAAACATGAATTACCTTTACATATGGATTACTCTGAAGCAGAAAGGCAGGAACCTGCAGGGTAAGGTATTCATTTTCCCTCCAGTTTAACATAAAAGCAACACACTCCTCGGCAATAACCTGACGAAGAGGAATATCTAAACAACAAAGAAGAAAGTAGTTGGAGTTACCGTCATAACACTAAAAGAACAAAGCATGGGGCTTCCCTGGCAGCCCAATGGTTACGACGTTGTGCTATCACTGCAGAGGGTGCAGGTTTGATCCCTGGTAAGGGAACTCAGATCCTGCAAGCTGTGCAGTGCGGTGTGGCAATCAATCAATCAATAAATAACAAAGCAAACAGTTGCTCAGATTCCAGCTGAACAAATTAAAAACAATAGTTACAGATGAAAAAATAGAAAAACACTAATATTTTATACTTTTCTCTTGAAAGTTTTAAGGTTTCCCAATAACAGGTTGCCACAGTCCCCACTATTAATCAACAAAATTCTCTGCTAAGAACACCTTAAGATGCCTAATACTCTACTGTGGAAGTCTAGGAGTTGGTACCCAGCCTCTACAAACTTATAATTTAAATGAGCAGAGAGGGACTTCCCTGGTGGTCCAGTGGTTAAGAATCCGCCTTCCAATGCAGGGGGCGCGGGTTCGATCCCTAGTCAGGGAACTAAGGTCTCACATGCCACGGGGGCAGCTAAGCCCACATGCCGCAACTACTACTGAGCACGCAGGCCACAACTAGAGAGCCGGTGTGCTGCAACTACAGTGCCCACGAGCTCTGGAGCTCATACGCCACAACTAGAGAGAAGCCTACGGGCTGCAACTAAGACCCAACGCAGCCAAAAATAAATAAATAAATGAGCAGACAAGAACCACACAAACAAAACAAATATATAATGGTATGGTATAAACTTCTAGCTATTTAGAGCACAGAGATAGGTAAACCACGTTTAAAGCTGTAATAAATTCATGTTAATATGTTTTTCATTTTTTAATAATTTTTCCTGATTAAAACATGATAAATATTCATAAGAGACCAATCATTCACTCATTCAAAAATTACTTACTATACCTGTAACAATTTTAAATAAAAAGATATGGGGGGAAAAAATCACTCAGAATTGTTTGACCATTATTTCCTTTGAAATAAATAATTATTAAATATACCTTAATATTAAATACATTGTGAATTTTTGTAGCTCAAAGTATATAATACTCAGGTTTTAATGTGTTTCAAGAAAAAGGAAAAGAAACCCAATGAATACTAAATAACAATGTTAAAACTTAAAATGGGGAGAGCTATTAAACTTCTTGAGTACCAATATTTTTCAGTCTTTCTAAAAAGTCTTTGCCTGTGGCTATTTGTTTATATCTCACTTTATCCCAAAAAGCAACTGGAGAGGACAAAAAAGAGGCACAGGAACACACCAAAATTAAGTAAAAATACATTATTTGCATCATCTTCTTAAAGAAGGAGTGAAGATAGAAGTAAATTTAATATCCCAGTGTACAACATGTCACTGTGCATTGTGCACCATACACTTTGCCAAAGGAAGGCCAGACAGCATTTGGCTCTAAGGCGTCCTTTATTCACTGGGCATCTCTCATTAGTGAGTCCACAATGGTTCTTAAAGAAGAATCAGCATCTAGAGAGTGGGGTTCAAACGTTTTCTTGTTCTTCCTAACAGTACATCCTTTCCTTCTCATTTCAAACACTGCTTATAACACAAACTACGGGACAAATAGATGAACATTCAGTAAGTTAGGGGAGAGAAGGAAGAATGGAGGGAGGGAGGGAGGGAGGAAAAGTGAAGTGAACTCCAAACTACTCAAAGGCCAAAAAGGTAGTACAAAGAGACTATAATAATTTGAAGGCATTTCCAACCATTTCAAAGAGTAAAAGCACAGGCTTAAGTTGGCCTGATGAGTTCAAAACACAGTTCTGTCTCTTACTTCATGACTTTGGCCAAATTCTTTAACCTTAGTTTCTTGATTTACAAAACGGGGATAATTAAATAAGAAGCTACTTCATGAAGCTGCTGCGAGGACTAAATCAGTTATGCACCTAAGCTCTCAGAAGAGTGTCTGACATGTAGTTAGCACTCAATAAATGTTAGGGTTTTTAAAATTCTTTTTGCTTTTCATTTTAGAGAACCAATCTTCAACCTTTAAAAAGAAAACACTCTGGGGAATTCCCTGGCAGTCCAATGGTTAGGACCCTGTGCTTTTACTGCCGAGGGCCCAGGTTCAATCCCTGGTAGGGGAACAAAGATCCCACAAGCCGCGCAGCACGGCCCGAAAAGAAAAAGGAAAAAAAAGTTTTAGAAAACACTCTGTTGACAGTTCGTATATATTAATTAGATCAATTTTTATTGTGATACTGAAGGGCACTGATGCATTAAAACTCAAAGGTATTCTACCTACAGAGTGCTAAAAAGTTGTAATTTCTTCAAGAAATCACAATGTTACAACAAATTAATTCAAAAGACCCCAGAGGGCCAGCAGCCATTTGTTTGGGCACATTATTAGGACCTTGCTTTACACTTCAATTTTACTATTTACAGTATTAAATGTGTACAGTATGATTGAAATGCTCTAAATATTATTAAAACATGTAAAAGAAACTGCTTTAACTAAGCAAGATTATATGTAACAGATGATAATTCTTATGATAAAAAAAAATTCTTATGATAAGCTCCTTTTCATAATAAGATCTTTACATTTAGAACTGGACAGTCAAAATCTGTTCCTAAAGTGACCACAAGTGACTTCCTGACCCACAGACAATCATGCTGAGGGCTGTCTATGGCAGCTATGAGGAAATAAACCTTCAACATGCAGCTTCAAGGACATTTTGAATCTTTTAACAGAATATCTTAAAATTGCAATATAGTTTTTGTAGTGTGTTGAATGCTGTCCCCTCAAAATTCATGTACACCCGAAACCTCAGAAGGTGATCTTACTTGGAAACAGGGTTTTTGCAGATGTGGTTAGTTAAAATGAGGTCATACTGAATTAGGGTAGACCCTAAATCCAATGACTGCTGCCCTTACAAGAGGAGAGGACACGGACACACGCACACACAGGAGAAGGCCACGTGAAACAGGGAAAGACTGGAGTGATGCAGCTACAAGCCCAGGAACACCAAAGGCTGCTGGGAGCCACCAGAGGCTAGGGAGAAGCAAGGAAGGATCCTTCTCTAGAGCCTTTAAAGGGAGTGTAGCCCTGCAGACCCCTTGATTTCAGAAATCTCATTTCCAAAACCATGAAAAAATTCATTTCTGCAGCAATGAAGACCCAAAGCAGCCAAAAATAAATAAATAAATTTTAAATTAATTAATTAAATAATTAATTTCTGGTACTTATTTATGGCAATCCTAGGAAATTAATAATTTCCTACATTTTCCCCAATGTTTTCAAGTGAACTCCACATCTGAATTCTGTTTTAAAAGACAAATAATTTTTTCATAGATGGTAAAAAGTCCAGTAAATATTCTTTTAGAATATTCCCCACAGTTACTTGAGTACTAAATTTCTGAAATTTGGCTTTGTGAAAAAAGTCTTACCAGGAAGCCTCATTTCCAGATATCCTCGCACCCTACTAATAAGATCAGAAGGCGGTCTCTCTCCAGATTGCCCTGTTCCAGCTTCGTGTGTATGAATATCCAAAAGCAGCATCTCATTCAGCATGACCTGACGAAGTTTTGGTGAGAATTCTGTCACCAACTCCAAACAAGCAGCAAAAAGCTGTTTAGCATGGGAAAAGTCCTATAAAAAGAAACAGAATAGCCTGGATCACCTTTCCTCTGGAGTCAAAAAATACGTCTTTATAAGTACAGAACAAAGAGGAGAAGAATTAATTTAAATGGTTAACACTGGTTATCTTGGGAGATGAGGCTAGACTATCATCTTTTTATCATCTCTGCATTGTTGATTTATTCCAATAAATACTTAATTCTTTTGTAAATTTTTTTTTTTTTTTTGGCTGCACCACACGGCATGCAGGATCTTAGTTCCTCGACCAGCGATCGAACCCGTGCCCCCCGCAGTGGAAGCACAGAGTCCTGACCACTGAACCGCCAGGGAATTACCTGTAATTTTTTTTTTTTTTTTTTTTTTTTAACTTTTTTTTTTTCCTTTTTACAAACCCTTGTGTCGAGGGCTGACTTTCAATAGATCGCAGCGAGGGAGCTGCTCTGCTACGTACGAAACCCCGACCCAGAAGCAGGTCGTCTACGAATGGTTTAGCACCAGGTTCCCCACGAACGTGCGGTGCGTGACGGGCGAGGGGGCGGCCGCCTTTCCGGCCGCACCCCGTGTCCCAGGACGAAGGGCTCTCCGCACCGGACCCCGGTCCCGATGTAATTTTTAAAAAACATCCAATAAACAATCAATATAATATACATGCTATATTACTAAACAAGTTTTACGTAAATTATAAAATAACAAAACTAGGGGACTTCCTTGGCAGTCCAGGGGTTAAGACCCCACGCTTCCACTGCAGGGGGCACAGGTTCGATCCCTGGTCTGGGAACTAAGATCCCCCATGCCACGCAGCATGGCCAAAAAAAATTTTTTAAATAACAAAACTAAAAGTTTTATATAAATATTATATACATATATCATACAGGTATAAAATTCCATGATTAAACACCCTTCTCCACCTAAGATAGTCAGAATTAGACCTTACCCCCTTCAACAAGGTTCCACATTCTAAAATTTTGCACACGACTCTATTAGCCTATATAATTGACTAATAAATAAATCAAATCAACTATGATCCAAGCCCTTTCCTACACATCTCTTTCTAATTTTTCCAAAGAGTAGCCTTCGCTTACTCTCTCCACATTGATTCCTTCACTCGTACAATATGGCTTCTATCCCCCACATCGTGAAGAAGAAATAGCTCTTACTAAACAAAGATCTTCTAATGGCACAATCTACTCAATACCTTTCAGTTACCTTACTGGACTTAGGGGCTGCAACCCAGTAATGTCCATTCCCTTTTCTTGACATCCTCCATCCCCTTAGCTACTATGACCCCACAAGTCTGGTCTTCATACCAGACTCTTTCTCACGCCACTCTTTTTGGACCCTGTGCTGGATCCCCTAGGTTCTGAATATTCTCCCAGGGTGATCTTTGATGATTTCCAAATCTGTATTTCCATCCCAGACTACTTCACAAATAGATCCTTATGTAAAATCTACAAAAGTAATTTTAATGATTTTTGTTTTTTTCTTTAGCTTGGAATACAATCTTTACTAACTGAACCCTGAATACAAATAAGAACTATTCAAGTTCTCTAACTTTTTAAAAGAAATAGAGTAGTAGCCATATGTCCAAGACCATTTTCGTATAGTTACGAGGGTAAAAGGAAAAAGAATAAACCAAAACGTCTTTTCAAATATCCTCCTAGGCCTACAACTATGATTTTAAGATCAGGAAAACACAACTGATTCTGATTCCTGGCTTCATGCTAAATTTACAAAGCATATTCTTAACCAGACGTCAATGTATGCTTTTACTCACCTTAACAGTACTGCAGTGTAAACCTTTGGCCATTAGAATGTAAACCAAATCTCTTGTTAAATTGTCTTTGATTCCCAGGATAACACCACTATAGACAGAAGGTATTTCCCACTAGAAGAAATAAAAATCCACAAATACACACACATAAAGCCAAATCTAGATAAGAATCTTTCAGTAATAGTCAACCCCATTTAAAAAATCATTCAAAAGTCATTTTTGAAAGAGAAAGGAAAATGACAGCTGTATTGAAATGCTAATCAAAATGAACATAATCACTATAATAAGCTAGTAATAAATAATTAAATGGATTGGAACTTTCTGAAGGATAGCCTATAGAAATAAAGAAGGAAAAGAAAATTCTAGGAGTTTAATACGTATTAACTCATATGATCCTCACAACAGTATTAAGTAGGTACTATTATCTCCATTTCACAGATGAGAAAATGAAGACACACAGAAGTCAAATAACTTGCCAAAGACTATTCAGCTAGTTAAGTAGAGAGCTGGCATTCAAACTCAGGCAGTTAGTACCAGAACTCCCGCTCTTAACTATTATGCTATATACTTGCTCTCTATATAAATGAACACAAATAACAATGTCAATGCTAAGAAGCCCAACTAAGGTTCAGACCAATTTTTCATTTCACTGCACTTTTACGTTCAAACCTCACAAAATATACAGCAATTTCTTGCTGCTTTTTATTACATATTCAGCAGAGGAGGAGTATGCAGTTAAATTAGAAGCTCTACCATAGTACTTTAATTTCACCTGTATTTGTGGACTGTTTCCCTTGTATCTCAAGCTACATTCCACTGAAATGTTTAAAAAGCTATTTTCATTTGCACTTTCCACACAGGAAAACTTAAATAGACAACTTCAGAAACATTAGCTTGGCATTTTAAAAAGAATATCTAGAGCCAAAAATGTTCTAAAAAGAAGTTTTAATGAAGTGGTTCTAAACTGTAGGCTTTAGACTTCAAGAAGATATGAAAAAACTAAACCAAAAATACTCTGTAAGCACACAGCAAGTATTAGCTCCAGACTGCATAAATATTATACCTTACACACATATTAACAGCTATACTGAAAATGCATGTAGGTGTTATGACAACAAATGAAATATAAACTCATTTTTTGTTGTTACTGATTTAATAGTATCTTTTTTGGATATTTCATATTTTCTCTGTCAATGGATGTTCAAAGTGCAATTACTCTCATGTGCAGGTCTTTCACGTTGTTGATGAATTGTTGACAAATAAAAGGGGTTCTTATTCCCAAAAAGGTCAGGGAACAGCTCTTCTATGAAATTACATCAGAAAACAAGGATAATTTTCTTATCTGTTCTTTTTTTTTTTTTCCTGGCTGCATTGGGTCTTCTTGCTGCACGCGCGCTTTCTCTAGTTGTGGTGAGCGGGGGCTACTCTTCGTTGCGGTGCGTGGGCTTCTCATTGCGGTGGCTTCTCTTGTTGCGGAGCACGGCACGGCATGGCTCTAGGCACGCAGGCTTCAGTAGTTTTGGCACGCAGGCTCAGTAGTTGTGGCTCGCGGGCTCTAGAGCGCAGGCTCAGTAGTTGTGGCACACAGGCTTAGTTGCTCTGCGGCATGTGGGATCTTCCCGGACCAGGGATCAAACCCATGTCCCCTGAATTGGCGGGCGGATTCTTAACTACTGCACCACCAGAGAAGTCCCTTCTTATCTGTGCTTAAGAGAGGGTTTTCTTACCTTATTAGACACTGTCCAGAATTGGCGCTCTGAAGTCATACCATGTAATTCAATTAAAATCTGTCGAATCCTCCAGGGATCTACTGACAATATCAGCTGATGCTCCAACTGGCCAATGTTGACACTTGCTGAGGCTAAGAAAGGAAGGAGAGGTTTCCATTTAAATAATGATTTGATTCAAAGGTATACATAATCCTATAAATATGAGAATGGTAATTTACTGAGAGAAATTGTGCATGTTTATAAGTATTATAAGTTAAAAGCATCTCTCATCTTGAAAACTGATTTATTCAACTTAATGCAAATTATTTTAACTTCACTCTCATATAGAAAGCCTAACACAATTTTTATTATGTCTTCATTTAATAAATGAATGCATTTAATAAAGATAATGAAAATAAAAACATAAAAATCAGTAACTGGTACATGGAAAGAATTATGTGGGATATATGGAAAAATTTAACTTATATAGACAGTCTCCTACTTTGGAACATACTGTGTTAAAAGCACATATAAAATGTTTTGAGCAATAAACATTAAGAATGTGTTTTCTGAAGGGGAGAATGAGGGGGTGGAGGCACTGCCTTCCCCAGAAAATGAAGAATTGATCATTAAAATCCCTCACTACAACTCGGCTTTCAGATATAGTCTTCAATAATGCATTTCCAGCATTTTATCTGTGTTAATATTATTCTTTCCCTTTACACCTGGACTGTCAAAGCAGTTTAAATCTAATGAGGGTCAAAGCAGCTAAAAGTTCGTTCAGCCAACTGAATTCTCTGTCTCCCCCATATTAAGTGTTGAAGCTTGTATTCCTTATTAATGAGCAGCACTATATTTTCTACTTATATTTATAAAATAAGAGAAAAAAATGCAAGAAAATCATCAAATAAATAAGGCAAAAATGGCAATGCTATCAAAGCTGAATGTTTAGCCAGAAGACAGGATCACGGTGATATATAGGCTGAAATGCATGCAAGCCTGTACCTTTTATTGTTCTCAACCACTCCCCTCCCATCCTCTTTTACCTTCAAGAACACAGCAGCAGAGTTACGTGGGTCTACTTCCCCAGCTAAAATCTTTTATGTATCTAGGCCTATATCTCCATGAACCAGAGACTCAGCAGAGTCCCAAGACTTAACTGCTTAGACAGAAATATGACTACAAAAGACAGGTAAATGTCTATTAATTACCAGCATTCGTGTAATCTGAAACAAATTAAGAGGATATCCTCAAATACACTGAGGGGCAGAATGTGCCAACATTTTAGCTAGCAGAGCTAACCTGGGATATCATAAAATGAAGTTACTGGTTTAATGCACAGATTTACTCTAGGGGATCTCTTCCTCATCTGATCAACAAGTAGCTTTCGTTCTTCATCTTTCAACAATGTAATGAAAAGCTCATGTGAAGAAATCATGAAAACATACTGCAGGTCTTCCAACCCCAGACACACATTCCTAGATCAGTAAGAAATATTATAAAACAAAAAAGTGTATAATTTTAGTTTGGGGAAAACAATCATATTAACCAATTTTTATTAATAAACTGTTTAAAAAGCCACCATTCAATAACTGCACAACAATAATTTGAAACAGCTTTTAAAATTTCTTTTTGGTCCTTATTTAAAATTTGTGATTTCAATGCTACAATATACAAAAGGAGTAACTGACAGAATCCTAAGTTTTATGCGACTACATGAATCTAAACCATAACTGTTCTTAAATACCAATTATTGCCTGGTTATAAGATAGGCAGGGCAAATCCAAAACAATAAGGAATAAAATATATTTTTCTCACAGGACTAAGTTCAAAATTAAGAAAAAGAAAAGAAAGGCACTTACTTTAGAAAAGCTGCCATGTTTCCTTTCAAAGAATCTGAAGCTTTTTCTAAATTTATTGATCTTGAACATACCTAGGAATTTGAGTAATTTTTATTTGAATATGGGTACTTTAAAATAATTATACTACAGTCTGAAAAGTTTAGATTTAAAAACAACTGAATTTTCCTTTCAAACATTATCAGTCACAGATTTGGTTAAGAAATTTAAGAGATGAGACCAAAGAATATGCAGTAAAGAATAATCTATTTAGCATACGAACAAGTCCTGCCGAAATTTACAAAGTACGTTGCCAAATTAAATGGAGTGATAAATTTAAGAATCAGAAGTTCCTGTCAGAAAAGTGAGAAAAGGGTCATCTTAGATAGTTGAAAAGAATGTTCGATAATAGTTAAAGTATATAGAACCAATGGTTAAGAAGATAACCAAGGTTTAAAAACTAAACAATGAAAATAAAGAGTAACAGAAACCAGCTATGAAAATATTAGTTATCTAAAAATAATATCCTTATAATATTATTGAGTTTATTAGATTAGGCTTCCTTCCCACATATTATTTACAAGAAGTCAAAAAATATATATTATTAGTGTAAAAGCTCCCTAACCTTAAGAAATTGTCAAATATTCTCTAATATGTTGACACAAAAATTAAATTATATAATGTTTATAGCAGCATTATTCGTAAGAGCTAAAAAGTGGAAACAACCCTAAAGCCCATCAACTGATGAATGAACACTCAAACTAGACACTGAAGAGCATATCCAGTCAATGGGATACTATTCAGCTATAAAAAAGAATGAAGTACTGATACCCACTCCAACATGGATCAAATTTTTCAAGTTTTCAACATTAAATGAAAGAAGTTATTTATATGACATGTCCCGAACAGGCAAATCTACAGAGACAAAAAGTAGATTAATAGTTGCCTAGGGTTGAAGGGATTGAGGGAAAATGGGAAATGACTGCTAATGGATAAGGAGTTTTGTTGCAGATGGGCAGAGAGGAATGAAATGTTGTCAAACTGGCTGAGGTGATGGCTGCACAACTCTATGAACATACTAAAAATCACTGAACTGTACATTTTAAATGGGTGAATTGTATGGTATGCGAATTACATCCCAATGAAGCTATTAAAAGAAAAAAAGGAATAATAGTATTTTTAATTACCATGCTCAGAAACAGTATCTTAAAAGTACTTTGCTCAGATGAATAGGTCATGCTATCAGTATATAACACATCTGAGCATCTTGGAGTATGTACAATATATTTACATTCTAATAATTTTGCCCCACTGTATACATAATTAAGTTTGCTACCATATGTAAGATCTTATGATAAATAATACTTTAGTGTCCTTTCATGAGATTGTTTATTCAAATATAGAGATGCATTGTACATGTGTCGTCATGTGTTTGGGAATATGTGGTAACTCCTGATAAGCAACATAACAGAGATGTTATGTGAATTCACCTCAACTTTTTAAAAATGAAAAATATGAAATAGGTGACATCTCTACAGATGCTATATAACTGAAAAGATAACTAAAAACATTAATATTAATCAACTTAAAAATTTAGATAAAGTGGACAAATTCTTAGAAAAGAACTTCTCAAAACTAATCAAGAAAAAAGAACAGCAGATGAAATCACTGAGATTGAATCAATGCCAAAGATCTTCCCACAAAAAAAATCTCCAGGCCCAAATACATCATTGGTAAATTTTACCAAACACTGAAAAAAGCAATGAGTCCATTTTCTTTTCCAGGCAAAAAGAAATGATCCATACCTCAATTTATTTATGAGGCACACATGACCTTAGTAACAAAATCAAAGACAGGACAAGAAAGAAAAAAAACAGATGCATCAATCTCACACACGAATGTAAAAAAATCTTAAAGTATTAGCAAGCCAAATCCAGCAATATGTATTAAAAACAATCATAACATGACCTAAAACTAATACAATGTTACATGTCAATTATATCTCAGTTTAAAAAAAAGATCACAACCTAGTTGGGTTTATCCAGACAAGGTACTTCAATATAATATACTTCACTACATTAACCAATTAGAAGAGAAAAATTACGTGCTTATCATAATAGACATAGAAAAAGCATTTAATAAAATCTAAAAATAATTCATGATTTTTTTTAAAAAAAGAGCCTTCAGTGAATTAAGGATAAACAGAAACTTCCTTAATCAGATAAGGAGTAACTGTAAGAAAAACCTATGATAAACATCATTCTAAACAGTGAAAGAGTGCAAGCTTTTGAGACTAAGAATGAAACCAGGAAGCCCATCAGAGCCCTTTCTACCAAACATTGTTCTGGAGATCATTGTCAGCACAGTAAGAACAAGTACATAGAAATAAAAATGAAAAGGCTAGAAAATGAAAAAACCAAAATGCATTATTTACAGATAAAGACTATTTAGAAAAACAAATGAACCTACAGATAAACAGAATTTTTAAGAGTTTAGCAAAGTAGCTGGAAACAAAATCATTATACAGAGTTCAACTATACCTCTATACCAATGCATAAACTATTTTCAAGTTCATAAAAAAAATAAAAAGACTTCTATGGAAAAATTATAAAGCTTTAAAGGGCATTAAAGAATGCCTAAATAAATCAAAACCTACACCAGTTCACAGATTAGAATACTCAGTATTGTAAAGACACTAACTTTTCACAAATCGGCTTTTAAAGGTAATGTAGTTCCAAACAAAAATCCAACTGGCTTATTTGCGGAACTTGACAATCTGAGTCTACTGTCGACAAGAAAACGCAAAAAGACGAGCATAACCGATACAACTTTGAAAACCAAGGTTTGTACTTCAGATGATATCAAGACAGGGATACTGATGTATGGGTAAACAAACAGAAAAGTGGTACAGAACACAGCCCAGAGACAGG
Source organism: Balaenoptera borealis (assembly GCF_965194805.1). NCBI lineage: Eukaryota > Metazoa > Chordata > Mammalia > Artiodactyla > Balaenopteridae > Balaenoptera > Balaenoptera borealis. The sequence goes on from NC_138876.1 coordinate 41,152,622, forward strand.
CCCACACACGTATGGATACTTGGCATTCAAGAGAGGTAGTACTGGAGATTGGTAGAAAAAAGATGGAACTTTCAATAAATGGTACTGGAACAAGTGAGGAAAAAAATGACATCAGACCCCATACTTCATGTTAATAAACAAAAATCAATCATAGGTGGATTAAAGACCTAAATGTGAAAAGAAGGCTAAGCTCTAGAGCTTTTAGAAGGTAAAATATACGACAATTTTCACGACTACAGGATATGAAAAGCTTTCTTGAACAAGACACAGAAATCCACTAATCTTTTCCTTTATGGAAAAGATTGATAAATTTTATTATATTAAAATTAAGAACTTTTAAAATAATAAAAAGTTAAAAGAGAAGTGAAACGCAGAAAAGATACCTGCAATATTTAAAACTAGTAAAGGACAGAATATATAAAAAACTCCTGCAAAAAAAAAAAAAAAAGACAATTCAACAGAAAAATGAGGCATACCACTTGGAATGGGTACCTCAAAAGACAAAATCTGTATGTGCAAAAAATAAATGAAAAGCTGCTAAATTCCTCAGTAATAAAGGAAATGGACATTAAAACCTCAATAAGATACCATTATACCATGACCCTGACAGGAAATCTGACAATACCAAGTGCTGACAAAGATCCTGACCAACGAGAACTCTCATGCATGCTAGTGGCAAAAACATTTGGAAATTATATAGTAATATTGCAGATAAACCTTCTCCAGGAATGTAACAGATAAATCGTATGTGGGTGCACCAGGATTTATGTACAGTATGTTCCAAGAAGCACAATAGGCACAAATTGTAAATAACACAAATGTCCATCATCTTAAGAATAAATAAATAAATTGTGACATGGTCATATAATGTTGTAACACCTTACAGCAATGGAAAAAAAAACTGTATCTGCATACAACTTGAAAAAACATCTCATGTATGTTCACTGAGAGGCAAAGAATTTATTTTGAATGATTTCATTTATGGAAAGTTCGAAACAGGCAAATTAAAGAATATTCTTTAAGGGTACATACAAAGGTGATACAACTGTAATGAAAAGCAAGGAAATGATTATCACAAAACGCAGGACAGTGGTTTCCTCAAGGAGAGGCAGAGAGGGTTTGGTAAGGAGCATAAGAAGGACTTCTAGAGCACTGGTAGTGTTGTATGTTTAGAACTAAAAGGTATTAATTGTACTCTATGTACTCCTCTCAAGGTCTATTACATTAAGACTATTAAAGAAAGAGAAAGATCCAGTAGAAACACAGATTCTGGAGCTCACATGAGAGGCAAGAAGTATGATCCAAGGGTTTTTAGTGAGCAGGTGACTGAAGTTTTGGATGAGAATAAAAAGTGATATGAGAAGTTAAGTGAGCCAAGGACAAAACTTTTGTAAATAAAAACATTAAAGGGAGAGCAAAAGAGAAGTCAGTGGAGGACTAAGGAAAATCCAGTGATGGAGGAGAACCAGAAAAGAGCTCCAGCAGAAGACAGGGTTGGAGATCATGGTCTATCAGTAGTAACGTCTATCAGCCAGAGAGGCAAGTCAGATGAAGACAGAAAAGAGGGCACTGGATTTGGTAGCTAAGAGATCACTGGTAAACTTAAAGCAAAATTATAAATCAAAAGGGGAAAAGACATCTTACCTCAAGAAGAAAGTCTATTTTCTCTTTATTAGGTCTAAGAAATAGCTGGTTAAATTGAACACCAATCGCTCTACCTTCCAATATATCACGGACTGTGTTACAGGCACAGACTTTAAAACAGATTTCATCTAGAGCTTCATTTCTGTAGAATACAAAAGCAGATACACTAATTTTTTTTAATAAAAAGGAATATATTGCAAAACTAAAATCACAAGAATGAGCCATTTATTCTTGAGAGGTAAGATCTTACGATATTCAGGCACGTTAGTAAATACCTAAGTCATGGGAAGTTCTTGAATTTATCAAGGGACAATTTAGCTATACAGATTAGGTAACAGAATCAAATTCTGCTATGTAAATTTTTTTTCCCCAAGCACTTTTAAAATGGATTAGATGAACATTAAAGTGGCTCCTCTGGCCACGTTAACTTCCCATATACTAAAAAAAAGTGAAAGTATTGTGTCAGACATACAGGTAGTTTGGAGGGATGTTTTTGATAAATCTGAAATGCACACTTACCCTTTTATTCAAAAATCAAAAAGTAATTCACTTCCTTACCCTTGCTGAGCTTTCTGAAAGAGCTCTCTTAGGACTGACTGCCGGAACTGCACAGGTAAACTGAAGGTTAAATTGTCTTCAGCGAAAATCTTTGTTACCTCCTAGAACACAGACACAAAATTGCATCCATTTCAAAGATCATGAAAGAATCTTTCCAAAAAAAATTTTTTTAATAAAATTTAAAAAGTCTTTCTATAATAGAAATTACACAGTGAAGAAAATCATTAAAACATCTTGCTAGGAAAAAAAAAAAATATCTTGCTAGGAAAATCTTCTCTTTCTAAAATTTTAAAATTACATTAGATACAAATAGCACCCCCTCACCCTTTTTGAAAACTGAAGATCAAAAGGGAGAGGTGAGAGAAGAATCAATGAATAAGAAGTAATTCAGCTATGTTATTAGAGAGAAAGTTTTTAAATTCTTCTCATCCACTTTAAATAGGGGTTCAGGGACTTCCCTGGCGGTCCAGCGGTTAAGATTCTGCACTTCCACTGCAGGGAGACTAAAATCCCACAGGCCGTGCAGTGCAGCCAAAAAAAAAAGGGGGGGGAGGGGTTCATACAACAAACTTTTTAAAACACTAAAATAATTAATTAAAAATAATTCATCTAAATATAACACGTTAAGAAAGTATTCTAATCAATTTAAATGGTTTAAAATATATTATTTAGTGAATTACAGAAACACCCACATTATTAGAGTCTTTTTCTGTTCTTTATCAACTCTTTATCTCTTTATCAATGGAAGAGAGAAAGAAGGGGTGATAGCGTGGGGATTTCTGGAAACAGCTAAAGCTAATCAGCTCTACCACAAAAGCACTGACAAAAATGGTTTCAAAACTATAAAGCAACCACTGTTTCACCTCCATAGCAAAACATAAGCTACACAGGGGCAAGTAAGCCACTTCCTAAATATGAGAAGACATATTTGTTACAACTGTTCAATAACTACTTCATCAGCACAAAACAAAAATATACAGTTAATACAAACAGAATCTTATTACCAAAAAACAAAAAAACAAAAAAAGGTAAACATGATTTCTAAGATACTCCTGCATACATAACTGAAGTGATAAATTTCAGAGTTGCAACAAAATTGCTCTTTCCCCCTTCCTAGCTACCCATTACACTACTTTCTGAGTGACACATTTTGGCACTTGATTGTATTCACAGTAATAAGTGCCTATTTATGACTACTATTTCCAAGGTCTTGTTTGCACAGGTCTTACCATTCCAGGGACCTTCTTAAAGATTCTATATCTTATCGTAATTGATCCCCACCCTCCATAAGCCTGTACTAGGAATACGTAACTGAAAGATCTCTAGTGTTTAATAACTTCATCTGTATCTGAAATCTATCTTCAAGAAAGTTTCATTTTCTTCCCTAGGGCAAAGCAGAATTTGCAAAAAAGAGGCCAGAGGGAGGGAGAGGAAGTACTTATCCCCTCTCTTCTATTTTCTCTGAAAAAAAATAAACTCTAGTTGAGAAGACTGAACTAAAAACCTAGGCTAAAAGTCCGTTTGGAGACACAAAACTAAAGGTATGCTATAGCTTTGTCATTTCATAATTTCTGTTTTGAATTAAATAACATGAAGGCACTGTTCACTTCCTAGAATGAAGGCTTTCCAAAAAAGGTTTTAAAAGTACAAATTCTAATTCCCAGTGATTTTCATTACAAAACTAAAGATATATACACAGAGGGTGCAATAAAAATCTCAACAGACTAATTTAAGCCCTTTTCATGATTAAAACTGAGATGATGACCAGACCCCCTGGCAAAATGGGCTATGCAATAGACCATCCAAACCTACCAAAACCGCTCTGCTCACGCTCTCCTTCAGTCTTAACGTTCGCAGTGGCTAATAAGGCAGGGTTACGAGGTCATACTTTCAGATCAGACACAAGACTTTAGGCTCCATAAAACTAAAAGTTCTCTACCTGTAATTTTAAAACTTAAAAGTTCTGCCTACAGAGTTTCTTATAGAATGTACTTAAAATGGGCAAATGCTACACCTTCAAGAAAGGATAATATCAATAATGAGTCAACATCTGTCCAGTGCTTTGCCTTAGAGTTTATAAACTATAACTTCTCATTTGATTCTCATAAGAAGCTTAATTATTAGAACTATTTTGCAGGTCAATCTGACAGTCTGGCTTGCCCTAAATGGCACAACTGTAAATGGTGGTGTCAGGATCTGAACTCAGCTGTCTGGCTTCCAGTGCTTTACCATTACACTATTGTATCCCCATCACACATCTTACCTGATAGTTGCCAGATCTCAAACAAATATGGACTTGACTATATGGAGTCAATTGTTGAGATGTACTATCAGAAGAAGGTACAAGAACATCACACGCTTGACAATAGCCAGCTAACCGCTTCTCATCTATGGTACAATGAAGAGATAATGAACCTATCTGTAAAGTAAGAGGTATATATCATTATCCATCAATGTAATAGAAACAATAGTCTAGCACCCATTTAGTGCATTTTAACAGTACAAGAAAATGCTAATGGAAAATTCAGGGCTGGAGGAACCATAAAAAGTTAAAAGGTTTAGTTAGAGCAGGGGTCAGCAAAATATTGCTCACAGGCCAAATCCAGCCCGTGGCTTGTTTTTATAGATTTCTTGACCTAAGAACAATTCTTAGGGTTGTAAAGGGGGGGGAAAAAAACCATAACAACAAATTAGACTATACCACAGAAACTGTATATGGCCCACAAAGCCTAAAATATCTATTATTTAGCCCTTTACAAAAAAGTTTGCTGACTCCTGGTTTAGAGTTTTCAGGCCAACACAAAGGTAGACATTATTATTACTCTATGTAGGTATGAAAATTAAGACACTAACAAAGAGTGAACACTGTTAAAAACAAGCTTAAAATATTTTAAAATACATATACTTGCAGAGATTTAAAGGGGGACAGCAAAGAAAACTCAATCTTCACTCAACTGGAATAAACAGAAATGCTTCCACCAAAACAGAAAAAAACTTTTAAAAGACACACTTTTTTAAAAAATTAAAGTTTTAAACTACTATACCTGAAATGCCATAAAATTAGAAATCTGATGAGTGCCCCAGGCAAAGTAAAATGGGGATTCCCAATAAAGTAAATCTCTAGTACATTTAATCAATGTCTCTGGTGAAGAAAGGAAAGATTGAAGTGGGAATTTTCCTGGGCACCAGGCATACAAAAACCTAGTTATATACTTTAAAATTCAGTTTTCTGAATCACAAAAAGAAAAATGCAAACAACATACACATGAAAATGTTTACCCTACTAGGAACCAAGGAAATGCAAATTTTTAAAAGATATTCTAGATCACACATCAAATTAGCAATTAAAAAAAAATTCACTGCTGATCGGAGTGCCTTCGGAGAAATGTACCTAACAAGCAATTTGGCTTTACATATTATTACATCCTTTAAAAAATTAATGACCATTGACATGGTAATTCTACTTGCAGGAATTTAACCTGAAAGTATCTAAAGTCCAAACAAAAGTTTATGCTTGGAGATATAAATTTTGCAACTTTATAATAAATAAAAAAAATAAACAATGTAAATGCCCAAACATTAGGAAAATAAAGTCACAGCACAACTATGTAACAGAATAGAATACATTTAAAATATCTATTCAAATATTTAAGCAAGATACAAAATAGCATATTACAGCATGAGCTTAACTGTATAAAAACATAAAGAATAAAAACTGGAAAAAAAATAAGCTAAAACTACGAAAGGGGTATTACAGATTTTTTTTTGATGTTTTCACTACTGTTTTGAACTACCAAATTTACAACAATGAACATTTACTGGGTTTTTTTTAATCATCAGAAAAATTAAAGCCAAAAAACATATAGATGTTTTCAAGGACTGAAAATCATATGCCTGTTATGATTGTATTTACCTCTGCAATTAGTTCTTTGGTTCTAAAGAATTTTTCTCTGGCATTTTCATAGGCAGCTGGATTTGTAGAGCCTTGCTGGAAGTATGCTGCACCCAAATCATAACACACCTAAAACGGTAATGAACACCAGTTTGCTCAGTAATTTTCCATGAACTTAAGAGCTGACAAAACTCAAAGGCGTCTTCATCTCAGCAAAACACAGGAACATATACAGCAAAAAAGAAAAAACCATTTCAATGAGCAGTGAAACAATCCATGTTCTTAGTCACGAGCAACAGGAGTCAACTCTGACTGACTTAAGCAGAAAAGAGATTTACCCTCAGGATGTCAGGTGGCCTACAGAGTTATAGGGAAAGCCAAAGAATCAGGCTTGGAAAACAAACAGGGGAAGGGAAGCAAGCAGCCAGAACAAGAGCCAGAACTGATGCAGTGAAACACCGCTGCAGCCATCTCAACACCAGACTCCACACATCATGCCACCTGCAGCCACCAGCACTAGACACTGAAAGCAGCAGCTCCACTTCTGCCAGGGCTGCCCCTGGAAACTAGATGTTACTGTCACTGTTGCTGTTGGCTCACCATCACAAAAGGACAACTGGATTATCTACCCTCCCCACTTCACTGACTTAATAGCTAGCTCCTAACTCAGTCTAAACTAAATGTATCTGTGTGTCACACCTATGTGACATACTTGCCCTGGAACAGGATAAGGGGTAGAGAACGCTAGTGTCTGGAGTTTTCAGTTTTATTATAGGAAACAGGCTCTGCTTCCCATCAAGTCTCAGAAGGTAGGGGGTTCTTCTAACATAGAATATGGGGACAGCCACCGGGGTGTCTCTCCAAAAGGGATAGAAGGGGCAAATGTCTACTATCACAGAACTGGCCAGAATAAAATATTGAGAAATTTGAATTAATGACTATAAAATGATAATGCATTTCCAGTTGTCTTTTTCTAATAGAACCTGTATATTTTTCCAAGAACATTCATAAACTGATACCTAAATTTAATGAATGCAGAACTCAAAGACTGAGCTCAACTTGGCCATTTTATGAACAAGAACACTAAGGCCCAGAAAGTGACATCTCTGCTTAAAAGCATATGACCAAATACTGGCAGAGCCCAGACTTGAAGCCAGATCTCTAGGTTCCTAATACTCTATCTCAAATTTACTCTACACAAGGCTGACTGATCTGTCTTCTCAATATGACTTTCTTAAAAAGCCTTCAAATTATTCCCCCAGGTAAGAGAAAGTTCAAACCCCAAGGCCTGATCTTCAAGGATCTCAGAATCTGGACTAATTTCTCTCTCCAAACCTCTCTATTCTCCTCTATTTCAATCACACCAGTTTTCTCAATTCCCCATTCACATCAGATCTACAAATGAACTTCATTCCACACCCCGTATTTCCATTTACACCAAACCAACCTTAGCCAACAGATACTCATTCCCCCTCTGAACTCCTAAGCTGTAATAGTCTCTGGTACTCATGACTGAACTACTCTTTACTGATATGCATTACAGATACTGTTCTGCCCTGTTCAACAAATCAAGATTAATTCTTCTCAGCCTCCAGAATACTGCTTTGCACTATTTAATCCACATTTAATGTTGGGCTGATTTTCATTCTAGAGCGCTTCCTTCCATCTAGGGTAAAAGAGTGTTAAAGCAATTTTTAAAAATAGTATGTGTGTGTATACATAATAGAGAAGTTTTAAACACACATAAACACACATACATATGCATACATATTACAGTTACATATAATTCCCCTTTCCAGGCAGAGTACAAGATACCAAAAAGATACTTTCAAGTATAATTATACTGACTAGCCATTAAAACGAGTTTAAATTCTATAGTTAAGAGGTGGTCAATAGGTTAAAACAAACAAAAAAACAAATCTGATAATGAAGCTGCCCTGAAGGACAGTAATACTTATGGTTTAACTAAGGAAAAATTTAAGATTTTTCTTTTGAGTCAGGTAAATTTTAGTAACATAAAGACCGCAAATGCACTTTAAACATTAACATGTCAGGAAATGAGTATTAGTACTAATTTGCTATTCAAAAAACAGAAATTATGGCTCAGCTATGTAATTAAAAGAATATTTCATAGGGTTTACCTTGCACATTTATGTAAGAGTTCTGTTTTTTCAGGTCATATCATCCACTACATTGTGAAAATCAGACATGTTACCAAGACTTTAAACAGACTCAGTGAGTGTAAGATATGACAGTACCAGAAACCTCCTACATGGAAGTTTCATTGACCATTTAAAGTGGTTACCAACTGTCACTGCCTCTTGACTCCTACTCCTACTGTACAAGACTCCATCTTAACAAGTCTTGAAAAGGGATTATTTTCAACTCCAGAACCAGCTAATCTGAAAAGGTACCTCCAAACCCTTTAAAGTCAGAGCTACTTCTGCTCTTTCAAGATTGGGAAATAGTGATTAAAGAAGTCATGCCAACTCACACAATGAACATAGAATGTAAAAAGAACACAGAAAGTAAAAGGCTAGTGGCCCTCTCTAGGCAATCATCAAATATTTTAAAATTTTTATTATATTCAAGACTCTGTGCTAGAAAGTGAGAAAGAGGCAAATATATTAAAAAAAAGAGACCTCAAAGAGTTTACAATCCAGCAGGGAAAAAGAAGACATCAATACAAAAAATATCTAACAACAAACAACAGCTGAAAGCAACAAAGGAACTACAGCACAGAGTTACAGAAAGCAGGCAACCTTAAGATCTTGGAAAAACTAGGTGTTTCTCTAGTACCCCACATTTTTCAAAGTTTAGCACAATATTAGTTTTGTTTTTTTGGTATGATTAGATTTCTAATAATATTGAATGAACTGTAAATTAGTTACATACTCACTGCATTGTCAGTCTCCTAAATACAACTGGGAAACCAGTTCAGAGACAAAAGATCAAATGAAATTTTCCTTCCATTTCTTTTAGAAAAATTTCAAGTGAGGTCTTATAAAATTCACAAATTAAATACAATGCAAAGTCTTAACAGCATCTGAAGTCAAAATCAAAGGGACAAGGGCAGAAATAAATTCTAATTAAAAATAAGATTTTCCAAAAATTTGCCATGCATTGATTAAATACTGAAATAAATACCTGGCACTGCATCTCCTCGGTTTTGATTTTCAATCCAACAGTGGAACTCTCAGTCTCTCCATTTACCACGCCTGGCTCCATGGCCAATAAATCTAGAGTTCTCATCGTGTGGACATAAAGATCCTTGTTTAACTTAAGGGCTGCCTCTAGTACCAAGATAGAATCAGAAGCTTGTTCTTTTAGCTACAAAAGATCAATAAATAAATTATTAAAATACAAAAATGGCAGCACTGGACTATATTAACCAAAAAATATTTACAGGATACTTAGTAGCTTAGTGTATTAATCTATTTTTAAAATGTTTCTAACATAGCAGGAGTGCAATTATATTTGTTAAAATTATCTTAAAAAAAAAAAAAAGAGGGACTTCCCTGGTGGTCCAGTGGCTAAGACTCCACGCTCCCAATGCAGGGGGCCCGGGTTCGATCCCTGGTCAGGGAACTACAGCCCATGTGCCGCAACTAAGAGTTCGCATGCTGCAACTAAAGATCCTGCATGCCACAACTAAAAGATCTTGCACACGGGGGGGCTTCCCTGGTGGCACAGTGGTTAAGAATCCGCCTGCCAATGCAGGGCACATGGGTTCAAGCCCTGGTCCAGGAAGATCCCACATGCCGCGGAGCAACTAAGCCCGTGCGCCACAACTACTGAGCCTGCGCTCTGGAGCCTGCGAGCTACAACTACTGAGCCCACGTGCCACAACTACTGAAGCCCGCAGGCCTAGAGCCCGTGCTCTGCCACAATAGAAGCCACCGCAACGAGAAGCCCGCGCACCACAATGAAGAGTAGCCCCTGCTCGCCGCAATTAGAGGAAGCCCGCGCGCAGCAACAAAGACCCAATGCAGCCAAAATTAAATAAATAAATAAATAAATAAATATTTTTTTTAATTTAAAAAAAAAAAAAAAAGATCCTGCACATGGCAACGAAGATCCCAAGTGCCACAACTAAGACCCAGTGCAGCCAAATAAATAAATAAATAATTTTTTTTTTTTTAAATGAAACAGTAGGTTCCTATTGTGAAATTAGAAAACACATATTGGAAAAGATTGATGTCTTTCTTCTATAAAACAGTTAATAATGAAAAATGTTTTAAAGATTTGCACAGTTCCACTGATTTATTCAAGAAATGTTTTGTATGCTTCAATGTGCCAGCCATTTTTAGTAGGCATTAGATAATAATAATAAACTGATGCAGGTTTTTTGCTTCTACATTAAAAATACATTATCTGTTGTATACAGATACAGACTGTCTCTTATCTTCCTTCTCCTCTCCCAGCCCCTGCACTTTAGTTGTTATCTCTGGCACACTGTAGGTGTTAAATAAAGAATTACAGAGATCATTTTTAAATTACGGGAACTACCGTGTTTCTACTTTTATACTGACTAGAGCAATTAAAAAATAACTGTATTTTTCTGACTACGTAAGTAGTTTTAGGGAATTCCTTGGCAGTCCAGTGGTTAGGACTCGGCACTTTCACTCTCAGGACCCGGGTTCAATCCCTGGTTGGGGAACTAAGATGCCGAGAGCTGTGCGGCGCAGCCAATAAAAATAAAAATAAATTAAAAAAAATTTTTTTAATTTAAAAAATAAAATTTAAAAAATAAATAAATAAATAAATAAATAAATAAAATTTTAAAATATAATGCATGTTTATTGTAGAATTTGGGGAGAACATAAAAGAATATAAACATATCACCTATAAGAGTGATTTCTCACATCTGCTGAAGTACTGTGAAATATGTGACAACAGAATTGGTGGTAAAGCACTCTCATTAACATTAAAAACATGTACAGGGACTTCCCTGGTGGCGCAGTGGTTAAGAATCTGCCTGCCAATGCAGGGGACACGGATTCGAGCCCTGGCCTGGGAAGATCCCACGTGCCACAGAGCAACTAAGCCCGTGTGTCACAACTACTGAGCCTGCGCCCTAGAGCCCGCAAGCCACCACTACTGAAGCCCGTGCGCCAAGACCCCGTGCTCTGCAACAAAGAGAAGCCACCACAATAAGAAACCCACGCACCGCGATGAAGAGAAGCCCCTGCTCACCGCAACTAGAGAGAGCCCGGGCACAGCAACAAACACCCAGCGCAGCCAAAATTAATTAATTAATTAATTTTTTTTTAAAATGTACTATTTAGAATATTACCAAACTATGTTCTAACAAGTAAAAATCTAAATGCCACTGCATCTAGACCTTGCCAACTCTTATATACCTAAGATTAGAAGAAGCTCCTACACATGCTCTAAATATGTCCCAGAAAGGTTAGAGCGTAACTGATGCCAGTACTCACCACTTTCAAAATATTTTCTGTTAGCTCTTTCTCCTGTTGCATCTGATTCATACTACAAGAGAAATGATCGAAGAGTATCAAACATTACTTGAAAGACTGAAAATTCACAGCTTAAAGATCATTCTTGAAAGTGAGGTTGAATTTATATAAAAATGTTTTTAATGCTATTTCTTTTCATGCTTAAAAAACAAACAAAAACTCAATGCTGATGCTCCTTTACCATTATTTTCTCATCTGCTTTGTATTACAAAAAAACTCTCAATTTTTTTTTTTTTTTTACTTCTTCATTTACTCATTTCCTCAAACAGTTTTTTGGTGTTTAAAAAGTAACAAAAGATAAGCATCTGCATGGTGATATAGACATGCAAACAAACAAAAATATAACACAAATGCTAAGCATCAAAACATTACCCAGAAAATGATTTTCTAATAATGATATATATACTTTTTAATTTATTTTTATTTTTGGCTGCACTGGGTCTTCGTTGCTGCGCGTGGGCTTTTCATTGAGGTGGCTTCTCTTGTTGTGGAGCACAGGATCCTAGGCCCACGGGCTTCAGTAGTTGTGGCTCGCAGGCTCTAGAGCGCAGGCTCAGTAGTTGTGGCACATGGGCTTAGTTGCTCCACGACATGTGGGATCTTCCTGGACCAGAGCTCAAACCCGTGTCCCCAGCATTGGCAGGCGGATTCTTAACCGCTGCGCCACCAGGGTCCCTCTACTAATGATATTTTTAGGTGATATTTGTAGGTAGCATTAGAAAATAATGTTGCCTAGAAATAATGATTTCTTCCATTTATTCATTTACTTATCAGATATTTCTTAGGCATTTAAAATGTGCTAGGAATGCTGCTAAACTCTTCAGATGAACTAATGATTAAGACATTAAGGATAAACAAACCCTCAGTTTAAGAATAAAACTTACTGATAGCAAAAGCTCATTTGTATCAAGTTAGAAACTATACTCTCTTCCTCCAAATTTGGGTAAGTTGCTATCTGGAACTTAAGAACTAGGTTTAAAACTCTGGATATGATCAAACTATGGTAATTAACTTTTGCACTCTAAATTAAAATAATTTCCAGCATACAAAACAAATATATCTCCTTCAAGTAAATTTAATTAAATGAAAACAATCTTAATACTTGGAAGCAGGTCAGCTAATGTTAAGATGAAAGGCACAATTTACAAAGTGCTCCCCTTCTTTTTCAGAGCTCTCTACTCTAGATATCCAAAGCACTATCTGAATCTCTCACCCTTCTAACTCCTCCAAACCCACCTTTGTGCAGGCCTTCTGCCCTCCAATTTCTGCTCTACTCCTTCTGTACCAGGAGTTATTAAAAACTTACAAAATTAAAAAAAAATTCTGATGAAAAAAGTGCCAAGTAAGGGTCTTATTGGCCAACTTACACACTTAACTGAGGAGGTCCAGGTTTTGCTTGTTTGACAGGAAAACTACTTTGAACAATTGTCCTAATTGCCCTGTAAAAAAGACCAAAAAACCAAAATTTAACACACTATAAATAACACTTCAAGTATTTTTTCAAGTACTCCTTAGAAGACTTAAAAACTATCTGAAATTCTAATTGATATATAATAAAAACTTTGTAAGTCATCCACATCTTTATCAGAATTCTTTTCATCTATGCAGTCATAAATTTTCTCCACCAACAGATTCACTGTTCCCAAGATCCTCTGAGAGATCCCTAGAGTAGAAGGGGTAACTTAAAAGCATATTCCTGAAAGTCAGAGTGCAATTAAAGAGAGGCTGCCCAACACATTTCAGGTTTAAGAAAACATTTACCATCTATTGTAGAGAAGTATAGCCATGGCAGTGGTTGGAGGTAAAGTGGCCAGATCCATGTCTACGTGCTTTGTTCCAGGAGGGACTTTACTGATGCACAGCAGTTCATTTAGTAACATATTCAATACTGGAACAGACAAACTTAAAAAGGAAGAATCAAAAGATATATAAGCTGTGTAAGCACAAAATACACAATTCAGTATTTTCACTAAAAATAATTACACTGCTAAAGGAGTAAATCTACAGGACCATTTTATTAACCTGTCTCAACAACTTATATGAAAATATACCTATCAAATTCAAAAAGACTGTTTAAGCTTTCATTATGAAAACAATTGAAACATATACAAAAGTAGACAGAATAATATAATATGGCCCAATGTGCCCATCATCCAGCTTCAACAATTATCAACTGATGGCCAATCTTGTTTCATCTCCACTCCACCCACTTCCCTCCTTCCCATATTATTGTGAAGCAAATTCCCAATATTAAATCATTTTTTCCACAAGTATTTCAGAATCTATCTCCAAAAAATTACCTCCTAACATAATGACAGTGTAAATTTCACATCTAAAAAAATTTTAATTGCTTACCATCAAATAGCCAATCAATGCTCAATTTTCCAAGTGTAACACATACATCATATTTTTTTGTACACATTGCTACCTGCTGATATGCCTCAAATCTATTAATGGATAAGTTTCCCCCTAGATTAAAGAATAAAACTTTTTTTTTAATTCTAATTTTAATGCTATAGAAGATATGGTGAAAAAACAATGTTTAAATACTACTAGTGTGAGTATAAACTAATACAACTCCCTTGGAATGCAATCTGGTAATATGCATCATGTGCTTTAAAAATGTTTATACCACTTGACCAAGCAATTTAACAATCTATACTAAGGCCGTAACTCGAAATTCAGATAAAGTTTACGGACATAGACATTTAAGGCTCTGTCATTTATAAAAGTGAAAAACTAGAGAAAACTGTCAATAGAGGAACAGTTAATAAATTATCTATACAATGGAATAAACTCCAAAAAACAAAATGGGAAAATGCTCATGATATCCTGCTACGTGAAATAAAACAAATCAATACAGTATATAAGGTATGTTCACAACTTTGTTTAAAAATAAAGGGAGAAAAACAACAAAAATCACACAAAAATGTTAAAAATACTACTCTTCCCTCCTCTATTACTTCCCATTTTCTGAATTTTCCCAAATGTTCTATAAGGTATTTCTTTTTAAATTGTGAGAAGGGGATGAAAACAAATCATTTTATAACTACGCCTTTGAAATTATTTATTTGTAAACAAATAACCACTGATTCTAATAAGACAGCTTAATGGTTTGGGAGATAGTGATTGATTTATGCCCAGTAAAATTAACTTATTCAATAGGGAATCATCCATAACATTATGTACCATCCATCATTAATTTTTATTCATTTTCTTCAGATATGTAAAAGTAAACTGAACATTTAAAACTGTTTAGGCGTGGATTTTCTCTACTTATCACATCAAAAAAAAGAACAATAATAAAATGGCTCATTATTGATAACACCAAGTTTATACTTTAAAAGGTTATTTAAATTCATCTAATAGTCAAATATTTTCTTACACCTTTTGAAAACTACTTGCATATTTTACCAAGAATGCAGAGAAAAATAATTTTCATTTTAAGGGCCAATATTATAAGAACACATATTGAAATAAACCAAGATATCTAACAGTACTAAAAATAAATTCATTTAAATCTTGTATACCTTTTCTCTAATACATCTAAGTCCCACTTCAAATGTGCAGCAACTTTAAGAGCAAGAAGCTTTAAAATACGATTTCTCTTGTTATCAGGTGGAGGTTGAACTTGATTCTGTTCATTAACTGAAGGTTTAGAAGCCTGTTCCAAAAACTGGACTATAAGTTGAACTGGTGCAGGATCTAGGATTTAAAAGAAAATAATTCTTGAACTTAAGTTCTAATTATGAAGATCCAAAGGATTCACTGTATTAGTTTTTGACCACAAAGGAATCCAAACAGGCCAACAGGCACATGAAAAGATGCTACATATCGCTATTAGAGAAATGCAAATCAAAACTACAATGAGGGGCTTCCCTGGTGGTGCAGTGGTTGAGAATCTGCCTGCCAATGCAGGGTACACAGGTTCAAGCCCTGGTCTGGGAAGATCCCACATGCTGCGGAGCAACTGGCCCCGTGAGCCACAACTACTGAGCCTGCGCGTCTGGAGCCTGTTCGCAACAAGAGAGGCCGCGATAGTGAGAGGCCCGCGCACCACGATGAAGAGTGGCCCCCGCTCACCGCAACTAGAGAAAGCCCTCGCACAGAAACGAAGACCGAACACAGCAAAAATAAATAAATTTATAAAAAAAAAAAAAAAAAAAACTACAATGAGGTATCACCTCACACCAGTCAGAATGGCCATCACCAAAACGTCTACAAATAATAAATGCTGGAGAGGGTGTGGAAAGAAGGGAACCCTCCTACATGATTGACAGGAATGTAAACTGGTGCAGCCACTATGGAAAACAGTATGGAGGTTCCTTAAAAAATTAAAAATAGAGTTACTATGTGACCCAGCAATCCCACTCCTGGGCACATATCCGGAAAAGACGAAAACTCTAATTTGAAACAATACATGCACCCCTAAGTTCATAGCAGCACTATTCACAATAGCCAAGACATGGAAACAACCTAAGTGTCCACTGACAGATGAATGGATAAAGAAGATGTGGTACATATATACATTGGAATATTACTCAGCCATAAAAAAGAATGAAATTATGCCACTGCAGCAACATGGATGGACCTACAGATTATCATACTAAGAAAAGTAAGTCAGACAAAGAAAGACAAATGTCATACGACATCACTTTATGTGGAATCTAAAAAAGTGATACAAATGAACTTATTTACAAAACAGAAATTGACTCACAAAGAAAACAAATTTATGGTTACCAAATGGGAAAGGGGGGAGGAATAAATTAGGAATTTGGGATTGACAGATACATATAAAATAAACAAGGACCTACTGTATAGCACAGGGAACTATATTCAATATCTTATAATAACCTATAATGGAAAAGTATCTGAAAAGGAATATATATATATGTATCTTAATCACTTTGCTGTACACCTGAAACACTGTACATCAACTATACTTCAATTAAAAAGAAAGTTAAAAAAAAAAATCCAAACAGTTGTGTAGTTAGAATAACTAAGGATTATGATTTATAAGAAGTGTGCCTGGGGATTAAAGGGAAAGATCAGGAAGGGTGTAAGGAAGAAAGGATAACAGATTCCTGCAGAAGAAAGCACTTTACAGGGAAGAACATAATGGTTATAGATTTCCAGTTCAGCAAACAACGAATGTCAATTAGAGGAAAGAGATGTCATCTTTAGAATCACTGTTTTAACGCTTAATTAGTGGGACCTGCATCAAGTTACCTCTGCACCTGTTTCTGTCATGCAAAATAGAGGATAATGCCACCTACCTCACAGGATTACTATGAAGACCGATTAAATGAGATAACAGATACGAAGCATTAAGCACAGTGACTGGCACGCAGAAACACTCAACAAACGTTAGTCAAAAGCAGTGAATTAAAAGAACATAATATAATATAGGTGGTAAAACTGCCCAAGTGAAGTACACTAACTTCTCGCACAGCAGTCTCCACCAGGAGACTAAGGCCAGGCTATTAGACTGAACAAGCCACATCTGGATTCAAACTTAATCAGCAAAATATCATCCAAGGAACTTAACGTTTTCATGCCAGTACCTCTTTCCAGAAATGCCTGGGGTTTTCCACCTTCCCTGAGAGCACTCATTAACTGGGATATTAATCATGATCATCATTATACAATAACCATCTAGCAACTAGTTTTTTTCTGCTTTCAAAGATTTCCTCATTTTGATTTGCAGCCTAACTTTGAAATATATAATTAAGAGTCGGTAAAGTCTCCTCGTTGAGGAATAAAACAGTTAAATAGGAACCTAAGATAGTTAACTAATTAGTGTCAGGATTAGCCCCCGAACAGCTGATTTCTCTCCCCATCTCCCCAAACTGTGCGGGGTTCTGTCAAGAGGAGGGGTCGAGCCAGCCTCCCCAAACCAAATACTCTCACAAGGCCATCTCGCAGGTGTTAAAACCCCGAACAGTAAAAGAGGGTGGATGCGGAAGCGCCTTTGTTTTGCGCCTTTCTTTGGCCTCCCACAGCAGTGCCCTCGCACTGGTGTGTTTAATACTTAGCCGGGGGCCTCGCCAGAGCTCGGCTCCGGTCCCCGCCTCCCGAGCCGCAGGTTCGTGGCCGAGAAGGCGTGGGATGGTGAAAGACGGGAGGGCAGCGCCGGTGGCCGGGTCCCGCTCCACTCGAGCTGCAGGCGCCGCGCTTACCCGGGCAGGGCTTGCGCAGATGTTTCTCCAACAGCGACTCCTCCAGCAGGAACTCGAACCAGCAGGTCTGCGGCGGGGTGCAGGGCCGGCTGGAGGTGGCCGCCTCCCGGTCCGCCGCCTCCGCGCTCATCCTGCCCCCGCCGCCGCTACCCCCCGGGACGTTTCCCGGCTCCAACCTGACACTCGGACGCGGGCCCTGGGCCTGTGATCTGCAGAACCCCTGGGACCTAGGACGCACTCAGAACGTCCCGGAAACCCACACAGTCCAAAATGGCTGCGCGGCCCAGCCAGAGCTGGGTATCCTGGATCCGCCTCCCGGCGCCACCGCCGCGCCTCCAAGCCAATCGTTATTTGAGTTGGAGAAAGAGGGCGGGACCTATCCTCAGGCCACGCCTCCTCCCAGTTGCCTTGGGAGACGGCTTGCGGGTAAGCTGGGTCGCAGGTTGGTTTTCCCGGTTCCCTGGGAGTTTCTCAGCGAGCAAATGAAACAGCCTCATCAATAGGCCTCATTGTCTTCGTAAAAGGCAGTGAGCACTACAGGTTCAAACTGTGATCTACAGGTTCAAACTGTGATCTAGGCAAAGTTTGTTTCGGTGCTTTCAATTTTCCCACTTACATTTCTGAGATTTCCTACTACCTAGGTCCTCTCGGCGGATGTGCCCTCGTGTCTTGGGCGCCAGCGTCCCCGCCCCCTTTCCGAGACAGCTGATGGCACACGTGAGATCTAGCTTTTCTGCTGCTTCTCAGGACTAGCTCTCAGTGTTTAGCGCCTAATTAACTCTCTTGATATCCCGGCTAGAGTTACTAAGCCCATTTTACATTTACCTTCATTCTGTAATGTTCTTGTGTTTTTTATTAACGAAGTTGAAAAAAGGGTATTCATAGATCGTGCACACGATCTATACTGAGTGCAAACTAACCTCTCTGAACCTTAGTTTTCATATTTGTAAATCAGGAATTATAATAGTGCCTAATCTTACGGTTGATAAGAGAATTAAAGGCAGAACTTGATAATACAGGTAAGCTTTTTAAACAAGGCCTGACATCTAGAAACATGGGCAAATGTTAGCAAATATCATATAGTGCTTTCTTCATATACATGATTCTAGTTTTCTCCTATAAACGACCCTGTTACACATGTTTTAACCAATGAAAACACTGAAGTTCCAGAGTTATCATTTGCCCAAGGTTTCCCAACAAACAAGGGGTGGAGCCAGAGCTTTGGTGATCTTTCCACTGTACTCAGGCTGCTTCCAACGTTCGATAGAGAGGATAAGACTGATGGCTTATGGTCTTTTCCAGAATGAAATGGTAGAGCTTTGAAAAGTTTTAGGAAAAATAAATGGAAGTAGCTCCTCCATACGTGAAAGTAAATCAGTGCTTCAGTGGCAACCATTGCCTTGTTCTCTTGCTGTGCAATCCTCTTTCTGGATTCTGCCCTGCCTCTCTCCCACTCTTTCATTCTGGTGCTTCCTGGGGTCCTGGTATTAGTCCTCTTATCACTGTAAAAACCATCCCTGCATCACTCCCCCCACTCCTGAAACTCTACCCTAGGCTCTAAAGAACACAGCTTGGAAATCATGTATTAGAGTAATAAAATCATGAGGACCTAAATTAACAAAATATCAATAGGAAGACAGTCTCTTCAGCAAGTGGTGTTGGAAAAGTTGGCCAGCCGCATATAAATCAATGAAGTTTGAACACACCCTCACACCATACACAAAAGTAAACTCAAAATGGCATAAAGACTTAAAGACAAGACGCCATAAAACTCCTAGAAGAGAACATAGGCAAAGCATTCTCTGACATAAATCGTACCAATATTTTCTTAGGTCAGTCTCCCAAGGCAATAGAAATAAAAGCAAAAATAAACAAATGGGACCTAATCAAACTTATAAACTTTTGCACAGCAAAGGAAACCATAAGCAAAATGAAAAGATAATCTACAGACTGGGAGAAAATATTTGCAAATGATGCGACCAACAAAGGCTTAATTTCCAAAATACACAAATAGCTAATACAATTCAATAACAAAAAAACAAACAACCCAATTGAAAAATGGGCAGAAGACCTAAATAGACATTTCTCCAAAGAAGACATACAGATGGCCAATAGGCACATGAAAAGATGCTCGTCTTTGCTAATTATTAGAGAAATGCAAATCAAAACTACAATAAGGTACCACCTCACACCAGTCAGAATGGCCATCATTAAAAAGTCTACAAATAATAAATGCTGGAGAGAGTGTAAAGAAAAGGGAACCCTCTTACACTCTTGGTAGGAATGTAAATTGGTGCAGCCACTATGGAAAACAGTATAGAGGTTCCTCAAAAAGCTAGCAATAGAGTTGAACTATGATCCAGCGATTCCACTCCTGGGCATATACCCAGATAAAACTATAATTTGAAAAGATGCATGCACCCCTGTGTTCATAGCAGCACTATTTACGATAGCCAAGACATGGAAACAACCTAAATGTCCATCAAAAGATGAATGGATAAGGAAGATGTGGTAGGGACTTCCCTGGTGGTGCAGTGGTTAAGAATCCGCCTGCCGATACAGGGGACATGGGTTCAAGCCCTGGTCCGGGAAGATCCCACATGCCGCGGAGCCTGTGCGCCACAACTACTGAAGCCCGTGCACCTAGAGCCCGTGCTCTGCAACAAGAGAAGCCACCGCAATGAGAAGCCCGCACACCGCAACGAAGAGTAGCCCCCGCTCACCACAACTAGAGAAAGCCCGCGCACAGCAACGAAGAGTAGCCCCCGCTCGCCGCAACTAAAGAAAGCCAATGCACAGCAATGAAGACCCAGTGCAGCCAAAAATAAAAAGATAAATAAATAAATTTATAAAATGCACTGAATTTATAGAAAGATTTGAGAAGAATTGACATCTTGAGTCTTTCAATCCATAAATATGGCATATTTTTCCATTTATTTAAGTCTTCTTTAGTATCTCTCAGCAATGACTTGTAGTTTTTCAGTACAGAGATCTTTCACATCTTCCTTTAAATTTATTTAAATTTCTTCACAATTTATTTAAATTTTATTACAAATAATTTTTTAAATTTCAGATTCCAATTGTTACTAGTATATAGAATATGAATAGATCTCAAAAACATACTGCTGAGTCAAAAGAAGCAAGTTATGGAAAAAATAAGTACAATATGATATGTGTGAATTATAAAACCCCTGGAATGCCATATACTGTCCATAGATATGTATGTATGTATACATACAAATATGTACACATAAATGGACTGAAGTGGCATTGTCAAAGTATAGTCTGCCATCCCCAGAGGACCTCCCAGATCCTTTCAGAGAGTCTTTGAGGTCAGAATTATTTTCACAATACTAAGATGCAATTTGCCTTTTTGCTGTGTTAACATTTGCGCTGATGATTCAAAAGCAATGGTGGGAAGAACTTGTAGCAACTCAGCATGCATCAAAGCAGTGACATTGTTTTTCACCAACACCACTTACTGGCAGTTTTAAAAAATGACGATTTCACTTATGTCCATGGTGACACAGTAACAAGTATTAATTTTATTAACTCTTGAACCTTGAATACATGTCATATCTTTTTAATATTCTCTATATGAAATGAGAAGCACACATAAAGCACCTCTGCTGGAAAGCAAAGTACAGTGGTTGTCTCAACTTGAGCTATTTGAGCTATGATCCGAACTAGCAGCTTTTTCATGAAACACCATTTTTACTTGAAAGAACAAGGACAGGCTAATTATGGTTATTCAGACTTGGGTATTTGGCAGACATTTTCTCAAAAATGGACGAAGTGAGTCTGTCACTTCATGGAAAACAACTGACAGTATTTGTGGCTAATGATAAATTTTGAGTTTTCAAGTAAAAACTAGAATTCTGGACTGTGAACTTGACAGCTTTCCAATGCTTACAGACTTTTCTAATGAAATAGGTAGTGATATAATTAGGTTTTTTTTGATATTGGAATAAAATGTGTCAACTTTTGGGTGGTCATATAATTCAGAAAACCAATCAATATTCTTGTAATGGGTACAAGATGCATTCTAATTACAAGACAGAGCAATGGATTTTAATAGAACAGAGTTTGAAAATTGCAGGTTCCAAATTGCAACTAACTTTTAAAAAACCACCACTGGGCTTCCCTGATGGCGCAGTGGTTAAGAATCCACCTGCCAGTGCAGGGGACACAGGTTCGAGCCCTGGTCCGGGAAGATCCCACATGCTGCGGAGCAACTAAGCCCGTGAACCACAACAACTGAACCTGCACTCTAGAGCCTGCGAGCCACAACTGCTGAGCCCATATGCCGCAACTACTGAAGCCCACATGCCTAGAGCCTGTGCTCCGCAACAAGAGAAGCCACTGCAATGAAAAGCCCACGCATCGCAACAAAAAGTAGTCCCCACTCGCCACAACTAGAGAAAGCCTGCGTGCAGCAACGAAGACCCAACGCAGCCAATAAATAAATAAATTCATATATACATATAAAAAAATTAAAAAACACCACTTTCTCGAGTTTTGGTATAGTATCAAAGAAGAAAATCCACAATTATCTGAAAAGGCTCATAAAATTCTCCTTTTTCAACTACATAGCTATATGATCATCTCAATAGATGCACAAAAAGCTTTTGACAAAATTCAACACCAATTTATGATAAAAACTCTCCAGAAAGTGGGCATAGAGGGAAGCTTCCTCAACATAATAAAGGCCATATATGACAAACCCACAGCAAACATCATTCTTAATGGTGAAAAACTGAAAGCATTTCCTCAAGATCAGGAATAAGACAAGGTTGTCCACTCTCACCACTATTACTCAACATAGTATTGGAAGTCCTAGCCACGGCAATCAGAGAAGAAAAAGAAATAAAAGAAACACAAATTGGAAAAGAAGAAGTAAAACTGTCACTGTTTGCAGATGACATGATACTATACACGGAAAATCCTAAAGATTCCACCGGAAAACTACTAGAACTAATCAATGAATTTGGTAAGGTTGCAGGATACAAAATTAATGCACAGAAATCTCTTGCATTCCTATACAGTAACAATGAAAGATCAGAAAGAGAAATTAAGGAAACAACCCCATTTACCATCACAAAAAAAATAATAAAATACATAGGAATAAACCTACCTAAGGAGGCAAAAGACCTGTACTCAGAAAACTATAAAACACTGATGAAAGAAATCAAAGATGACATAAACAGATGGAGAGATATACCATGCTCCTGGATTGGAAGAATCAATATTGTGAAAATGACTATACTACCCAAAGCAATCTACAGGTTCAATGCAACCCCTATCAAATTACCAATGGCATTTTTCACAGAATTAGTACAAAAAATTTCACAATTTGTATGGAAACACAAAAGACCCCGAATAGCCAAAGCAATCTTGAGAACGAAATATGGAGCTGGAGGAATCAGGCTCCCTGACTTCAGACTATACTAAAAAGCTACAGTAATCCAGACACTATGGTACTGGCACAAAAACAGAAATATAGATCAGTGGTACAGTATAGAAAGCCCAGAGATAAACCCACGCACCTATGGTCACCTAATCTATGACAAAAAAGGCAAGAATACAGTGGAGACAAGACAGCCTCTTCAATAAATGGTGCTGGGAAAACTGGACAGCTACATGTAAAATAATGAAAATAGAACACTACCTAACACCATACACAAAAATAAACTCAGAATGGATTAAAGACCTAAATGTAAGACTGAACACTATAAAACTCTGAGAGGAAAACATAGGAAAAACACTCTGACATAAACCAAAGCAAGATCTTTTATGACCCACCTCCTAGAATAATGAAAATAAAAACAAAAATAAGTGAATGGGGCCTAATTAAACTTAAAAGCTTTTGCACAGCAAAGGAAACCATAAAAAAGATGAAAAGACAATCCACAGAATGGGACAAAATATTTGCAAATGAAGAAACAAACAAAGGATTAATCTCCAAAATATACAAGCAGCTCATGCAGCTCAATATCAAAAAAACAAACACCCAATCCAAAAATGGGCAGAAGACCTAAATAGACATTTCTCCAAAGAAGACATACAGATGGCCAAGATGCACATGAAAAGATGCTCAACATCACTAATTATTAGAGAAATGCAAATCAAAACTACAATAAAGTACCACCTCACACCAGTCAAAATGGCCATCATCAGAAAATCTATAAACAATAAATGCTGGAGAGGGTGCAGAGAAAAGGGAACCCTCTTGCACTGTTGGTGGGAAAGTAAATTAATACAGCCACTATGGAGAACAATATGGAGGTTCCTTAAAAAACTAAAAATAGAACTACCATATGACCCAGCAATCCCACTACTGGGCATATACCCTGAGAAAACCATAATTCAAAAAGACACATGTACCCCAATGTTCATTGCTGCACTAATTACAATAGCCAGGACATGGAAACAACCTAAATGCCCATTGACAGATGAATGGATAAAGAAGATGTGGTACATATATATAATGGAATATTATTCAGCCATAAAAAGAAATGAAATTGGGTCATTTGTAGAGATGTGGATGGACCTAGAGTCTGTCATATAGAGTGAAGTAAGTCAGAAAGAGAAAAACAAATATCGTATATTAATGCATATATGTGGAATCTAGAAAAATGGTACAGATGAACCTATTTGCAGAGCAGGAATAGAAAGGCAGACGTAGAGAACGGACGTGTGGACACGGCGGGAAGGGGGAGGGTGGGATGAACTGGGAGGTTAAGTTGGACATAAATATACTACCATGTGTAAAATAGATAGCTAGTGGGAACCTGCTGTATAGCACAGGGAGCTCAGCTCAGTGCTCTGTGATGGCCTAGTTGGGTGGGACAGGGGGGAAGGAGGTCCAAGAGGGAGGGGATATGTGTATTCATATAGCTGATTCACTTCGCTGTGCAGCAGAAACTAACACAACATTGTAAAGCAATTATACTCCAATAAAACAAAACAAAACAAAACCAACAAAAAAAACCCACCACTCTCTCGAGTTTTGGTATAGTATCAAAGAAGAGAATTTACAGCTATCTGAAAATGCTCATAACATTCTCCTTTTTCAACTACATAGCTATATGAGGCTGGCTTTTCATTGAAAAGAAATTTTGATACTTCTACCAAAAGAACATATTGTAACAGTTTGAATGCTGAAGCAGATATGAGAATCCATTGTCTTCTATTAGTCATACATGAAAGAGATTTGCAAAAATATAAAACAATGCTGTTCTTCTCACTATATTTTTAATGAAAATAAAGGGTTTTTGCATAAAAATTATGTGTTAACACATAATAGGCCTGTTATTTTAATTTTTAAATGAATTACATATTTAAGTTTTTCTCAGTTTTAATTTTTAATATGGTAAATATCAATAGATATAACTGACATAAACAAAGGCTCTTAGGAGTGCTTAATAATTTTTAAGAGTGTAATAGGGTCCTGAGACTAAAAAGTTTGAAAAACTACTTTATTGAGGCTTGCACAGCAAAGTCTTTCCACTGTTTGGCTCTGAGAGAGAGGGGAAAGGGGCTAGGACAGGAGTAGGGTAGGAAGGGGCAGGTGGGGTGGTGGAAGGGTCACAGGTACTGCAGCTTTATCTGTAATATTTATATATTTAATATTTATATTTTATAATTAACATTTGTCAATTCTGGGTGGATGGTGAAAACATATGTCTAGTATATTATTTTTTGTACTTCTGTAAACGTTTTTAAATTCTCAAAAATTTAAATAAAACATATTATTCTTAAGAAGTATAAAAATGTATTCATGTTTTTACAGTCCCAAATATCTCCTCAAAACCCATGAAAACTGTTATGGGCTTATAGAAACAAACTATTACGGAGCATTGGTTATATACCATGACTCATACCAGGTACTCTACCCTCATTTTCTCATTCTATACTTACAACATCCTACAAGGTAGGTATTATGACCCCATCTTACAGCTGAAGAAAGTGAGGATCAGAGAAGTTAAGTAACTTTCCCAAAGTCTCCCAGCAAACAATCCTGGTGAAACCAGAATTTGAGCCCTTATTTGGGCTTCAGTATAATGGACCACCTTCTACCTGATAACTCTAAATTATAATTAGACCGTATGCTGTATTTAAATTGATTTAAATGTTCCAACTGAAACTTTTCTTGGAAATACTTCACCATGTTAAAAAACAGAAAGAGAAGCAATTTTCTGCAAGTACCAAAAAATGACAGTCTTTCTGTCACGGCCCGCTGCCTGATGACATTTTCAGTATCTATATGTGCTGAGTTTTTTGTTTCTAAAGATGAGCTATTTTACATTAGAATCTTATTCCTCACAAATAAAATTACATGCCAGAGGAATTATACTTAAGCATAAATTCCTTCACTGCAATTCATAAGCACTAATAATAATTTTAAAAAGAGGGCTAAGTAATTGTTCTAGGTTTCTGAAATTGTAGTTCATCTTCATGGGCTATTTCTATTTTCTTTCTTAACATCAGTTTAACTAACCTGCTCCTTTAAGCTTTGACAGTTCTACCCATGTAGAATCATTTGCTGCTCTTAAATGTGGTAGAAGGAAATATAACCCATTTCTGCATTAAAAATAATAGTTCATATACACTTGTACACTGTTGGTGAGACTGAAAATTGGGTGCAGCCACTGCAGAAAACAGTATGGAGATTTCTCGAAAAATTAAGAATAGAACTACCAAGGACTTCTCTGGTGGTCCAGTGGTTAAGACACTGAGCTCCCAATACAGGGGGCACGGGTTCGATCCCTGGTTGAGGAACTAAGATACTGCATGTCACGCAGCATGGACCAAAAAAAAAAAGAGAGAGAGAGTAGAACTACTATATGATCCAGCTACTCTACTTCTGGGTATTTATCCAAAGAACATGAAAATACTAACTCAAAAAGATATATGCACCCTTATGTTCATTGCAGCATTATTTACAATAGCCAAGACATGGAAACAACCTGCAAGTGTCCATTGATAAATGAATGGATGAAGAAGATTATATATATAATGGAATACTACTCATCCATAAAAAAGAATGAAATCCTACCATTTGCAACAACACGGATGGACTTGGAGGATATTATGCTAAATGAAATAAGTCAGACAGAGATGGACAAATGCCATACACTCGAATGTGAAATCTAAGACAAAATGAAACAAATGAACAAACAAAATTAAACAAAAACATAGGAACTGAGAACAGATTAGTGGTTACCAAAGGGGAAGGTGGTTGAGGGGTGGACTTCCCTGGTGGCACAGTGGTTAAGAATCCGCCTGCCAATGCAGGGCACACCGGTTCGATCCCTGGTCGGGGAAGATCCCACATGCCGTGGAGCAACCAAGCCCATGCGCCACAACTACTAAGCCTGCGTTGTAGAGCCCGCAAGCCACAACTACTGAGCCTGCGTGCTGCAACTACTGAACCCGCGCGCTGCAACTACAGAAGCCTGCGTGCCTAAAGCCCGTGCTCCGTAACAAGAGAAGCCACCGCAATGAGAAGCCCGCGCACCGCAATGGAGAGTAGCCCCCACTCGCAGCAACTAGAGAAAGCCCGCGTGCAGCAATGAAGACACAACGCAGCCCAAAAAAAAAAAAAAAATGGGTGAAGGGGGTCAGCTGTATGGTGATGGATGGTAGCTAGACTTGTGGTGGTGATCACTCTGTAGTATATACAGATGATGAATAATAATTCTGTACACCTGAAACATATAATAAAAAGTAATAGTTAATATAGTATTTATCATTTATGAACAAGGCACTGTGCCAAGTGTTTTACATATACCATCTCATTTAAGCCTCATAACAGTCCTACAATAGGTAAGTACTATTAAGTGTGCCCATTTTATAGATGAGGAAACGGAGTCTCAAAGGAATTAAGTGACTTACCCGGTATCACACACCTAGTTAGTAGTAAAATAGGGATTTGAGTCTCCATTTTATTGGATCCCAGAAGCCAAACTTACCATTCTACTTCATCAAGAAGATACCTTGCGGGAATTCTCTGGCGGTCCAGTGGTTAAGGCTCAGCGCTTTCACTGCCGTGGGCTCAGGGTTCAATCCCTGGTCAGGGAACTAAGATCCCACAGCCACACAGCGTGGCCAAAAGAAGATACTTTGCTGTTTGTTTGTTTGTTTGTTTTTTAAATAGTTGTAAACCTGCAGAAAAGTTGCAAGAACTCTCACAACCCTTTCACCCAGATGTCTCAATTGTTAATATTTTACTACACTTCCTCCATCATCCTCTCTCCGCAACATCTTCTCGGACCACCCTGCTTCCTTGGACACTAATAGGGTGACCAGCTCATCCTGGTTTGGCCAGGACTGTCCCAGCTTTAAAAGTGAAAGTCCTACAACCCAGTGACCCTGGCTGCCTTCAGGACAAGCCCTAATGCTAGGCAAGTCGCCGTGCAACAACTCCTCACTTTGCTCCCAACTGCTTGGATGCTGGGTGCTGACATCTCCCCTTGGAGGAGGAATACAGGAAGGAAAAGGAAGATGGGAAGGGAAGCTTGTTGTAATTATTAATTAATCAAATGGCCTGAAGGCTGACACAGGACCTGAAAGGCACTGGAGTGTGTAACTTTAGGTCAAGGAAAAATTCACAAAAGAGATGGTACCAGATTTAGTAATATCATAAGAATAAGTGGAATTCTAGCAAACACTTTTACTATGTTGGTTATGTGTCACAGAGTATCTTGCAAGGTCCATATTCTGTATATGCTCAACAATTATTCAAGTAGGAGTTTCTGGTTTATGCTGATAATAAACAGCAGTAGCTGGTCATAGTCTCCTCATGAAGCCTTCATGTTATAAGAAGACTTCGTGAGAGTTTAAAATATTTTCTCTTATATCCTCCCAGCATTCTTGTTCTTCCAGTAAGTCATAAACTCTTGCCTTCTGAAATCTGGCCTCCCCCACTGACTACTATAGGAAAATAGAGTTACAATGAAAAAAAAAAAATGAATAGAGATATTATTACTATTGTGCACCCTAAAGATTTTTTTCACAAAGGGCCTCTGAGAATCACATAAATATAAATAAATTTAAATGCAGTTCATTTATTTGAAATTTTTTTAAAAAGCCATTGCAATACAATTCAATTATGAATGTGTAATTTAAACTATTCAAGTATTTTGCTAATAGTTACACTGCCATCTTGTGGCCTTTTCGGAGTGGTATTCATACCTAGATCACCTCTGATACTTCACAACGTGGAAGAAGGAACATAACATGAGGCTGGTGATTGGAGGTAATCTAGTCTTTTTTTTTTTTTTTAATAAATTTATTTATTCTTGGATGCGTTGTGTCTTCGTTGCCGCACGCAGGCTTTCTCTACTTGTGGAGAGCAGGGGCTACTCTTCGTTGCAGTGCACGGGCTTTTCATTGCAGTGGCTTCTCTTGTCGTGAAGCATGGTCTCTAGGTGCACGGGCTTCAGTAGTTGTGGCACGCGGGCTCAGTAGTTGTGGCGCACGGGCTTAGTTGCTCTGCGGCATGTGGGATCTTCCTGGACCAGGGCTCAAACCCGTGCCCCCTGCATTGGCAGGTGGATTCTTAACCACTGTGCCACCAGGGAAGTCCCAGAGGTAATCTAGCTATCCTGCTACACCTAACTGAATCACATCTTCATAGAGACTTCCAAAAATAGATCTTTGGAGAGATATAATAAGTGAATCCTATAGCTATCAAACATAAATTCCTTACTCTTACATTAACTTTCTCTGCAGCCTTCTCTGAGTCCTGTTCCGTGTTGCCATAGCACTGCACATCCACATCCTGGCATTCATCTCACCTCCTTGCGATTACTTAATAGTCTAATGTCCCTGCTAGACCCTAAGCTCTCAAGGGTAGAGTGGGAAGGAGCAGGTTAGTGGTTGCATTGTTTACCTAGTACAGTCCCTGGTACATAACAGGCACCCAATAAATATTTGCCAACTAAATAAGACATTTTATTGAACACGTAGCACCTACATTTCACATACAAGCAAATGCGTCCCTATAAACCAGAGCTGCAATCCTTTATCTCCCTTCTCTGACCTATAGCATTACTAAACTGCTCCTAAGACTTGTGATTCACTGTTATGTTCTAGGTTTTACAACCAAGCAACATATTTAAAGCTCTTACAAGGCAGCATTCACATTGCAAACATCTGTCCTTATATTACCCATAAATAATTCCCAGCTGAATGGGTAACTAAACATAGATCTTCTTTACCTAATACAAGGAACAGGCACATGCTGATCGCCACGATGGAGTCAAAGCTGCGTCCTCGAGATCTTTCTGCTCCGACCTGCCAGCCTCATTCCACCTTCTTGTATAACCCTGTCTACAGTGGCAGACAACCTTAGTTAGGGTCTGGGCCAGACAGGTGCCTCCATTTCTGCATTTCCAGTTTTCACAGAAAAAGGCACAGCCCTTCTGACTAGTTGGTAGTCTGTCACGTCCGGTCTATCAGCAGGGCATCTGGAGACAAGAAGTCATGGGAACTTTCATTTTAATCTCTTTTTGTTTTACTTCCAAGTACTATATACCTCTACATTAAAGGCTTGAAAACATAAAAATTTCTCTGCGTACAGATAGGACAAAAATTCAAGGTGTGCTTTCAGAATTGGACCCCAGAACTTTACTGACATTCTCAGTAGCTAGAAGAATTTTGTTACATTAACATATCAACCTGGGCACCACAGGCCATATTTACTCTCAATTTCCTCATGCTGTGGAAGAATCATAAGTGACCAAGGCAGATACTCAGCTCTTAGCAAGCACTTGACTTCATTCAATCTCATGGCATAAGATGAGTTTCCAAAGTGTTATCCAGACAAGCTCAGAATCAGGACAGATGAGAATATGGTGGCCAACGATGTGACTGCTTCAAATCACCTGACTTCAGACCCCATACACACAAAGTCAGAGAACAGCAATGCTTAAAGTGGGGTCCACAGACTGGTGTCAGCCCGCAAACTGCTTGTTACTGGTCTGCGGCGAGCTAAGCACTGGGATTGAAAGTATGAGTTTGGAAATGTTCACAGTACGTGGACATCATCCTGGCCTGCGGGCGCATTCAGCAGAGTTTGGAGGCTGGGGACCTGCGTGACAGCTCAACATGCAGTGTGAACTGGAAAACCACACGTCAGTCTGTAACAGATTGAAACTAAAACACAAAACAAAAAACTCGTTCTTCACCATGGGTGGTTTTGAGAAGCACTGTTCTAGCATGAAAGGAATTCTCAGCCACGTTTCAGAAGCCCGAAGTTCACTGTACACAACAAACAACAAAACCCCGGAAGGACCTTTATGAACGAAAAATAATTCAGTTTGTCATTTAAGCCAAATGAGACCTGACCCAATTCCTTCACGTGCTTCTCCGGGAGCCACACCCCCTCGGTCTGGAGGCAAGGTCAGCAGCGAGACAGGACAGGAGAATGCTCTGCGCACGCGCACTCACGCTTTCCCCACGCGTCCCCGCAGCGAGAAGGACTGCCGGGGCTTGGTGTGGCAGCCTGAGGAGCAGCGCCCGGCACAGTGCCTGATCCGCCCATGGCCACAGCAGACCCCACACTTGTACTGTCCAGAGGTAAAGGTCTTCCGTTCAGCCGCCTGTCATGTATCCAAACTACATTGTGAGAGAACAACACAGGACTCGAGACGAAGAGCCGCAAGACTGTCACGGGCAACGAGAAACCTAGATGCTGGAACGACCCTGACTGTCACCAAGAGCCGCATTCCTTTTGCAAATGTGTGGGGAACTCAGCTCTCGGCTCTAACTAGCTGCAAAACACTTGCGCTTTTGGTGACTTCAGCTGTGCTGATAATAGAAGCAGGTCACTTCTGATACCCTGCCCTCCTCTACTCCGACAGTTCAGGTGGTGCTGCCCCCCATGAGCTCCTGGGAGAGCCAGAGACCGTCACTTAGCCAAAGGCAGGCAGCCCCCTGGCTGGTCAGCAGTCTGTGACTTCTGCCACATGCCTTCGATGGCTGAACTAAGGGGCCCAGAGACTAACGCTGCCTGTGGCAGGCACTGGACCTGGACGATCACGAGGCCTAGGAGCTGGAAGCAGTCCTTCGTAAGCAGAGCAAGCGGGTCTACGAAGAGATGAGAATGGAGCAGACATACAAGGAGAAGCAGAGATACGAAACCAGGTTTAGCTCCAAGGAGAGAGAGAGTAACTAAACGCCTAAAGATTTTTTTTAGTATCCATTTCAGGCCAGTTGCTGCAGATAGAATTAAAGAGACTTTAAGCAGTATTGTGTTTTCCCTGAGTTTCCTGTCTTCCTTGAGATTTGTTTCTTTCCATGACGATGATTGTCTGTTCTTTGTAATCCCTAATCAGTATACCTCGTCGTTGCCAGTTCCCAGTTTGGGACACTGCATCACGTGAATGATTTGTCCCTGCAATATCTTAATGATCCATTGCCACGAGGCAACCGTTGTACGATGCTGCATTTCACAGCGCACCCCTGGACAAGGTGTCTAGACCAATAGAATGGCATTACCTCTAAGCACTTGCTTTTAAGAGTCTGCTTTCTTACTGAAGGTGAGACTCATTGCCACAGCTGATTTTAGCTTCTTCTTTTTTTTTTTTAATTTATTTATTTATTTATTTTTGGCTGTATTGGGTCTTCGTTTCGTCCGAGGGCTTTCTCAAGTTGCGGCAAGCGGGGGCCACTCTTCATCGCGGTGCGCGGGCCTTTCACTATCGCCGCCTCTCTTGTTGCGGGGCACAGGCTCCAGACGCGCAGGCTCAGTAGTTGTGGCTCACGGGCCTAGTTGCTCCGCGGCATGTGGGATCTTCCCAGACCAGGGCTCGAACCCGTGTTCCCTGCATTGGCAGGCAGATTCTCAACCACTGCGCCACCAGGGAAGCCCCATGATTTCAGCTTCTAAGTGCTGATATAATGAACGCAAGGAGCTGGTGTTAGCAACTCCAACAATGAAATTCCCATAGAAATGTCCTAGAACAAAGTACTAGAGTGCTTAACTTTGGACCAAGAAAAATTCACAGTAGAATTCGTAATTCTACCATAGATAGAGAAAGATGTCTTTCCTTGTTGGTCAGTGAAGGTGTCCATGGCCAAGGATGATGTGTGTCTCATATAATCTGTCTCTCAAAAGAAATTAGGGGATTTTAAACTGTGTTACCTAGGGTGTGCAGTATGATCCAGTGGGATTGCCCAGTGGGTGCTTGAGTCTCACCAATATACCAGCAGCGATCACCTTCTCCCCCAAATCCACAAGGTGAAAAAGACTGGCTCTCTAGACCACGCATTCTCTAAGGGAGTGATATTAGGCCCAAAGAGGAGAAAACTCGTTCTTGGAGGAGTGAAAAATTCTCTTTTTATGGATAAAGCACAACCTACATTCAGGTACATAGACAGATATATACAGTATGTCTGTGGTATTAAATTTTCATGGGGGAAACCATTGCAAAAAGAATACCTGAAAAGGCTCCCTAGGAGGCCATAAGAAAACAGAAGAAATTGAGAAACATTTGTCTAGACTCATGCTAAATCCTGAGATTTCCATATGGAATGTGGTATAGAGTAGAGAACATTAGACAGAAGCCAGAAATTCAATTCTGGATTCAGTTCTGGCACAGCTGTGGGAACTTGGGCAAATCAATCCCTCTGAACCTGTTTTGTCTCTTCTAAAATGAGGATAACAATGACTTTTATAGCGTTGTCATCAGGCTCAAATAAAATGATGGATATGACTGTGTCCTGCCCTCATTCTTAAGCCCTTATCTCTACTTTTCTGACTCTCCAGGTCAAAGTCCCCCTTTTTGTTTCCTCCTGCAATTTTATGTAACATGCCACTGCTGTCAAGATCCATAGCATGGACAGTAGCTACTAAGGTATTAGGACCAGCATCTTCTGAGAGAAATATTTTAAACCAAAGTACAGAAAAATGTTCGAATACCATCATGAGTTTTGTTACTAGGACAAGAATCATTCAATCTTAACAACGAAACAAGCTAACTTACTATTTGTTAAGGGTAGACTCCTTTGGGCCTTTGTGATTTTTGGAAAATTTATTCTGGCTGGAATTTTACAATTTTATAAAAACGTAATCATCTTGTTTGATTACAGATGCATACACTTTCCAATGTCCATTCATTCTTTCATCCACTTTGTTCTTAAAAGGATTTCAGGTGGCTTTATTCTCCAATATATGTCACATAAGGGCTGCTCATTAAGTATCCTCTCATTCATGGGTTACTCAGAGTACTAATCCTTTCCGTGTATTTGTGGATAAGATTCTATACCATCCAAGGATTTCTTGTGCTTGGAGAGGAGCATTCACTACTATTTGGACTTTGTTTATTGCTCACATAGTTAAATCCAATAAACACATTTCTGAGAACCAATGTTTCTTAAATATTTAAATATTAATTATAATTTAATCTCTCAAACAATGTGAACTACAATGAACAAATTTAGCGTGGCTGATTCTGATTCAAATACTTTAAAAAGCAGTCAAAACCTAAAACAATTACAAAATATATTACTCTTTATACCTAAATCTATTCTAAAATATTAACACTGTTGGTCTAATTAAATTATGGTGAATCCAATAGTTACTGCTGCTGCTGTTACACCACTTTAGGTAGTAACTAAACTGCATAATCAGTTCTCATTGATTTTCCAATTAAAATATTAGGTTGCTGATTCTACTTTTCTTAGAGAATGAGATTTAATCCATCATGAAATGTTTTCTTTATTACTGATAATATTTAACCACAAGAGATCTGTGTTAGTTCCTCAGAGCTTCCCCCAACCCCCGCCAAAAAAAGGCTTAATGGACACTTTCTAATAGTTATATCCGCACAAAACTGTATCGTTTTAATTCTTCTAAAATTTTTATAATTTTTTGCCACTTTTTAAATTACAAGATCAATACATGTTTATGGAATTAAAACTAGAAAATACAGATAAGCAAAAGGAAGAAATTAAAAATTGCCAATAATCCTATCACTTTACCATTATCAACATTTTGATATATAGGCAGTCCTTGCTTTGCATAGTAGTGCTGAACCATAAAAATGGCCATGCAAGCTGAAACGATGCAAAAATGATCTCAATAATCAATGGAAAACATTACTATTGTTTCATAACCTTTAAAAATTTTTGTCAGAACATTAAAAGCTCTCTGATGGTTATAAATGAACAGGGAATTGAAAAAATAGAAAAACTAATATTTATGTAGTACATTGTAATTTAAACATTAGAAATATTGGAAATTAAAATATTTTATTTCCTCATAAAAAATTTATTAGAAGTGGGCTTCCCTGGTGGCACAGTGGTTGAGAATCTGCCTGCCGATGCAGGGGACACGGGTTCGAGCCCTGGTCTGGGAAGATCCCACATGCCGCGGAGCAACTAGGCCCATGAGCCTGCGCGTCCGGAGCGTGTGCTCCGCAAAAGGAGAGGCCACGACAGTGAGAGGCCCGCGCACCGCGATGAAGAGTGGCCCCCACTTGCCGCAACTAGAGAAAGCCCTCGCACAGAAACGAAGACCCAACACAGCCATAAATAAATAAATAAATAAATAAATAAATAAACCCAAAAGTTAAAAAAAAAAAAAATTTATTAGAAGTAGTTTCAACAGAGCTTGCCTTCTTCTCATAATATAACTCATGAAATGGAGTGATCATCTTTTCCACACCTTGGCAAATTCCCATACTTTTTTCTAAATTTGGATCAGCTTCCAAAATCTTATCTTTTGTGCTTTCAATGTCATGAAATATCTCTGAGAGGTCCTTTAATGTTAAGGTTTTTTTGCTGATGTGACTTCCTCTGGGACATCTTTGTCTTTCTTCATTTATAGCAATACATTCACAAAATTCCTCTGGTCGCATATCTAGTCTCTGAACAGTGACAACATTGATATACCCATGGTCAGGTATTTATTCCACAACTCCATTTACATTTGGTTACAATTTCATTCAAACATTATCACTTGTTCTTTCTTTCCTGTAGTTTTATTTTGGTTGGTCAACTCCCTCTTTCAATGATCCATTTCTGTAAAATGTCACTTGGGGTTCTCCCTGGGAGTCAAGGAATCAACATGCTTTGCTGTCTGTGTGTGAACTGACTAACAGATGTGCAGTTACCAATCACAGACTTTGAAAGAAGTGACCTAATGGGTCATTGATCATGACTCATCATGTATCTGTTATTTCCATAGTGACTCATAGATTGAACGCCTGGCAGCGAAGTTTATACTTTATTTAATTCCTTACAGTTAATAGACCATGGTAACTGAAATTTGAACTGTATTGTGGAGGGACTGGTGTTATTTAACTAAACCAAGGTAAATGACATCAGTGTATACTGGAACCATGCAAAGCAAGGAAAGCCCATTTACCCTTCCCAGTCCTTTTCCTATTTTCCTAATTTTGCATCTGTATGCAAAATTCTTTTTAAAACTTGGATCATCCTTGTGGCATATATGATAAATTGGCTCAGCATCACTCATCCCAATGACCCTCTAGTGGCTTCTTTTCTGTAAGGAAAGCTAAAAATCAACATTTCCCAGAATCCCATCCAGAGCTCTGCATGTGACCTAAGGTCCAAGCAGAGGTGGTAGGGATTGTTCTAGAGCAGTTCCATGGTGTGGTTGTTGTTTCTTCTGCCTATCAGTCTTCCTGAAAATTCCTTAAGGCTATAAAGCTACAGTAATCAAGACGGTTTGGTGTTGATGAAATAATAGACAAATAGGTCAATGGGACAGAATAGAGACCCACATAAATAGAGTCAACTGGTCTTCTACAAAGGAGCAAATACAATTCAGTGGAACAAAGGCAGTCTCTTCAACAAATGGTGCTGGAACAATTAGGCATCCACATGCAAAAAAAAAAAAAAAATCTAGACACAAGCTTTACATTCTTCACAAAAATTAGCCCAAAATGGATCATAGGCCTAAAATGAAAAATTATAAAATGTCTAGAAGATAACACAGAGAATATCTACATGACTTTGGGTATGGTGATGACTTTTTAGATAAAATACCAAAGGCATGATCCATGAAAGAAATAGTTGATAAGCTAGACTATTAAAATTAAAAACTTCGGCTCTGTGTAAGGCAATGTCAAGAGATAGAGAAGACAAGCCACAAACTGGGAGAAAATATTTGCAAAAGATATATCTGATAAAGGACTGTTATCCAAAATTGTACAAAGAACTTTGCCCTCAGGAAAAACTATTTAACCACAGCTTAACAGCTGGGGCTTTATCAGAGCCTAAGTGTCCTGGGAGAAGGGAAATACCCAACCCCAGGCCATTCTAGCCATCCTTTCCCACCTAAGTGGGGGAAAGTGAGAAGCACTTGTGAAGTTCACATTCCAGAGGCACAGACTCACTAAAAGGCCAAGACCTAATCATAGGACTAGAGAATGCTTCCCCTTCCTCCACACCTTCCCCCACATATGCTAAAGGCGTAAGTACAGCACTTCAGTAGATTATGCCTACTTATCAAGAAAAAATTACAAGAGACACTAAAAGGCAAGCAGCATAGTTTGAAGAAACATAGCAAGCATCAGAACCAGACATAGCAGGGATGTTGGAATTATCTGACCAGGAATTTAAAACAACTATGATGAATATGCTAAGGGCTCTAATGAATAAAGTAGAGAGCAAGCAACAAGAGATGGAAAATGTAAGCTGAGAGGTGAAAATCCTACGAAAGAACCAAAAAGAATGCTAGAGATCAAAAACGCTGTAATAGAAATGAAGGGTGTCTTTGAGTGCTTATTAGTGGACTGCACGTGGCTAAGGAAAGAATCTCTGAGCTTGAGAATCTATTAATAGAAAACCCCAGAATATACAAAGAACTCTTAAAACTCAGCAGTAAGAAAACAGCCTCACTGTTGTTCTTACTAAATGGGCCAAAGACCTTAACAAATACTTCACCAAGAAGATATACAGATGGCAAATATATGCTCCATATCATATGTCATCGGGGAAATGCAAATGAAAACAGTGACATACCACTACATACCTATCAGAAAGGCCAAAATCTGAAACAGACAACACCAAATTTTGGGAGGAAATGGAGCAATAAGAACTCTCATTCATCGCTGGTGGGAATGCAAACTAGGACAGCCACTTTGGAAGACAGTTTGGCAGTTTCTTACAAAACAAAATCTATTTTTACCAGGCAATTCAACAGTTGTGCTCTTTGGCATTTACCCAAGGAGTTGAAAACTTACAAAAACCTGCACATGGATGTTTACAGCAGCTTGATTCATAATTGTCAAAACTTGGAAGCAACCGAGCCGTCCTTCAGTAAGTGAGTGGATAAATAAACTGTGGTGCACCCACATGATGGAATATTATTCAGTGTTATAAAGAAATGAGCTGTCAAGCCATGAAAAGACATGGAGGAACCTTAAGTGCATATTACTAAGTGCAACAAGCCCATCTGAAAAGGCTACATACTGAATGATTCCAACTATATGACATCCTGGAAAAGGCACAATTATGGAGACAGTAAAAAAATAAGTGGTTGCCATGTCTTTGGGGTAAGGAAGGGAGATGGATGAATAGGCAGAGTACAGAGGATTTTTAGGGCAGTGAAACTACTCTGTATGATACTATAATGATGGAAACATGACATTATACAATTGTCCAAACCCACAGAATGTTGATTTCTTCTCCAAAATCCTCAATCCACTTAAATTTTTGCACCTTTTCTTCATGGGTTTCTCAATTTTCCTGATCTTTTTTTACACTGAACATGGATTGCTTTCAGTCTATACTATCTAATTACAGAGAGAACTAGAAGACAGAGGCAGCTCTGCCATTAGGTGATGTAGGTAATCATCCAGGGCCTCCCAAAGGCCAGCGTGTTGCTAAGCCACAGACTTCCGACTTCAACCAGGGCATTCTAGCCTAACAAGAAAATGTGAAATAATCAACCTGTTCTTGCTTCTCATCAATATTTTCCTGCTTCTCCCATAAAGTGAACCTTGTATAAAGCATACAGTATAAAAGTCTCCTAATTTTCAACTATTTATGAAGGAGAGACATAGCATCTTGGAGCATTTCATTGGCACAATTTGTTGAACTACACACTGTCAAGTATTCGTTAGAATAAATAAAACTATCATTTAAATATATATAGAAGATAAAAGATTTCATTACACTTCATTGCAAGTGCAGTTATTCCAACAGTGTTCTCAGTGACCTGGGTTAGGATTAAGAGAACGTCAAGTAATTCAACCCAACAAACTCAACAATAACCATCATGAGCTGGTCAGAGAATCATTTACACCAGCTGTCAGGGCTCTCCTGGTAACACATGGCAGAAGTTGATTAGCATTTCATTCGCAGCAAAAAAACAAAAACAAAACTGAAAAATAAAATCACCAGTGCTCAGTGACTACAGAACATTAAATAAATATTAGATAATAGAATTATGCACAATGCAAACATGTCTAAAGATGGGAGAGAGAACATGACAAGGGCAGAAAATTTGAATCAGGTTGCAGAAAAAAGACTGAAATGGGGCACCATAGATGAACACAACTTACCTGCCTCTCCTTGACTCTGCCCAGGCCCTCGGTGGCTCCAGAGCTGCCTGTGCTCACACAGGAATCCCCCATCCCATGACCACCACCACGATACCACCTTGAGGACACCTTGTGTTCAAGGGGCACTGACAACCAGGGTCTGAGAGATAATCAACAATACTGAGCTCATTGCTGGCATTTCCCAGGCCAATATCCCTTTTCAAAGTGGTGCTGTAAATTTCATTGACTTCTCATAGGAACTGAGTGGCTTTTCTTAGGGAAGTTAGCAGGTAGCCTAGCAACAGCACACTGTCGGGAACTCACACTGCTTGAGAAAATGTGGCCCTTCATCATCCACACTGGCCTCACAGAACTGGGTGGAGGTGGTACCCATCTGTGCGGGGTGCCCCTTGTCCATCGCTAAGACAACAAACTAAGTGCAAAGGGGCTGATTTCTATGGACTCTAGGCCTGGGTCCCCTTGTCTTTGGCTTCCAGTTGGATTCACCCAATGGGAGGCACTGGCAGGAGAGGAGAGAAGGAGGGGGGAGAGGTCAGGTATGCACTTCCTGCCCACCCCCACTGCCCTCCCTCGCTGTGGTACCTCACTTTGAGCAGTGGCTCCTATCCGGTGGCCCCTCTTCAAGGCTACAGTTCTCCCCTGATTCCAGTAACACCCCTGCCCCCTTTGCCTCTTCAGGGCTAACCAGGGCAGCCCTGGGTAATTTTCCATCCTTTGTGGGCCCCTTATGGCCGCCCGTACCTCTCTTCAATTAACTGTTTGAGTGTGCTGCTCATCTGTTTCCTGCTGGGATCTTGACTGCTACCCTTGTGGCTCCTTTGCTGGTGTATTTTCTGGAATAAGAACACTGTGAATCACATTCATAAACTGGGGAGGCCTGGAACCCACCAAGATGGAGATGGATGCAATTAGGCCTCTGCAGCCATTCTTGTCAGTGGCCTGGACGCCGACCACACAATCCAGGTTCCAGGAAAGCAGCAGCCAGCCAATTATGACAATAGTCACTTTAAATCATAGTTTAAATCATACTTTGCCCCCTCAAGAGGAAGTCAGATCCCGGGATAAACTAACTCCACAGACTTAACAAGGATGAGTTTAGTTGTGGAATCATAGCTGTTAATTATAACTTTCCTATTCTTCAGCAGTTTTCACAGAGTTTTTTTAAAGACAAAAACATTTAATATTTAGAGACAGTGCAATAGAAGAGTCTCAGGAATGCAAAATACATATATGTTTATTTTCTGTGGGTTCTCCTCAGTTACATCATGCTGATTTTTTTCCTCCAGCTTTGAGATATAATTGACAAATAAAATTGTATAAATTTAAAGTATATATGATGATTTGATACACATATTTGTGAAATGGTTACCACAATATAGTTAGTTAACACATCCATTAACTCACATAGTTACCTTTTCTGTGTGTGGGGTTTTAAGACTTACTCTCTTAGCAGATTTCAAGGACGTATATAATTCAGCATTGTTAGCTCCAGTCACCATGCTGTACATTAGATCCTCAGAACTCATTCATCTTCTGACTGAAAGTTTGTAACCTTTGACCAACATTTCCTCATTTCTTTCAGTCCCTACCCCTGGCAACCACAATTCTACTCTGTTTCTGTGAGTGACTTTTTTAGATTCCACATATAAGTGAGATCATGCAGTATTTGTCTTTCTCTGCCTGTCTTATTTCATTCAGCCTCATGCCCTCAAGGTTGATCCATGTTGTCAAAAATGGCAGGATTTCCTTCTTTTTATGGCTGAATAGTATTCTATTGTATATATATATATATACCACATGATGGACACTTAGGTTGTTTACATGTCTTGGCTTTTGTGAATAAGGCTGCAATGAACGTAGGGGTGCAGATATCTCTTCCAGATAGCGATTTCTTTCACATTAGCTACACTGACCATGTACTGGGTCACTGGGCACTATATTAAGTATTTTACATCAAACACCTGTTAAAAATCAACAATGAAAAGCAAAAGAGATTTCATGAGAAAACCCTCTCAAATATTTTAAAACAGCAAGTTCGTCTCTATTTAGAATGGTTTGAAGTTTTGTCTAAAGACAGGAAGTCAGAATGGATAAATGACATGAGTCCTTCCCAAGTTTATTCATTAGGAGTAAGTTCAGCTGTGAGTGACAGAAAATCCAAAACAACAAGAATCAATCAAGACAGAAGTTCAGGGAATTCGCTGGTGGTCTAGTGGTTAGGGCTTAGCACTTTCACTGCTGGTGCCCTGGTTCGATCTCTGGTCGGGGAACTAGGATCCCACAAGCCATGAGGCATGGCCAAAAAATAAAAATTAAAAAATTAAAAATAAAAATAAGAGGTTTAAAAAAAAAAAAAAAAGACAAAGTTCATTTAGCTCTTGTAGGAAAGAGATCCAGAGGTAATATGTCAGAAGCCCAGGCTCCTTTTGTCTTTGTAGCTCTGCTGTCCTCAAAGTGAGGTATTCACCTCGTGGTGCAGGATGGCTGCTCCACCTCCAACCATCCTGTTCACATTCTAGCTGGCAGAAAGGGGTGGGGGATGGCACATAGCCGAGGACACTCCACTTCATTTAAGGACACACTAAGAAGTTGCACACACCACTTCTGCTCACATCCCATTGGCCAGCGCTTAGTCACATGGCTGCTGTGCCTCGCTGCAAGGGAGGCTGGGAAATGTAGTCATGGTTCTGGGTAACCGTGTGCCCAGCTAAAGTACTTGGAGGTATAGTAGTATCCTACTCTAAAGGAAGAAGGGGGGAATGGGTGTTGGGAGACAATTAGCAGTACCTGCCACATCAAACTGGAAAGAGTTTCTTCTCTACTCTTCCTCTACTCTCGTCCCTTGTCTCCATCCTCTTTGCTGCTATCTCTGCCTCAGTTAAAGCCCTTATCATATGTGACCTAATTGCTCCAGTGACCAGCTCACTGGTCCCTCTGCCATCATTTACACACATCCCCTGCTCTCCTTAAATCCAGCCAGCATTCTGCTGCCATAGGATCTTTCTCTGACATTAATCAGATCATTTTGAATCTCCCTAAGGATAAAACCCAAAGTCCCCAGCAGGGCACGCAAGGCCTGCCAGACCTCGTCCATCTCTTTGATCTCTGGTCTTGCCATGGTCTCAACTCCTTACACCTTGATTCAGTCACACAGACTGATCTACAGCTTCCCAATGGTGCCACATACTCTTCTCCTCACAGTCTCTCTGCTGGAGCTCATGTAGCCTAACACAAGGCTGACTTAGAGACTCTGCTCAGACATGGCCTCTTCTGGCCCTCTCCCCACCACTGGCCTGTCAATGCCCCATCCTGTGCTTCCATGGCCCCCATCACAACATTTACCACACTGTACTTAAAATGTATGTTTGCTTGTCATCACCAAATTTTGTCTCCCTAAAAGCAGGACTTATATTTAGTTCAAGAAAGTTTTCCTGGATGTCTACTACATGTTATCTGCTATGCTAAATAAGCAGCCTGCAGCACAAAGATAAAGACTGGCATAAGCATTTGCTGTTTTTCATGTCCAGAATACACTGAACTTTCTTTCACCATTGCACCCCAACTCTCCTCTGGAGAACCAGGGACTCAGACTTCACCCCCAGATTCAGAGCTGGGCATGTACTAGTGGAGGACACTCAAGAAGTCTTTGGAAAAGTCTCACATGGTGAGGAACTGAGGCCTCCTGCCAATAGCCATGTGTGTGAGCCATTTGGGAAGAAGATTCTCCAGCCCCAGTCACGCCTTAGATGACTATAGTCCCTGCCAACATCCTGATGGAAACTTCATGAGACACCCTGAGCCAGAAACACCCAGCCAAGCCACTATCAAATTCCCAATCCACAGAAACTATGAGATAATGTTAATTTTTGTAAGTCACTAATTTTGGGGTAATTCATTACATAAACATTGATAATAAATACTGTCATGTTCATTTGATTTCTAGTTTTCCAGGAGAAGACAATGAAAACTCAATGAAATAAATTTGTGTTAAATTAAAACTACACACAGAATGTTTCTCAGCATTATTGTATTCAACCAGAAAACTGGCTTTACACTTCCTGTTGGCCTAAAACGTAACACTGGTCTTTGAGTTTTGACCCCCTAGCATTTTGAAGACTTGATGAGAAACAAATGAGCAAACTAATAAAACACACCTTAACTCCACAACTTCATTCTCTAGCAAAAAAGTGATTTTAGATGTAAAGAAATGACTCTCTCTCAGCACCACTGAAATGGTTCAGAGGATACTGAAATGGAGCACCATGGAATCCCAGCCGTATCACACAGTGTTGGGGAGCACCCACCACTGCAGTATCTCCCACTCTTACAGCCATGGAATGTTGAAATTATGGAATGTGTTAAGTAGGGCAGAAATCAGTCTCTGTTCCTTGAAGAATGCAATTTAAGAGAAATGTTTAGTAAAGCAGTGGGTGATGGAGTTGGCTCCCAGACTGACCAACTTAAAGGAAGAGAGATCTCCTTCAGCCTCACCCTCTCACTTGTCCCAGTGTTACCCATCGCTTCCACTCAAGTGATGAGAAATAAATGAGAAAAAGAATTTCTCAATATCTTTCTCTAATTTTTCTCCCTGCTTTGTAACAGAACCCTATTCATGACATAGCTTTCCTAAACTGAATGTACTCTGCCTGGGTAGATATAACTAAACTAAGAGAGTCAACTACTAGTTGTCAGGGGTTGGTTTGGGAGGGAGGAGCAAGTGGGTAGAAAAGAAAATGTTAACTGACATCACTCTCATACAGTGGTTCTCAAAGTGTTCTTCCTGGGCCAGCATCATTACCATCATCAGATTACTTGCTAGAAATGCAAATTTTCAGACCCCACCACAGACCTACTGAATCAGGAAGTCTGGGCATGGAGCCCAAAGAGCTGTGCGATCACAAACTCACCAGGTGATTCTGATGCATGTATTATAGCCATGGGTCTCAAACTTTGATGCACATTAGAATCACCTAGGGAGATTTAAACAATCCTAATACTCAGACCAACTTAGTCAAAATCCCAGCCTGTTGAATGGAGCCATCAGTATTCTTTTAGAGAGAAAAATTTTAGAACAGTTTTTAGGATTGCAGCAAAATGGAGAAGAAGGTAACGATTTCTCGTATACTCCCTGCCCCAAAATATGTAGCCTCCCCTATTATTAGCATCCCCCACCAGAGTGGTACATTGGTTACAACTGATGAACCTGCTGTGACACATCATAATGACCTAAAGTCCATAGTTTACATTAGGGTTCAATCTTTGTGTTGTACATTCTAGGTGTTTGGACAAACATATAATGACATGTATCCATCATTACAGCATAATATAGAGGAGTTTCACTGCCTTCAAATCCTCTGTGCTCTGCCCATTCATCCTTCCCCTCAACTCCTGGCAACCACTGGTCTTTTTACTGTCTCCATAGTTTTACTTTTTCCAGGATGTCATATAGTTGGAATCATACAGTATATAGCCTTTTCAAA
Organism: Balaenoptera borealis; assembly: GCF_965194805.1. Taxonomy (NCBI): domain Eukaryota; kingdom Metazoa; phylum Chordata; class Mammalia; order Artiodactyla; family Balaenopteridae; genus Balaenoptera; species Balaenoptera borealis. Next base: position 41,197,397 of record NC_138876.1, read on the forward strand.
TGGGCTTGTTGCACTTAGTAACATGCACTTAAGATTCCTCCATGTCTCTTTATAGTTTGACAGCTCATTTCTTTATAACACTGAATAATATCCCATCATGTGGGTGCACCACAGTTTATTTACCCACTCACTTACTGAAGGACAGCTTGGTTGCTTCCAAGTTTTGGCAACTATGAATCAAGCTGCTATAAACATCCACGTGCAGGTTTTTGTGTAGATATAAGTTTTCAACCCCTTGGGTAAATGCCAAGGGTCACAATTGCTGGGTTGCATGGTAAAAGTAGATTTTGTTTTATAAGAAACTACCAAACTGTCTTCCAAAGTGGTTGTCCTCCTTTTCATTCCCACCACCGATGAATGAGAGTTCCTATTGCTCCACATCCTCACCAACATTTCGTGTTGTCTGTATTCCACATTTTGGTCATTCTGATAGGTGTGTAGTGGTATCTCGTTGTTATTTTCATTTGCATTTCCCTGATGACATATGACATGGAGCATTATTTGCCATCTGTATACTTTCTTGGTGAGGTATCTGTTAAGGTCTTTGGCCCATCTGGTTGTTTTCTTATTGTTGAGTTTTAAGAGTTCTTTGTATATTTTGGGGTTTCTATTGATATATTCTCAAGCCCAGAGATTCTTTCCTTAGCCATGTCCAGTCTACTAATAAGTCCATCAAAGACGTTTTTCATTTCTGTTCCACTATTTTTTTTTATCTCTAGCATTTCTCTTTGATTCTTTTTTAGGATTTTCATCTTCCTGCCTATATTTCCCATCTGTTCTTTCATGCTGTCTACTTTGTACATTGGAGCCCTTGGCATGTTAACCATATCCTAAATGCCTAGTTGGATAATTCTAACAACCCTGCTGTGTCTGGTTGTGATGCTTGCTGTGCCTCTTTAAACTGTGTTGCTTGCCTTTTTAAATGAGACATTATTTTTTAATGGAAAAGGAGAACTTTTGTTTCACTTGAGCAGTGGTAGTTCTTTTACAAACCAGTTCTTAGCTCCCAAAATGTCTTTTCAACTCACACAGAAAGTTTAAAAACATGGTGTCCAACACTGAAACCCACAGGTTGGGTCAAGAGCTTGAAGAGGGCAGGACCCACACCATTTCATGGTACCGTTCCTCTGGAAGAGTTTAAATGTGTACACGTATCCAAGGCGCATTCCACGGGCACCTCAAATGCAGCTGGCAACAGTGGCCCTGCAGGCACCCCCATGATGCCCACCAACCCAGCATTGGCCAAGGCCACGCTCTGCCCACCTCAGGGCCAAAGAAGCCACAGAAGGGCTGTTGGCACCCACTGCTGGACTCACTCACTACACCTCCTGCTCCTTGGTCTCATCGCCCCAGAGCCCTTGGGAAGATTAGCCTTGAGAGAAGCCTTACCTTTTGGCCTTTTAAGACACACAAAATTAGGGCCACATGTGAAAGGAGGCTCAAAGTCTATGATTACAGGGCTGAGAGAAGACCAACCCAGCCCACAGGTGAGCCAGGAGAGAGATAGATGAGCCACCAGTTACAAGAAAACCTGTGAAGGGCCTCATGTTACAAACTCTTAGGCAGTGTAGTGTGTTCGTTTCCCAGGGCTGCTGTAACAAAGTACCACAAACTGGGTAACTAAAGCAACAGAAATTTATTCTCTCAGATTTCTAGAGGCTAGATGTTCAGAATCAAAGTGTGGGCAGGGCTGATTCTTCCTGAGGGCTCAGAGGGAGTGTCTGTCCCATGCCTCACCTAGCTTCCTTGGGTTTCCTGGGCCTGTAGACGCATCACTCCAATCTCTGTCTCTACATGACTTCTCCCCGTGTGCCTGTGTCTTCACATGGCATTCTCCTCTTACAAGCACACCTATCACATTGGACGAGGGCCCACGCTAATGTCTTCATCTTAAATTGATTACATCGGCAAAGACTATGTCCAAATAAGGTCACATTCACAGGTGAGGACTTCAACATGTCTTCTGGGGGACATAACTCAACCTATAACCTGCAAAGAATGGACTCGTCTCTGAGGGTGAAGGCAGGCCTCAGAGAGGAGGTAATGGAGAGCAGGAGAGACTGGCCAGGACCTTTACCTGAGGCGCTTCAAAATCGTGGACTGTTTTGATAGGTAAATGTGCAACCCAAGAGTTGCTGGGAAATTGAGAGAGGGCAGAAAGCACGGGCCTGTGTGGCAAATTCCACTACCCTCACGCCAGTTCTTCAGACACAGGCAAGTGCTCTCCTGAGTCTCCTGTTTCCTCGTCTGTAAAATACAACTATCACTACCTACCTCACAATGTGGATGGAAGGATAAGTGTCTGGCACAAATAAGCCCCCAGAAGACTGAAGTCCTACCTCCTTCCTCCCATCCCCTGCCGCACCCCCCGCACAACTCCCTCAATGCTCTTCGCATGGCTCACTGTACCAGACTTTGAACATCCTTGGAGAATACAAGCATGCCTTCTTTTACTGAGCTTCACTTCATTGTGCTTCACAAATAACGCTTCCTTTATACAAATTAGTTTGAGGCAACCATGCATTGAACAAGTCTATTGGCACCATTTTCCACAGCATTTGCTCACTTAGTGTCTCTCACATTTTGGTAATTCTCACAATATTTCAAACTTTTCCATTATTATATTTGTTATTGGGGATCAGTTACCTTTGACGTTACTATTGTTGTTGTTTTGGGGTACCACGAAGCGTAGCCATAATAAGACAGTGAACTTAATGAAAAAAAACTAGGCTTCTTGCACCAAACAGTTAGCCAAGTGGTGAATGTAAAAGAAAAGTTCTTGAAGGAAATTAAAAGTGATACTTCAGTGAACACTCGAATGATAAGAAAGTAAACAGCCTTACTGCTGACATGGAGAAAGTTTTACTGGTGTGAATAAAAGATCAAACCACCCACAACATTTCCTTAAGCCAAAACCTAATTCAGAGCAAGGTCCTAACTCTCTTCAATTCTATGAACGTCAAGAGACGTGAAGAAGGTGCAGAAGAAAAGTCTGAAGCTGGTTGGTTCATGAGGTTCAAGGAAAGATGCCAGCTCCAAAACATAAAAGTGCAAGGTGAAGCAGCAAGTGCTGATGTAGAAGCTGCAGCAAGTTATCCAGAAGATCTAACCAAGATAATTCATGAAGGCGGCTACACTAAACAACAGATTTTCAATGTAGATGAAACAGCCTTCTATTGGAAGAAGATGCCATCTAGGACTTGCATAGCTAGACAGGAGAAGTCAATGCCTCGCTTAAAACTTCAAATGACAGGCTGACTCTCTTATTAGGGGCAAATACAGCTGGTGACTTGAAGTTCAAGCCCATGCTCATTTACCACTGGGAAGTCCTAGGGCCCTTAATAATTATGCTAAATCTATTCTGCCTGTGCTCTATAAATGGACTAACAAAGCCTGGATGACAGCACATCTGTTTACAACAAGATTTACTGAATATTTTAAGCCCACTGTTGAGAATTACAGCTTAGGAAAAAAGATTCTCTTCCAAATATTACTGCTCATTAATGCACCTGGTCACCCAAGAGGTCTGATGGAGATGTACAGTGAGATTCAAGTTGTTTTCATGCCTGCAAACACAACATCCATTCTGTAGCCCATCAAGGATCATTTGATCAAGGAGTCATTTTTACTTTCCAGTCTTATTATTTAAGAAACACATTTTGTAAGGCTATAGCTGCCATAGATAGTGATTCCTCTGATTGATATGGGAAAAGTAAATTGAAAATCTTTTGGAAAGGATTCACCATTCTACATGTCATTAAGAACATTCATGATTCATGGAAAGAGGTCAAAATATCAACATTAACAGGAGTTTGGAAGAAGTTGATTCCAACCCTCATGGATGACTTTGAGGGGTTGAAGACTTAACTGCAGATGTGGTGGAAACAGCAGAACTAGTATTAGAAGCGGAATCTGGGGGGGACTTCCCTGGTGGTCCAGTGGTTAAGAATCCGTCTTGCAATGCAGAGGACACCACTTCCATCCCTGGTCAGGGAACTAAGATCCCACATGACTCGGGGCAACTAAGCCTGCGTGCCATAACTACTGAGCACACGAGCCACAACTAGAGAGCCCTCATGCCACAACTACAGAGCCCACACGCTCTAGAGCCCACGCACCACAACGAGAGAGAAGCCTGCACACCGCTACAAAAAGCCCACGTGCTGCAGCTAAGGCCTGACACAGCCAAGAAATAAAATAAATAAATTAAATAAATATTTTTTAAAAAAAAGAAGTGGAGTCTGAAGATGCAACTGAATTGCTGCAATCTCATGATAAAACTTTCACGGATGAGGAGTTCCTTCTTATGTATGAGCAAAGAAAGTGGTTTCTTGAGATGGAATCTACTCTTGGTGAAGATGCTAGAAGATAGCTGAAATAACAAAGGATTCAGGATATTACATAAACTTAGTTGATAAAGCAGCACCAGGGTTTGAAAGGACTGACTCCAATTTTGAAAGCAGTCCTGCCGTTGGTAAAATACTATCAAACAGCATTGCACGCCACAGAGAAATCATTTGTGAAAGGAACAGTCAATCGATGCAGCACACTTCATTACTGTCTTATTTTAAGAAATCGCCACAGCCAACCCAGCCTTCAGCAACCACCACCCTGACCAGTCAGCTGCCGTCAACATCCAGGCAAGACCCTCCACCTGCAAAAAGATTACAACCCTCTGAAGGCTCAGATGATGGTTAACATGTTTTAGCATTAAAGTATTTTTAAATTAAGGTATGTATATTGATTTTTTTAAGACATGCTATTGCATATGAACTTAATAGACTACAGTACCACATAAACATAATTTTATTTGCACCAGGAAACCAAAAAACTCATGTGACTCATTTTACTGTGGTGGTCTGGAACTGAATACCTTCGAGGTATGCCTGTAATCTAATGAATTGAACCCAACCTTCCTTTCAAGAACAAACACCTCTCCTTTTGCTTCAGGCTGGATGGTTCAGCTTCGGCTATTTCACATAGAGTAGGACTTCTAAAAGAAGTTTGACATCATCCACCTATTATACAAAAGTCTACTCACATAACTGGTATGAATCTCAGTCTCATTCAGTGTTACAGCTGACTCCAGACTCCATCCCGCCAGGCTGGCAGAAAATGTAACCCAGGTCATTCCTGGGGGTCTCACTCACCTTCCTAGGGGAGTATCAAGCTTTGGGTCTTAACACGATGCCAAAGTTTCTCTCATTCCAGCCCACATGAGCTCTTGGGTCTGTGGCTTCCATGCCAAGCATGGTGTCCCCACCAGCGCTGCACTCAGCCAGGCCCTGAGGGGCTCTGCCCTCCTCCACACCTGGCACAAGCCGGGGTCTCCCCGACTGGAAGAATCTGCCAGTGCCCTTCCTTCCCCACCAAAGAATGCATCCCACACCCCACCACGTGCTTGAATGGGAGACTATAAAGGGGAAAATACGGGGTGAAAAACAAATTTCCCAAGAATCAGTCTTTCCCCCACAAGGTTTTTCCTAAAACTTACCCAAATAGAAGCATGAGAATACCAGGAAGTGAGATCCTCTAATTGCACACTTAAACAACCACCTTTAATATTCTAATAAAAATGTTGGTCGTTGCTCCCTTCAAAAAAGGTTTTTTTTTTTTTTTTTCTTTTATTAATCAAGGGTTGACAAGTTAAACTCCTTGGAAACCATTTTATTACAAGAGAAGCTAAAGAGAAAGAGAAAACGCCGAAATAAAAGTGTTTGTGCTGGAGAGGGAGGCGTCTGTGAGCCTGGGAAACCATTTCCCCTCTCCTAAAACCATCCACCTCATAGGACTGTTGGGAGAGTTCAAGGAGAGTAAGAGCATGAAACAGACCGTTCAGGCTGCACAGAACTTGATAAATCTTGTGTATGTTAATGTTGTTGTTATTACTGCATGTGGAAGGCAACTAGAAACCATCAACACCTAACACAATTTTTCTTTCACTGTAAATGCACACAGATTTAGAAGCAGCCTGACCATTTTTGCCAAAATTTTAAAAAGCCCTTTCCTGAGATTTTTTAAAGGAACACCTAAACCCACAATCTGACCCCAAAGGCCAGAGTGAAGGGCACATCATTTGACTTCCTCCCTTCAACACAGTGGATAATCCCAGTTGTGACCTCAAATTCGGGGGCTGACAGCACTGGACGCAGAGCTCCCTAAACCACAAAACCATTTCTTCAGGCCACAGTCCATGTGGAGAGGAAGGGCCGTGCATTAAGGTTAGACGTGCAGCTATAAATCTCATGCATATTTAGCATTTGGAAACTAAAAATCTGAAAAAAACCAAACAGTGAAAGTCAGACTAGGGGCGGTCCAGTGGTTAGGACTCGGCGCTTTCACTGCCGAGGCCCGCGTTCAATCCCTGGTGGGGAACTAAGATCTCACAAGCCACAGGGCATGGCCAAAAAAAAAAAAGAAAGTCAGACTAGCATGCCCCCTCTCCAGAAAGAAGCACAACCCTACCCTGTGCCTTCCCCAAATGGGCAACTGAGAAATTAAGTTTTCTTTTTTTTTTTTTGCCACAATACTTATATTTTATTCTCTCTTCTTCCTAATCGTGTGACTCCCCCCAAACATGTTGAGTTGCATCCCCTATCCACCTCCTTAACAGTAGGAAAAAGATCTGATACGAAAGCGTTGAAATTAAGCTTCCTAAAGAACCAAACTATCAAGAAAGCTACACTTGAAAACTGATACTTGGCTCACGGTGTCACACTATGCCACAATAGCTCTCAAGTACAGCCAAAATGACAGGCTGAGTGTAATTCTGTTAAAGTCAAGCAAGTTTCGAATGTTTAAAATAACAGTTGAAATAGCAACAGCTATACAAACAAGTGCAACTGCTTCAATGAAATGTGACTTGCTGATCTCTTCACTTTTTGGTTTACACCAACTGGCAGCTTACTAACTGTATGCCTGGGGAGTAAACAGCTATAGGCACGATTCTCTTCACACACCCAGACAGGGACTCGGGGCACATCTTGAATAATGGTCTCAGGTCCAAAGGGCATTAGTCAATAGGCATCATGTGAGTTCTCAAAAGAGTTAATGGAAAAACAGAAGCTGAGAAGACAGAAGCGGGGGGTGCAGTAAGAGCAGAGGGGGTAGGGAAAAGAGGAGTTCTGGAATAAAAGAGCCATCTTTGAATGGCATACACGCACTGAACAGTGCATATTACACTTAAGCTAACAGGACCAACTGGTAGAGCTGGAGGCAAGTAAAATTGTACCAATTTTTATTTCAAGGTAGTCATATTTATTGTAGTACTTATAAATTTTGCAATCACTTAACATGTGTAAAGCTGTGTTACTGTTTTATCTCTTTCTTTAAAGAAGTGTCACTGATGAAGTTTTTCAGGATAGTGTCCCAACCCTACTTATTCCATAAGCCCTATAGTTTTTCTAAATAAAACTTTTTATGTTGAAATAACTTACAGGAAGTTGCAAAAATAACACAAAGATTCCCCTATATCCTTCACCCAGCTTCTCCCAATGGTGACATCTCATATAGCTGTAGTACAATATCAAAACAGGAAATGGAACGTTAGTCCATTATTGTTAACTATAGGCCTTCTATATATTTTCAGCATTACAAAAAAAAAAACTGCATTCACTCGTGTGTGTGTGTGTGTTAAGTGACCTCTTTTGGTGTCATACACGCTCTCTCACCTCTCCTCACTACTCCTCCCTTTCCCATTCTACGAGCCAAACCAACCACTTACATAACCTAACTCGTCCTTATTTCCCTATTCTGAACTCCTCCCCCAATTATTTTCAATTTGTTTATCTTGTGCTACTATATTTATGTAAACTATTTAAGAACCTTTTGGAATAAGCAGGGGAAATATATATATATATATATATATATATATATATATATAGCCCTTTATCTGGTTTATGCCTCAACACCTTTACAAAAAAGTCATTCCTTCTTGAGAGCTTCAAGGCTGGTGATCAAGCGGAGATTCAGGGAGAGCTGCGAAGCTCAGCGAGGACACGGAAGCTCTGCACTGTTTCATTGCGCCTTGACCTGTGCATCTCTTCCATCTGGCTGTTCCTCAGTTATATCCTTTCATAATAAACTGATCATCTCAAGGGGTATTGGGGCTCAGGGCAGGTTGCCCCCAAATATGCCTAAGTGGCATATTAATTATTTTGAATTAAAGTTACTTAAGAAATAGCTGATACAAGAGGGACACTGACCCTCCTCCCTGTCCTCCTGAGAGCAGGAACTGAGTCTCCCATGTGAAAGGTTTCCTCCCTGTCTGGAGGTAAAAGGACACCCTTATCACCAGAGGCACCCACTGCCTGGGCCGCAGGGAGAGAGCGGCCCAGGCCTTCCCGGAGCAGGGGCGCCCTCCATCCACACTCGACTGCTGCACTTTGCTTTGACTAGGTTTGCTCCTTCTTCCCATCAAGGTGCCTTGAACTAACTCTTCACCAGGTCGTTCCCAGCTCCCAAGTAGGCGCCAAATCTTTCCCATGACCACACTTCGAAAACTTCAGGAACAATAAGGGAATCAAAGCCTCATCACTTCCCGACCACCCCGCCCCCAACCTGCAGTTCTAAGTAGCTGTAGTGGAATTAGTCTCAGAGAAGGTCAACTCTACCAGGAGCGTCCGGGAGAGGGTAGCAATAAGTGAGCGCACCCAAGAGCCAGAGTCCCCCACCGCTCCGGCGGCGCTTCGCTCCATTTGTGTTTGCAGCTGTGCCCCAAACTGCTGGCTACTTGCATCCGCCCCATAAAATCAAAAACAACGCTTGCGAACATTAGTGCCTCTGGGAGGACCGAAGAAAGGGCGCATCACCCACAGGACTCCAGAACTCTCGGGCCCTCGACTGGCCGCGGACCCCGAGGTCCCAGGCTCTCCCTCTCCGCTTCCCCGGTGCCCCGACGTCGCGCGGCAGTCGGCCACCTCCACTCCCCCGGCGGCGGCGATGCAGGCGCAGCCTGGGGAATGGACCCGGGGGCCGCGGAGCTCGGACGGCGCCTCGCCGCCCGGCGCCCGCCGGTATCCACGCGGGGAGCGGCGCACCCGCTGCTCCGCCCGCCGGCGGGATTACAGTGTCTACTGGGCAGCTGCGCCTCGACGCGCACCTGGGCACGCCCCCGCCGGGCAGCCGCTGGCCGCCTCCGAGCAGTTCAAGCCGGCCGCGCCCCGGACAAGCGCGGACCTGGGGCACCGCGAACAGCTGGTGGCCAGGCTGTCCTCCCGAGACCACCTGCACGAGGTGTGACGCCCTCCAGGAGTCCCACGGAGGCGACAAGGAGGGGCGGGGCCCACGACCCTGTGAAGCCGTCTGGGGGAGCGCGGGACTCTCTGAAGCCCAGGAGGAAAGGAAGAAGCAACGCCCGCCCCGGAAACCCGAGACCCAGACGCTGGGGGCTGCAGGCAGGAAAGCGGCGGCCTGCGACTGGGATGCTGGAGCTCCCAGACACTAGGACGTGGCTCCGCTCCCCGATCCTCAGCAGCCAATCCGCTCCCCTCGATTGGCGACGGGCCCCGCCCCCTCTCCATTCGCTTCCTGGGCAATTGGTCACCGAGCCTTTGCAGCTGTTTGCTGCGGGAGGGTTAGGCTTCCCTTCACTTTGTCAACTCGGTTTCCATTAATTAGTGCCAAGCAGTAGTCTCTAAATACTCGTCGATTTCAGGATGCCTCGCAGCGTTAGCCAAATCGAGAGACTTGGTCTCAACACAGACCACCCACCAGGGGCGCTTCCCGGGGTGCCCATCCTTGCTGCAGTTGCCTAGATTCCAGGAAGAGGGCCCTTTGCGCACCGTGCAGCTGCACTCAGACGGCTCTAGAACTGGTACACTGAGACCTCACGTTAGCCTCTATCACATGGTCTCTTGGCTTCTGTTTCCTTGAATAAAGCTTACGCACCTGAGAATAATCTGGAACTGATATTGAACAGGGTTCTTGGCCTTCCCCAGTCAATAGAAATTGATCAGAGGCCAGTCAAGAAATTCACACAAGGCTTTATTGGGGCCCCTGCTACAGCAGGGAGGAGCAATAACAAGTAAGGTTCCCTTGCTCACTCCCTGAGGGCGGTGAGCTGGTTCCTTATATGGGATGATGGTAGGGGTGTGTCCAGTGGTCGGGCCAGAGCGATGACTCAAGTGTTTTGCCCACCCCTTTGGTGGTGGTGGTGTGTGCAGGGGGCATGTGCAGTAGTACCCTGCTTTTGCTCTGGGTCTTCATAGGTGGCAGTTAGTTTTGGGGTTTGGGGTGTTTTTTTTGGTCTTTTTGTATTTTTTGTCCATAATTCGTCCCAATTGTGCACGCACATAGTTATTTTTAGTCCCTTATAGTTTCTTTGTATCAATATGTTGTAGCTGGAGGAGACGTTTGTCCGGGTACAGGCATTGCAGCAGTGCAGCAAAGGGTACCAGGTCCCAGCCTGTCTCAACCTCTTTGGCGGAGGTTGCTGCTCAGTTCTTTCTGCCAAAGAGGTCCCCATCTCCTAGATCTCCCATTTCCATAAATCTGAGATAAATGCCAGAAGCCAGCCAAGAGAGTAAATCTAGCTTTAAATCCCAGTTAACAACATTTACTTGCTGTATGAACATTATCTGTAAAATGGACATAATAATACTAATTATTCTATAAAGTTGTCAAAGAATTAAATGAAAGAATTATATCAAAGCATATAGTATAGTGACTAGTACAAAGTAAATGCTCAATAAGTGTTTATTGTTACTAAATATGGCCAGTGGCCTAGTCCAAAAATTCAAGCTGGGCCAGATTCCCTCTCTCAGAAACTTGAAATGAGTATAATAGATCAAGGCAATTAAAAAATTGGAGTTGAAGCTGAAATGATGCCATGACCCAGGTTTAGGAATAGGCCAAGCCAAAGGAATAAAAAAGCAGAAAATGAGTAAGCATAGGTAACTAACTGTTAAGAGAACAGAGGAGATGCAGTGAGATGCAGATGTCTGGTGAGGGACCATGCAGCAAATGAGAGACACTGCTTACTTAAGAGGTCTTGGCTCCTGATATTTATTTCCACAATGAAACTCCTCCCTCCTTAACTTTTATTAAGGTACGTTAACTTCTGCTCTTTGCCAGTGGAAGCGTTTAACTAGAGGATTCCGCAGTTGTGATTGGAACAAAATGACATGACATCACTTTGTTTCCCTGCTTCCATCTGGATTAAGTTAGCAACTATAAAACAGGAGTTTCCAGCTGGTTCTCTGCTCCAGGAAAGCAGGTAGTGATGAAAAGAAACCAGACCCTAACTCTGGTCATACATACATGTTTCATGTGACTAAAGCAGGATTCATTTCAGAGCTGGTCCTATAAATAAAGTATGACCATGAAAATTCTTTGCATTTCACCATTAAAGATGACCCAAAATTCAAATCCAATCATATAAGGTAATAATAGAATGGCTGAGATTTGTTTATATTAATGCTCACTGAGTAGGGAGTAAAAAAGGATCTCAAATTAAAAAAAAAATTATATATGTGTGTATGTGTGTATCACTTTTTTTGCTTATAAAAATTATAAGTCCTTAGAATCATGTAAATATATATTGCTAGTTACTTGATCCAATATACTTATATTTTATTTAATAAGCTCATCCTTAGGGCTGTTTTTATCTCCCCCTGAGGGCTAACTCTTGAATAATTAATTTCTAATGCAACACTTAATGCTTTTTAAAAGACAATACTGTATAGGAGCTGTGAAAGTGCTTACATTGCTTTGTACTAGGAACTGGACAAAAACTTAATGTGAGAAAATAATAGGTTACATTTACAAAACACTAGCTATGTAGCAAGAACTTAAAATGCTTTACTTAAAATCTGATTTTTATTTCTCACCACTTACCCTACAGGGTAAACATTATCCTCATTTCATTGTACTTTGTCACTGTGGTTATGAAATCCACTAAATAGTATTATAACTGAATATTTGCATCAATTACTTGGGCCTATTTTTTCATTTCTATAGGACATTTATCAGACTGACAAACAGCCATTCCCTCATTCAATAGCTCTAGCCCCAAGTTTTCAGGTAAGCAATAATTCCATTAATTCTATTTCTTTAACAATATACTATCAAGAGAGAAAGTTGATTAGTAGGTCCTGTAAATGACCTGCTAAATTTTTCTCCAGTCCTTAATAGCCTTAAAGTTTACATATACACTCCCACAGTTGGAATGGCAGTGTGAGGAGCCCCCTTGAAAAAACCTAACTGGTGACAATGATTTTATTTTTATTTATTTATTTATTTATTTATTTATTTATTTATTTATTTATTTATTTATTTATTTATTTATTTATTTATTTATTTATTTATTTATTTATTTATTTATTTATTTATTTATTTATTTATTTATTTATTTATGGCTGTGTTGGGTCTTCGTTTCTGTGCGAGGGCTTTCTCTAGTTGCGGCAAGTGGGGGCCACTCTTCATCGTGGTGTGCGGGCCTCTCACCATCGCGGCCTCTCTTGTTGCGGAGCACAGGCTCCAGACGCGCAGGCTCAGCAATTGTGGCTCACGGGCCTAGTTGCTCCGCGGCATGTGGGATCTTCCCAGACCAGGGCTCAAACCCGTGTCCCCTGCATTGGCAGGCAGATTCTCAACCACTGCGCCACCAGGAAAGCCCTCCGACAATGATTTTTTAAAAAAACAACCACTTAAAAATCTCTGGAAATTGATCTAAGGACATATAGCAAATGAAGAAATATTTATTCCAAAAAATCTGCTAAAACTCTGTAAGAACAGCCAGTGCCTGTAGCATTTGACCCCATGTGGTATTGGAATCCTCCCTTTTCCCTCCAGCTCAGCATGATGGAAACTCCACTCCAGGTGTGTACAGCCCCTCAGTACCCAGCCAAGGGCTACAGTATCTTCCTGAGAGGAGTAGGGTACCAGAATTTCTCATCTCCCCCAGCCACGTGTTGTAGAGGCTAAATTCCAAGCAAGTGAAGCCAAGAAATGAGGGGCTACCTTCTTTCACTTAGTCCCCACTTTTAGAATAGAGGCTCTACCTCAGGCATGGCACACTGAGAATAGTGGGCCCCTGATCACTCTCCCCCCAGCTAATTTGTAAGTCAGAGTTTCCAAATTGGGAGAGGCATGTCAAGAAGACCAGACCATCCCCACCCAGAAGCCTGCTCCTAAAGTAAGAGTGTCACTCAGACACATAACTCTGTCTCCACTCCCAGCTCCACAGCTGTGGCTCAGTGATTTTGCCTAGGGACAGAACCAGGATGTAAAACAGAGCTCCAAAGCTATCCCCAAAGGAACTGACTTTATTTGAAACAGAGTGTAGGAAAGATCAAGTCTAAGCGGATTCCAAACAATGGATATTTTGATGGAAAGCAACTAAGAGGAAGCTGGTAGCTTTTTAAGAGATACCAGCTAAACCATAGGCCACCTAGCTTACCAGACAGAACCAGGGAAACAGACAGCTAAGAGCCCTCCTAGCTTTAGAACAAACCAAAAACATTGTTCCCTAATACTACACTTCAAAGGAGCCAGGATTTAATTGGATCAGATTGTGGTGCAATTTATGCCCCAGGGGATTGTTGAAAACTAAATAGAGCAATCAGCTGATGACTAGTGGAGCTTAACAGCTGGATAGGGTCAAGGAAAGAGATGGTAAGGAGCCCTACTAAAATCACTGTCATGCTAGAGTGTATGTGTACATGATCAAGGCAGTGACATCTGAGGACCAATAACAGAGGCTCCACAATGTGGAGGAAATAGACATCACTAAAACAGTCCATCCAACACTAAGGAAATAAGCCATCTATAATTAACAAGCTCCAGGGGACAGGGGGATGTCAATATCCAGAGTTGCTATAAACAAAGAATATCAAAGAGAAAGAAATTATTTTTTAAAAGAACCAAATGGAAATTCTGAAGTTGAAAAATACAGTAACTGAAATGAAAAACACAGCAGAGGGGCTCAACAGTAGATTTTAACTGACAGAAGAATTAGCAAACTTGATAAGAGATTATGCAATCCCAAGAACAAAGAGAAAAAAGATTGAAGAAAATTGAACAGAGCCTCAGAAAAATGTGGGTCACCATTAAGCACACCAACATATGTGTAATGGGAACATAAGAAGTTCCAAGTTTGATTTTTAAAAAACTCTTTTTTTAACACATTTTTAAAAAATTTATTTTATTTATTTTTGGCTGCGTTGGGTCTTCGTTGCTGTGCGTGGGCTTTCTCTAGCTGTGGCGAGCTGGGGCTACTCTTTGTTGCAGTGCATAAGCTTCTCATTGCGGTGGCTTCTCGTTGCGGAGCACGGGCTCTAGGTGCACAGGCTTCAGTAGTTGTGGCACGCGGGCTCAGTAGCTGTGGCTCGTGGGCTCTAGAGCGCAGGCTCAGTAGTTGTGGTGCATGGGCTTAGTTGCTCTGCGGCATGTGGGATCTTCCCAGACCAGGGCTTGAACCCGTGTCCCCTGCGTTGGCAGGTGGATTCTTAACCACTGTGCCACCAGGGAAGCACTGATTTTTAAAAAACTCTTAATGTATATAACCAAGAAGCTGAACAAACTCCAAGTAGGATGCATACAAGGAGATCTACTTCAAACACATCAAAGTAAAAACGCTGTTATCAATAACACCTAATGTGAATAACAATGCAACCAAAATGAAAAGCATTTGTGCTTCAAAGGGCACTACCCAGGAAGTGAAGTGAACCCACTGACTAGAAGGAAATACAATTGTCCCTCCATATCCACAGGTTCCTCATCCCAGGATTCAACCATGCCATGATTTAGATTGATTGGTTTAATATGCAGATGCCAGACCCCCAGATACAGAAAACTGACTGTTGTATGCCATTTTATACAAGGGATTTGGGTATCTGCAGGGTTCCTGGAACCAATTCCCCAAGGTATACCAAGGGACAACTGTACTGTTGACCCTTGAAAACATGGATTTGAACTATACAGGTCCACTTATGTGCAGATTTTTTTCAATAAATATAATACTATGTTTATGTTCTGCAGTTGGTTGAATCCACAGATGCCGAATCTGAAGATACGGAGACCCTCTATGGGCCTTGAGTATCCACAGATTCTGGTATACACGGGGCATGGCGGGGCAGGATCCTGGCACCAAACCCTCATGGATACCAAGGGACAACTGTATTTCCAAATTACATATCTGGCAAGGGATTTATAATCTAGAATTATAAAGACCTTTACAATTCAATAATAAAAAGACAACCCAGTTTAGAAATGGGCAATTTATAAATGAACATTACTCCAAAGAAGATATACAAATGGCCACTTAACACACAAAAAGATGTTCAAAATCATTAGACATAATGGAAATGTAGATTAAAACTACAATGATATACCACTTCACACCTTACTACAATGCCAATAATGAAGAAGAAAGATAATAGTAAGTGTTGGTGAGGATGTGGAGAAATTGGAAATTTCATACATTGTTGGAAGGATTGAAAACCAGTCTGGCAGTTCCTCAGTTACTACAGTTATCACATGACCCAGAAATTCTACTCTTAGACATAAATCCAAGAAAAATGAACACATATATCCACCCAAAAACCTGTACACAGGGACTTCCCTGGTGGCGCAGTGGTTGAGAATAGGCCTGTCAACGCAGGGGACACGGGTTTGATCCCTGGTCTGGGAAGATCCCACATGCCATGGAGCAACTAAGCCCCTGCACCACAACTACTGAGCCTACGCTTTAGGGCCTGTGTGCCACAACTACTGAGCCTGCTGCTGCAACTACTGAAGCCCATGCGCCTAGGGCCCATGCTCCACAAGAGAGAAGCCACCGCAATGAGAAGCCTGCCACTGCAACGAAGAGTAGCCCCTGCTTGCAGCAACTAGAGAAAACCCCGTGCACAGCAGTGAAGACCCAGTGCAGCCAAAAATAAATAAATAAATAAATAAATTTTAAAACCATAAAAACTTGTACACGAATATTCATAGCAGCATAATTCATAACAGCCAAAAAAGTGGAGACAACCCAAATGTCCGTCAACTGATGAATGGATAAACAAAATGTGGTATATCCATACAATGGAATATTATTTGGCAATGAAAAGGGATACATGCAACAACATGAATGAACTTTGAAAACATTATGCTAAATGAAAGAAGCTAGTCACAAAAGACCACATATTATATGATTCTATTTATGTGAAATGTCCAAAGTAGAACTTTCTGTCCAGAGACAGAAAGCATATTAGTAGAATTTGCTTGAGGATGGAGTGGTTGTGGGTGACAGCCAAAAGGTGTGGGGTTTCTCTTTGGGGGTGATGAAAATATGCTAAAATTGATTGTGATGATAGTTGCACACTCTGTGATTATACTAAAAACTGTTCAATGGCACACTTTAAATAGGTGAACTGTATGGTATATAAATTATATCTCAATAAAGCTTCAACCAAAAAAGGTTCATATATAAATAAAAGACAACTTAAAATTCTAAGAAGAATTCTATTATAGAAACAAAACAAGGAATGTGATTAAGCATGAAATAATTTCATTCTTGATAGAAGTACATTTAATGTTACAAAGTAAACTAGTTCATAACCCAACTCTTTTAAAGGATTTATGTTTACTGAAATTAACTTTTATTATTTTGCAAAGATGTAGCCTTAGTTACAGGAAGAACACAATCTAAATATACATTGCTGTAGATGTGATTCAAAAGTCAACATACATAAAATCAGTTGTATTCATCTTTGTTAAATAGCTGTACAAAGCTATTAATTTAAAATATGAAAGGGTTGTTTATGAGATATCTTACCCCATAAGTATGGAATGCATATTTCTTTTTGATACTATTATCTCACTAAATACAGTGGTCAGATGTTCAGTGTACCTCTTATAAAACTGCACATAAGGGGCTTCCCTGGTGGCGCAGTGGTTAAGAGTTTGCCGGCTAAAGCAGGGGGCACGGGTTTGATCCCTGGTCCAGGAAGATCACACATGCCGCAGAGCAACTAAGCCTGTGTGCCACAACTACTGAGCCTGCGCTCTAGAGCCCGTGAGCCACAACTACTGAGCCTGCGTACCACAACTACTGAAGCCCACGCACCTAGAGCCTGTGCTCTGCAGCAGGAGAAGCCACTTCAATGAGAAGCCCGCACACCGCAACGAAGAGTAGCCCCCGCTCACCGCAACTAGAGAAAAGCCCACGCACAGCAACAAAGACACAGCGTGCCAAAAAAAAGAAAACTGCACATAAGATTATATATACCAAAATTAGAATGTTGCAAATTCTAAGAGACTTCTAAACAGAAATGATTCAGAGATGCTTTTATGTTAAATTCAGCAAATATGGTTCTAAAATGCTCCCCTTTTTTTTTTATTATGGAAAACAAATATAATGCTTAGAAACCTTAATGGATGGAAAATGGCTGAATCAAATACATTCCTTTGCAATTTTCACAACTAACTTTATTTAAAGTATTAATTTTACACATTCAAAAACTAAATAATGAGCTATTATTTCAATAAGAAATTGTTCAATTTTACTTGCAACTTTTCAGAGCTGTCATTTTAATACATATTGGGATCTAAAACTATTAGCAAATAGCAACAATAGAGAATGTATATTTTAAAAACTGGACAAATGAGATAATATATTGAGATGTAAATCAGGAAGTAGTTATTTGCTTTACAATAGGTTCTTAAATACACAGAATAGTTCATAATATATGCCTTTTAAATATTCATGCATTTAAAATAAATTTACCAAGAAATTGATTTACATACAACTTTTAGAAACCCCAACAATTTTATAAAGAGAGACACTACTTTTACCCACAAAAGGCAACAAAATGTTTTAACTGTTCAAAAATAGAAAGGGCCAAAAAACAATTGATTTCCCCAAAACAACAAAGTTTAATAAGATAGCTATTCACTGTTCCTTTCAAGAAATTAACAGCTTATTTTTTTAAAGCATATTTTTCAGCCCCAACTTGTAACACACTTTGACCTCCATTTCTACTTTTCCTTGAATCAATCTAGACTGTATGGAAGAGTGTCATAACATTAGGCTTTTACCAATTTGGGTTAATGTCCTGAAAAAACATGCTGTTTATATATTCAGAAAGTAATGAAGAAAAAAATTTAGAAGTGCAATGCATACTCCATAGGCTGTAAAACCCTACCAGTCTAACAAAAAGCACCAAGACACAGATGCCAAACTTAGAGAAAATATAAACCAGCAGAGCCAATATCACACACCTTATCAAGTAAGTTTTACTTGTTCGATTGTTTGACATTTGAGAAGCTAAATAAATTAATTTAGCAGGCTAGAAATCCCATCACTACCCTTAACAAAGATTTGCTTACCAATGAATTAAAGTTAATAGTGAAAATAGCATAGTGAGGATTGTTTCTCTGTGCTTAATGATGAGGAAAAAGTTACCAAACTTTTCTTATGAAAAAGTAAGAAATGGATAATTGTTTTTGAAAATAAAAAGTAAACTTTTATTTACTTTTAACCTTCTTGTTTTAACCTCCTTATTAAGGCACTTATTTCAATAGTTTTGCAACATCAAGGGCAAAGTATCTATGTTTTGTATTTCTTTGAGAAATTCCTTCTACCCCAAACCCATAAATTTCGCCCCTTTCACAGTAGATCTTTATTGTCATACCTAACAACTGTAAGTTACCCAAATGGAATTACTTGCAGAATTCTTAATCATTTCTTACTCTACAAATAAGGAAATTAATTAAATGCTCAAAGTTTTCTAGCACTATTGTTTTAACTACAGCTAAGATAGAAGCAAATAAGCTTATCTTTCATACCCATTATTATTATTTCTATAATAAAGTTCACATTTTTCTTTTCAACTGATGCTGAGTGAAAAATTCATTATTTAAAAAAATTCAATTAAAAACTGATCCAAACCTATTTTATTTAAGAAATAAGTTGACAGAAGCAAAAGCAACTTACTAATATGTCAAAAAAAAAAAACAAAAAACATACAACAATCAAAACTAATTCAGCATATTTGATCATAAAGTAAATCAATAAAAATTCAATTAAATATTTCATGCTACGTAGAAAGTAGGTTGTTCTATTTCCCTTTCAAAATATGCAAGCTGACTTTTAAATTACATTATTTTACATGCTCCCTCTAATTGTAAGTACTACCCTGTGACTATTCACTGTGTACTTAGGTAACTATGGTAATATTTTTGTAAGGCTTGATGCTAAATACTAGTGACTCACTATTAAGATGTACAGAGAACCTGAAATAACCTGCCTGTAGCTATCTTAACATAATTGTTAAAAGTTATATAAAAACGTGAAATGAGAACCAATAAAACTAATGCACCAGACATATGACACTGCCATCAAACAATTCTTAAGCTCCAAAAGAACAAAACATCTTAGAGCTAATCTAAGAATGCATGTGCTTTTGTGCTTTTAAAATATATATTACAGAAAATAAAGAAAATGGAAAGACGTTCCTTTCTAATGTAGTAATTTAGAGTAATGAAATTGCAATTTTTACAGCACTCTAACAAGTGAAAAATTTTTAAATCTGTTCACTTAACAGGTGTATAAGGTAAAACTGAACATGTATCCCATCTTATTAAAATGATACATCCATCCTGAATCTCTTTATAAGGCCAAATTAATCATTTAGAATTTCTTTTAATTAATAATTAAAAATATGAAAACATTTAACTTAAAGGAACATAACAGATTGTGGAACTGTGCTCTGAATTTTATTATAATTGTCATTTTGCTCTTAACGTTGAAGATTGTACCATCGTTTCATAAATAATAGCACTTGTGTTTTATCATAAATACACCTCTATGCAGAGGTATGTTGAACAGCATCTGCACATATCTCCAGAAATTGTTGCTCATTTTAGTTGCTCATATTCTCATTCTGATAAAGATTTAATTTTTTACTTAATACTTCAATAGGAAACATGTGAATAGATTATATACTCCATATCCATATTTTTAAAAAACCTAAACAACATTCTTTTATTTTTTTCTTATTTTTAAATTTTGAACATTCTTTTAAATGTCTGTTTTAAAAAATACATAGGTAACAAGAGTTACTGTTTTATCATGATTCAATTGGTATCAAATTTATGGGCATAAGTGAAAAAACTAACCACTTAATAGTCATAAAGTGATGAAATGCAATATCATACACTGTATATTACTAAGAAAATGCTCATTTACATAAGCAGCAGATGAGGAGAGCAGTATCATGGAAAATCTGGATATATCTTTATGTATATCCTTAAAAATCACTTTCCTTTATACAATTTCCATTTTAATTTAAATGCCACAAATTTTCAGTGAACATTTAAATTAGTTTTTTATTGTAATATTTCAGTTCTATTATACACCATGAAATACCTTCAGAAACTGCCTTGAGGGAAAGAGTAATTCTTTCCTTCTATTCTATATCACATTAAGTATTTATTAAATGTTATATTTGAGATATATACTCTGACCTTGAACATATTCAAATTCAAGACTAATGTTATGATGGAATGAAGATTTATGAGGAAAATTTTACAATAGTTTAGAAGGTAAAATCTTTAAAGACCATGTAGCAATAAGGAAAACACCTGGCTGGAATGATGCAGAATGGCAGATTTGACATTTTACCGAAGTACAGTAATGTTTGATCTTCTTCCCCCCACAGAATTCTAGATCCAGTTAACAGCAGGAGGGGAAAAGCAGCAGCAACATTTCAAACGTCCATACTCTGATTTCCAAAAGACACCACGTAGGTAGAAGAAAATTGCATTTTACTTCAGGTGGTATAAGTCTTTGAAATGAAGGCTCTGCTATTTTTCAAGACTGAAAGGATATCACGGTGTTGATTTTATATACAAAGTAGGATCTGTTCCAGTATACTCTAGTGAAATAATTCACATAAGGAGAATAGTTAATTTTGACCTCATGACAAAATCTTCCATGTTTTGAGTAGGTTATCTTGTCACCTTCTTCACAAACCACCTATCAAACGATATGAAACAAAATATTAAAAAGCTTATTAAGCTTACAGGAGAAATGCAATCAACGTACAAGTGATGATGTTTATATGAAAAAAAAATATTATTGCTAAACATGGACTATCTCACATTAGTTAGCAAACATCTCATATTGTTCAGCAAATAAAAGCCTCTTCATAAGAGTTACCGTGTCCACTAAATTCTTGAGCTTCCCATTGAGACTGAGAAATCAGTATAAAGTGTTTTCCAATTTTTAAAAGATTTAATCCTAAAATTAAAAGGCTATGTCTCCATAGTCTACTATCATTCCTCTGAAGAACCTTATCATGGAGCCTACCAAGGCTGAGAAATGGACATATACTCTTAATGTATATTCATACTCT
Source organism: Balaenoptera borealis (assembly GCF_965194805.1). Taxonomy (NCBI): domain Eukaryota; kingdom Metazoa; phylum Chordata; class Mammalia; order Artiodactyla; family Balaenopteridae; genus Balaenoptera; species Balaenoptera borealis. Next base: position 41,218,738 of record NC_138876.1, read on the forward strand.
TCTCCTTGTGCAGGACTGACTCACATTAGTAAGCAAGTTTCTGTGACTTATCCAGTACAATCCTTTACATTTTCACCTTAATGAGGTTCACTAAGATAGCTTAGCTAGCTTGAAGAGTTTTCTATAATAAAATACTAAATATTATTCTAATGCCTAGGAAAGATGTCAGAGAGTCAACTGTAAGAATAAAAGGATGGATTCGCTTTAAGTCCATGCCAGGCATTACATGAAAGAAGAAGTAACCTGATCTCCAAAATGGAGCAAGAGGGTAGCCAAGAGCAGAAGGATAAGGCTCTAGACAGCAGATGGCAATACAGCAGGAATTACTGAATACCTGATGCTTACTAAAGTTCCATTTTGTCACCAATGAAGCCAAAGACCACAGATATCAAGTGCCAACAGAGAAAATTCAAAATACATGCAGCAGAAAACAGAATAAGTTTATAAGATTAAGGGGTCATGAAGAGAGGGAAAGGTGGAAATCATAAAAACTAATTTCTCGGGACTTCCCTGGAGGTCCAGGGGTTAAGACTCTGCGCTTCCACTGCAGGGGGCATGGGTTTGATCCCTAGTCGGGGAACTAAGATCCCACATGCCGCAGAGCGTGGCCCCCCCAAAAAAACCAACAAACGAATTTCTCACCTCCAAACTGGTCTGGGATGATTATGACAAAGAGCTAATTAATTAGGAAGGGAAAGAAAAAGTCCTGGCTGCAACATGAATAGAATATGCACTCCAAACAAGAATGACCTACTGAACTTTGCCTAAGATCCTTCACCCCCAACTTTCCCAGGAGTAAAGGCACCCTTTCCAGTGCCTAATTATCAGATATACCAACACTAATTACCAGATATGCAAACTCCCCTGTCAGTCTTAGTTGCTAGGTATACAGTATACACTGTAGGCTGAGAAGTAAGAAAGCTTGGTAAAATAGCTAAAATCAATGAAAACTTAAGATACAGTTAAATCCTAACAACTAAAGTAGCTCTGAATACACTAATGTTTGTGGATAATAGGGACTCAATGTACAGGACTGTGTCAATTTAGTAAGCAATTTTTCTAGATATGTATCAGATTACAAGAAATTTCTCAACATAAGAATATAACAAAACAAACGGCTGCTCTTTATGTTAAAATAAAATCATCATTCAAAACAAACTATTTTTTGTTTATAAATGTTGAACATGCACAAGTACAGGCAACAAATAAGGAATTGAGATATTGGTAAACTTTTTTTTTTGCAAAATTGCCCAACTTTTCTTTTGTACATTGAAAAAATAGTTCCAACTACTTTTAATAAGCTCCCCCCACTGTTATATAACTTTTAATTACATTCTTAGTTAAGTTCCAAAAATAAAGCTTGAAGATACTTTTATAGGTTTAAATAAAGTCATTTTTCTCAAAAAAATTTCGTTTTCCGAATGGTTACTTACGTGGCCATTTGCAATGTCTAATAAATCTTTAACCCTACAGCCTCTCACGGGTCCCACCTCACTGCAGATAGCATCTTCTACAATTAGGTAATTAGCCTTGTAGGATGTCAGTATTTTATAAATATCCTCAGCAGATCGCTTTGAATAGATTTGATAGATCTGAAAGAATATAATTAAAACAACAACTTTAAAAGACATTTAAAACTTCTGTTTATCAAAATTATACATTAAGCATCTACTACGTTCTTAGTACTATCTGTGGAAAATAATGATATTCACTTGATTCCTTCCCTCAGGAAGCTTATATTCATCTGCTATTGGCCACTTGTGTATCTTCTTTTGAGAAAGGTCCATTCAAGTCCTTTGCCCATTTTTCCCCAGTTTTATTGAGATATAATTGACATTTAACATTGTGTAAGTTTAAGGTGTACAACATGTTTATTTGATATGCTCATATGTTGCAAAATGATTAGCACCATAGCTTTAGCTAACACCTGCATCATGTTACATAATCGCCATTTCTTTTTTGTGGGGAAAACATCTAAGATCTACTCTCAGCAACTTTCGAATATACAATACAGTGTTATTAACTATAATCACCATGCTGTACATTAGATCCCTAGAGTTTATTCATCTTATAACTAGAAGTTTGTACTCTTTCACCAACATCTCATTTCTCCAACCCTCCCAACCCCTGGCAACCACAACTCTTCTGTTTCTATGAGTTCAGCCTTTTTAGATTCCATATATAAGTGATATCATAGAGTATTTGTCTTTTTCTATCTGACTTACTTCACTTAGCGTAATGCCCTCAAGGTTCATCCACGTTGTTGCAAATGGCCTTTGTCCATTTTTTTAACTGGGTTGTCTTCTTATTATTGAGTTGTAATTGTTCCATTACTTTTTTTTATTACCATGTATCATAGTATTTTATACTCATTTTATACATGAGATAAAGTCAGTGAGGTTAAAAATAATTTGACCCTTGTCACAAATACTGAAAGAACAGGGATGCATGCTTAAAACTCATGTCTTGATTACGTGGTGTTTTTCATTACAATTTTGCTGACCTTATTAGATAATAAACTTTGGATCTTATCAGATAATACGTTTTTCAGGTTTTCTGAAATGTTAACCTTGGATAACCACAAAAGTTAGGCCAAAAGTATCATATACTGTTTGTTATGAAAATACTGAGATTTGCAACCTAGATTGGACAAGATTCCAGTCTATCTGCAGAATATTCAGCAGCTGCTTACTACATGGTATGGTTGCTGTCTATCCAGCAACTTTAGGTCCAATGTCCATTGAGGTGCTAGAGATACTCATTCTGTGGAACACAGAATGTTAATAAATCAAGAGGAAGTTTCTCACTCACTTCACTTTGTTAAATAAGTTCATGTGAATGGTTCTATCTTATCCACCTTATACTTATTTATAGTTCTTTATATATATTTTTACTTATTTTTAAGTTTGGGGAAACTGTAACATACTACTGGGGCATATAAAAAACACCTCTATGCAATGACAATAACATTACTGTTAGACTAGAGTGAGGTTTCTCAACCTCAACGCTATTGACATTCTGGGCCAGGTAATTCTTTGTCAGGACAGAATGGAGGCTGTTCTGTACACTGGAGGATGTTTTAAGAGTATCCCTGGTCTCTACCCACTAAGTGTCTGTAGAACCCCTCCCCTAGCTGTGACAACCAAAAGTGTCTCCAGACATTGCCAAATGTCCCCTGGGAGCACCATCTTCCCAGGTTTGAGAATCGCTGGCCTATAATCACTGATTATAAAGATTAGTCACATGTTATGAATTATAGACAGTGTCTAACTCAAATGGTATGGTCTCACTTATGGAGTTCAATTTGAATTTTATTTTAACAAAAAATTTATTCAGTACTTGCTATGTACTAGACACCATATAGAAAGACCAAGATTTGAAAAAAAAAATGGTTTCTATTCTCACAGCCAAGTCACATAAAACTAAAAACTCTAAAATGTTTAAATTTAATTAGAACCTAATTAGAACTCTGACCTAATTATAAGTGATTCTGAAATTCTATATTAGGACAAAGACCAATCAAAAGACAACAAAGAAAACAAAGCCATGTCAGAGTCTGTTGGTTTAAATCCACAAAAAGTAAAGTTTAGGAATATGCAGTAGTGTATCTTCTAAGCAACACTACCTTTTCAAACGCAGCAAATACTAATCAGAGGCAGCTGTTGTCTCTCAGGTAAATCACTGCGAGGTAGATCTCCCGTCTCTGACCTCTCCCCTGCTTCAACTGTTCCCTGACCTTAATTAACTCTAAAACAGATCTAAGGTTCCACTCCTGGGCTTATGAAAGGTCTTTGATGACTCCCAAATGCCTCCAGGGCAAGTCTAAATTCTTAAGCATGACCTTCCAGGTCCTCCAGAATTTGGCCTTATTTTATTTTCCAGTTTCATGGCCAAACAAATTTCAAGACTCATGTGACTTTTTTAACCTGGAATCACTGTATTCTTTTTCCAAACAAGTTTCTAGTCATCCTTCAAAGCCCAGATCAAGCAAATGCCCTTTAGGAAGACTTGGATTTTTGTAGGCAGAACTGACTGCTCCTGCTTTTGAACTCCTCTCTACTTTCTGTGGTTATATGTGAATGTGTGTGCGCACATACAATTATAATTTAATAGTACATATTAATACTAGCTAACATTTAAATTTTACTGTTTCAGGCATAGTGCATTATCTTATTTAATTCTCACAACTAGGAGGTAAGAACTATTATTACTTCCAGATTCAGAAACTTGCTCAAGGTCATAAAGTTTAGAGTCTAACCTTTGTATTAGAGTCTAACTTCTATACTGCTATACTTCCTTCTTAGCTTAGAGTATACTTAAAAACTATATGAAATTCTCTCCAACTGAAAAACAGAATATTTAGAACTCAGGTTCAGTTGGTCATTACCTTCAGATATGAAGTTACCATTTAAATCCATACCAAACATTCAAAATAATACATTCTCTGAACAAGAAGCAATTAGATACCATACTAATGTTATACTAAGTTATTAATAATAGCCCATAATGAAAAATAAATCAGTGTTTTATAAGCAATAATAGAATTTTGGCTTGGAAATACAAAGTGTATAAAGACATTAACTGAAAGCCTTCCTTCAATAATTTGATTGAGAACAATGATATTCTCAAAAGAATGCTTCCCTTTATAAAATATTACACATCAGTCCCTTGAAACCTTGTGGGAAATGAAATGTTTCTCCTAGAAACATATCCATACTTTCCATAAAACAAAGAACTTCATATTCTAATGTTGGCCTCTCGATTAAATGTATTATACAGCTTTTTTAAAACTAAAGCTAATTAACTCTTCTAAAATTGTCTGGATTTTCCTAGCTAACCAGGAACATATGCATCATTACAGAACTATACTAAGGAGTCATATAAAAATGATCCAAATGTAGAATCTAAAATGCCTTACATTTTCATTTCTCTTGAGAAGATCATCATCATTGTAAAGAGGCAAGCTTGTCACCATCCATCCAGTGCATAATTTAATCACACCCATTAACTGTGGACTTCCTGCAAAAACAGCTGCAACTGGAGCTTGCCTTCTGCAAAGAACCATAAAGATTCACACACTGAAAAGGTAAGTATACTATTTAGATCACTGATTTATATCAATTCTGAAATACCAAGCAACTTAAAATGTATTGCACACTTAAGTTTCAATGTCAGTTTTCATTTCATTTCATTTTTGGATTTATTAAAAAAAACTGAGCATCTATTATGTGCCAGAAACTTTTCAGAGTGCTAAAGATAAATAAATACTTAAAAAAGAGAGGTGGGAGGACAAGGTCCCTGCTTTGAAGAGGGAGCAGGGGGAGAGGATAAACATATAGGTCAGGTGGTAATAATGCTATTAAAAAATAATGCAGGGTAATGGGAGTGACAATTCAATGCTGATACTGTGAATTCTCAAATTCATCTTTGGCAAATATTAATCACCAGAACCCAACTCCTTCCAGATCCATCTATCCTCCTGCTCCTTCCCTACCTTTACCCATATGTCTATCTCCAGATAACACATGAAGGATTTCCCTACTCTAAATCATAATCCAAAGTCCCAGATAGATGCCACTCACAAGACAGGTCCCAAAGGGCTGCTCTTATGTCCTGACTTATTTATTACCTCCCTGTATTCAACATTCAGCATCTACCTACTATGTGCTAGTAATATTGTCAAGCTATGAAAATAAAGAGACAGCACACAGCCACTGTCCTCAAGGAGCCCCCAGTAATGGGGAAACAAAAATGAAACAGAAAAATCACAACACAGTGACATAAATGTCCAATCATTTGATGTAAAAGGTCCAATGTTTAGGCCTTTGCTGTTTTTGAAAATACTGTGGTAAATCACACACAAAAAATGTGACTTTCTCTTTTGTTAATGACAACACAAGGTTATATAATCTGTGTTCCACAAAGGTAAATACAATTCACAAAAAAGTATTAATAGGCAGTAGTTAAGGATGATCTAAAAAAATAATAATTTTTATACATACAAGAGGTGTCATTATAATAACGAGAACTTATAATAAGATCTATTATTCTCATTTCTATATACCTATTCTATAAACCTATTCCTCATTTCTAGAAACATTTTTTGCCTTTTTTCCCCTAGTATCCTGGCCTTTTCTGAGAGTGTTTCATTCCTTTTTCAAGTTTTAGTTTCTTCTTCTATGTGTTTAAAAATTTTCAAACTATTTCATAGTCTCTATCCATAGGGTAGACTGGTTGGAAAAATGGTTACAATGATTCTTTTCTACAGATATGCTCTTGGAGGTAACACTGGTCTTTGTCATATGACTTGTTTTGGCCAATAGGACAACAGCAAACATAATTTGAGCAGAGACTTAAAACATGCTTGACCTTGCGACTTGTCCTCTCTTGCTGCTCTTGGGAACTCGACAACCACCACCTTACGAATGAGCCCAGTCTCACCTGGGCTGGATAATGAGAAGCATGTGGCTAAGTCAACTCCATGACCTCAGCTGACACCTACCCAGTCTAGACATGTGAGAAAGGCCATGCCAGACTATCCAGTCCCAGATGAGCTGGCCCAGACCAGAAGAATCCTACCAATTGCTTCTACTCAGCTGACCACTGAAATGGTGCAAAATAACAAATGTTTATTGTTTGTACGCCACTAAGTTTTGTGGTAGTCCACTGTGCAGCAAAAACTGACACAAGCAAATTTTATTATCAGAAGTTGCTAGAAGTCTACTTCTATTGCTTATCACAACCGACAACTGATTCTTGCTGTGTTGAACTGTTTCTTCATGTGTTTTGTAACTTTAGAGTTTATCTTCATGAAGCTTTATTTGCGAAATCCTGGGTAGCCTGGGCTGAGGATTATATCAGGCACTCCAGACCATCCCAGAACCACTTTTTATGCTAATCTCTTGATATAGGGTTTCCTGGATTAGACAAGTATAATTTCAAACTACAAACATGTGAATTCAGATGCATTGCTACAAATTCAGGAGAGACACTTTATTTCTGACCAAGAGCTGAAACCAAGGAAGACGTGCTTTCTTATCATCTTTCTCTACCACTTGATGGCTATTTTGTGATAGTCCATCCTCTCACTGATAGTGTAGCCCTTTGAGGGTCCCTTAGTTATATATGTATGTTAGGGGAGGGAACGAGGTGTTTCAATTAAAATTCCCAGCTTCTATAGTCCCAAGAGCACATCTCCTGTCGTATTAAAATCTGCATGAGTGTTAAAATTAAAATTAAAAATCTTGTTAACCTTGGTTATCAAGACTAGAAATCCACCGCTCATTCATCTCCAACTCCGGTTAAAAGAAGCATCTCTTGACTATCTAAATAAAAGAACATTGGTTCCTTTTTATTCCACATTTCTAGATGTTTAACAGCTAGAGTTTCATATCTAAAACTTATCAATACTATATTTTGATGGAAATGAGTTCAATTAGAAAATTAGAATTGTATGTCTAAATGAAAACTAAATATCCCTAAAAATACAGGGTAAAATCCCTGATATTTATGAGAAGAACTTGGAAAAGGATTAATTTATTATTTCCCCTGAATCCACTAAATAGCATCCAATGATTAATTAATAGCTTAACAACAGTCTTGGGCAGTTCAGTTCTTACTTTATCCAGGTCATAAGTTCCACCGTATCTGGGTCATAAAATTCTTGTAGTTCCATTAATTCTGTCATTAATCTTGGAAAAAACTAAAATACAAAACAAAATCCCCAAAACCTGTAAGTATTTAGAAAGTTTAAAACTGTTTCAGAGTACTTCCAAAGACTAAGAGGCCAACTTACGACAAACAATGTTACAACACAGTTCTCACACAGAAAATGGCATGGATTGCTTTACTTTCCTTCAGTTTCTTGCTAGTTCTTCTCAGCCCGAATAATCTACTGTGTGGTTAATTCACTGCCTATGCTCAATACATAATTTTATCCACCAAACAAGTAATCATCAGTTGTATCTTTCATGCACATGCACACTGAATAAATAAGTAAGCAAACAAATAAATTTCAGATCAAGTCAAATAATTCACAGGTTTACTGACAATTAATTTCATGTTACATTACGATAAGCCAAAGAGTTTACATTATTTTATAAATATTTAAATTGGGGGATTGCCAAAATACTTTTTACTATTTACTAATAAATACCATTTATTCAGCCATTTCCTTTGTCAATTATAAACTGAAATAATACCAGTATTAGACTACAGAAAATTGCATCAGATGGCATTGTAAAAATGTTTTACCTCTTCTACCATGTTCCTTTTGGTAGAAAATTACGTATTATTAAGTATATCACGCTTTATTTTGTTAGAATACTGTTCCAATATAAGTATCCTACACACACATATAAATTTATCACTACCTTATAGATAACATATATTTTCATCTTATGAAAAATCTAATTTTCTTACCTCTTTCCATAAGCTGAGACCTATTATAGTAGGGACAGCCACGCTCAGAATAAGAGCCTAAAATATTAAAGCAAAAAGGGTTATGGATAAATACATTTCAGAATGTACTATAGAGGCACTGACTCTATGAACAATCAAATATTCTTACAGTTTAACAATTTCAGTCAGAGAAATTGGAGTCAGCATGGAACCTAGTTCACAGAGTGAGATGGGTGAAGAATAATAAATTTTATATCAAGCTGGAGACAAAGTGAGAAATACATATTTGCAATATAAATTTAAGGCAGAACATAAAAAGGGTAATGCACATCGCAATATTTAAAATAGTAAGTCAATATTTGACAATTTTTCCAGGAATTTAACTTATGAAGAGCTTACAAAAAACATTGAACTGCTATGAAAATAGCTAACAACAACAACAAAAAGACAATGAATTAACACAGGAAAAATAGCCAATATACATCAATATACTACTATGCTAAGATAAGAATGCATAAAAACCTCCAGAAAAAAGACTGGCAAAATACAACATGACTATCATTAGAGGTGATTTATCATCTTCCTACCAAAACCTGTTCTCTTCCTATTGTCCTATGTCTATTGGTGACCCCACAATCCAGTCACACAAACCCAAAACCTAAGAAACATCTATGACTTCTCCCTATTCTTCATTCTCCCATACTTAATGAGGCACCAAATCTTATTACTCTTCTATTTTTTTCACTTCAGTGTAGTACAGTATTAATTAAATGGGCTTTGGAGCTAGAAGAACCCGGGTGTGAATCATGGTTCTTACACTTACAAGTTATGTGATCTTGGGTGAGTTATTTAACCACTTTATGCCTTAGTTTCTTTGTCTATAAAATACAGATAATAAAACTTAACTAACAGGGTCTTTGTAAGCTTTGAATAGCATGTGAAATGCTTCAAACAGTACCTGACACATAGTGAGCTCTCAAAACAGTTGAAGTTTTTATCGTTTCCATCCTCCATGGCCTGTACCTGGGTGACAGCCCCCTTCCTGATTCCAGTCTCTCACCCTTAAGCCTATCCTTCACAGAACTATAAGGGTGAGCTGAGAGAAAATGTAAGGCTGACTCTCTCCCGCCCTTGCATAAACATGTCAATGTCTTCCTACTGCCTGTGGGATAACACCAAGCAGGACAGGACACTCAAAGGCCTCGATGACCTTACCCTCCTAGACTTCTCCAGTCTCATTTCTTGACCACTCCTACCTCACATTTTATGTGCCAACAAAACTAAATATATCGTGCTTTTTCTTTACCTCTGTTTTTATTCCCTTTGAATTCATCAAACGGAATAAAAGGTAATCCCTAAAAAAATTGAATTAATTAGCCCTTCTCTGTTCCAACAGCACCCTATCAACACTTCTTATCTGTTTTTATGACTGGGAGACTGTAATCCACCTGATGAAATTAATCTCTTTTTTTTTTTTTTTTGGCCGCACCACAGGGCATGCAGGATCTTAGTTCCCCAACCAGGGATCGAACCTGTGCCCCCTGCAGTGGAGGCACAGAGTCCTAACCACTGGACTGCCAGGGAATTCCCCTAATCATGTTTTATTTATCTTTTTATTGCAAGCACATTACACATAGCGGGCACAGTGTAAATGTTCCATTCTCACTGAAAACATACCATAGTTCTAAATCAAACTGAGAAAAATATTATCAAAATTAATTTTTGAAAGCCTCTCACATTGATTCACTTATATTTTTACCTTCTATTTTTTAAGTAGTCTGCATTGAAACACACTACTTTTACAATCAGAAATTATTAAAAAAATGTTTTCCATAGAATCTTTTTTTCTACCTATAAATCATAATGTGATTTACTCATGCTATTATTTTTCATAAATTTATTTATTTAATTTATTTATTTTTGGCTGTGTTGGGTCTTCATTGGTGCACGCAGGCTTTCTCTTTCACGCGGGTGAGTGGGGGCTACTCTTAGTTGTGGTGCGCGGGCTTCTCATTACGGTGGCTTCTCCAGTTGCGGAGCACGGGCTCTAGGCGCGCAGGCTTCAGTAGTTGCAGCAGGTGGGCTCAGTAGTTGTGGCTTGTGTGCTTCAGTAGTTGTGGCATGCAGGCTCAGTAGTTGTGGCTCATGGGCTCTAGAGTACAGGCTCAGTAGTTGTGGTGCACGGGCTTAGTTGCTCCACAGCATGTGGGATCTTCCTGGACCAGGGCTCAAACCCGTGTCCCCTGCATTGGCAGGAGGATTCTTAACCACTGCACCACCAGGGAAGCCCTACTCATGCTATTTTAATTGTATTCATGTGGTTCCCATTTATATAATTCAAAGAGAAACAGGAACTTAACACAAAATAACAATGACTCACCAACAATACTGGGTGTACAGTTCGTAATCGAAGCCACTTGAAAAGTGTCATCCAAAGTTCAGGAGAACATACACCAAATGCTGCTAACATGCACACATAAGGAGTCCAGAGGTATTTCAAGCTGGAAAAGACAAAAAGAGTCATACATGAGCTATCCTATAAACATCATTATTATGGGATTTCTCTTTTGAGTTCTTTCCTAATACTCATGAAAATACCACAATGTTGAAGGAGAATGAAAAAGCTTAGCCTCTAATTTTCAGCAACATATTGTTACTCACTTCTTAAATAATCAAGAGACATGTGGGTTACTAAAATGAGGATAAAATAAGACATTAATATAGATGAGGTGTAGTAAAATTGTACTGTTGGAGAGAATATAAACTGTTATACTTTTTCAGAGGCAATTTGGCAGAACCTATAAAAATTCTAAATACCCCAAGACAATCCCATTTCTAGTAATCTAGCCTACAGACATATTAGCATAAATGTATAAAGATATACATGTGCAGTATGTTGTTTTAATTGCAAAAAAAAAAAGAAACCTAACTATCCTTCAACAGGTACTGATTAAATAATAAATCCTTATGAAAAACAAAAAAGCAAACTGCAAAATTTTATGTATACTGTTACCCTAGTTTTTTGGTGTTTTTTTTCCTAATGTACATATATGCAGTATAGCCAAAAAATAACATCTGAAAAGATATTGCTGACAGTTGTGACCTCTGAGGACTGGGATGGAAGGATTTTCATTTTTTACTTCATACATATCTATATTATTTGGGTTTGTTACACAATCTGCATTATTACTTTTGAGATTAATTTTTTAAAAACAGGATTGAAAAATTGGGGCCCTTAACTTAAAGAGATTAAAAATCCAGGTGTACAGAAAAATGAACTTGTGCAAATAAAAGGCAGGACCTTACTTTAAGTTGTAACTTGTAGAGGAAACAAAAGAAACCCATCACCCTAGGTGATGGTAAAAGCTGAAGACAGAAGAGGAAGAGTTTAGAAAAATTTGTGGATGTCATTGCTTCACAGATTATCAAGGAAAAATAACAGCTCAGAAGATAACTTTTGTAGTTAAGACTAAGGAAACAATAAGATCCTTCTAAGATATATTCTTTGATGACAAACTCAAAAGAGACTAGAAGAATATGAGGCCAGAGTATAAATGTGAACTATTTTGGTTTTATAAAACAGCAGAGCTATGAAATGGGGAAAACAAAGTAACATTCATCTAATAAAAATTTATTGATCATACACTTCAGGGTGACCAAAGTACTACAGAGGAAAAAAGAAAAACAAGACATGGCTACAGCCCTCAAGGAGGGCTTTATTAAGATGGAATAAAACTGAACACATGGGAAACAATTAGAAAATAAGTATAAAAAAATTTATATAAGGTCTAGGGTGATATGAAAGCAAAAGGACCAATTTGAGAATGTACTTAAGGTTTAAAACAATGAATACTGAATCAGGCTTTGAGAGAAGTAGTTGGATGTATATAGAATACATGTTGCTAAGACAGAGGAACTGCATTCATTTCCTCTGGTTAACCAGTATCTCCTCCAACCAATAACTTCCCCATTTCAGAAAATACCAAACCTATTTTTCCAGTCAGCCAGAAACAATACTAGAGTCTGCTTTATAACTCCAGGAGAGACTACTCACATTGAACTACATGTATATGACATTCCTTGGAACACAAGCTCTCTGCTCTAGACATTGCACCATTGTGCCAATCCACTGATTTCTTCGTATCCAACCCCTCCTTACCATTTTATTTCAATAGCCAGCTAATTAACATCTCAACTTTTAAATTCTCTTCCAATTCAACCAAATGCCAGATGAATCCTTTTCAAACATAACTATGAGAAGACATGTTCTGTTCAAAAATCTTTAGTTTTCCAATACCTACAGAAATAAATGAAAACTCACCCAAATGGTTTTCAGGGCCCTCTAAAATATGGTCCTGACATACCTTTTCAGTTTCTTCTCCTACTACTTCCCTAAATGATTAGAGTTCCAGCCAGAGTTTGCAGAACAATCTCAGTGTTTCCATCCCATAATGCACACAAGTTTCTCCCTCCTGGTAAAACTGCACCCCTCTCTAGTTGCTGCCTTAGCCTCTGATTCCCTTTATAGCCAGACTTCTTGATCTGGCTACACTCATCTCTCTTTCCTCACTGTCTTTTCTCTCTGATCATATCCTTTAAAAACTCTTCCTTTGGCTTCTGAATTGCAACTCTTCCTAGGATCCCTCCACCACAGTCCCTGCTACTCCTTATTTAGTTTCCAATTCCCAAATATCTTAGTTTTGGCCCCTTTACTCCATCTCCATTGCTACTCACTTCTAGATTCTACTATGATACCTTCTTCACTGGTTTATCTTCCTCTAATCTTGTTTTCCTCAAACCTTTCTCAATCATTGCTGCCAGAGAGATTTTCCCTAAAAAAGTAAAGTTGATGATGTCAAATTTCTGCTTAAAACACTTGATCTGTTCCCTGCTTATTTTTCCAGACATGTCTCGCTATTTACCTCACATTCATCCCATAGTATTGGTTCCCAAAAAATACTTCTTTTTCCCAGATTATTATACACACACACACACATACACACACACACAGGCACATGAGAAAACTGACAGCCTGGCCAATCTCTATCTCTCAAGACTGTGGCCCTGTTTAGAAAATCTCCCTTAAGCTGATTTCCCCTACCTACCTTCCACAAGTGAGTTAGTACCTCTCCTCTGGATGACCAAAGCACCCTCTGTATACCTTTCTCATAGTATTTTACTTTGTTCTAGCTCTTGGTTTACTTATCTAGAATAGGAACTCTTTGAAAAGATTCAAAAAGACTAGATTTCGTATCTCTCTAATCCCTACTGCCTACCTGGTAGAGTGCCGGGCACCTCCTAGGGGACCATGCAAGTTATCTGCACGAATAGATGATCATGTCTTAGAGGTCTAGTGAGTAAATTAGAGAATTAAGGACCAATGATAGAATAATGCAGATTACATGTTCAAAAAAGGGATCTTGAACTTAAAATGGCAGATCCAACAATGAAGAATGGTGGGAATAACAAAAAGTTCTTTTTCAGAGAGAAATAAAACTGGGGAAGGAGGGGAAAAAGGTAAACCATGCTCCAAAATTCTAGTACTACAAGGCAACAAGATGAGACTCAAACCCTGAATCACTTAAAATATTCATGGATTAATACACTTCTTCATCCTATTTAGGCACTATGGATTGCTAACTATTAGAGTGAACCTTATTCTCACTTCAAGTTTCCATAGAGATACCCCCTAGTCATGGGTTTGGCAGTCTGATAAAGTCTGTGGACCCCTTATAAGAAAACATTTCTAAATGCATAAAATACATGGGCTTACAAACGAAACCAATTATACTGAAATACTGATATCAAATAATAAAATTTGTATTTGTAATACAGCAATATTTGTACTTGTTTATTAATACATTAAATGCAGGTCTAATAATTACTATAATTTTGAAGTAGTGATGTATATAAACAATAGTCAAGATACCTGTAAAAAACCAATACAATGAGAAAATAACTATGCTTCGTGCTGGTGAAAGCACCACGGGTACTGCTAAAATGACTGTGATTCTGTATCTGTATTCGTAATTAAAGGAAACTTAAATCTTATACTATATCAATACTCTTCACCTCTCCCTGCTTTCATCCCCCTCCCTATATTTCAGAGCCTTAACTGCTCCTCCTCGTGGCAGCAATTTATCTGATCTGTGAGTGTGAGGTGACACACAGTTGAGCATGCTCAACCAACACTTATAGGCTTTTACATTTTGGATCTTCCTTTTGCAGCATGGGTGTATACAGGTGCAGCAGGCTTACCAAGGCTCTGGCCATTCAAGAGGGAAGGCCTGAAATTTAAGGACTACACTCAGTTTGGGGTGGAAGATATTCGAAGGCCTTTTGGTCACACATAAAAAAGAGTTCTCCAATGCAACTTTTATCAGAATCAGAATCATTCAGATGACCAAAATATATTTCTCATATATATTTGGTTTTTGACCACGGGTTTCTGGCTCACAACACCCAAAACCCTTGGAATTTCCTAAGTGCTGAGAGCTTAAATGTATCTTTTATTATGTTAATGAGGTGACTTTCAGAAAGCAGCTAAGAATGGGGACTGGTTGCCAGTGGAGCCAACCAGGCGATGAGAGGAGGGCTGGAACCTTCAGTCCTACCCCCTAGACCTCTGGGGAGGGGAGAGGCTGGAGGCTGAGTTCAATCACCAATGGCCAATGATTTAATCAATCGTGCCTATGTAATGAAGCCTCCATAAAACCCCAAAAGTACAGGGTTCAGAGAGCTTCCCGGTTGGTGAACATGTAGGGATTTCTCTCTCCTGGAGAGAGCATGGGAGCTCCAGCCCTTTCCCCATACCTTGCCCTATGAACCTCTTCCATGTGGCTGTTCCTGATTTATATCCTTTGATAATAAACCAGTAATCTAGTAAGTAAAATGTTTCTCTGAGTTCTGTGAGCTGCTCTATCAAATTAATCAAACCTGAGGAGGGTGTCTTGGGAACCTCTGATCTATAGCCAGTTCACCAGAAACACAGGTGACAACCTGGACTTGTAACTGGTTGTCTGAAGAGGTAGCAGGGGAGTCTTGTTGGACTGAACCCAAGCCTGTGGATTCTGATGGTACTTCTGGCAGATAGTGTCAAAATTGAGTTGAATTGTAGGATACCCAACTGGTGTCCAGAGAATTGTTTGTTGGTATGAAGAAACCTCCTCCCCACTTTGAAATTGGGTGCTCAGAACCATTTTATACTCCTATGTCTTATTTCTCATCTGAGTCAAACCACAAAGAAAAGGGTATACTGAACCCTCACCCTCATAACACCATTTACCTCTCCTTCGCTTATCAAAGTTATAATTTTATTTTTGTGTGGTTAGCATCTGTCACCTTCATTAGACCATAAGTCACATAAGGTTAGAGATTCTTGTCCACCACTGTACCCCCAGCACCTAGCACAATGCCTGGCCCTTGGAAAACATTCAATAGTTTTTGAACACATAAATTAATAAGTAAATATCGGTTCATTGTACTAGAAACACCTCTCTAAACTCCAGTTAGATTAAGGTTTTTTTGAGTTTTTATAGTGTTTTATAAATGTGTTCTTGAAAGTATCCACTAACTACCATTAGAAAGGACAATTCTTTGTAAAAACAAATGGCTCAAATATACACTTACCCTTCTATAATCATTGCAAGAGAGCCCAATAAAATAGTGTGAATCACGTGATAAATTATTTCTGGCCTTTCTCCAATTTGTCCATCTTCAAGCGTAACAGTTTCTTTCAGGGACTTACCACTACTGAAAGAAATGTGTTTTTTACTACTTCGAAAATATTTATTTGAAAAATCAAAGATCTTTAATATCTTCATTAAAAAAATACAGGTAGTTCTTAAAATTTGAAAGTGTATTCTTCTGGTCAAATACCTAACTTACATATCTCCAAGTCTTTGAAAATGGCTTTTGAAACTTGAAGACAATTGCCTCAATAAAGACTAAACATGAAAGTTCAGGAAATATAATAAAAAAGATACACAGGTTCCTTTTCTAAGATGAATTATCACTAAACTAGTGATTGCTAAATCAATATAGTTAAATAATAATTTGAATTACTAAGTTCTCAAAATTAAGATACTACACACAACCTCCTTTCAAGCTTGATAAAAATATTTTTAAATAGTCAAACTTTATAATTTAAAATCACTTATACTACTAGTTTCATGTAAGTAGAAAAAATTATGCTTACAGTAAGTAAAAAATCTGAGTAAATTAGTGAATGAGTCTGTAAAAGTTTAACTGATTATTTAAATATTATTCCTGCATTAAAAATGGACATTACAGGGACTTCCCTAGTGGTCCAGTGGGTAAGACTCCACACTCCCAATGCTGGGGGGCTGGGTTCGATCCCTGCTCAGGGAACTAGATCCCGCATGCATGCCGCAACTAAGAAGTCCGCATGCCGCAACTAAGGATTCCATGTGCTGCAACTAAAACCTGGCACTGCCTAAATAAATAAATATGGATATTACATATTTAGATGTATAAGCTTAAATTTGAATTTTATCTAGTTAACTTATAATGATATTTTACACACTGATAAAGAGAGAATTCAATTAGAAACTCTAAAACACACAAATATTGGAAGGATATTAAAAATAAGTTTTATATATTTCCATAATTTATTAGTTAGGAATATGATTGGTTCTCCCAGGTACTTACTTAATTCTCCTAAAAATAACTTGAATCATAGAAAGAAAACAAGTAATTAACACTAAAATATAGAAAGGTAATAAAGAAGACTGTGTCAATCGCAAAAAAAATTCTTGAGATGGTGCCTGAAGGGATTCTTGACATAGGAGCCAATTCATTGTAAAATTCCTACAGAAAACAAAAGCATGATATTAAAAT
Source organism: Balaenoptera borealis (assembly GCF_965194805.1). Classification (NCBI taxonomy): domain Eukaryota; kingdom Metazoa; phylum Chordata; class Mammalia; order Artiodactyla; family Balaenopteridae; genus Balaenoptera; species Balaenoptera borealis. The sequence goes on from NC_138876.1 coordinate 41,235,997, forward strand.
CACAGATGTTTTAAAGTACTGAACTTAAAATTATTTTTTTCATCTCAGTAAAAACTAAGACAAAACTAAACACATTTCCTAAATCCATTAACTTACAACAGCAAGGTCATACCCTTTATAAATGAAAATAATAGCATTAGTAACCCTCCTCAACAAACTGCCCTAATAAATTTAAAACTACTACTTTTTTATGATCCAGCAATGTGACCATCTCTAGAACCCAATACAGTTTTAGGGGAGTTTTACTTTCTATTTTTACCTGGAAGATAACAAAAAAATTCAACTGTCTAACCTCTAAAAGCACTGTCCAGTATGATAGCCACTAGCTACATGTAGCTAATAGCACATGAAATGTGGCCAGTGCAAATGGAGATAGTCTTTAAAGCACAAAATACACCCTGGACTTCAAAGATAAAAAAAGCATGAAAAAAGGAATTTAAAAAATACAAAATATATCTCAATAATTTTATATTGTTTACACATTAAAATAATATTTTTAATATGTTGGATTAAATAAAGTACGTTATTGAAATTCAATTCACTTGTTTCTTTTTACTTTTTTTAATGCAACTACTAGAAAATTAGGTATGCAACTAATGTCATATTGTTATTGGACAGCCCTGTTTTATATTGATAAATGTAACTCGACTAGGACCCATTTTAAAAAGAGGTATCTAATTATTAAGACAGAAATCGTAAAATTTGAAATGTAAGTTTTTTGAGCTATAAGAGCCCGGATAAACTTTTTTTTTTTAACCCACACTAAATATAATCAACAAGCCTCCTAGTTATACGTAGATTTATCTGCATTCTCACTCCCAATCCACCTTCAACCTCCATTTAATCCTGAAATTCCTAGCCCTGGGGGAGGAGGTAAGCGATGGAATGATGTTCAGGAGTTCTCACGGATAGATTGAGAATGCTTCACAAATCACTGGGTTTAAACTAAAAGGTCAAAGTTTCACAATGTGCCAAACAGCTATACAACTGTATCAAAGAGGCTGCCATCAAAATATTTTGTACCTAGGACGAAAGCACTTTTTTAAAAAATCTGCCTACTAAAGTAACTAATTCTATAAGGTCTAATTCAAATTCCAATTTAATGATATTCTTTCCATAACCCCAGTCTCAATCCTTCCTTCCCCATATTCCCATGGTAATTTAATTATCCCTTTATTATAGTGCTTAACGCAATCTGCTATGTGTTAGATTGCAGTCATTTTTGTATCCCCCAGAGTACCTGGCCCAGTACCTTGCACATTAAATAAATATTTATTAACACTTCTTTACTGATTCTTAGAAGTCCGTCTCAACAGAAATGTTTCCTGAAATTCTGGTGAATTACAAATCCTGATATCCAACTGGCACATTTGCGCATAAGGCACTTATTATTTATACCACCCATGACATTAATTGTATAAAAACTATCTAATGAGCTGGCAATATTCTTAAGGACAAGATTAATAAGTTTTAATCTTAAAATACCCAGTATATTACCTTGTGAAGCCTAGTACCTGACATGAGGAACAAAGCGCACTATATAACATCAACTAAGAAACACTGGACAAAAGCAGACCTTAATGCTAGGCTCATTCTAGAGTCTTCCAAGGTTAAAGAGAAAGTCAGTGAAAAGGCCATCAATTATGGAGGTCTGCAACCAACTTTTACTAGTTGCCTACTGAGTGTCAGGCCTACAAATACACCTGAAAAAGACATGGTCCCTACCTTTATGAAGCACATGGCCTCTTAAAGGATCCTTTTATCTTAGTAGATAGCCATATACGATTTACACTTCAGAAGATTTCTCCAGTGTTTAAGCCATGTCAAACACTTGGTTAACTGATATATCACAACATAAAATTTCATTCACAGTATCTAAAATCCCATGGAATCCCAGCAAATGATTATAAGATTCTATGGTCTACTATATGAACTAGAGATATATATAGGTGAATATATATTTTCTGTTATGCAAATGGACTCTATCAGTACATAAAATCATTTATTTCATTTTAGATTTAAAAAATGCATTTAACCAACAAACAAAAGGTACAACACTATTTTTGAATTTAAAAAGTCAGCTTCTGGTCCAATCCACTATTATGACCAAAGGTAAGATTCTTTGCTATGAAATAAATATCTTACTGACCACCCCATTTTTAATGCCTATGCCCTTTTTTTTTTTTAAAGTATAGATTTGGAGTATATCATGAACTTTTTTCTTTTTTTAATTGAACTATAGTTGATTTACACCCATACTCTTTGTAATATAACATTTTGCTGGTTAGTGGTTAAAATTTCCTTGGTTCTTTATTCATTTTAAATCTTTAATTTATTCTGACCTTAGATTGTATTATCATTCCTCATCAAGGAAAGTAGCCTCAACATACTGAGATGCTACTGAGGTTTAAGTATATCTAATTTTAAAAGACTTAAATGAGATTATTTTTTTAAATGAGAAAAGTATTAATGTCTCATTTCTTCTAGATATTGTAATATCCCAAATTATTTTCTAAGGGGTATGTAATTAGGTGTATACTCCCTCCTTTGATTATTTTTGCTCTTTATCTTCTAAGTGGTATAGAGTTAGGTAAACTTACATAATCTAAAACTTACTTAGTCATATTTAGTCCAAATTTTACTTCAAGGAATTTCAGCATATGCCCATTTTCTTTGTGTGGGACAAACATCTGAAGGAGAAAAACACTAGTTACAACAAAGAACTATTAGCTAAGTTTATAGCAATATGCTTCAGTCTAATACTAGAACTAGAAAACACAGCAAGACTACAAAACAAAAAATATGAATTAAAAATACATGATGTAACTATGAAGCAAGGAGATTTATTGGCATAGTCAATCACATTACCTTATAGTTAAGCATAAAACTATAATGGGGTAGTAAGATTTTAACCTTATCCCACCTGGCTTAAATAACTTACCCACTCTTTTGAATGTCTTTTACTCATCTGAATTTATTCCATACATTACTTAGTGTTAATTGGGTAATGATGACATTTTAAATTAAATGAAAAATAAAGTGTAATTTTTAAAAAGTATTTCTATAGGAAAGACTCAGAATCCTATTTTCTCACCTAATATACTAGGTATGATTATTGTTCAACTAAAAATGTTACTGCACAAACTCTATTACTTTGCTATCCCATTATTCTCATTAACATTTAGCCCAGTATATTTCATTATTCAATTTGCTCTACCACATGAATCTCAAACACAGAGTTACTTACCTTCATTATAATATTCAATGTCACTGTCAGAGTACACACCAAGTAAAAATTAATCACTTTCATTATTTTAGCCACGAAAGTTCCTTTCTTCACATTCAGCTATGCAGGGGGGAAAATTATATGAACAAAGAAGTGAGGTTTAAAAAAATTAACAATTTAAAAATTCACCCCAAGAATGATAAAAAGGCAATTCTAATTACCTGAAGGCACTTAGCAAGCATTAAGGCTATTACAAAACTTAATAAAGGAGATACCAATAAAGCTGAATTCTCAAACTGCAGTAAATACCCCAGAAAGAGAGAAAATATATAGATTTTATAAACTTCATGAACCTGTTGGGACAAAAATAAAATGAATGAGAATAAAATGAATTTTATTGTACATCTTTTCATTAGATAAGATTTGACTACAATTATAAAGTAAATGCTCTACTATAACTTTGGACAGTATTATATTTACAACCATTCAATTCGTAGTTTTAATGCCATGGGATGTAACTAATTTATCACTTCCTTTTTAGAAAGAACTCTCCGCAAACAAAGTAAAAAGCTTTGAAACCACATGGATGTCTAAATCAGACTGGAAGAACCTTCTTTAATCCCAGGCTCTGACTTAATTTCACTTGGTTTGTCTTGTCCATCTATGCAACATCAAGCTGCATAAATCAAAAATCATAACCGTTAGCCGCAGTTCCCAAAACCTACCCAGTGAAAATATACTCCCATGAAATGTAGCACCAGAGAAAAGTATTTTGCACTTGGTCCATTTAACAGTGACAATAAGAAAGTTAAATTCAATTTCCTAATAGAAGATCTCCCAGGAAAGTTATGTCTTACTATATTTCTTTTCTAAAATTCAATAGTATAATAATTTAATCTATCATAAAATAAATTCTTTTTAGAAAGGGGAGAACTAAGACAAAATATAGACACTAGTTGGGGGGAGGGGGAGGAATCAAAAGGCAGAGTGTTAAAAGTTAAAAAAAAAAAACCGAAAGAAAAAAAATCCCTAGAAGGCCAGAGCCATTTTTTAAAATGATACCTCACTGTCGGGAGGCTGAAGCAATGACAAGAGAGGGCATTCTGGGATCTTCTGGGTTCTGGTAATGTTCTATTTTTTCATTTTGGCTGCTGGTTCTCTTAGCTCCAAACCTATCCCTCTATCCTGGCCTCGTAATGCTGGGGCCGGCTTCTTCAATCTACATTTCTGCTTTTTCATTTGGTTCCCTATTAATCTCTGCCAATCCATGCTAGAGAGAGATAATAAAGTTGGAGGAGAGAGCAGGGGTGTGTTCCTTACTGCAGCCTGCAGTTCCTGGGAGGATCACCTCAGCAATGCTTCTTCACTCTAACAGAGTAATTCCTTCCTGTTAAGGCAGCTGGATGCAGCTGCAGTTTTCCTAACACTTGAAGAACGAGCTTTATCACATCTTCTTACCCCAGAGATGGCAGAATCAGCTGGCCAGAGTACCATTCTCAGAAGTCTGGGTCCCATTTCCACAGAGCCCTTCTTCCCAGTTCAGAGATACCAGCAAAGCTGAGTAGTGGCCCTTCCTCAGAAGTCTGTTACAGCTCCACAGGTTTCCCTCCTCTAAGCTTCTACGTGTTAATAATTCCAAATTCTTCCTTTCAGCCCTCAGCTCTAGGGGTGGTAGCTGCTTCCTGAAGTTGCTACCTCTATAATACTTTCAGGTACTTATTACCTTTTCATTTAACAAGTTAACAACTTTATACTTGGTTAATGATTGTTTATATTAAATTCTCTCTATTGAAATAACCTAAATGTTGGTACTCATCAGAATTCTGGACCATCTGAAGAAAAGGAAGAGAAGAGCGAGAAGATTCCCAAATTTCTGGCTTAGACAACATATTGAATACTTAATACATGTTTATAAATAAAGAAAAAAAGATAAGAGAGGGCAAAAGAGAAAAAGATAAAGAAACAAAGGAACAAAATGTTTATGGGAACCTTTACCGCTGACTGAAGTATAAATTGATATAACCATTCTGGGGAAAGGCTTGATATCTTTAGTTAGATTGAATACGTACACATCCTTTGACTTGTAATTCCACTATGAATTTGACTTGTAATTCCACTATATATTCTAGAAAAATTTTGCACTTCTGTGCCAGGTGACATGTATAAAAATGGTTATAGCAGCATTGGTCATATGAACAATAAACTGGAAAAAACCTGAAATGTTCATCAGCAATAGAATACATCAATAAATAAAAATGAATGAAATATAGCTCTGTACATCACCAGGGATGAATCTCAGAAGGAAATCAGGCAAAAGTAAACAATACATTATTTGACAACATAGTTTTAGGAATACATAGATAGGTGGCAAAAAAAACAAAGAAAAAGAAGGAAAGGATTAACAAAATTCAGGACAGTCAGCCTCTGATGGGGAGGGAGCAGGATGTGACTGAGAAAAAGGGGCTTCTAGTATTCATATGCTCCATATCTTGGCCTGGGTGTTCAAATACTCATATATTTTCTATACACTGTATATACAGCATACATATACTCTTTTGTACATTCCTATATTTCACTTTTTTCTTTTTTTTAAAGAAACAGAAAGGGAAGATGAAGAAATGGCTAGCAATAGAGAGGAAGCACAGGGGTTACTTTGGTTAAGCAGACCATGTTTAAGGGAATTTCAAAGTGCTTCTAAAAGGACTAGGGGAGAATGAATTTAGCAACATTTTGAGTATAAGTATAAATCAGAGTCTATTAAAACATTTCAAATTAAGCTTAAAAGCTAAATGGTTTTATACAACCCTATAAAGACATTTATTCTCTAGATTTAAAATCATAATTTTGAAATGCCATAATACCTTGTCACTTTGCTCCAGTGAAAAACTATCTAGCAAGAAGAGAGATATTGCTTGAAGAAACAAGAGATAGTGGCTGTACTCCCACATCATCATAAATGTGTAAGTTGAAGCACTCATCAACAAGTAGCAAAACCTCTAGGGAAAACAAAGAAAGAAACTAAATATCAACAGCTTCATTACTATAAAAATCTATGAGGTTGTTACCTCAAATTTTGCAGCTCTGTTACGGGTTCCACTTTAAGGCTATACAATTTTTGAAACTTTGTTTTTAAATCACATAATTATTAAATCCTTACATAAACAATAAGATCTTAAATCAAGCACTCTAGAGAGAAATCAACCACTTGCCCTTCAATGTTCAACATTATACTGAGAACTTCAGGAAGACAAAGAAAAAAAGAAAATTCAGTACAATTTTCTTTCACCCCAAAAGAGATAAAGGAATAAATATTTTTAAATAGTGGCTTTTACTAGACTTGACTGCTGGGCTTTAGTTACAGTGGAAGTAACTCCTTTCACTCTATAATATTTTCACTCCCTGGTGCTTCATATTTTCCTAAGAGCTTCCATGTGATTAGTCTATTTATGTCTCAGCCTATTCCACACCCCATGGAAAAAAGTTCATTTCTTTTTTCATTTCCTTTCAGCACAGTGTGGCCTTACCTTTTCCCAAAGTTTGTACTGTCAACCATATAAAACTCTCAGCTGTTTTCATCTGCTAAAGTACTAAACACAAAGATTTCACTGCCCTTGCCTGAAATATTCCTGGCTAAAATCTATTCTGTCCTTCCAAATGTCATCTCCCCAGTGATCCCTTAGTGAGAAACCAAGTCTTAGCATATTTCTAGCAACAGTCTCAACTTCTTCTAGGGACCTACATTTTTATTCCTAATTCTTCCATCAGCCATAGTGTCAAAAGAATTGGTTCTGATAAGAACAATGAAAGGACAATAAGAGTCAAGTCAAGAAACCTAAGATAAGAACTGTGTTCTCTAAAACTAAATCTTTCAGACTCAGCTGACTATACTCAATGATAAATTCCAGAGTCAGAGATACCTCAGACCATCAGCAGATGTAAGAATTTTTCAGCATCCTGAATAAGATTAAGACCAGATAACAAAATGTAAGAGGTGGAAAAATTCCACCAGTTGATCGAATATCAAGGGCAAGGCCCAGAAGGGCTCAGCACTAATAGAATACATAAGCTTCTGCTCTATCTATCACCATAGCTGTAAGAGAAAGTGTTCTGGAAATCTTCCAATGTGGAACAACAGAACTGTAATAACCAGGCCTAAAACCATTATCCTCAGAAAAACGAGCTCCAGAAATCAATGAAGGGTCAGATCTAGATCCAGCTTAAGTAACCTACTGGCCACTTAGAGATTACTTTGGGGATGCTAGGGAAAAGCTACAGTATAATGAAACAAATTGCCAATTCCAAAGGTTTACTCTCAAACTACTCTAAGAACATGCAGTGAAGATATGATAGAGGGAATTCCCTGGCGGTCCAGTGGTTAGGACTCGGTGCTTTCACTGGCAGGACCCCTGGTCAGGGAACTAAGATCCCGCATGCCGTGCGGTGCCGCCAAATTAAAAATAATAATAATAATAATAATAATAGAAACACATGTTAAACACAATCTGGAAAATGACCTAAGTTTCTAGAGCCCGCGAGCCACAACTACTGAAGCCCGCACGCCTTGAGCCTGTGCTCCATAACAAGAGAAGCCACCACAATGAGAAGCCGGCACACCGCAATCAAGAGTAGCCCCCTCTCGCCTCAACTAGAGAAAGCCCGCGCACAGCAACAAAGCCCCAACACAGCCACAAAAGAAAAAAAAAAATAAAAAAAGAATTCCCATGGACTGCCTCACCCAGCTTCCCTCAATGACAATATCTTACACGACCATTATACACTGTCAAAACCAGGAAATTGATGCTGATACAATACTATTAATTCAGGTACAAACCTTCTTTAGATTTCAACACACACACACACAAAGGCATGTGTGTATAGGGTAAGTTCAAGGGGAAGCAAACATAATTGAAGGATTGGACAGTTTTGCTTTTTATATAGGTACATTTTTTGGTTCCTAAGTTTTATTCAAGAACTCATATAAAATATACCAGATAATTGAGTTTTATTCCTCGTCTTCCTCCTCTTCTTCATCTTAATTAATCTGGAAGTAATGCAATTCATAAATTTCTTTGCTGTTAGCAACTACGCATAACCAATCACAGATTATTCTTCTTCAAATATTTTTTGGTGAGATATTTCAAACACCTTTTGGAAAAAGGCACCTCAGAAGTTACAGTAATCTTGCTTTTGCTTCTTTCAATTGTTACAACACCTCCACCAAGACTCCTAGCTTTTCCATTCACTTTCTCTCCTGAAGAAACTGCTCAAAATTGGTAGCATCCGTGACTTCATCTTCTACAGAATGGGTACAGTCAAGAGTAAACTTTAGCACGTACTTCTTTTTTTTTGCCCACCCTGTGCCACAAGCTTTTCACGGGCACCATGGCGGCAGCAGAGGCAGAAAGAGCAGTTTTGCTTTTTTAAAAATTGAGTTTTAAGCTGAAGGGCTAAGAATACAGTAAACCTGCTTTTTTTTACTACCATGTTTTTATAGAATCCTTAGTATTGTTACCCTTTAATATTTGCATAGATATTTTGCTCTTGCTGTGTACTCTTGAGTATCAGATGAGTGGTTAGTTATAAATAATCAAATAACTGATAAGGACAATTTTCCTCCTTTACCTTAATACGAAGAGAGGAAAAAAAGAGAAAGAGGAAGGGAGGGAAGAAGGGAGAATATTATGGAATACTTTCAAAATAGAGAAAAATAATTGTGGTTAAATAAAAAAGGAGAAACAAAGTGTAAACTAAAATAGGGGTACAAGCTATTCTTGGATCCCTTCCAAAAGCACCAGGTCCTTGGTAAACAACAGTAAACTGAACGGAAATATACTTTTCACTGTATATCTATCCATTTGCACTGACTGAATTTTTTTTTTGCCATCTGTACAATGTAGATGTATTACTTTAAAAAAAATTTATTTATTTATATATTTTATTTTTGGCTATGTTGGGTCTTCGTTGCTGCACACAGGCTTTTTGTCTAGTTGCAGCGAGTGGGGGCTACTCTTTGTTGTGCTGTGCAGGCTTCTCAATGTGGTGGCTTCTCTTGTTGCGGAGCACGGGCTCTAGGCACGCAGGTTTCAGTAGTTGCGGCGCGTGGGCTCAGTAGTTGTGGCTCACGGGCTCTAGAGCTCAGGCTCAGTAGTTGTGGTGCACGGGCTTAGCTGCTCCACGGCATGTGGGATCTTCCCAGACCAGGGATCGAACCTGTGTCTCCTGCATTGGCAGGCGGATTCTTAACCACTGCACCACCAAGGAAGCCCCTGTATTACTTTAATTTAAAAAAGTTAGAATTTAAAAAATACTGGAAAGAATACATAACATGGCAATAAAAAAAAGTTATTCAGAAAAATATATAGTATAGAAGGGAAAAAATAAGTTTACATTTCATTCTACCTTTTCCAAAACTCCTTCTTTTAAAATAAATAAGAATAATGGTTTTATTAAAAAGATATTTGAAAGGGAATTCCCTGGAGGTCCAGTGGTTAGGACTCCAAGCTTCCACTGCAGGAGGCACGGGTTCGATCCCTGGTCGGGGAACTAAAATCCCACGTGCTGGGCGGTATGGTCAAAAGTAAAATAAAATAAAATAAAATAAATATTTGATAAACCTTTTTTTTGGCAACAAAACTTTCATATTAATTCAAAATAATGGTAAATACAAAGAAGCTTAGGCAGTTCATTTTGCTATATTATACACTTTTATTCAAAAATTGAAGAACTATTCTTCCCTAAGAGAAGGCTGCACAATGTAACAGGAAAACACTCAAAGACTCCCTATTACAGAAAATATTCTTTCTCAGAAAGCTGTTTATACAAAACCAACAAAAGGAAAATTACAAATCTGAAATGTGTTATTATTTTAGATAAAAAAGGAAATACTAGTGTTATAAAAAATGAAATAAAGTTTGCTATGCTCAGGACATCTGACGTCACTGAAAGGAGGAAAGAACATTTTTCAGAGATTTCAAAAAGGAACCGTAAGTAAATACAATTTCCTGGCCAACCAGGTCCCTACAGTCCCTTTTTCTAGCCAGGAATTCTTAACCTAAGACAGGCAGACAGACTGTCAAAGGATTGCTACATTTAAGTCAATTTCAGTGTAATTGGTTGCCTTTTATAATCACATTTATTTTATTTTATGCATTTAAAATCATTATTCTGAGACAGAGTCTCTAAGCTTCACTTGACTGCTGAAAGGGTTTATGGCAACAACAACAGCACAACAACAGTAAGAATCTAAACTATCCAGGATAGTCTCCTGAAGCTCACTAGCTTACCTACACCTCAGTCACAGAAAACATACGGGCAAACAAAATATGCAGTGCTACCACTGTTGTCCCTTGTAGTCACTCTTTATATCTTCATTAATATTCTTCAACTTGTGATGATTAAAGGCCATCAATGTTCCAGAGGTGAGAGAAATGGTAAAATAAAGAGACATTAATTTTCAAAATAAGATATTCTTCATATATTTGTCAAGTAACTGTACTAAAACAATATAACACCTCCTTTCTCATAAATATAATTTGCTGTCAATTAGATTACAGAATAACTGTTATAACAAGACTACCTAACTATATCCTTTACTGTGTAGTAACCAGGTTTCACTGAATATAATTTAACTCTTAATATGAATAGCTTTAAAATTATGTACCACATTTGCAATACATCAGAATTGTGACAAATAAATTTGTGTCTTACCTCTCCATAAGAATTTAAGTTGCTTTTTAAATAGCCTGTAAGTGCAGCAACTTGGCATGCAAAATATGGTAGTGCCCAGTTTTCTCTTAGAGGAATGGAGTATTCAATTCTTGTCGTATCTACCCTAAAATGAACCACAGATGAACAGCAAAATAGCAAGACATTATATTTGTGTAACACTATACTTTTCAAGGCACTTTCACACACTGTTCTCCACATCCTGTGAGGTAGGCATGGACAAAGCCACCATTACCTATACAGCATCTTTGAACAAATTAATAGTGTTTCACCCTTACCTTACCTCCTACCCAGGAAGACTTAGTGCTGCTGTGTCTGCTTGATGAATAGATGGGCCTCTGTGAGAAGTTGAAAAAGGCATCCCTGCTCCGGGCAGATAAAGCCTCATGCTACAACACACAGCTTGCTGCAGAGTACGCTGGAGTTCAGCCCCCCACCCTCCCTTCCCTTAACAAGATGGCTATCCCTCTCTAGAGCACAATGTGCACTACATAACTAGCAGGTTTGGCAGATCCACAGTTCTTACACTAACCCTTATATAAAAGGAATATGAAGTTCAGAGAGGTGATGACTTAATGAAGTCATATAGCTAGTAGGTGACACAACTAGGATTACAATGCATATCTTCTGATATCTAGTTTAATATTTTTTTCAATCAGCAGGTTACCCAGAATTAACACTACAGTAGTCCTTTATGTGACAGATCCAGAGAGCTTTGAAAATCTCCAGAATCAAACACAATGTCTTTGCAGGCTCCTCCTAAGTTTCTCCTCTATCAGTTTTCATTGAGAGCCTGTTGTCTCCTATGCATACCCCATACCACAATGGACTCCCTTCCCAGCAATAATTAAATCTGGATCTCATAAACCCAATGGCTATTTCCCACACAAAAAACAAAGGTGCTATTGCTTAAAAAGCTTCATGAAAATTGCTGCATAATTCTTCTAATGGAGACAAACATTCTTGTGTGTAATTTAGTTCAGTCAAATTGTGGTATAGGGAATTCCCTGGCGGTCCAGTGGTTTGGGACTCCATGCTTTCATTGCCGAGGGCGCGGGTTCAATCCCTGGCTGGGGAACTAGGATCCCACAAGCCACGCGGCACGGCCAAAAAAATAAATTAAATAAATTAAAAAAAATTTTTTTAATGTGGTATATAGGATACTACTCAGCAATAAAAAGAAATGAACTATTGATACACCCAACATACATGAATCTCAAAATAATTATGCTGAGTGGAGAAAAAAAAAAAACCGAAAAAGTATATGCTATATGACTCCATTTATATGAAATTCTAGAAAATGCAAACTAATTTATAGCGACCGAAAGCAGATCACTGGTTTCCTGAAGACAGTGGAACAGCAGTAGAGGTGGGGTAAGAAGAGGAAAGAGGGAGAGATTACCAAGAAGCACAACAAAACTTTTGGGTGTGATAATGTGTATTATACTGATTTTGTTGATGGTTTCACAAGTGTGTCTAAATGTCTAAAATTATCAACTTCTACATTTTAAATATGTACAAGTTTATTCTATGCCAATTACATCTCAATAAAACTTCTAAAAAGTATTAGAAAATAACCTGTGTTCTATGAATGTATATGTAATTGAATATATATACATAAATTAAAAACTTGAAGATCAAGTGAAATAAAAGCTGGAAAAAACTTAGTACAGTGTCCAGAACCTAGTAAACAGTATTAGGTCTTATCTCTTTTATAACTCTGTAATGAACTATTTTTACTTAACAAAATATTATGAGCATCTTTCCATAGTATATATGTCAATATACTTCAAGAATATTGAATAGTCATGGCACATAACTGTACAGGTTTATCATAATCTAACCAGTTCCTATTGTTATACACTTACATTGTTTCTGACTTTACCTATTAAAAACGGTTTTTAAAAACAGGAACCAATGTTTTTGTATAGTGATCATTGGTTTCATCGTTAACTTTTAATTCTTTAATCCAATTGGAATTTATTTTACTATGTGTGCAATAAGTATTTCTTTTCCAGATATGATTGCTGCCATACCATTTAGTGAACATCATGTATTCTAAAGGCCACCTACTTTCATACAATATTACTTATGAAAAATTGTTGTGAAAGTTAGCTTTCTAAAAGACAAAACAAGGGCTTCCCTGGTGGCGCAGTGGTTGAGAATCTGCCTGCCAATGCAGGGGACACGGGTTCGAGCCCTGGTCTGGGAGGATCCCACATGCCGTGGAGCAACTAAGCCCGTGAGCCACAATTACTGAGCCTGCGTGTCTGGAGCCTGTGCTCCGCAACAAGAGAGGCCGCGATAGTGAGAGGCCCGCGCACCGCGATGAAGAGTGGCCCCCACTTGCCCGCAACTAGAGAAAGCCCTCGCACAGAAACAAAGACCCAGCACAGCCATAAATAAATAAATAAATAATTTTAAAAGACAAAACAAGATATTCACATGTCGTAAGTCAGGAAGTATGAAGGAGAAGATGTCTATTCTCAAGTCACGGCTCTGCCAACCACTCTATCAGCCTAGGATTGGGAAGGTGAACCTGGCAATCCTCATTCCAAAGACTCACTCACTACCCCTACCCAACGCACAGCTTAGTGCAGTGAAACCTATAAAACTCTGCACCAGAAGCACTGTCTGGAGAAGGGATGAAGGAAACCTTCTCTAGTCATTGCAGCAAAAACTGAGTAGGGTCTCTGCCAGTTATTCTCTACACGTGAACAAGCCTCCTCACGGCCACAGTCCTGAACACCTGTGCTACTCTTGCTCTTCCCCACACCATCCATGCCTGGTGGTAGTGAGAACCAGAAGGCTAACAGTGGGATGTGACAAAATCCAACGAGACTCACTTTTTCTCCCCAGTGGCAGAGTCTAGCAGACAGCAGCACAAACCAGCAATTCAAATAACTACTTTTATCAACTGCATCTATGGATACATTCCCAGAGATCAGCTAACTCTGAGTTTTTGTGTTTTCATTTTAAACACATCATAGTATAAACATAACCTGAATCACTTGGATGACCACTTTGTAACTCACTACTGCCAAAAAGATTTCAGGACTCACTTCTATGTTTGTGTTAACAATCCAGTTGGTAACACAGTACTACTTCAATTAGCCTGGGCTAATCAGAAAAAAAATGAGATGGTCTTAATACTAAATGATGTATTGCCAAGTAAAAACAGAATGATGTACTGATCACTGTGGTAAAAGAAAAAAAATGAGATTTCATAATGGACTGAACAGAGCAACACGATGAGAAATGAGTCATCTCACGGTACCTAACTGTGTAGGTTTGTCATACACAGAGAGTAGAAATTTGGCGTTAGCAAAATATAATTTTTCACACTAAAGTTTTTAGTTAATATTTTACTGGTTTGTTACTTTATTAGTAAATTGGTTTCAATACATAAGGAGCTTAAAAACATAGTTTAATGCTTTATATTTAAGTAGCATTACCATTCAAATTATTTAAATCAACACACAGAATCCATGATTATTAAGTTTTAAATATATATAACTGAAGTTTGAGAAACATTGATTTAGATTAGACGTGAAAAACAGCTTGGCATGTCAATCCAATGTATAATGTGTGAAAGTTGAAAAACACCTATGCAGTATCAGTATAACTTCTAATGGCTATATGTTCCCTTGCATTGACATATTACAATTTACCTAACCATTCCCTTATATTTAGGTTGTTTTCTAATTTTTCATATTATTACAAATAATACTATAATAAATAAGTTGAAGCAGTGAACGCTTTCCTTCTTTTTTGAATTATTTGAATTATTTAATTATTAATAATAATTAAATAATTCAAAATTATTTTTTGAATTATTCCTTGGAATACAATGAAATTCCTGGGAAAAACTGACATCTAAAATTGAAAAACTTTATACTTCCACAAGCATCCAGAGTATACCAGTATCATTATTACAGACCCAGCACCATGTGTTACCATTATTTTTGTTAACTCTGGGACATGTGCATTCCTTGCATCTTACCCTTTTATGAATCACCGATGTGCACAGTTACCCTTTTTCGGCCAAAGATTAAACTTAGTATAGACTTTTAATCAGATATATTTTCTTTGCTTTTCAAATATAAACATGTGTCCACTGAAAGTGATTCTCAACGATATATTTGTAGATGAGAAGATCAGTGGGGACCAAGAGCAATTTCTATATTGTTTATACATGAAGACTGGACTCAGGTTAGCCCATTTTGGTGATAAGTCTGATCAAAGGGAGTCATCTGCCTCTGATTTCCCCCCACTACTATATGCACAGTGCTATTTCCTGAAATTTTCTTGAATTTTCTAGTATACCTACATCCTTTAGTTTGAACAAACAGGAGCTATTTTATAATCCTGCTTTCTACTTCTAATATTAAGGAACGAGTATCACAAAATGTCATTAAGAACACAACTAATAATCATAATATAATGGAATGACTAATATATTTTTGCACTTTTCTAGGCAATCATATATAAACCAAAGCTGATAAATAAAAAAGACAGCATAACCTTTCATGGCACTCAAATATATTTTGCAGTATAAAATATATACCAATATGGGACTTCCCTGACGGTCCAGTGGTTAAGACTCAGTGCTTCCACTGCAGGGGGCACGGGTTCAATCCCCGGTGGGGAACTAAGATCCCACATGCCGCACAACACACAGCCAAAAAAAAAAAAGGAAAATATATACCAATAAAAAATAAACAATGTAAAACAAACACATAAAGAAAAAGCTACTTGCTAAGATGTTTCAATTGCTAAAAGATACACTTTAACAGAATATATCAGATTAATATTTCTACCTAACTCCTGCTCCAGCTACCCAGGATATATTGTGTCATTAAACAAGGCAATTTAGTAAGGCAATTGAATTATAATTAAATAAGGCAATTTCCTTACAATTCTCACTAAGATCTTTAAAATAATTTATTTGACAGGAAGTCTTATTATTCTTTAATTGCTGTTATTTTTACATGATAAAGTTGCCTAGTCTTTCTCTTTGAACTTCTGATGAAGAAAGATCTGGGGATTAAATGAAATGAATATTAAAGTTCATTGTAGGTGACAGCCAGCCTCCAAGATGGTTCATAACAGTCCCTGCCTCCTGGTATTAACACCCTGTGTAGCCACTTCCCATATGTTGTGCCACAATTAGTCTGCATGACCAACAGAATATGGCAGAGTGATGTTCTATCATTTCTGATATTAGGTTATTAAAGATACCTGGCTTCCACTATGACACATTCACTCCAGTCTCTCTTGGATCATTCACTCTAAAGGAAGCCAGCAACCAAGCTGTGAGCAGCCCTCTGCAGAGGTCCATGTGATGAGAAACTAAGGCCTTCTAGGCCAACAGCCAGCGAGGAACTGAGGCTTCTTGCAAAAGCCACACGAAGTGAACTAAGTAAAAATGATCCAGGCCAGTCAAGCCTTCAGATGACTGTAGCCCCAACCAACTACTGACTCAACCTCACAAGAAACCCTTAGCTAGAACCACCCAGATAAGCCACTCTGGATTCCTGACCCTCAGAAATTGTGAGAGATAATGTTTGTTGTTTTAAGCTGTTAAGTTTTGGGTTGATCTGTTATACAGCAATAACTAATGCATCACATAGTCAAGAAAGCAATCCTTTTAGAAGGTCTCTATTTTAAATAATGCTGTATACGAAACACACTTTCACTCTAAAAAGCAAGAAATTTCTAGACCTAGTCTATTAGCACTGAAATAAATTCTGTGAGTGTGCTATTAAATTTCTAACAATGAATCCTAATGAAATTTTAGAAGAGTACATGGCAACTTAAAATATTCTCTAACTGGCACTTTCTGACTTAACAAGAAGTCATCTATACCCCTAGCATCCATACCAGATTCTCTAATACTATTTTATACCAAAAGGAATCAAAGCTCCAGAGAGAAAAGGCTAATTGCAAATCTTTCATTGGAATATACAAGGTGAGCCTGCTCTTCCTGTTGAGCCAGAAAAAAAGGACACTTTCAGAGATTATTGAAGATGTGTCAAAAGAACTCGGAAGCCAGTCTGAAAGCACTCCCATCGACCAATGCTGTAAAAATTTAAGCAAGAAAAAGAACAATGATGGTAATGTATTTTAGCCCTATTGAATCAATGAAAATCTCTAAGTACAGAAAGATGCTTAAAAAGGAGAACACCAGGGCATCTCTGGTGGCGCAGTGGTTGAGAATCTGCCTGCCAATGCAGGGGACACGGGTTCGAGCCCTTGTCTGGGAAGATCCCACATGCCACGGAGCAACTGGGCCCGTGAGCCACAACTACTGAGCCTGCGCGTCTGGAGGCTGTGCTCCGCAACAAGAGAGGCCCGCGCACCGCGATGAAGAGTGGCCCCCGCTCACCGCAACTAGAGAAAGCCCTCGCACAGACACGAAGACCCAACACACCCAAAAATAAATAAATAAATTTATTAAAAAAAAAAAAAAAAAAAGGAGAACACCAGAAAATGCTTTTTATCACTGTATGAGACAGCTATTAAAACAATCTCTTACAAAGAAATTGGTAATTAAAGTGAAATTAAGCATTTGTCCTAACTTTCTAATAGTAACTGAATTTAAAGGTAACCAAAGAACCTGGTTAATAAAGAAAGATTCTACTTTTGAAGAATGAAGCTAATGAAAATAGAAAAACCTAATTTTATAAACCCTAAATTACGCAAAGACTGTCAACTAGTTATAACCCTTGGGTATATTGTTAATGGTGAAAAGGATGCTCATTTGATGCCCCAGAACATCACACAGATTGTGTTATAGTCATAAGAGGAAAACATAATTATTCAATGGAGAGATCAGACTGTCATCCTTCAAACCAGCAGTCAATTTCAGCTTCACTAGGGTTAGGCCAACTAAATACCCTGTAACTTGTAAAGTCACAGAACATGAAAACTACATCATCGACAATATATTCTAACCAAAATTGCTTATCTTGAATCCATCAAGCCTTTAGAGGTATCTTCCAGATTACATAAACACAGAAGACAGAGGAAAGTTAAATAACACCACAAGGAAGCAACAGGAAAAATCCAGAAGTTGGGACATTCTGTAGGACGACTGACTTGGTCCCTTCAACAAGCCAACTGTCATTAAAAAAAGGGACTATGTTAGATTTAAAGAGAGTTAAGGAACGTAACAACCAGATGCAATACGCAGTCCTGGATTAAATACTGGTTTGGATAAACCAGCTATAGAGGGTATTTTGGGGTCAACACAGGAAATTCTAATACGGGCTGGGTATTAGAAAAGATAAAAAAGTTACTGAGGGCTACCCTGGTGGCGCAGTGGTTGAGAATCTGCCTGCCGATGCAGGGGACACGGGTTCGAGCCCTGGTCTGGGAAGATCTCACATGCCACGGAGCAACTAGGCCCGTGAGCCACAACTACTGAGCCTGCGTGTCTGGAGCCTGTGCTCCGCAACAAGAGAGGCCGCGATAGTGAGAGGCCCGCGCACCGCGATGAAGAGTGGCCCCCGCTTGCCGCAACTGGAGAAAGCCCTCGCACAGAAACGAAGACCCAACACAGCCAAAAATAAATAAATAATAATTAAAAAGCTCTTTGTGTCTAAAAAAAAAAAAGTTATTGAAATAGAAAGGCAGAGGCTTCTAAATAAGGAAAGCAGCATATAAAACAGTATGTGCAATATATCTCATCTTGGTTAAAAAAATATATACATATATATACATACATATACCACAAATACATACATGTATACACACTCATATTCACGATAGAAAAGGTCCAAAATAATATGCACCAAGATATAAACAATGCTGAGTGATTTCCAGGTGGTGGGAATGTGAATTTATTATTTTATTTTTGCTGGTTTCAATTTTTTTATGATGTACATATGTTGCTTTTTTTTTTTTTAATGTATTTATTTATTTTTTATTTATTTATGGCTGTGTTGGATCTTCTTTTCTGCGCAAGGGCTCTCCCCAGTTGCGGCAAGCGGGGGCCACTCCTCACCGCGGTGCACGGGCCTCTCACCATCGCGGCCTCTCCTGCAGCAGAGCACAGGCTCCAGACGCGCAGGCCCAGTAAGTGTGGCTCACGGGCCCAGCTGCTCCGCAGCATGCGGGATCCTCCCAGACCAGGGCTCGAACCCGTGTCCCCTGCATCGGCAGGCAGACTCCCAACCACTGCGCCACCAGGGAAGCCCCATATGTTGCTTTTATAATAATAAAGTTTGGTTCATCCCTGCACTCCCTTTATGAGTTAAGAAGAAACATACTGATAACTCATAAAGCTGGACAGCTATACTTGAAAACTTCTAAGGAAGATTTTTTAAATTGCTTACTTCAAACAGTTGCCAGCATGTGACCCTAAACAAAGCCCAGTAAGAGATATAGCCCTAAATCTGAAACTCAGTGTCTTTGAAGTACCATATTTTTCATTTGGCAGTTGCCAAAAGAAAATGTGTAACAGAAGAAGGGTCTCATTTTCTAAAATTTAATCATGTTAAGTGTTATGAGGGGAAAGTGCTATGGAGAGGAAGCACTTTCAAAAGCCAAAAAAGGATCATTCAAAAAATAAATTTTTGACACTGACCAATGCCAAGAAAATTTTAGCTCTCCAGTTCAAAGAAGTCCCATCCCCTACTCTCTTTGTACCCACTATTAAAGAACTGAGGCTCCTTTAATCACCAAAAGGAATGGATTTATTATTCAAAGCACACTGTCATAGATTAATATAGTGGTTAACTTAAAACTGATACATCTGATGCCTCTTCCTTCTTTTCATGAAGCTATGTCATCAATTTTAAATAAATGAGGAAAGACATGTATGCCAATGTTGCTATGGTTGAAAAAAGAGAGATAGAGGTGGGTGTATTATTTTTCAACTGTTGCATGACGAATGACCACAAATGCAGCAGCTTAAAATAACACATTAGCTCACAAACCCAGCACAGTATGGCTGGATTCTCTGTTCAGGGCCTCCTTAAGCTAAAATCTAAGCATCAACTGGGGCTGTAGTTCTTATCCAGGGCTTGTAGAGTTTTTACAAGCTCACTGGTTGTTGGCAGAATTCATTTCCTCCTCACTTCAATCCAGCAACAAGGCACCAAATCCTTCTCATGCTTCAAATATCTCTGACTTCCCTTCTGTACCAGCTGCAGAAAGCTGCTCACTTTTAAGGGCTCATACGATTAGATCAGGCCCACCAGCTAACCTTCCTACCTTAAGGTCAACTATGCCGTATAACTGGGGTCCCCAACCCCGGGCCACGGACCAGTACTGGTCCACGGCCTGTTAGGAACTGGGCTGCACAGCAAGAGGTGAGCGGCGGGCGAGCGAGCGATGCTTCACCTGCCGCTCGCGTTACTGCCTGACCCATCCACCCCACTTCGTGGAAAAACTGTCCTCAGAGAAACCTGTCCCTGGTGCCAAAAAGGTTGGGGACCGCTGCCGTACAACACAACATAATCACAGGAATGAAATCTCATCATATTCACAGGCAGGAATCAGGGCATGGAAGGTTTGGAGAGGGTAGCCATTTTTAGAACTCTACCACAGTCACAAAAAACTGTAAAACTTAATTAAAAACACCTTTCTTACCTGTTAATAATGAACCATGCAACAGTTAGCATTCCTGCTAGCCAAGTTCCACTCATAAGCCAACTTGTAACAAATAAAGCAGTGACATATATTCCTTGCAATCCAAAAACAATGCCAATATAGAAATATACTGGCTCAATAATCTCCTAATTGGGAAAAAAAAAAGAGAGAGAGACAAGGAGATAATAGGATGACAATGTATAATTTTGAGGATTCATAAATATGTGAGAAAATAAATATTAAAGTCAAAAGAGACACATACATTGCTACCAGTTGCTTGATATAAAACGCTGGCAATAAGTTCTGGATATAGAGACATTTGCTGCACTGCATTTATAGTCTTCAGAGATACAGTTTTGTTATTGTGTGTCAGTTCGTATACACCTAAAGCCAGAAAAATTTTTCTCCAGATTATTTATTCTGCTTTTACAAGAATTGAACATGTTATTCAGAAGTCATTAAATACTTTATTATCAAGAAGGATCTCAAAATATAATACTCTGTGCCTCATTTTTCCAATTTTTAAATTAACTACAAGAAAGACCAATACCTACATTCTGAGACAAACCTCCACTTTCAAGGGCTCCCACATATAAGAACAATGTTTTATTTTAGGAAAATATTGTTACTAAATATACAAATGTAATTATCATACCTCTTTCAAATGAAGGTGCCTTTAACATATCCTTATAATAAGAATAATAAATGGCACTATCACCCTGAAATGTGATTTCCCGTTCAAGCTCCTAAAAGAAAATGAAATGATTATTTCAATACCAGTGTCTTAAATTTCAACTGCAATCTTTTTCTCTCCTCATATTCCAAGTTAATGCTATTTATTTATCCTTTTATTCAAAGACATGTTTGAATTTTCCTTTAATCACTAGTGGCCATATTAATAAGATTACACTTTTCAATAATCTGGCAATCACTTTAATGAAATACCTAAGGTTTAAACTAGATTGTAACTCGTTAAGTTATTTGCCTATTATATATAAGAAAAATCTGAAAGGAAAACCCAAAGTAGTACCATAAGGAGAACAAGAATAGTATAGCAGGAAATAAAAAATGATGGTTGAGGTGTTAGAAGTCCATAATAAAAATATAAGTTTAAAAAGAAAGTATTATTTTTCTATTGCTATTCCACTTCCCTAGGTATCCAGAATAGCAAGCCCTTAATTAGGGCTTTTCAAGAGCAGCAGATAACTAACCAGTTCTTTTCAAATGAACTCCCAGAAATGTAAGTAAATCTTAAAATTCCTAAAATTAGGCTGTACAGAACCAAGAATATAGGTAGTCAAAAACATTGAAACCTGTGCTTTTCATGCTGAATCAAGCTTTCATAAATCTATAATCTTTTAAAATGAAACATGTTTATTTTCATGCATAATTTTATCAATTAATACAAAAGATATCAGAGCAGTTTCCCCAAAGTTTGATCAACAGAACTTCCTAAGGTATTAATGGGTGTTACCTAAAAAGAGTTAAATAAGCTATGTCAAGGCTGGATTAGAGAAAGTTAAATGAGTTTTTTCATTGCAAGACTTTTCAGAGTTTCAGTATTCATTATGCACTGAGAATCTCTATAAAGTCTTTCCTAGATCTATTTGACCAGTGAACCCCTTGTTTTTTTCTCATTTAGAGATTATTAGTCTAAATAAATTTCCTCAAAATTATTTTTTATGAATGGGTACTGATTTTTCTTTCTAAAATTTCAAAGATGTAAACTCTTAATCAGTGCTTCTCAAAGTTAATGTGCATATAAAACTTCTAGAGATCTTATTCAAACATAGATCCTGATTCTAAAGTGTGGCCTGAGAATCTGCAATTCTGAAAAAGCTCCCAGATGATGCCAATGCTCCTGGCTCATCACAATGCTCTTCATGGATGTCTTCTAGATTTCCAAACCTTATTGTTCTCAATTCTGCCTACATAACAGAATCACATGGAAAGATTTTGTGCAATATTGACCCCAGACACTCCCCCCACCCCACCTAAGAATCTGTGAGGGAAGTTATTTTTTAAATCATCCCAGATTTTTCTATTGTACATCCAGTGTTGAGAACAACTAATACTTAATCTTCATAACATTTTCAAGGAAACAGGATATACAAAAGCCTTGGTCAAATCAATACAGGTAAGTAATTATTGAGTTAAATGTTTTGGTGGTGTTAGGTAAATCAATGGCTTAAAAACATTTAGTCAGCTTGACTACTCACTCAAAAATAAGAACAACAACAAAAAAGAGTTTGGGCTAAAACAAAAACAAAAAAACTGTAGAGTCAAGTGGTAACACCACGAACTTTGCCAATGCATATTACAGGTATACCTGATTGTGAAAGTAAGTCTGAAAACAAACTTATTCAAAGGCCAAATGAATTATGAATATAACTATAGTGAGTAAAGAGTCCGTGATTAACACATGATTTAAAACCAAACATTAAACATACTAATATGAGGCAACATTTTAATAAATACTGTTATGTCTGCTAATCATTTTCAGCACCTCAAAACATTCTAATCTAAAAATTAAAATATTTTGATGCTGAAACTTCCACAGACTGTTTCTTAAATGTAAACTACCAAAACTACTAAAAAGTTGACTAAACTTCATAACATTTCACTGTCATCAAAAGTCCTGATAAATCAATTGCATGAAGGAAAGTTCCCTCATAATTTCTGTTCTACCACCTTGAAATACATTCTATTAAATTTTTCAAGGTTGATACTGTGACTCAAAACAGCTTCTATACCATTTTGTTCCTACTGGCTTACAGCCGTAACATTAAGAAAGCACTTGTCACACTTATCATGCATGGTTTGGCTCCCTGGAAAACACATTTAAATTAACATTAAATATTAAAACAAACGTTCATATGCTCAAAATTCTTTCTTCTTACCTGCCTGTTGGAAAACCAGAATTTCCGTTCATGGTATGCTGATAAATAGAGAGCATACATCATACCACTAGTAACTGCTGCAAGACAGCCAATGAATATCTTTGCAAAGCGCTGAAATAATATATCTGAAAAAGCATATTAAAAGTAATCAGTTGTGGATGATATTTATATTTATGGACTTCTATTAAAAAGAAAAAGTAATCAAAGGTTGTATGTATCCTTGATATGATGTGACAAAAATGGCATTCTAACTCTGTGGTCTTCTTCCCCAAAACCCATAATCCCAGTCTAATCATTAGAAAAACAGCAGGCAAATTTCAAGGGAGGGCCATCCTACAATATACTCGACCAGTACTCCTCAAAACTGTCAAGGTCATCAAAAACAAGGAAAGTCTGAGAAACTGTCACAGCCAAGAGAAGTCTAAGGAGACATGATAACTATATGTAATGTGGTATCCTGGATGTGATCCTGGAACAGAAAAGGACATTAGATAAACACTAAGGAAATATGAATAAAGTATGGACTTTAGTTAAAAATAATGTATCAATATAAGTTCATTAATTGTAACAAATGTACCATACTAATATAAAATGTTAATAATAGGGAAAATTCGGGGGGGGCATGTAAAATGGGAACTCTGTACTATATCGTCTGCTCAATTCTTCTATAAATTTAAAATTAAAGTCTACTAATTTAAAAAAGGAATAAAAGGAACGTACTACCAAATATCTAGAGAAAAAAAAAAAAGGTTCATTCAGAATTACTATTGTTATTTCTTTCCTTATCAAGAAATTTTTTTATTGAGGAATAATTTACATACTATAAATTACATACAGCTCTTTAAATTGTACAATTCAATGACTTTTGATGATTACGTATTTAAAACATCATATACAACATCATATACAAAGTATTCACATTATATATATGTAAATACATTTTTTTAAAAACATTATTTATTTATTTATTTATTTATTTATTTATTGGCCGTGTTGGGTCTTCGTTGCGGCGAGCGGGGGCTACTCTTCGTTGCAGTGCGCAGGCTTCTCATTGCAGTGGCTTCTCTTGCTGCGGAGCATGGGCTCTAGG
Source organism: Balaenoptera borealis (assembly GCF_965194805.1). NCBI lineage: Eukaryota > Metazoa > Chordata > Mammalia > Artiodactyla > Balaenopteridae > Balaenoptera > Balaenoptera borealis. The sequence goes on from NC_138876.1 coordinate 41,260,535, forward strand.
CGCGTGGGCTTCAGTAGTTGTGGCACATGGGCTCTACTAGAGTGCAGGCTCAGTAGTTGTGGCACACGGGCTTACTTGCTCTGCGGCATGTGGGATCTTCCCAGACCAGGGCTTGAACCCGTGTCCCCTGCATTGGCAGGCAGATTCCCAACCACTGCACCCCCAGGGAAGCTCCTATGTAAATACTTTTTGACGAAAACATAAAACACATTTGAATTTTCTACACACAGGATGATTTAGTCCTGCTATAGCTATTAACTATAATTCAGTATAATAATAGCAAATACTATATGATTTCACTTATATGTGGAATCTAAAAAACAAAACAAATGAACAAACATAACAAAACAGAAACAGTGTCATAGATACAGAGAACAAACAGATGGTTGCCAAAGCGCAGAGAGGTGGGGGAGGAGAGAAATAGGTGAGGGAGATTAAGAGGTACAAACTTCCAGTTGCAAAATAAATGAATAACAGGTATGAAATGTACAGTGTGGGGAATATAGTCAATAATTATAGTGACAGATGACAACCTGACTTACAGTGGTGATCATTTTGAAATCTACAGAAATAGCAAATCACTATGTTGTGTAACAGGAACTAACAGTATTGTAGGTCAATTATACTTCAAAAACAAACAAACTCAAAGAGAAAAAGATCAGACTTGTGGTTACCAGAGGTGAGAGGTGGGGGAGAGGGAACTGAATGAAGGCAGTCAAAATTACAAACTTCCAGCTGTAAGATAAATAAGTACTAGTGATGTAATGTACAACATGATAAATATAATTAATACTGCTGTATGTTACATATGAAAATTGTTAAGAAAGTAAAATCTTAAGAGCTCTCATCACAAGGAAAAAAATTTTTTTTCTGTTTCTTTAATTTTGTATCTATACGAGGTGTTCACTAAACTTTTGTGATAATCATTTCATGATGTATGCAAGTCAAATCATTATGCTTATACAGTGCTGTATGTCAGTTATATCTCAATAAAACTATAGGGGAAAAAAAAGATTCAGTAAATTAAGCCCAGGCCTAAAGGCCCAAAGTCCAGTGTTACATTATTAAATGACTGAGAGGTTTGTAAAAACAAACTTGTTGACTTATTAACTTGGCTAAACTAAAATCTTAGCTATTTTCAAAACATTATTTAATAAATATTAATTTGTATAGCATACTAGAGACATTAAATAGAATAACTAGCTAGATATCACTAAATTAATAAGAATTATATTCAAAGTGCTTGAAAGACACTACCCAATAAATCAAACATTAGAATCAGGGAATTCCCTGGAGGTCCAGTGGTTAGGACTCTGCGCTTTCACTGCCAAGGGCGCGGATTCAATCCCTGGTCAGGGAACTAAGATCCCACAAGGCTTGCGGTGCAGCCAAAAAATAAAAATAAATAAATAAACAAAATAAAAATTAAAAAAAAATCAGCATGACACAATTGCTTTAAAATTACTGCTTTCCAACTGACAAAGGATTAATCTCCAAAATATACAAGCAGCTCATGCAGCTCAATATCAAAAAAACAAACAACCTAATCCAAAAATGGGCAGAAGACCTAAACAGACATTTCTCCAAAGAAGATATACAGATTGCCAACAAACACATTAAAGGATGCTCAACATCACTAATCATTAGAGAAATGAAAATCAAAACTACAATGAGGTATCACCTCACACGGGTCAGAATGGCCATCATCAAAAAATCTACAAACAGTAAACACTGGAGAGGATGTGGAGAAAAGGGAATCCTCCTGCACTGCTGGTGGGAATGTAAATTGATACAATCACTATGGAAAACAGTACGGAAGTTCCTTAAAAAACTAAAAATAGAACTACCATATGACCCAGCAATCCCACTACTGGGCATATACCCTGAGAAAACCATAATTCAAAAGAGACATGTACCAAAATGTTCATTGCAGCTCCATTTACAATAGCCAGGACATGGAAGCAACCTAAGTGTCCACTGACAGATGAATGGATAAAGAAGATGTGGCACATATATACAGTGGAATATTACTCAGCCATAAAAAGAAATGAAATTGAGTTATTTGTAGTGAGGTGGATGGACCTGGAGTCTGTCATACAGAGTAAAGTAAGTCAGAAAGAGAAAAACAAATACTGTATGCTAACACATATATATGGAAACTAAAAAAAAAAATGGTTCTGAAGAACCCAGGGGCAGGACAGGAATAAAGATGCAGACATAGAGAATGGACTTGAGGACATGGGGAGGGGGAAGGGTAAGCTGGGACAAAGTGAGAGTGTGGCATGGACATATATACACTACCAAATGTAAAATAGATAGCTAATGGGAAGCAGCTGCATAGCACAGGGAGATCAGCTCAGTGCTTGGTGACCACCTAGAGGGGTGGGATAGGGAGGGTGGGAGGGAGACACAAGAGGGAGGGGATATGGGGATATATGTGTACATATAGCTGATCCACTTTGTTATACAGCAGAAACTAACACAACATTGTAAAGTAATTATACTCCAATAAAGATGTTAAATAAATAAATAAATAAATAAATAAATAAATAAATAAATAAAATCACTGCTTCCAATAGTACGTGTAAAGCATTTGGCCTGGCACATAGTAAGAGATCAGTAAATACTATCAATAGGTATTATAATTGGGCTACAGAAGCATACTTGCAAAAATATATGACAGTTAATTAAAGCAATGTTGACACAATGTAAACTATAAACAGACTAATAAAAAAACTTACCTACCATGGCAATTTGGTAAAAGTGCTACAAAGTTCCTAAATATGTATCTTTTCCTGTTTTTTTTTCAATTAAGTCTTGGACAATGACAAATTAATCCTAATTATCAAGGGCTATTACAAAAAATATATTCAGCCAAATCTTATATATAAATGCCTTACCTTAGTGCTATTTTGTTTTTGAAAGATTTTGTAAAGAGTCAAAGCTGGAATCAAGCTATCAGTGTTTGGTATAAGTGTATATATTTTAGAGAAAATACAGAGCTCTAGGCCCTGAAAATTATTTATTAAAAAATTATCACGGGGGACTTCCCTGGTGGCACAGTGGTTAAGAACCCATCTGCTAATGCAGGGGACACAGGTTCGATCCCTGGTCTCGGAAGATCCTACATGTCGTGGAGCAACTAAGCCCGCATGCCACGACTACTGAGCCCGTGTGCCGCAACTACTAAAGCCCGCACACCTAGAGCCCGTGCTCCTCAACAAGAGAAGCCACCACAATGAGAAGCCCATGCACCACAACGAAGAGTAGCCCCTGCTCACCGCAACTAGAGAAAGCCTGCGTGTAGCAACAAAGATCCAATGCAGCCAAAAAAAAAAAAATAAGTAAATTTATTAAAAAAAAGTTATCATGGGCATTCCCTGGTGGCCTAATGGTTAGGATTCCAGGCTTTCACTGCCGTGGCCCAACCAGGGTTCAATCCCTGGTCAGGGAACTGAGATCCGGCAAGCCACACGGCCGAAAGAAAAAAAAAAAATTGTAGGACTCAATTTCACAAAAAGTGAAAAAAAGAAAAGAAAAAAGTATAAATACATTGAAAAAAATATAAGCAGTAGTTGCCAAAATTTTAAGAATAGTTATTATCTACTGGAATTATGCATATATTTTCATTATACTTATCTCTATTTTCACATTTTCTACCCTAAAAATATATTTTTGTAACCAGGGGAAAATACTATTTTATAGGAGCTATCTCTAAATTGTTTAAATACCTTTCTTATACTGTATTTTTCAAAACATTTTAAATGATCACTCTATTAGTCAGCTTTGCTGTAGTAAAAAAGTGACCCCTATATTACCAGTGGCTTACAGAACAAATATTTAATTCTCATTCATGTTACTATGGGTTTGGGGTCAGCAGTCACTCTCCACTCAATTCCAGACTTCAGATTAGCTGTGGCTCTTCTTGTATCTTCAGAATTCCAGAATGGAATCAGTCCCTATTTGGGACATGCTGTTCTCATTACAGAGGAAAAGAGCAGGAGAACAGGCAAAAACATACAATGCCTCTTACAATTTCTGCTCAGAACTAGTACACTGCTACTTCCACTCACATTCCATTGGCCCAGGAAAGTCACATGGATAAACCTGACAATGGGGTAGGGAAGTATACTCCACTTCAGAGAGGCAATCCAAATCACATGGTAATGGGAAGGAATGTATAATCCACTTTCAGGGCAGGGAGAAAACATTTGGGAACAATAGAAGGATCCACCAGGGTTTGCCCCATTAGTCACAAATGTCTACTTCCCTCCCAAAGGCAAAACACACTCACTCCTTCTCAAGAAAGATACCTGGGACTTCCTGGTGGCGCAGTGGTTAAGAATCCGCCTGCCAGTGCAGGAGACACGGGTTAGAGCCCTGGTCCAGGAAGATCCCACATGCCGCAGAGCAACTAAGCTCGCGTGCCACAACTACTGAGCCTGCACTCTAGAGCCCGCGAGCCACAACTGCTGAGCCCATGTGCCACAACTACTGAAGCTCGCATGCCTAGAGCCCATGCCCCACAACAAGAGAAGCCACTGCCATGAGAAGCCCGCGCACCGCAACAAAGAGTAGCCCCCACTCACCACAACTAGAGAAAGCCCGCGCACAGCAACGAAGACCCAACGCAGCCATAAATAAACAAATAAATAAATAAATTTATAAAAAAAAAAAAAAAGAAAGATACCCTTAGAGCAGCTTACTCAGCCTGCTTTCTGCATGTAGAAAGTTAGGGACTCATACATCATTTTAAGACATGAATAGTTGTGTCCTTCTTAATCTAGGCTGGCAGTTCTTTTGATAGTATGTCTCTCTCAAAGCTTAGCCAGCTATTCTCCTAGGTTTTTACCTAAGAGAAATAAAAATAGATGTCCACAAAAAGATTCGTACAAGTATTCACAGCAGCCTTATTCATAATAGCAGAATACTGGAAATTACTCAAATGTCCAACAAGAAAAGCAGGAACACTTACAGCAAGACGAATGAATCTCAAAATGATTATATTTTTAAAGGATAACATATTGAGCTAAGTGAAAGAATCCAGGCACAAGGACATATACGCTGTATGACTCCATTTATAAGGAATTCTAGAACATGCAAAGTTAATCGATATTGAAAAATATCAGAAGAGTGGTTGTTTTGGGGGGTACAGGGAAAATCTACTGGAAAGGGACAGAAAACAACTTTCTGGGATAAGGGAAATGTTATGTGTCTTAGTTGTAGTCAAGTACCAAAACTCATTTAATTAAAATACCTATGATTCTGTGCATTTTTAAGCAGCATTTTCTTTTTATTTATTTATTTTTTTTAAAATTTATTTATTTTTGGCTGCGTTGGGTCTTCGTTGCTGCACACAAGCTTTCTCTAGTTGTGGCGAGCAGGGGCCACTCTTAGTTGCGGTGTGCAGGCTTCTCACTGCGGTAGCTTCTCTTGTTGTGGAGCACAGGCTCTAGGCGTGCAGGGTTCAGTAGTTGTGGCACACGGGCTCAGTAGTTGTGGCTCGTGGGCTCTAGAGCACAGGCTCAGTAGTTGTGGCACACGGGCTTGGCTGCTCCACGGCATGTGGGATCTTCCTGGACCAGGGCTCGAACCCGTGTCCCCTGCATTGGCAGGCGGATTCTTAACCACTGTGCCACCAGGGAAGCCCTGATTCTGTGCATTTTATGATATGTTAGTTATATCTTAATTTTTAAAAATTAAATCATTCATTTTTGCAAAGAAAAGAACAATTTTGTTGGCTTTTTACCTACTTGATTCCAGTCAACTCCATACTCCAATAACTATACCCACAATTTTTCTTCTACATATGCCTCTCTCAAAGATTTAACTACAAGTATTTTGAGCTTATGAAGCTTTGTTTATTTGTCACAAAAGCCACACCCTTTGTTCTTTTTCCCTGAGTGCTTTATTCAACTGAAAGGAGTTACTAGGAGCTACCTTAATCCATTCATACATTTTAACAAACTATGTGACAGTCATGCCCTTGATTTGAGCGTTGCCCTAAGGATTCGTCTTAATCAGCCTTTGTTACTTAAAGTATTTCTCAATTTTATTGAATATTTTTTGCTAGTTGAAAAGACAAACAATACTAATTTCAACACTACAAGCCCCAGAAATTTTGGATTCCTATTTTCCTCTTCATTCCTGATTGCAAATGGGCCAATTCTGTTCTAATGTATCTCTTTCCTGTAATCAAAAGTAGCTGATAAAAAAAAAAAAAAAAAAAAAAAAAAAGTAGTTGATAGCTTCTGCTCCTCCCACCGCCGCCCTGAGTCACTGCCTGCGCAGCTCTGGCCGCCTGGCTCCCCCCGCTAGCCACTGATATTTGGCATTCATACAACATGGCAGACATCGACAACTTGTCTAGGGTAGTTAAAAGATGTGTGAATGCTCTCAAAAACCTTCAAGTTAAATGTGCACAGAGAGAAGCCAAGTTCTATGAGGAAGTTCATGATCTTGAAAGAAAGTCTGCTGTGCTCTATCAGCCTCTATTTGATAAGTGATTTGAGATCATTAATGCCATTTATGAACCTATAGAAGAAGAATGTGAATGGAAACCAGATGAGGAAGATAATATTTCGGAGGAGCTAAAATAAAAGGCCAAGACTGTAGATGACAAAATGGATGAAGAAAAAGAAGACCCCAAGGGAATTCCTGAATTTTGGCTGACCGTGTTTAAGAATGTTGACTTGCTCAGTGATATGGTTCAGGAACGTGATGAACCTATTCTGAAGCACTTGAAAGATATTAAAGTGAAGTTCTCAGATGCTGGTCAGCCTATGAGTTTTGTCTTAGAATTTCACTTTGAACCCAATGAATATTTGACAAATGAAGGGTTGACAAAGACATATAGGATGAGGTCAGAACCAGATGATTCTGATCCTTTTTCTTTTGATGGACCAGAAATTATGGGTTGTACAGTGTGCCAGATAGATTGGAAAAAAGGGAAGAATGTCACTTTGAAAACCATTAAGAAGAAACAGAAACACAAGGGATGTGGGACAGTTCGTACTGTGACCAAAAAAGTTTCTAATGACTCTTTCTTTAATTTTTTTGCCCCTCCTGAAGTTCCTGAGAGTGGAGATCTGGATGATGATGCTGAAGCTATCCTTGCTGTGGACTTTGAAATTGGTCACTTTTTACGTGAGCGTATAATCCCAAGATCAGTGTTATACTTTATTGGAGAAGCTATTGAAGATGATGATGATGATTATGATGAAGAAGGTGAAGAAGCAGATGAGGAAGGGGAAGAAGAAGGAGATGAGGAAAATAATCCAGACTATGACCCAAAGAAGGATCAAAACCCAGCAGAGTGCAAGCAGCAGTGAAGCAGGATGTATGTGGCCTTGAGGATAACCTGCACTGGTCTACCTTCTGCTTCCCTGGAAAGGATGAATTTACATCATTTGACAAGCTTATTTCAAGTTTTTTGCTATTTGTTTGTTTGCTCGTTTTTGTTTTTTGCAGTCTAAAATAAAAATGTCAAAAAAAAAAAAGCCGCTGATAATCAAGGTACTCTAGTAGTATTCTGTTTGTGATCTTGTTACTTAAAATAATTTAAAAATTAGTATTAAAATTGCAGCTATTCACAGGAAACAGTTTTATAAAATGTTTTGTCATGCACAGATGGATTATTATTTTCCAGCTCCCAAAAAGTTTTCTTGCTGCTAACCTTTGAACTAGATCTGTAGGTGACTCACTGCCTTTATCTTATGTGAGCAAATTTATATAAATGGCCCCTGAACTCCCTATAGGAAAGAATCTATTTATGAAAGCTGTTCAGCTCCTAAGGATGGCATATTCTCCAAAGCCACTTTCAGATATGCTTCAGAAGGATAACAGAAATGGAAGGACCTCCAGAGGATGAAGCCAAGGACGACAAAGAACAATGAACTGGGAAACTACTTCCAAGGAAAACAACTAGGGCCTAATCAAGAAACATTCCCTACCCCAGAGGAGGAAGACCTCATATTTACCTAGTAGGATTTCAAAATTGCTATGGACCAGTGGTTAATGTGTCTCTCGCTCTTCCTCTTTCTGAATGGAAGCATTTATTTTGATATCCTATCCCCATCCAAAAGTGTATAATGGGAGAGGGAGCATGTGCTTTGCTAAGAAAAGCCTGCTTACAAGGTAGGCTCTTGGCAGGCATCTGGGACCCTGGATTTCAAAAGGGTTCCTACCATTTTCTACTGAGTGGTTTACTGTGCCTAACTTATTTGTGCAAACAGTGTGGTTCATACATACTGCTTTCCTTCTGGGACTCTAGAATTTTCCTACTCATTAAGCAGAGGCTACATGGCCAGCCACCAGTAAAAACCCTGAGCAGAGTTGCTAATAAGCTTCCCAGGTAGACAAACCTACAAATGTCACAATTTGATCCTGAAGGAATTATGCATTAGTCTTCCTATGTGACTTGGAAGCTTCTGCCTAGTTTCTTGCAGTCTTCAGCCCATAGGCCCTTTCCCTTTGCTGATTTTGTTTTGTACTGTTCACTGTAATAAATTATAGCTGTGAATATGACTAAATTCTGAGACCTGTGACTCCTTCTAAGCTCTAAACATGGGGGTGTTCTTGGGGACTCCTGACACAGAGCAGATAACTTGTCTTTTTAATTCATAGGTCTCTGGATTGAATGAGTCATAGCTGACCCTGATGAAGATAACAAGACCTTGGGCTTCAAGACTGATGCCCTGACTGGATAAGACTGAATGTCCTCCTTGGGGTCGGAGAGGTACCAAGTATATTTTGTCTGAGGGAGACAAGTAAATATTTATGACCAAAAGGCCAGAATGTGGTAGACTGTTATTATTATTCCCAACTATTTTGTCCTTTCCTATAAAAAGATTTTTCATCCCTGCCTATTACCATGTGACTTGCCATGCTTCCCTGTAGTCAGACTAAACTTCTCCATCCCACTGTCTAGACTGATTATATGACTTGGTTGGGCCAACAGAATGTGAGTACAAGTGACAGTGTGCCAGTTCAGCAGAAACTTTAAGAGGTACTGCATGACACTGCCTGTTTTCCTGCTCTTTTTCTCTGCCACAAGAAAAACACATCCCAAATAGGGATTATGCCTTCATGACATGAAGCTACATCAGCCAACCTACAGCCGCAACATGTAATGCTGATCAGAAATAAATGTTTTTCGTAAGCCAGTGAGACTTAGGAATTGTTCTACAGCAAAACCTAATGAAAGTTGACCAATATCACCACATACTTAAGACAAAATATGTTTATACATTTGAAATATTAATGTAAAATGTATTACCTAACGTAACTATTTTTGTAATAGCACAAAAACTCCAAATCTCTCTAACTTACGTTTTGGAACTCTTTCAGGAATTGCAGTATTGTTGATTTTCTCTTCTTTGGCAGATTCTTTATTTTCTGAAGACTTTGGCTTTTTTCTTTGGCGCAGTTCTATAGTTGGTCCTTAAAATATTTGAGAAGTTATTGCAATGTATGTATCAAATTATTCTGTCTATATCTCGAACTGATTTACTTTTATTATACTTAGGCAAAAGTCCCATGAAGAACTATTTGTACCAAAGATAACTTTCTTCATAATTATTTTAGCACTCCCCGCAAAACTTTCCTTTACTACAAACAAAAAGACAATATAAGTTCTGCCTCCATCTCGTGCTTTCAGAGTCCTACTGATAAACTGAGCTCTTCTCCTGAAATGATGCTATTTTTAAAATATCCCAAAATAAGTAAACTCTTTTCCAGAATGACTGGAGAACAAAGTGTTATTTAATAAATTAGCTTATTATTCTAGTTACCTGAGAGTATAACATGCATCATTCATGAGTTAACAATTTTTTTTAAATAAAAATAAAATAAAATACATTGATCATAAAACTATACTTCATTTTTTAAAAATAAATTTTATTTACTTATTTATTTTTGTCTGCATTGGGTCTTCGCTGCTGCACGCAGGTTTTCTCTAGTTGCAGTGAGCGGGGGCTACTCTCATTGCGATGGCTTCTTTTGTTGCAGAGCACAGGCTCTAGGCACGAGGGCTTCAGTAGTTGTAGCACATGGGCTCAGTAGTTGTGGCTTGCGGGCTCTAGAGCGCAGGCTCAGCAGTTGTGGCTCACAGGCTTAGTTGCTCCGCAGCATGTGGGATCTTCCCGGACCAGGGCTCGAACCCGTGTCCCCTGCATTGGCAGGCGGATTCTTAACAACTGCGCCACCAGGGAAGTCCTATACTTCATTTTTAAAAATAATCCTAAAGGTTCTAGAGAATTTCAGTGCTGTGGTATCATTATCATTCAACAGTCTTAGAGATTTAGGTATTGGAAAATAGGCTGAACCTATAAAAATCCCTATACTTGGGAAACTCTCAGAAATCTTCCCGAAATTAGAGTATCTACTCTTTGTATACCCGATTAAAAAAATGTAATGCAGAAAGTACTGCCAAATCAGTAAACTAAATTCCAAATTAAACAGGAATTTACGATATTCAACTTAGCTACTTTTCCTCCCTAGAGTTAATTATGAGGTAGACTATGTCATGTAGATGTAAGATACTATGATGGGCTGTCAAGGTTTCAGGTGGTACAAGAACTTATCTCCTTCTAAGAGAAGCAGAGTTTTTTCTTTTCTCTCAGTAATGGCTTAAGGCTAGGAAAAATGAGCCTAAAAAGAGGAGTTAAAAAAGGAGAAATGAATCAGCTACTGTTGCTGATGATCAGATGGCTGATTCTCTAACTTTACTGTGGAAAATGAGTAAAATGGATTTTAAAGTAGCTTCAAAGCAAATTCACATGTTTGCTAAAATATCTTTAAACACTGACACACTGAGGGAAATAATACTGTATATTTAGTGGATTCTGTCTGACTAGTTAATTTTTAACCATTTCTATACTATTTATCATTTATTTTATAATCATGTTAAGTAGTAAAGTCAGTGAATACATTAGAAAATGACATTATTAGAAAAGCCATACCATGGATATTGAGTATTTTTGCATACAAATCTGGGACAACTAATAAATATTATTATATTCCTTCTTCATGATTTCCTTTTAATTTTCCTCTGCTATGGGTTAAAGCAAAAGTTAGAAGCATTCAACAAGAATGAAAATTTATGTAAAGCCAAATGAAGTCTTCAAATGCAAGTTATTATTTTAAATTTTATTAAAAAAGAATACATGGAAAAAATATAACCACAAGACATATACTTAGTAGATACACTTGCATGATTAAACACATTAACAGTACTGGATTAAAAAAAAAATTTAACTGGGTAATTTCAGAAATCAAGTTAACAAATCTATTGAGGAAGTTAACAAATTATGTGACCAATGGGTTAGATAGGGCTTTTTTTATTAGACAGTCTAAGAGCACACATTTAAGATAAAGATAATTTGGGAAGGAAGGGGATATTCACATAAAAAAGTGTTCTTTACAAAAAGCTATGATTTTTCTTTTTAAAAAAATTTCTCTATAAAACTAATCACTTTACACGAATTTTAACAAAGTGTTCTCTGTGCACATAAATGGTTTTTTTGTTTTGTTTTGTTTTTGTTTTTGGCCACAGTGCGCAGCATGCAGGATCTTAGTCCCCTGACCAGGGATGGAAACTGTGCCCCCTACAGGGGAAGCATGGAGCCTTAACCATTGGACCACCAGGGAATTTAACAAAATTTTTGCACAGAACCCCATTATTTATGAAGTATATAAATCTTAGTCATCTCTCAGGAATCTATATTAGCAATGTTTATCATACAAATAAATAATCTGTAAAGGATCTATAATACTGTATTTTCTTTATTATTATTTTTTTGGCCATGCTGCACTGCTTGTGGGATCTTAGTTCCCTGACCAGGGATTGAACCCGGGCCCTCCAAAGTGAAAGCGCAGAGTCCTAACCACTGGACTGCCAGGGAATTCCAATACTATATTTTCTTTATTCTAAGAAGCCATATATTTTAAGATACTATTTGATAAGTTTTTCAAGGGGATAACTGGCACTACCATGTTAAATATGTGCATTGATTTTAAGACATGGCAATTTCAGTAGCATTAAACTGTGGGAGCAAAAAGTACTACTTGGGAAATACAGAAACTTTTTTAACCAATCTCTTCAATCTTGTCCCTAAATTTTTTGCCTGTGACCATAAATCAAAACTGACTGGATGCAAACTTTACCTCATTTCCTTTATATTGATCTTTTAACTTCATAATTGATAAAGCCCAGAATCTTTACGTGGATAAGTAACAAAGGCCAAAGCAGTGGACAAACTAGATTATTAATCCTGATAGGAAAGCTCTGGGATAGAATCCAGGTTTCCTTTTCACTATCTTATACTTTTAGCATTGTAAAGAAAAAGTCGGGCTTCCTTGGTGGCGCAGTGGTTGAGAATCTGCCTGCCAATGCAGGGGACAAGGGTTCGAGCCCTGGTCTGGGAAGATCCCACATGCCGCGGAGCAACTGGGCCCGTGAGCCACAACTACTGAGCCTGCGCGTCTGGAGCCTGTGCTCCGCAACAAGAGAGGCCGCGATAGTGAGAGGTCCACGCACCGCGATGAAGAGTGGCCCCCGCTTGCCACAACTAGAGAGGGCCCTCGCACAGAAACAAAGATCCAACACAGCCATAAATAAATAAATAAATAAAATTTAAAAAAGAAAAAGTCAAAGTAGTAAATCAACTATACTTCAATTAAAAAAAAAAAAAAAGAGGGATTTCCCTGGTGGTACAGTGGTAAAGAATCTGCCTTCCAACGCAGGGGAAGCGGGTTCCATCCCTGATCGGGAAACTAGGATCCCACATGCCACAGGACAACTAAACCCGTGCGCCACAACTACTGAGCCCACGCACCCTGGAGCCCGTGCGACAACTAGAGAGAGAAAACCCACACGCCACAACTAGAGAGAAGCCCGCACACTACAAAGAAAAATCCCGCATGCCTCAACGAAGACCCCACGTGCCGCAATTAAGACCCAACAGCCAAAATAAAGGAAGAAAAAAAAAAGAACCTGTCCATATCAAAAATAAGGAATAAAAGAAGTCAAATAAATAAAAATGATAACATAGCCACAAAAATAACCTGCTATTTCAGTCTCTGGCCCAGTGATCTTCACATAAGATAGTTAACAGGGCTACAAACAGGCTTGCAAATGCCCATCTAGACTATACATAGCAACTTCCAAGTGAATTGTGAACACTGCTCTGCTCAAGGCTATCACTTCTTCCTTTGTTCTAACATATTTTCCAGGAAACATAAATATAAATACCATGACCCTCTACAGCATCAAGAGAAGATGAGATTTCCCAAAGAGTATTTACTTAGAGAAAAGTGGGACAATGAAGAGGATCCAAGTGAATGTGGATGATAAGTAAAAAGCGATACAGAGAACATCTGGATACAAGTAAAATAGACTAGTCTAATTTTAATGCAGTGAATACAAATAACATGCATTTTGAAAAAAAGTATAGAGTGCCTAATAAATGGAAAGTACTCAGAATAATGCCTAGGACATAGACATGTTTACTATAAATATCATTACTAGATTACAATAAATGAGAATTACTCACTCATTGTTGACTATTATATCCCAGTACCTAACACATTAGACAGCCGAATATTTATGGAATTAAAAAATTTGTTGAATAAACTTTAACAAAATTGCAATCCATTAATTGTTCCAAGATGTATTTCACTGCTTTGGATTATCTGTAATTCTACAAACAAAAATCATTTTTCATTTTATATCACAGAATTAAATTTCACAAACTTGTATGGTTTGTGAAACCATAACTGGTTCTACATCATACCTATTTGGTTAGGTGTAACTATAACCTCTTAAAACAATTTCTCATTTGCATGATATATAATATTAAAGACTTTTAGTACTGCAGTATTAATTTTTTTATGCTTTAAGTGCTCATAGAAACATACAAGCTAGCTCATCAACCTACCCCTAGAGATTTGCAGTTAGTCAGAAAAGGAAAAAATATCAAAAAATGTATTACATATACTGCAACCAAAGATAAAACCAAGGCAACAAACAGAATTACATTCTTCCTTACCAACTACAAAGAGTTTTGGTTTTGAAGCTGTTTTTAGGTAGAGTGTTTTAAATTTAGATCAGTTTTAACACAGGAAACTTAAGGAAGAGGAGGCAAATATGAAGCAAGAGGGAGCACAGGGACAGAGCAGCAAGTCACAGAGCAGCAAACAATTCTTACAATTAATTTTTTTTTAATTGCTTTCCACTGAATTCTTGAAACTCCCTTCTTGCACTCTTGGTTCAGTAAGGCTTCAATCTAAATAGATCACATTCACAACCCCCCTCAGTAAGGTAAAAAGTCATGTTTTCCAAAAGGATGAAAAATCTAACTGCTCAGTCAAGAGACACCATTATACCTATGCCTGAAAGTAGCATGCCCATCATGAAGATATCATGACACGAATGTTTCCTATAACATCTCTCACTAAGTTCCTCCCAACTCCCCATTTTTCCCTCATACCTATCGATTTCTATGAATTAATTTTCTTGGCATTGGCCCTGAAGGGGCATGAAAAGCTTTCTCCAGCCCACCCACTTTCACCTGAAAGCACTCCTGGCTTCCGGATCCCCCCAAAACCACTTACAACCCTTCTCCCTTTGCCATCTCGCCCTAACCTGTAACTGAACTTGACCTTCTTCAGTTTCTGCTTGCTCATCCCCTCCCAATCCACCTTACCACGTCTACCCCAAACCCTTGCCTCTTTTTGTCCCCTTGGCCTGCGGCTTCTCGTCAGAATCCACAGACCTCTAAAGAGCGCACTCAGACTGAGGGGCATTTGGTTAAACAACTATCCCTCTCGAAAATGCACTCAGTACCTAAACCTACATCTTCTAAACCAAAGTATGTCCCCCACCCCATTAATCATCTGCTCACAGCCCTCCCTCTCCACCACTCCCCCCACGGGTTTCTCTCTTCCTACACGATTCCCAACTTCAAGCTCCACTTTTGCTTCCCACTAGAGCCGACACAACTTCGGGCTATTTACTACGCTCCTTCTGAATTTCTCCACACACCTCCCCCCGCCGCCCCGCTCTTTCCCGCCGGACCGCCGCGGCCGCCCGCAGCCCCGGCCTCCGGGGCCCTCGAGCCCCCGCCCCTCTTTCCCGAGACCTCGGGCGACAGTAGGCGCGCTGGACCCCGGGGAGGTCACCTTCTTCCTCCGCCATCGTCCCCGCGGAGGCCGGGGCGCCCCTCCGGCTCCCGCGCGGCCCAGAGTCTCCCGCCCTCCGTGTTGTGGAACCCCTCAGCCTCCCCAGACCAGCTGCCGGCCGCCGCGCCCCCACTTCCTGACCCGCCCCCCTCCGGTGTCGCGGCCAACCGCGTCCCCCCGGGCGGCCCTGGAACCAGAGTGCCGGGAGCGGAGAGCGGCCGGAGCGTTTGGCGGGCGCGCCTGGTCCTGCGCGGGCAGGAAGGCGGCTCTACGCGAAGTGGCACCGCCCACCGCTGGTGTTCCGGGCCCGCTCCCCCGCCTCCCCCGTCCCCCACCGGAGGCGAGTGCGGGGGTTCCGCTGCAGCCCTTCCCCTCGCCCGTCCTCCCCGTAAAGGTGGGCGCCCGAGCGGGCTTTCTGGGGCTTTTGTGGTTGGACTCAGGTAGTCAGAGAATATCCAGATCCAGCCCGCATACCCGCCCCATTTTACAGAGAGGAAGCTGAGGTGCAGCGAGTGTAAGTCACAAAGCTAGTCGGAGCCAGAACTGGAATCCAGGGCTCCTGCGTCCTCCGGGTGCTTTCAGCGCGAGGCAAAACCCTCTGGGTTGACGCGTTGGTTTAGTAAGCCGCTAGACATCTACAGGAAAGAAGCTTGTACTTGGAACTTAGTGTTTTTAACCACCCAAACTAGTTAAACAAATGTATTTGCATGATATTATTTTGAAAACAGTAATACTATGGTCAGTGCGGGGGAGGGGGTGCGTTTAGATATTCCACAACAATGGAACATAGTTTTAACTTGTTATACTGTTTGTCTTCACTTTTGTTATATCTGGCATTCTCCAAATATACCAGGATCTATCTCCCTCAACAGTACTAAGAAGTAATATAGGAACTGACAAAATGCCCATTATAGAATGAGAGGAAAAAGGCACAAGAACTCACTGAAGTCATGGGGTTATTAAGGTTGTCCCATTCTTAGCAGGCAGCAAGAGTCTCCTTCCTTTATCAAGTTAGGATATTTGGGGAGAAGCTATCAGTTTTCAGTGCTGTGCAAAAACAGTTCCAGGACCTCTTTTTATGCCTTTGGTTGCTTGTAAATATGTCTTGCCTGTCAAACAGCACTGGACCAGGAGTTAGAAACATGGGTGGAAGATACCAATTGCCCAGAAAAGGCCTGGGTCAAAGCAGAGAGAACAAAACTGTTGGTCTTTGAAAACCACAAGAGCCCACGTACACAGCAGCAGATTTCAGTGCCCAGCTTATCAGATGATAAGCAGGCAGAGCTCCACCTCATGCGAGAACAATACAGTGGCCACTGAGGGCCACTGTTTTCCAAGTCTAGGGTCTTGAGGTGATGACCATTCCTCCTATAGTTCCTTCATGATCACCTCAAGGACTTAATTGTAAATTTAAGTAAATTTAAATTATACTGCATGCTCCATACAGTAGTGGAGACAGAGAAAAAAATAGCTTCTCAAAATCAAATGGAAACATGAAAGAAGAGAGATAATTATTCAGTCTTTAGATACTAATCAGTGGAATCGTGATTGTGTTCCCTAGTAGAAACATTCTTCCCTTGAACCCTAAACTTCCACATAAGAATAATGAGAATGGGTCATTTTACCCCTGAACCAGTGTAATTTTGCTATGAGAAAAATAAGACATTTTTTGTTCAAAATATCAACTTATCCAAAAAGATGTACCCCTAACTGCTCAAGATGTTGCTTGCAGCTGGCCGTATAGCTGAGCGTTCAGTAAATCATTCCATAACTCGGTAAGACCAGCTGCTTCCAGATAGTAATGCACATAACTAGTGGACACATGGTCCTAAGATAACTTCCGATTAGAACTTGATTGACCATTTTACGACTGCAAACCATGGGCTGCTAGTTTCCCATCCAGAATTTGAAGGGTTATTTCATTATCCTTTGCCTCATCGTGACCAATCCTAAACACCTCAAATTTTCTCAAATGGTCTTTTATTTACAGTCCACTCTCAAAGAACAATATGATTTTCTGCCTCCTCTAGAAGTTTGAGGACCCCTTTAGTATGCTGTAGATATTTTTAGGGATTGATGTGAAATGCTTTGTTGTAAGTCTTTTACGAAAATGTAGATTAGGAAGCTATTGTAGTAAACTGGGTTAAAAATAAAGTCTTGAAATAAGGCAATGGAAATAAAAATGTTCAAAGAGAAGGGATTCAAAGATGCTGGAGGTAAATATACAGGGCCTAGTGACAAATTGGATGTGATGAATGATGAGTTGAAATGATTCCTAAGGTTTCTATCTTAAAATTAATTATGTGTCTTCTATGTGCCAAGTAGTTTGTTACCAGGATATGAGACAAATATAAAACAAAAGCCCCTGAAGACTTACCTACTTGAAACCAAAAAAATACAGGCAAAGTCTATTTTAAAAGCATTCTCCTATCCAATGCTTCACCTTATTATTAGTAACAATAATTAGTGTGAAATCTTTGCGTTAGTTCAGCTCTTCTTCTGTTAAAGATATGGAACTCTGTTTCATCTTTATTATGTCATAAATTTGTAATTATCCATTGATTAACATATTTAAATTATTTTCAAACATCATCTCCTTTGTGAAGTCTGAACCAAATATGATCAATTCATCTTTTTTTTTTTTTTTTTTTTTTTTTTTTTTTTAATAAGTTATTGTTATTGTTTTTTTTTTTTTTTTTTTTTTTTTAATTATTAGCACCTTTAATTATTTATTTATTTATTTATTTATTTGGCTGTGTTGGGTCTTTGTTTTTGTGTGAGGGCTTCCTCTAGTTGCGGCAAGTGGGGACCACTCTTCATCGCGGTGCGCGGGCCTCTCACTATCGCGGCCTCTCTTGTTGCAGAGCACAGGCTCCAGACGCGCAGGCTCAGTAATTGTGGCTCACGGGCCCAGTTGCTCCGTGGCATGTGGGATCTTCCCAGACCGGGGCTCGAACCCGTGTCCCCTGCATTGGCAGGCAGATTCTCAACCACTGCGCCACCAGGGAAGCCCCGATCAATTCATCTTTGAAAACGCATAACACTCTTACCACCATTATATCCTGGCTTGTATTTTGGTAATGTTTTATACCATTCTTTCAACTCTTTGAAACACATTGTAGACAAATATTTTGGTAACTGACTTAAAAGTTGTTGACAATAGTATTAGCTGTGGGTGTCTTAGAAGACCAATGTGATAAGCTGTATATTTTGCACTATCAACGAGAACTATGATTTGAAGCCGTTTTGTCTTAGCTTGTCACTAGTTCTACTTGTGACTATGGATTAATTTTTTTCTATGCCTTTTCTGTAAAAAAGGGGATAAGGGGCTACACTGTCAGTTGCTCCTGCCGTTATTTCTCAAGCAGGCCTCACTTCTTCCTCATTGTTTGAAGCTATGCGTCAGTGCCTCCTGAGTATATTTGCTCTATTATCACTCATAAGGATCTGCTGTCTTCCTTTTCCACTGACTGGGAGAACTGCAATCATACAAACCAACAGAGTCAAACTGGGAACCATATAATCCTCCCTAGTGGGACACATTGAACAATGTGTGTTCTATTTAGATATTTTTGAATTAACATATTAAGCATCTTAGGACATTTTCTAAAGTACGTTTTTTTTCTACAGTTAAAACTCCTCCAGGAAGAGACTTTTTTCTTACCAAATTGATCATATGAAATAATATTCGTAAATAAAGAAAAACATTGTTGGTACTAAGCGGCCTATTATCAAGATTTTCCCAGGCAAAGCTATTTTAGTAGACAAAGGTTGCTGACTTTGGACCAAGTTTCCATCCTCTCTTCTTTCAGATAAGTAAGCCCTCCAAATATTTGTGAAATTTAGTTGAATTGACTGTTAGAATTGCCAGGTAATATAGGACACTTTAGTATAATATGTTCCATGCAATATTTGGGCCAGACTTAAGCTAAAAATTATTTGTTGTTTATTTGAAATTTCCATTTAATTGAGTATCCTACTTTTGGTTTGATTTTTTGTTCCTCTGTTGACCCTATTTATGGATTGAGACTGCCCCCTCAGTGCTAGGAGCTCCCTAGCATTGATTACTCTTAGGCCTTCTGGGCACATGTAAATAACAGACTGAATTCTTTCTCACGATAGAGGAAAGGTAGTTAGATAGCAGATGGATTCTGAGTACCTCAATTATTAATTCAGGAAAGAATCTGCCATTCCTAATGCCCTGATACATGAAATTGCTTCTGCTGTCTTCCCACCCTACAAAGGGCTCCAGCTAGAACTGGATGGGTCTAGTGCAGTCCTGGAGCTGCCATTGAACTGCTTCTTAGTCAACCAGCCAGTGCAGATGATTGACTGGGCATATCTAGACCTGCTGTTTGGAGGACTAATCACACTTCCAAAGTCTAGGTATCTTAAAACCAAAAGCATACAGTGATTGTGGGGGGAAAAATATTTCCCACCAATTATGACTTATCACCATAACAATATATGTGTAACAGAGTAATGGCCATGATATACTTTTTTAATACAATAAAAAAACAAAAACCTGTTCATCAATTATGACATGATTTAAATATAGATATATTTTAAAAATCTTGTTAGAATCCTAGATAGGCACTCTGGTTGAGAATAGGACCCTGAAAAGCCAGTAGTACTATGAGTCCTGGAGATGGCAGAAGCAGCCGAAATCATGTTTAGGTAAATTTCACACCAAACTCTCTCTTTGGATGTGTATATCAATGTGAAATGCAACTCTCTGAATTTGTACCTCAGTGTAAAAAGCATACTATTAATAACTAGATTAATACTAACATTTTAAACATTTTTAAACGGTGCTAAAGAAAAACAATTTTTGATTTTTAACATTTAAATTTGTAAACAACTCTAAAAGAAAACTGTATAAAGCACATTAGTTTTCACCTGCAGGAATGAACATACATTAATTCATTCAATAGATATTTATTGTATATATCCCAAGGGCTGGCTAGTCACTAAGGATACAGGGGGAAAGAAGACACATTTTACCTTGATGGAAGTTACAACATGGGGAGCAGATTATAGGGAGATCTTACAGAGTCTAGTGAGTCAGGAAAGGCCTTCCTTAGAAAGTAAGATTTCTGCATAGCAGTTAGTCAGTGAAGAGAGGAATAACAGGAAGAAAATGTGTTTCAGGCAGAGGAAACAAAAAGTGCATCACTCCTGCAAAGAACTGGAAAAAGTACAACAAAGTGTAGAGCGTGAGAGGAAGAGTGCCTTGAAAAAAGCTCAAGAGGTAGGCAAGAGTCAGCTCATGCAATAGCATGCAGTCGTACATTTGGGTATTTTTTCCTACAGCAAATGGAAACCTTTAATAAAAAGATTTTAAGGGCACATAATCACTTTGTTGTGTTCTTATCACACATGCACACAAAAAATAAAGAGGGTGGGAGGAAATTTTTGGAGGTAATAGATATTGGTGGCATTGATTGTGGTGATGGTTTCACTAGTGTAGACTTATCTCCAAGGACTCACCAAGTTGTGTATGCTAAATAAGTACAGCTTTTTATATCTCAATAATACCTCAGTAAAGTGGTTTAAAAAACATGTAATCAGATCTGTGTTTTTAATTTAAAAGATTGTTCTTTTAAAAAAGCATACTGGCAATAGAGGAAAGCAGAATTTGATACAAAGAATCCAATACTGAGGCAAAGAACTGGTGAGAGTTACTGATGACTAGGATGGTGAGGAAAGGAAGTTAAGAATGGCTTTCTTACCTTTAATACCTGCTGGTATGGGGTGCTGGTTCCTGAAGTAAAGAGAACACAAGGACCAGCAGGTTTTTGGACACAGAAAGATATGTCCTTTTTTAACATGTTGAAATTGAAACGCCCAGGGACACCTCCAAATGGAAATATCTATTGCATTGTTGGGTTTAGAAGCCGGTAGCTCCAAAGAAGCGTATGGAAGTAAATTAATGAGTTTGCCCAGAGAACAGATAGAGAAGGTGGCTGAGGAAGAAATCATGAGAAACACCATCAGGTAAGGAAGGATGAATCTCTCTCTCTCACACGCACACACACACACACACACACACAGGATGAGAACCGTCCAGAACCAGCTGAGAATTCTACATTGATTTTTTAAAAAAAATTGTTTCTAGTGTTTAACTCTACTATCATATTGGCTTTATATGCATTATAAAACACTGGCTCAAATTCGAGTCTGTAATAAGCAGCTTTGTTACCCATTTATCAACATTCACTTTTAGTACAGCAAAAATACATAGCTATTGAATAATTCAGCAGCTGAATTAATGGCATACTGGCAATAAAGTAAAAAGGCAGACCAAAGGAACACTATGAAGCCCTACTCTGTGACTCTGTAATGATGGACTGTATTTGTGCAATGCTAGGAAAAGAGCCAGAGCAGCTAAGAAGCAATTAGGAGAGCACTAATCACATCAACCTGTATCCAGATCTTTATAGTCTAGATCCTTTCCTGTACTTTCTGTGCAACTGTGACATGTGTTACTTAACCTACCCTTCATTTCCTGGTCTATAAAAATAATAATAGTGGTACCTACTGTAATAGGTTGTTGTGAAGATTCATTTAACCAATACAATGCTTTTTATTGTTGATCACACATATTCTTGGTGGTTTTTTTGGTTGTAACTTATAGTATACTCTGCCAAGGTAATGATTACCAGCTTGGGTTTTGGCCCGAAATATCCCTCCACCTTCCACATAAAGGAATTGAGGGGAAGTACACTGAAATAAGGACATTTGCCCTTTAACTTAGGTCTAAGCTAGGGGCAAGTCAGGCCGTTTGTTTCTGAACCTTTTATCCCTCAGGCTACACCTTGGGATCTTGGCCTTCAAGATCTCACATAACACAAAGGAGGCAGCAAAAATGTCGAAAAACAGTTTCTCCCTATGGCACCCACTCAGTGCTCTCTTACTCCTGAATTTCACCCTGGTGGCCTTCCAGTCCTCAAAGTTTACATCACCTCCTGTCTAGTCTGTGTCTCATATTAGCACATGGGCTAGGGAATGGAGTACTGAGCACAACTGTAGAGATTCAACCTGAAACAGAAGACATCCGGAAACTGAATTACTTCCACCAGTTCAGTCCTATTTATCCTTTTCCTCTTCTCAATAAGAGCACTTCCTACCGTGGCCCAGTTTTAAACCTGGAACTCCATTTTAATCATGACCCAAAGAATTTGCTTCAAAATAATACAGCAGTGGGGAAAGTGGAAAGGAATATGGATAATCTATATAATTACACATAATCCTATATATAACAGATTATACAATTGATTACATAATCAATCTATAGGAATGATTGGCTTTGAGTTCATAATTGTTGAAGCTGGAAAGAGACATGGTGGTCATTATTCTATTTTTGTACATGTTAAAAAAATTTTTCCCCAAAGAGCTAGGGGAAGCAGAGAGAGGAAGAGAAGTTGTGAAATCAACTATAAACCAAAGAGGTGGACCTTTAAGATTTTTTAATATATTCAAGTCCGCTCTATTCTCACTCTCTTCCTTCCCCACCAGCTTTACTCAATTCCATACCCTCCTGACTGCCTGTGTTCCTTTTCTGCCATGAGGAGGGCAGCTACATGAGGTGCTATTTCAAGGAGGTAAATAGGAAATCCCCTTAGTCCACGCAACCTGTTTTTCTTGAAGGCAAGGAATAGCCTGGACAATGTTAAATGCCTGCCAGAGACATCAAAGCGCAAAGGAACGTGCAGCAGAACCTCAGCTTGCCCCGAGAGCTCTGTTGTCTCCTCGCAGATAACAGAGACCCAAAGCTGAAGCACAAAATTGAAAGAAATTGCTTCATTTTTATAAATGACATTGGCAAGGACTGAGACTGAAAAACTGTCCAGGTGAACTAAACTTAATTTGGTGAATGCTTAACAAGAACATGTATGTAGAAATGTACTAGACATTGAGGGAAATACAGGTACTTGCTGCCCTTGAGGTTATAGCCTAAATCTGGAATTTAACTCAATAGAGTATATACATCAAATAAGTGATACTGACAATATATGTAACTCTAAAGTGGTGTAAGTCACACAAGACTTAACCAGGGTCCTAAAGAAATTTGGCTTAGAGAGAATACTGGAGAACTCAGCCTTAGCAAAGAGAGTGATTGGAATAAAGGAGGAGCATGTGGGATTCAGAAACACTAAAGTTCTAGCTCTTATTATATGGCTTTTAAGAAATGGCTTGGACCTCCCTGGTGGCACAGTGGTTAAGAATCCGCCTGCCATTGCAGGGGACACGGGTTCGAGCCCCGGTCTGGGAAGATCCCACATGCCGCGGAGCAACTAAGCCTGTGCACCACAACTACTGAGCCCGCGTGCTACAACTACTGAAGCCCACGTGCTACAACTACTGAAGCCCGGGCGACTAGATCCCATGCTCCGCAACGAGAAGCCACTGCAATAAGAAGCCTGCGCACCAAAACGAAGAGCAGCCCCCGCTCGCTGCAACTAGAGAAAGCCCGGGCGCAGCAACGAAGACCCAATGCAGCCAAAAATTAATTAATTAATTAATTTAAAAAAAATCCTTAAAAAAAAAAAGGCTTATGTGGCTTGAATAGGTTTTCAAATTGTCAGATAGAGCTCTAGTAATAAGATGCAAGGACCACATATTAGTATCTATCTATCACTACCATAACTTAAGAATTTCAAAATCAAAGTCTCAGTGATTTATGTTCTAAGGATGGTTGTTTGATCTGTATCTGAAGTGCATTAATCATTGATAGCTTTTACAAATACTTATAGTAACTTAGGTAAATATCCTACCACCTCAGGAAAAAAAGGCTTTACCCACCACAGCCTTCCACCATTACCCTTAAGTCTTCTAATAACAAAACAGAATGCAAACATGGAGATTAAACAGGCAAGTTTTATTATCAAATGTAACAATTCTACAAAAACTCAGTAGTATTGTAGTATTACTGCCTATCTTAAAGTCTTTCAGAGCTTTGGGCAGACAGCATCTTAAGGTAGCCAAGTATAAAGAACTATTTTTCTGATCTTAAGTGCCAGTTATCACCAATTTTCACACAAAATGGTTTTTCTTTTTTCTTTTTATTTCTCCTACTGCAGTTAAAGGGCCATTGCTGGTCAGTGAAGAGGGAATGTTTGGCTCTCCGTTCAAGGTGTTAAAATTATGCAAAGTAAATAAAAATAGCAGCCACATAAATCTGCATGGCATTGCATCCAAGCTAAGGACAATATGAGTAAATTAAAGAAACATGTGCACTCAGTTAATCAAATCCTGTTTCCTCTTTGGAGTTACATGAGGCAGCAGTACTATCTAGCTAGTGTCTAATATTGCACTTTTGGAGCATAAACACAGCTAAACACATAGTGCTAAACACTGACAGCATCAGTACCTGTTCTCACCACATCAGTGTTTACCTCTCAGTCTAGCATGCTGACTATAACCCTATGCTTTTAAAAGTTTTAATTATTTGACAGTTAAGGCATTAGAGAAAAAGTTTTAAGGCTATCTTAATATATACAAGCATTCACTTTAGTTAGTATATTGCTTTCTAGAATACACTGTTCAAATATCTCATTTTTGTGATATTAAAAACTATGGAATTCCTTATTAAAGTCCAAACCATCAATAATGGGAATGGTACAATATAAAATAATACATATGAAGCCATAATATTCAATTACAATTCAAACTAGAAATTACTAACTACATGTAGCTGCTTCATTTTTGGTTTTACATTTTGGCCCCTAGTTCATTCTTATTTACAACTGATACCTACTGAGAAAAAAATCCAACATTTTAACTATGTATGTTTTGTGGTGGGTGTGCCATTTCTTCTCACTTCTTCCAAGGTGTTTTAAAAATAGTTTTGGTGGCTTTTAACTGTAAGACATTGTGATGGCCAAGAGACTGGGAAAATATTAGTTTTATTTCTTTTTGTAAGTTTGTGACTTAAGTATTCCAGGACCTTATTCTTGAGTTACTTGGGAAGAGCACGTGATTATGCAGGAGATGGGGAGAAAAGAGTTGGAACACACAAAAATGAAGCTTCCATAACAGAGTTCCTGATGGAGATAGTAGACACTAGTGGAGTGTTTTTTTCCCCCCAAGACTTAAAACTTAGGAAACACCTATGATGCCACGTTAGCTGGTAGTAATGGAGACACCCGATTTCAAATTCGCATTTTAAATGCCTATTTGCAATCAGCAAGGAGCCAAGCATGCTGCTTGCAATAAGAATTTGGCTTCACTGGCTCAAATTTTTCACTCCACCAAAAGATAGGGCACAGGCCCACTGTCCAATCATGTTTGCTGAAAATACTGCAGCCTGAGTGTAGACAAACTTCTCCTGAAGTTGCTAGAAGTTGTCTTATGTCTGAAGGTTTCAGGATCACCATACATCTTTCAAACACTGAAAAAAATGAACAAAAGGAAAAATTATAGTCTCTAAATTTTACAATTCTTAGTAGCCATTAAAAAAAGAGATTCTGAATTCTAAACGGTCTGAAAAAGCCTTTAGGTAGTCCAAATTTTTATTTTACACAGACGTAATTGGGATTTACACAGCAAATTCTCAGGGAATACAGTGCTGACAAGTGAAGTTTATGTGATAATTGGCATTTCCACAATACCCTACCCTTTGTATTATCATGCATGGGATAATGTGTGTGTTTTCACCTCCCCACTTAACTCTTTTGTGAAGAGACTATTCTCCTCATTCCTTATTCTGGGTCCCCGAGTTATCAGAACATTTTACTGATACTAGAGGTTTAATACCATTTTAAAAATAAATTAAACCATTAAGACAAAAATTTTAAATTAAATTCTAGTATAAGAAATTTAAAAAATTTTCAAACAAGAATATTTGTATCAGTAAGAAGCACTGAAAGGGGACTTCCCTGGCAGTCCAGTCGTTAGGATTCCTCGCTTCCAATGCAGGGGGCGCAAGTTCGATCCCTGGTCTGGGCACTAAGTTCCCACATGCCGTGTGGGGCGGCCAGAAAAAAAAGAAGCACTGAGGAATGACACTGACACTGTAGCAAACATGAGCTCTACACGTCAGTGACTAATCGATAAAAGCCACCTTTATGTGGATTATTTCATCCTTACAACCACCCTATTATATTACCATGTTATCCCCACTTTACAGATGGGGAAACTGAGGCACAGAGCAATTAAGCCAATAATTGGAAGATCTAGAATTTGAATGTAAATTGGTTCCACTGTGCTACTTTACTTATACACCACACGAAATCTTTAAAATGAAAACTGTAACTAGGCATGTGTATACTCTGACATGTAAATGAGAAACAGAAATGAAGATAGAAATAAAGATAGCTGTTCAGAGTTCAGCCTTATTCATATGGCCACTTTGTAACTGTGGTTAAGACTAGATTTGCTTTTAGAACAGATTCCAAAATTGGTACAGATTTATTCAGGTACTTTAAGAACAGAGAAACATTTATTTGTTAGAATTCGTTTTTAAAATGTGGTTTACAAAGTGACCATAGTTAACATTTAGCTTTAAACATTATGCATTGAAACCTCCTCCCTGGTACAGACAAGAAAATCTCTATCAATGACCCAACAACATTATTGCCCAATAACTATTTTGTCCTCCTTTTGGCAAAAGCAACAGATTTTCCTTAAATGACTGCCCGTCACCCAATCTCAAGGCCATAAAGAGGCAACTTTACTGCTGAGCCCAACAAGTGACCCAGATATAGCCAATAAGAGCCCTGCATGTCCTTGGCCACAGTGGTTTCAGAGATGGACTTAAAGTGGGGCCAGTGACACTGAATTCTTGGCTTCCTCTGGACTTGCAATGGAAGGGTGGGAAGGCAGGAGTTGCTGAGGGTACGTCATGGAGAGAGTTTGGCTGAGAGTGAGCCCTTGGATCCAGCCAGGTCAGTCAACTCTGGACCTGTCTGTTATCAGAGTCAATGAATTCCACCTTCCTCATTCTCAGCCCATACTATTAGTATTCTAGTAGGAAACCATTGTAGATGCTGAAAATTATACCTTCATATTTTGTCAAAATGTGGAAGAGTTCAGAAGAAATTAAAAGTTTAACCTTCTCAGACCTGCCTTTTAATCCCAGTGGTATCCAATGGAATTTTAGCATTTAGCAATGAGCACATTCCTAGCTGCCAGCAAAAAATAGAAAATCTCAGACAAATAAGGAGAAAATGTTTCCTATTCCCCTTTAGCTGCAGAAAAGCAAACACTATTATGCAAAGACAATTTTGAAGCTACAACTGCAAGTATCCACAAATCAGTCTTTCCTTTCTAGTAAGGTCTGTGTTAAAACATACAATGTTGTATTTTGCACTAAACTGTCATTAAAAGTACTATGTACAAAGAATTCTTTTAAGATATCTGGATTTCACCAACTGTTGTTATGCCCTATGGAATGAACCTAAACCCCTTAAAAAAAAAGCTTGCAATTCTGATTAGTTGTAATATTTTATTTCCTCCCAGTAATTCTGACACCTCTTTTCTGAAAAGTATAATTCATAGGTGAGATTTTTTTGTTAGGACAGAAAAACAGTTTCTTCTTCCTTATATTAAAGATAAAATAAAACCCATAACTCAAGATTCTTTAATCAAAGAAAGCCTGTTGGTCATTTAAATCAATAGAATCAGCATTTATCTGTTGTTCTTGCCCATTTTTATAATACTAGTTGGAGGAGGAAGACAGAAGTTTTGTCTAATTTTGAAAGCTGCTTTTTTTATCCAAAAGATACCTTGAGGGACT
Source organism: Balaenoptera borealis (assembly GCF_965194805.1). Taxonomy (NCBI): domain Eukaryota; kingdom Metazoa; phylum Chordata; class Mammalia; order Artiodactyla; family Balaenopteridae; genus Balaenoptera; species Balaenoptera borealis. The sequence goes on from NC_138876.1 coordinate 41,288,454, forward strand.
TCTCTGGTGGTCCAGGGGCTAAGACTCCATGCTCCCAATGCAGGGAGACCAGGTTCAATCCCTGATTAGGGAACTAGATCCCACATGCCGCAACTAAGAGTTTGAATGTCGCAACTAAAGATCCCACATGCTGCAACGAAGACCCTGGGTGCCCAAGACCCAGGTGCAGAAAAATAAATAAATAAATAAATATTTAAAAAACAAAACAAAACCGAAATCTCTAAAATCAAGCAAACAAAAACAAACAAAAGATACCTTGAATTTTTTGGCCAAAAACTAAAATATTGATCAAAAAATAAAATAAAAAGATTTTTCAATCCACAAAGTAATCTAAACTATACACTTAAGAGACCAAGTATAAAAAACACTCTTCAAATGAGAGTTACATGGAGATTTTTTGTTTTGTTTTTTGCATAAAATTTAGCTGTTGTGAGAATACCAGGCTTAATATATTGCAAGAATCTCCAAAAATACCTAGTATACAGACAAAAGTTTTCACAAAAAAGCAAAGAAAACTATAAACACTTTATCTTGACTTCCCAGCTTTCAGAACTGTGAGAAATCGAATTGCGTTAGGACAGCCTGAATGGATGAAGCCATTTACCAAATGATCAAATTAATACCACCAGGGAGGTCATGTGGGTATAGTACAACAGATATTATGTATCACGAGATCTCATGAGAGGGGCTCTTCACCTCTATGTATTCTTTCCTAACACCCATTACCCCAGCCTAATCACAAGAAAAACATTAAACAAATTCAAACTAAAGGACAGCCCATAAGACTTCAAAAGCAGCATAACTCGGAACTGTCAAGGTCTAGAAAATAAGCAAAGACTGAGAAACTAACACAGACCAGAGGACACTAAGGAGACAGGCCAACTAAATGTGAAATCCTAGACTGGATCCTGGAATAGAAAAAGGACATTAATGGAAATACTGGTGAAATTTGAATAATGTCTGAAATGTAGATAGTAGTCAAAAACATTGCCCATGTAATGATTATTGTGATCATAGCAACAAAATAGTTATTTGTATACGTAAAGAACTTTAGTTTGTATAACTTTATACTCATTAATCCACCTAATTCTCACCCCCCAAAAATGTTACATATGTAGAAGAGATTTTTTCCCAATTTTTACAGAGAAGGGAAATGTCACCTCTAAAGAATTATCATCTCCATATGTATGCAAAATATAGTTGTAAATATAGTTAAGAAGCACTTGTTGACAGATTTAAATTTATGAGCTGACCCTGCCCCTTTGAGATCCTAGGAGTATGAGACTTGGAACTCACAGTGAAAGTGGGGGGTACCAGAACCCTGGCCGTCTGAGGAGGCATTCTTACCAGCCAGCCATCACAATCTCCTTCTCTGGAGGGAAACCTGAGCATCTTTAATAGACTGTGAGCTGTCCTTGGGGGTCTTTTATAATCAAAAAAAGAGGCATATCTACAGTAATTCTTGGGGCAGTCAACAAATATTGGCTGGTGTGAGAGGACAAGGCTACATGAGAAGACAGATAGTGTGACGTTTTTATTTTATTTATTTATTTATTTATTTATTTTTGGCTGTGTTGGGTCTTTGTTGCTGCGCGCGGGCTTTCTCTAGTTGTGGTGAGCGGGGGCTACTCTTCGTTGCGGTGTGCGGGCTTCTCATTGCGGTGGCTTCTCTTGTTGCAGAGCACGGGCTCTAGGTGCACGGGCTTCAGTAGTTGTGGCGCACAGGCTCCGCGGCATGTGGGATCTTCCCGGACCAGGGCTCAAACCCATGTCCCCTGCATTGGCAGGTGGATTCTTAACCACTGCGCCACCAGGGAAGCCCCAGTGTGACTTTTTACCAGACCTCACCATGGGCTTTGGCTACCCTTATCTGATTCTATAACCAGCAGTGACACTGTTCTTTCAATAAATTTTTAGAGCACTGTATTAGTTTCCTGTGGCTGCTATAACAAATTACCACAGTTTGGTTGCTTAAAACAGCATAAATTTATTCTTACAATTCTGGAGGCCAGAAGTCAGAAATCAAGGTGTCAGCCAGGCTGCACACCCTCCAGAGGCTGTAGGAAATAATCTACTCTTGGCTTCTTCCAGCTTCTGGTGGCTGCAGGTGTTCCTTGGCTTGTGTCCACATCATTCCAATCTCTTTCTCTGTAGTTACACTTCCACCTCCTCTCTTATATGTGTCTACCTGATCTCTTTCTGCCTCTTTCTTGTAATTGCACTTAGGGCCCACACAGGTAATCCAAAATAAACTCCTCCTCTCAAGATCCTTAATTTATATCCTTTGCCATGTAAGGCAAAAGTCACAGGTTCCAGGGATTAGGATGTAGACATATATTTTCGGTCACTGTTCAGTTCAATGCAAGCACTTATTCTGCTGTGCTCTTATTTGCCCAAAGGAAAAGAGCACCAAGACTGAAGCTAGAAGTTATCGGTCTTTTTATCAGCTTGGTCACTAGCTGTATGACTCTGTGAAAGTTGTCTAATCTCTCTGGATTTCATCTCATCTGTCAAATGGGGTCAGGGTACCTGTCCTGATACCTCACAGGGCTGTGGTAAAACTCAAAGGAGACTGCAGATATAAAAGTGCTCTCAGAGCGTAAGCCACTCTATTGGTGTCAAAGATGACTGGTGACGATGAATTTGATATTCATATGGATGAGGAGAAAAAATATATAAATATACAGTCACAATATAAGGTTAAGGGGAAAAAAACAGGTCTAAAGTTCCTTGAGGGCATACAAAAAAAGGAGCTGAAAGGAACTATTCACTGTGGTTATTTCTGGATGGTGGGATTATTAGTGATTTCCTTGTACCTGTCTATATGTTCCAAATTCTTTATAATAAGCACACAATACATTTATGATCCTTACTTCCCAGGGTTGTTAACTAAATGAGATAACTTATGTTCAGTATTTCACATAGTACTCGATGTGAATTTTTAAAAATCCTCAATATAAAGGCAGATTAATCTGATGTTATAAGAAAATGCAAAAGTCTGGATTTTAACAAAGCAGCTGATATGTTATCCTATCATGATCCCAAATATACAATACATAAGATAGAAATAGAGGTATTGAGTAATGGTCATAGTCAATTTAGGACATTTCTAATGTAATTTCAAAAGGTTCCACTTCTAGTCAGATTTTTTTGTTCGTTTGCTTTGTTTTGGCTACACCGCGAGGCATGCAGGATCTTAGTTCCCTGACCAGGGATCAAACCCAGGTCCCGGCAGTGAAAGCGCTGAGCTCTAACCACTGGAATGCCAGGGAATTCCCCAATTCTAGTCATTTCTTATTCAAAATACTCATTTTACAATATGGACAATATGCTTGTCAAGTTCACAGACAGCATCAAGGGGTTGAATAAAAAATATTTGAAAAGACAAAGTATGAACCAAAAATAACACCAGCAGGTTAGAATAATGTGCTCTCATCACTGTGAACTAGACTAGAAAATACCCCATTCATACTACCTCGTATCTGGGCATGCTCTTTGATAGTACCAAGATATCTTGAAACCTCACTGAAAATGGCAGAGAATCAACACTTCCAACCCAGGATGGGGGTTTTTACAACTTCAGAATGAGAGGCTAAGTCTATAACTGTCATTTCTCAAAGATGACATTGCACTGGCAACCTCTTTTCTAATTCAGAATCCATGTGGTTGAAGCCCACATGGTCCTTGGCCATGAAAATGGTTACAAAATTTGAAAATGACACGCCAGCAAACCAACTTCAGCAAACCCAATAATAAAAAATGAAGAAATAAGCCACACCAATTCCGGACCATGTCCTTATAACTCTATCTCTTTTGAGGAGACTCATAGGCAATGTCAGTATCCTTTAAGGGAAGTTTATAGATTAATGGGGGGGGGGGGGAGAACTATCAGGATCCCTTTCTTCTAGATTTAGTTTAAAAGAGAAGAAAGACATGCAACAAAAACCTCACAGTCATTTTGGAATGGAGCATATTTAAAAGTATACCCAGATGAAGCTTAAAACCATTATGCTAAGTGAAATAAGCCAGTCATGAAAGGACAAATATTGTGTTATACCATTTATAAGGTACCTAGAATAGCCAAATGCATAGAAACAGAAAAGAGAATAACGGTTCCCAGGGTGCTGGGGAAAGAGGGAAAGGAGACTGTTTAATGTATTTAGAGTTTCAGTATGAGAAGGTGAAAAAGTTGATGGTGGTAATGTTTGCATAAAAATGTGAATGTACTTAATGCCACTGAACCATACACTTAAAAATGATTAAAATGGCATTATGTATTATTTTACCACAACATTTAAAAAAAAAAGAAACTAGGACAAAAAAGTGTAACCAACTCGATAGAATTTTCATATGACTCAGTGATTCTACTCCTAGATATATACTCAAAATAATTTAAAATACTCAAATATTAGTGCATAATTGTTCATATCAGCACTATTTACAATATCCAGAAGGTAGAAATAGCCCATATGCCCATCAACAGATAAATGAAAGAAACAAAATGTGGTATAGCCATACAATGGAATATTATTCGGTCACAGAAAGGAATGAAGTACTGATACACACTACAATGTGGATAAACATCAAAAACGTGAAATGAAGCAGATTGGTTGCCTGGGTCTATGGGGAGGGGAAATTGGGAGCTACTGCTTAATGGGTATAGGATTTTCTTTCAGAGTTGATAAAAATCACTTAATTGTATACTTTAAAATGATTTATTTTATGTTATGTGGTTTTTACCTCAATTAAAAAAAAAAACAAAAGAAAGAAAGAAAGCATACCCAACCTGTATTCCACATGATATGAATAAATTTCCAAATGGAAAAGTATTTCCATATATGTTGCTTAGATACTATCTACTTAGATGACAACCTTAATTCCAGTCTCCATTCCTTCTAGGATTTCTGACATTCTTACATCACATAAAGGGAAGATGGCATCTGCCACCTGACTTCTAAAAAACACTTTGAGATTTTTGACCTCTATTTGTTTGGCCCTTTATAATTTAACTTTCATATCATAGAGCCTTACCTTCTTTTCTGAGGATGCTCTAACTGCTGGGGCCCTTAAATACAAACCCATTCTTTGGATAGAGTCCTGGCCTGGTCATTTGTGTGTACAAGTCCATCCTCGGTTGCATACTAAAATGCAAGTTAAAACAAACAGGATCAAAAGATGGACAAACGGTCACTATGGATGGTTAGTATTTCAACTGAATAGATCTACCAACTGAATTATAGGACATTTAGACCATAGGAAACAAGTTAACGCTGATACAAGCCATATATGTAACTGCTAATCCCAAGTCATCAATTCTTACTTAACACGTCTAAATACCATAAAAATCCCTACTAGGAGGGAAGTTAGATTGAGCACGTGGATAGAAAAAGAACATCGTACTGCAACGCCACCAAACACTTCAGATCTTGATAATAGTACTTTCCATCACACCACAAGTGTGACTAGATATCAAATATTTGAGCACCAACTATTTTCAAGGTATTCTACAATAAGCCCAAATTCTCTATATAACTTGGTGAACTTTAAATAGTATGAGATATATTTGTAATATCAACCTAATTCTCTCAGCAGTGCAGCAAGTAAAAAGCAGTGAGAGGCCCAAGGAGATAATGAATAAAGTCAGTACTTCGAGGAGAAGCAAAAACTAGCACTACTGAAAATGCAAAGCCGTTGACAGTAAAGGTTAATGCAAAGAGCAAATGAAAAAGTTAAAGGACTTATATAAGGATACCTAACAGCCCATTTCAGAATAAGAGGCCCATCAACTAAAATATAGACACAGATTTACTTCCATGACCAGAATGACATCCTCATCACCAAATATTTTTATAGTAGTCTTTTTGCCTTCGTAAATTCAATCCTCATTCTATTACTCTCATTTATCAAAATGGGCCTAACTCGGGTACTTTTACTTTACAAGAATGCAGATTTGATAGCAGAACCCATGTCCTGTATCTTGCTTTAGCATCAGAATTCTTCCCTTTTTGTAAATCCTTGCCCTTTCCAACTTTACAGCCCCCTCAACCCCAAATGAAGTATGGAAAAATTAAGTTGGAGTAGTTTTATAGAAAGAATTTTGCTGAGGATAGAGGAAGCATACATCCAAAAATTAAAAATAACATTTATAAAGATGACATATGCCATTTTATATATAAAATATATATATATATTTTAAAAGACAGAAACAGAAACCATTAAGAGATTTCATTCATTCAACCAATTATTACCAAGGATTTGCTTAATTACATAAGTAAATTACATAATTATGTAGGATGAATCATAAATAACCAAAAATCAAATGAAAACCTCCCATGAAATCAGCAACAGCAATAAAATCACCATAGGTAAAGATAGACACAGATTACATTTGAGAACAATTTTTTTTAAAAGCCATCCATTGGTTTTTGTCTTGTGACAAAGCCATATCTAAAAGAATCTAGACTCTCATGGTTAGCGGCTATTACTAAAATAACTGAGAACAGGCAAAAATAAATAAGAAGGCAAGGAAGGACCCTTAAAAGCAGTAGAAAATATAAGCTTTTATGTAAGAGTGACATGAAATTAGGTTATATACAAAAGATTTTGAAAGTATGCATTGTAACTACCTTAAAGCTCAAACTACTGAAGAATAATATGATATACTGAATTAGATAATTCAGGTTCCTATGTAATCCTACTTTATTGATCCAGTTCATAAATTCCAAGCACTTCAGAAATGAAGGCAAATGCCTTGAGACAAAATAATTTCACAGAATCTTTGTGCTTCTGATTATACTAGGTCTGCTCCAACCTTGAATGATTCCCTAGAAGCTACTAGAAGATGAAATAACTTCAGGGACTTCCCTGGCCATCTGGTGGTTAAGACTTCCAATGCAGGGTGTATGGGTTCGATCCCTGGTCGGGGAGCTAAGATCCCACATGGCTCACAGACGAAAAACCAAAACATAAAACAGAAGCAATATTGTAACAAATTCAATAAAGACTTTAAAAATGGTCCACATCAAAAAAATCTTTTAAAGAAGTAAATAAAATTTTTAAATAAAATAAAATAACTTCAGTCTGTAGCAGTTTATCTTAATTTTGAAGCATGTCAATCTTTTAGCCATAAATCTAGAAATAGCTGCTATTACGTGTCTGTGGTATAATAAATACCCACAAAAGCCAGCCATGGCACTCTTCATAGTAAGAGCAATTTTGCTTACTCTCATAACCAATATATGTGTATGACCACTTAATTCTATTCAGTGTGAAGGTAATAAAAGTTAATTAGTCAAAACAAAAGAAATTAATTCAATTGACTACTAAAACCTGAAACTTTGCTTATACTTTCTAGAACTGGAAAACCATGGGAGAAAATACAAAACTCAAATGTATTCTCCATGAGATTAAATAATCTTTACAATAGCCTTCAGTAAAATTCTCTACTCTTTTCATAATCTAGCGAATCAGATACAAAGTTCGGAAAGTAACATTTTTACTCCTGCAGGGGTTTCCAACAGGCAGCATAATTGTTTAGGGAAGAAGTAAAGTATCTACTGATCTCTGAAAAATAGCTTACTTCTGGAAAGAATGTGCTAAGCCAAGCAGTAACAAAAGATAACTTTTGTCCACCTTCATTCAGTCTTTCACTATCACACAGATTTTCTTCATTTGTCCAAAAATATCCCATGATGGTAACTTGGTAGGTTCGGGGCATCCCCACTGACATCATTTTAGCTGAGGTCCACAATCCTCCATGATTCATGGATACCAAGAGCTTGTAAACCTGTTCTAAGAGTGAAACGGCACCTGCAGGCACAGCCCTTATCATGCTGTACTGTAAATGCTCAAGGGCTATTTTAGGATTTGATGATTATGCCTACAAGTGCTTCTCAACTCTGAAGACTCGAGCACGGCTCAGCCCCAGGAGGAAAGACCATTTTGGCTTTTAGTGCAATTAAAAGGCTGCAAGATACTGATTTTCAGACGTTGCAGGAAAGGAAGGAGTTCGGGTTCTAACCATGTGATTTAAGGAAGGAAAGGTGTCCGCTCAGGTGAGATGACAATGAGAAGATTTTGCTTGCTGTGAAGGAGCTCTTACCAAGCTGTTCTTAAGTCAAAGAACAATTGATGGACACAGGCAGTCGTAGAAAAACTGACACGAGTAAATATCAGTTTCACAAGAATTAGCAGATCATAAAAGACTCACTGAATATCTTACAGCTCATTTTAAGGAGTTACCATCTAAAGATTCACTGAGTCACCCTTATTTTTCCAGATTAGACAGAGAGGCCTCGGACTACTTTTTAAATACTCCAACTCCACGTTTGAGGAAAATTCCTTCTTAGCCAATCTTACTATAGATGGAAACACCCACATCACTGTGTGCCCTAAAGAGCTTTCTCAAAGCAGCCCAACTGGGAAAAAAAAAAAAAAAAAAAAAGCATCAATAGATTAAGTTGAAGTAATTAAAACAGCATGGAAAAGCCCCAATCCTATTAAAGGGATGAGTTTGAAGTTAGCACTCAGACAACTAGTCCCCCTGACTTTGACTCTGGTTCTTCATAAAGAAAATCTATTTATTAACACTTGTACACATGAGTTTCAGAGAATTTGCTTCTTTCCTGGCTGCATTCTTTAGGCACATCAACTTAAGTAATAAGGGCACTGAGTATTTTTCTTCTTCAAGGTACTGACCTGGTAACCTTGGAAGAAGTTAAGAATTTCCTTAACTCCAGTATTGTAGGCCAGGCCCTGCATTCTGACCACCGTGCCAGGCTGTGGAGGGACACCGCTAAGATTAGCAGCTGTAGGGAAGTAGCCAAGACTATTGGGCGAACCTGGGGGGCTAAAGGGAGAGAAAGCACAGTGAACCAATAGAAATAGACAATGTCTAATATTTACTCTAAAAACATTAGTTACTTAAGGAAACTGACTTTCTCAAGGTGATCTTTCTTAGAATTCTTAAGAGTTATCTCTCCCAAGAGAAGTACACCATAGCTATTCTGTCCCACAGTTCCACAAAAGCCAAAAGCTGAAAGATAGAAGGGTTAATGCAGAGTTAAATACAGGGTTTCCCCAAAGATCCAGTTCTGAGAGTCCTAAATGAAGGAAGGAGAGAAGGAAACTTCTGCAGCCACTCAACCACAAAGCACCACTTCCAAAGCCTAGCTTATTGATGATTAACTGGCTAGTTATCAGGAATACTAAGGCATGAAAAGGCATGAACACAAAGGAATAATAGAAACCATAGCCACAGAGACCAAAAAGTATACAAAATGATTGCTCCAAAGAATAGACTTTTACTCCTATACACAAGTGTACAACACAGTAAGTACAGCATAATAAGACAGCAAAGTACTATAGCACCCATGAGTTATTGCTTCCAACCTGACTGAAAAAAAAGTGTGGGTGGTGGGGAGGAACAAGTAAATTGGAAGGGATGCATCAAACTACATCACCCACCATTAACACGAGGGGAAACTAATGATGGGTCCTCTTTGTGTATCTGGGGCAATTACCTCCAAGGAACAAAAGCCACATGAATACCTAATCATTCTTCTTCTTTTTTAAAAAAATGTTTATTTATTTATTTGGCCGCACTGGGTCTTAGTTGTGGCACTCAGGATCTTCGTTGCCACGTGCAGGATCTTTAGTTGCGGCAGGCAGGATCTAGTTCCCTGACCGGGGATCGAACCCGGGCCCCCTGCATTGGGAGCACGGAGTCTTAACCACTGGACCACCAGGGAAGTCCCCCTAAGCATTCTTTATGTGGTAACTCAACTAATTACTATATTATGAAATTAGTTTCACTCTGTCCCTTACGCAATCTGTTTCCCACCACAGTTAGTTGCTAGATACCCATACTTAAAAATATATACGCATAGGGAAAATTTTTTTTTAAAGTAGTCATTAGCTTAAAGAGCAATAAAGACCCACAGCTTTAGATTATTAACTCTTATAAATCATTCTAAGTAGGTAATTATCCCATTTCAAAGACAAGTAAACACATAATGGAAGGGACTAAAAATCTTTGAGATTATCTATCCTACATAATCATAACTGATGGGTTAATAGGAACGATACCAGATGGTGAATCCAGTCCCAGACTCCATTTTAGTAGCACAGTAACCTTGAGCAAGTCACTTAATGTCTCTGAATTCCAATTTTATCATTTGTTAAATGGGGATTACACTTCCTAGTTTCACAGAATTGTTCTTCAGCTTCAATGATTTAACATATCAAATTACTCCACAAACCATAAAATGCAATAATTTGTTGTTCTATTATTATTCTCACTCTTGCTATTTCCATAATCATTCTTCCATTTCACTTCTAAAATATGGGAGCCTGAAAATATTACTTGACATCAAGCTGCCCATAACCTGTTAAGTCTCTAAAACAGTGATTCTCAACTTGTCTGCATATTAGAGTCACTTGATGAGATTTTTACAACTCTCTGAGGAGAGTCTCTTTAGAGATCAAGAGTCAATCTGTGTGTAACTGTCAGAGCAAAGAGAGGGAATGCTGAACTTAAGGCCTGAGAAGGACTTTAGCCATCATTTAGCCACACCTCCTCACTTTTACAGAGATGGAAATGGAAACTAAGAGTTAAATAATTTCCCAAAGGTCACACAACAAGTTAGCGCTTCACAAAACTGAAGAACTACCCAGATTTCTCAACTTCTACTTCAGTATCTCCCCCTTATACAAGCACCATTCATTCAAAGACCATATTTGCTCATGTCAAATGCCTGATAGATAGTAACACTAATACTCAAAGACTATCAAGACTTCTGTGTATTTTGCTTAGTTACTCAGACTTTCCACACTGGATATGAAAATCAGATCATTTCCATAGTATACAACTCACTTCTATGACTCTGACCTGGCATATTCTATGTCTCTGGTTAAAGATCTCTTATAAATTAAATCTAGGTATCTAGTATTGGGTTGGCCAAAGAGTTCGCTTGGTTTTTTCTGTAAGATGGCCCTAGTAGCGCTTAGTTGTCTTAACTTCATTTGAAACAATTTTGTCAGATTGCATTGTGACAGCTGTCATATCAGCGTGCATTTAAAAAAAAAAACAAAAAAACAAAAAGCTTATCAAAACTGGTGATTTTTGTGTAGCTATTTTAATATTGAAGATGGGGGAAAAAAGCAACATTTCCGGCATATTATGCTTTCTTATTTCAAGAAAGGTAAAAACGCAACTGAAATGCAAAAAAAGCTTTGTGCAGTGTATGGAGAAGGTGCTGTGACTGATCAAACGTGTCAAAAGTGGTTTGTGAAGTTTCACGCTGGAGATTTCGAGCTGGGTGATGCTCCAAGGTCGGGTAAAACCAGTTGAAGTTGATAGTGATCAAATCGAGACATTAATTGAGAACAATCAATGTTACACCATGCAGGAGACAGCCGACATACTCAAAATACCCAAATTAACTGTTGAAAATCATTTGCACCAGCTTGGTTATGTTAATTGCTTTGATGTTTAGGTTCCACATAAGTTAAGTGAGAAAAACTTTCCTGACCATATTTGTGCATGCAATTCTCTACTGAAACATAATGAAAACGTTCCATTTTTTTTTTTTAATTTATTTATTTATGGCTGTGTTGGGTCTTCGTTTCTGTGCGAGGGCTTTCTCTAGTTGTGGCAAGTGGGGGCCACTCTTCATAGCGGTGCGCGGGCCTCTCACTATCGCGGCCTCTCTTGTTGCGGAGCACAGGCTCCAGACGCGCAGGCTCAGTAGTTGTGGCTCACGGGCCTAGTTGCTCCGCGGCATGTGGGATCTTCCCAGACCAGGGCTCGAACCCGTGTCCCCTGCATTGGCAGGCAGATTCTCAACCACTGCGCCGCCAGGGAAGCCCAAACGTTCCATTTTTAAAACAAATTTGTGACAGGTGATAAAAAGTGGATACTGTACAATAATGTGGAACGGAAGAGATCGTGGGGCAAGTGAAATGAACCACCACCAACACACCAAAGGCCAGTCTTCAACCAAAGAAGGTGATGTGTGTATATGGTGGGATTGGAAGGGAGTCCTCTATTATGAGCTCCTCCCGGAAAACCAAATGATTAATTCCAATTAGACCAACTGAAAGCAGCACTCCACGAAAAGTGTCTGGAATTAGTCAACAGAAAACGCATAATCTTCCATCAGGATAATGCAAGACCACATGTTTCTTTGATGAACAGGCAAAAACTGTTACAGCTTGGCTGGGAGGTTCTGATTCATCTGTTGTATTCACCAGACATTGCACCTTCAGATTTCCATTTATTTTGGTCTTTACAAAACTCTCTTAATGGAAAGAATTTCAATTCCCTGGAAGACTGTAAAAGACACCTGGAACAGTTCTTTGCTCAAAAAGATAAAAACTTTTTGGAAGATGGAATTATGAAGTTGCCTGAAAAATGGCAGAAGGTTGTGGAACAAAACGGTGAATACGTTGTTCAATAGAGGTCTTGGTGAAAACGAAAAATGTGTCTTTTATTTTCACTTAAAAACCAAAGGAACTTTTTGGCCAACCCAATACCTTCAAAATACAACCAAGATAAAATAAAAGTTATCTAACTGGAAATTTAAGGCTATAAATGGCAATTATGTTCAGCATCTGTAGGGTAGCACCTAGTCCAATGAAGCCAAAACACAATACAATTGGGATTCACATCATTATTCTTTGCACTAGGATTATCTGCTGTAGACAAGATATCTTAAGAAAAATTAAATAATCTGTATCTACCTGACAGGGCATGAGAATAAGAATTTTCTCTCAACCTAAATTCCAGGTCTTTCAGATTACTGAAATAAAAAACAGCAAGAAATAAAGTAACTTGTGGAGTAAAAATGATAGTATAGAGACAAAGCAAACTTATACGTAGAAAATCAAATAGAGTTTGCTGAACTATTACTAGAATAAGCCAGTTTGGCAAGGTTACAAGATATAAGATCAATGCACAAAATAAATTAACTACATTTCTATACACTACAATGAACAATCCAAAAAGGAAATTAGGAAATCAATTCCATTCACAATAGCATCAAAAAGAACAAAATATTTAGGAAAAAAATTTGACAAAGGAAGAGCAAGACTTGTACACTAAAAACTATGAAACACTGTTAGAAAATAAAAGATCTAAATAAATGGAAAGACAGCCCATGTTCATAAACAGAAGATTTAATTTTGTTAGAATGGCAATACTATCTCTAAATTGTACAGATTCGATGTAATAGCTATCAAAATTCCAACTGGCTTTTTTGCAGAAAACGACAAAACTAAAGCTAAAACATATATGGAAATACAAATGACCCAGAATAGACAAACTTTCTTAAAAAAGAACAAAGTAGGAGGACTTACATTTCCTAAATGCAAAACTTACTCTAAAGCTACAGTAATCAAAATGGTGTGGTATTCCCATAAGGGTAGGCAATGATCAATAGAATAGAATTTGAGAGGTGAGAAATAAACCCTTACATTTATGGTCAATTGATTTTTTTTTTTTTTTTGGGCCACGCTGCACAGCCCACGTGATCCCAGTTCCCCGACCAGGGATCGAACTTGGACCCTCGGCAGTGAAAGCGTGGTGTCCCAATCACTGGACAGCCAGGGAATTCCCTGGTCAATTGATTTTTGACAAGGGTTCCAAGACAATTTGATGAGGAAAGAATAGTCTTTTCAGTAAATGGTGCTGGAACAATGAAATATCCACATGCAAAAGGATGAATTTAGACCTCTACCTCACTCCATATAAAAAATTAATTCAAAATGATAATATATCTAAGTGTAAGAGCTAACACTACACAACTCTTAAAAGAATATGCAGTAATACATTTTCATGACCTTGCATTATATCTGACAACAAAAGTATAAGTGAGAAAAGAAAAAATAGATAAGTTGGACTGCATCAAAACTTAAAACTCTTGGGCTTCCCTGGTGGCGCAGTGGTTGAGAATCTGCCTGCCAATGCAGGGGACACGGGTTCAAGCCCTGGTCTGGGAAGATCCAACATGCCACGGAGCGATTAGGCCCGTGAGCCACAATTACTGAGCCGCGCGTCTGGAGCCTGTGCTCTGCAACAAGAGAGGCCGCGGTAATGAGAGGCCCACGCACCGCGATGAAGAGTGGCCCCCACTTGCCGCAACTAGAGAAAGCCCTCGCACAGAAACGAAGACCCAACACAGCCATAAATAAATAAATAAACCCAAAGTTTAAAAAAAAAAAACTTTAAAAAAAAAACAAACTTAAAACTTTTGTGCTTAAGGGCTCCATCAGGAAAATTAGAAGACAACCCACAGACTGGGAGAAAATATTTGTAAGTCATATAAGCTCGCCTACCTAGAATATATACAGAAATTTTACAACTAAAAAACAGTAAGAAAAATAACTCAATTAAAAAATGTGCAGGGACTTCCCTGGTGGTCCAGTGGCTAAAACTCTGCTCTCCCAATGCAGGGGGTCCAGGTTCAATCCCTGGTCAGGGAACTAGATCCCACATGCTGCAACTAAGAGTTCGCATGCCGGACTTCCCTGGTGGCGCAGTGGTTAAGAATCCGCCTGCCAATGCAAGGGACACGGGTTTGAGCCCTGGTCCGGGAAGATCCCACATGCTGCGGAAAAACTAAGCCCGTGCGTCATAACTACTGAGCCTGCACTCTAGAGCCCACGAGCCACAACTACTGAGCCCGCATGCCACAACTACTGAAGCCCTTGCGCCTACAGCCTGTGCACTGCAAAAAGAGAAGCCACCGCAATGAGAAGCCCACGCACCACAACAAAGAGTGGCCCCCGCTCTCTACAACTAGAGAAAGCCCGCATGTAGCAATGAAGACCCGATGCCGCCAAAAAAAAGCCAGTCACAGAAGACCACATATGGTATGATTCCATTTATATGAAATATCTGAAAAAGCCAATCCATAGAAACAGAAAATAGAATGATAGTTATTTAGGGATGGGGGAGGGGCAAGTAAAGTGGGTAGAAGTGAATGGGAGTTTCTACTAATGGACACCAGGTTTCCTTTGGGGGTAATGGGTTACTCTAAAATTAGATTGTTACATTATCTAAAAATTAGTTTACACAATTGTTCTAAAATTAGCAGCACAACTCTGTAAATACACTAAAAACCACTGAATTGTATACTTAAAATAGGTTAATTTTATGATATGTAAACTACCGTAATAAAGCTGTTTTTAGGACTTCCCTGGTGGTGCAGTGGTTAGGAATCCTCCTGCCAATGCAGGGGACATGGGTTCGATCCCTGGTCCAGGAAGATCCCACATGCTGAGGAGCAGCTAAGCCCATGCACCACAACTACTGAGCCTGTGCTCTAGAGCCCAGGAACCACAGCTACTGAGCCCACACACCACAACTACTGAAGCCCGCATGCCTAGAGCCCGTGTTCCGCAACAAGAGAAGCCACCACAATGAGAAGCTCACGCACAGCAACAACGAGTAGCCCCTGCTCACCGCAACTAGAGAAAGCCTGTGTACAGCAACGAAGACACCATGCAGGGAAAAATAAATAAATAAATAAATATATTTTAAAAAATAAGTAAATAAATTAACTTTTCAACTAATCCAATTCAGTTAAGTACAATTTACAGTCAATGTTTGAGATATTTAATGCTTTCCATGGAAGGTTACTCAGTTATCAGAAAATTTTAGCCTTTTTCAAATCCCATGTAATCTAAGGAATGGTAGGGAGTGCTGTATGTTATAAGGGAAACAATTTTAAACATAAGAATAGCTTCAAAGTATAAAGTATAAATGGATGCTGCCATCACCACAGAATAAATGGATTATGCCATCACCACAGAATAAGGATAATGTAAAAATTATGTGCATTTGCTTTGTGGTGGTGGTTTAGAGAAAGATAAGGAATTTTTTAACCACACCCTAAATAATGGCTAAAAGAGAACTGTCCATCAAAACAAGACTATGCCAGTAGCTCATCCTAACATTCATTTTAAGTCATTGTTTTGGGTTTTTACCTCCATTATATCTTTAGTTAGGTTTCAGATTCTCAAGTGTCAGTATTTATCAGTCTCAGGTGTACATGGTAACAATAATGTAACCGCTACTCAAAAGCTACAGAGGTTCAAAAATTGATAGAACTACAAAGGAACCCAAGGGTTAGGGGCCAAATGAGTGAGTCAATGTAACCCTGAACTCCGAGGTCCTACAGTGCATGGAGGGACTGTACCGCATCACATAAACTAACAAGGATGCACTTGAGCTGGGTAAGAAACCCTGTTGGAGTTGCCTGAATGGGCAAAGAACTGAAGGGAGATGAGAGGAAATGAAGGGAAAAACTAAATAGCACAAGAGGGGTCTCCCCAAAGGTTTATATTCAGAAAACTGCTAGAGCATTGCAGTTATGAAGACATTACTGCTGAGACTCATTCAGCAAGTCACACTGAGATTGCATTAAGAAATTACTGAGGACTTCCCCGGTGGCGCAGAGGTTAAGAATCCGCCTGCCATTGCAGGGGACATGGGTTTGATCCCTGGTTCGGGAAGATCCCAAGTGCCACAGAGCAACTAAGCTCATGCGCCACAGCTACTGAGCCCACGCACCACAACTACTGAAGCCCGCATGCCTAGAGCCCGTGCTCTGCAACAAAGAGAAGCCACTGCAATGAGAAGCCCATGCACAGCAACGAAGAGTAGCCCCCCTCGCCACGACTAGATAAAGCCCGCGCGCAGCAACGAAGACCCAACACAGCCAAAAATAAATAAATTAATTAAAAAAAACAAAAAAGAAAGAAACTACTGAATGAAGCACACCAGTGACTACATTATAAAGTTGGTGAAGATTTCCTCCATGGCCGTACTCCATGTTCTCTCTACGTATTTGGGTAAAAACTTTCAAACCCAATGTAGAGAAAAACTGTATTTCCCTGAGAATTAATGACTTTCTTTCCTTTGAAATTATGAGTTTTGTAATTCAAGTTTCCTCCTGCTCAGAGCCCATGATTGTTATGCCAATATTAATTTAATTGCCCAAGATTCTGTTGTCAGACTATCAAACATTTCTTCCTATCTTATATTTTTTCAAATCCTAATTTACATAATCTAATTTTATAATATTTATGTGTCCTAACAAGTCATAGAAAATTCTTTGTAGAGCAGGGAAAGATATGAAAATACTGACGGCCAGGGTGTCTAACAACACAATATATACTCTATCGGAAACAATTCTCATAACACCCTTTCATCTAATAATTACAAATTACTAAACATTGGTAACACTGATGTTATCAGGTAGCATTCCAAAATAGAAGTAGTCATAGCATGACAATATTCATAATTTGAGGACTTGCCATATTTCTCTAGAAGAGAGAGGATCAAAGCATTATCTGTCCTATTAGAAAAAGAGGTTAAGGGAAAAGAAGAATAGAAGACTATATTCTCTCCTCTGGATGAGAGGACATTAACATAGAAAATTAAAACACATTAATTACATAAAAAACATAGAAAATTAAAACACATAAAAACACATTAACATAGAAAACACGCCGAGAAGTCTTGCAAAAAGAAATCTGGTTTCCACTTCTTGCAAAATTATTGCACTGAGCCTTTGTATTAAGGTTATTAACACCCCCTAGTGTTACAAAGACCATATATTTTTGGAAAGTGACTGGAGAAACAATGTTTTAATCCTAGCAAGTGCAAAAGGTGGAGTCACTTTTCATGTAGGAAATTTCTGAACTAATTTGTTCATCTGAAATGAGCAATCTCAAGAAGGATGACTTTTCAACATTCTTTTTGAGTTTAATACTGAGGCAGAGGGACTGATGATCACATCTGGATTCTCAATTTCTGTTAGCTCTTCCTAAAGGCTGTACAAGCTGCTCTGTGCATGTGCATCTACCTCCTGGAGAAAGTTTAAGCAACCAACAAATATAAAAACACTTTGGAAGGAATAAAGAAATCTTCTAAGAATCTATTTCACTGAAATAGTAATAAGCAAATTTAGGTACTGTTAAAATAGTTTGGTAACTAAACTTAACTTACCCTAATTATGTCAAAGATTACCAAAAACAAAAAAAAACCCTACTACAGTTATCATAATATGCTCCAAATACATAGTAAAGTTACAGACTGCTTACTCAAAACAAGAATTGCCCTCACAAAGCTTCATTTTAAATTTGAAAACTGAATCCTATAGTAGAAATTATTTTATAAGTAATCTTTTTGCTTCATTTAAAGTATAAAATGATAACAACTGATCTTACACGTTTAGAAAACAGTGACATTTTTAAAAGTAATATTTTGATGAAAAATCTAGATGAAGAAGGAAGCAAAACACACTGTTAACCATGGACATTTGTAACAGAAGTAACAGAAGACAACAATTTCCAGAGAGGCACATTTACAGAAGTTATTATTTTGTAAACTATTTTGGCGTTTCTGTTTTTTAAATGAGCTTTTGTCTTGTTTTGGAATAGGAATAACATACAACATTGAAAGGTACAAATACAGAGCCAGCAGTATGACTTCATCACACCCCTCCCCCTCCAGATCAGAACCTCTCCAGAAGCAATCCCATTCTAGCTTCGTGGTTATTATGGTTTGATTATTTTGAACTTAAATGGAAAATGTTTGCTAATAAAGCCATTTTGCTTTTGGTTTTAAAAAAGGCAGCTTAGGGACTTCCCTGGTGGCACAGTGGTTAAGAATCTGCCTGCCAATGCAGGGGACACGGGTTCGAGCCCTGGTCCGGGAAGATCCCACATGCCGTGGAGCAACTAAGCCTGTGCGCCACAACTACTGAGCCTGCGCTTTAGAGCCCGTGAGTCACAACTACTGAGCCCACGCTCTAGAGCCAGCAAGCCACAACTACTGAAGCCCGTGAGCCTAGAGCCCGAGATCCACAAGAGAAGACACCGCAATGAGAAGCCTGCACACCACAACAAAGAGTAGCCCCTGTGCAGAAACAAAGACCCAAAGCAGCCAAAAGAAAAAAAAGGCAACTTAAAAGACCACATAACACACAGTAAAGAAAATCAAAAGTCTTTACTCTGTATTATTAGATAAAATTCATAGACAAATGTCAATTTTTCCTTTAAGCCTACTTCAAGGTAATGTCTTAAAGATATACCAAGGAAATGCTTAAATAGGGCAATGGAGGCAAAATAGGTTTATCAAGATTGGCACATGTGTTTTAGTTAAGTTCTGCTTTAACTAAAGTCATTAATGCTTAAGAATAAGGTGCTTAATTTAAAGATATATTGGGCACATAAATAGCAACAGGTGAAAGAAATGATCTCTAGGTTTTTGTGCTTTAAAATGTTCTGCGGGTAAGGGTATATAGCAGGGTACACAAGGAAACAGATGATACAAGATTGGGAAATATTGATATTGTTGAAATTGGGTAATAGATATTCTCCCAAATTATGTTAGTTTGAAAATTTCTGTAACAGATTCTTTTAAAGTTGTGCTTGAAAGTAACATGTGTAATACCATCCCAATTTTGTAAGAAAAAAAATCCTTAGGGGAAAAAAACCTTATACATTGAAATCAATCAAGTGTTTTGGGTAATGAAAATTTTTTTCCTTGAAGTTCAAGGCACTTGATAATTTTCTACAGTGCTAAAAAGAATTTTAAGCATATTTTAAATTCCCTGAACTGCTCATCATATGAATAAGGTCTTTAGGCTAACAAATGACTATTCCATGAAACTACACTGAATTCTCAGGGACTGATAGTATAGACTGAATTGCCCACAGCAGTTCCTGCTTACATCATTTAGCAATGTCATTCAAACTAAAAAAAAAAAAAAAGGGTTGTTCCCACCAACAAAAGTTATCTGGTGCTTCTCCATTATAACAACATTGCCTGATACGGCATTAACATTGCATTGTTACAATGTTCTACTATAATTTCACTGCATGCTGAGTTCCAGTTTGCATTTGTGGCACTAAATGTTTAAGTTATAAAAATAATTTTTTTAAAACAAGAATTCTTTCTTTTTCTTAGTCCTATCAGAAAGCTTTCGGGACTTCCCTGGTGGTCCAGTGGTAAAGAATCCGCCTTTCAATGCAGGGGATGCAAGTTCGATCCCTGGTCAGGGAACTAAGATCCCACATGCGGCAAGGCAGCTAAGCCCCCGTGCCACAACTACTGAGCTCCTGCGCCTCAAAGAGAGAGCCCGCATGCCACAAACTAGAGCCCATGTGCTCTGGAGCCTGTGCTGCAACGAAGATCCCACATGCATCAAGGAAGACCCCGCGTTCTGCAACTAAGACCTGATGCAGCCAAAAAATAAATAAATAAAATATATACTAAAAAAAAAAAGAAAGCCTTCAATGAGTACATTAGAAAGCAAATTTAACTTTACATTTGGTTGTCAAATGTTACCATTGCGAGAAACTAGTTAAAGTGTATATGGGATGCCTCTGTACTGTTTGTTACAACCGCTTGTGAACCTATACTTATCTCAATAACAAAAGGAAACTGGAATAAGAAAGCCAAGTGTTCAAAATAGGAAATGCATGCATCTCTCAGAGGCTTGGTATTCTTTTTGGCTCAAGTGCAAAGAATTTCAGAATAGAATACAAAAACACCACACAACAAACCAAGCGTTGCAGAATGCCTCAATATTACTAAATATATGTATTCATTGCTTGGGTAGAAAGAATATGATTTTACAAGTAATGGTTATCAAAAAAATAAAAGTCCCCTCCTACACCTCCCAAACCTTTCTCATGGGCATGCAAATAAAGCATCACTCATTAAAAATGTCAAACATCCCTTGCCCTCTCTTCTGGTTCAAGGTGATATGTTATTATTTATAATGTCCTACAAAAGGTGCGGCAATGGATACACAAAAGACATTTATGTTAATCCATCTTTCTTTAAATTACATGACATTTCATTGAAGACCCAGCATGTTTCTTACCTGTGCTACAGCTTTGATGCAAAAGAGAATATTCTTTTCTAAGAAAAATGAGAGGTCAGAACAAAAGGTAGGACTTTATGTAATGGGAGAGACAAGGTGTGATAAAACAGAGTCCCGAGTAATAAGCAGGGTGGGCATGAACAGATAGTCCCTTCTAATTGTTTTGTACCCTGGGCTAAGCTCTGGGATACTGGGTAACCGAAATCTTCTTCCAAAGGGTGAAAGGAAAAACCAATGTTCATAAGCAGAAAATAGAACCACTTGCTTTAATTTCACTTGCTCTTCAAGATGCTGTTGTTACAGCCACACATTTAGACTGCTAAAAACTCATTTAGCAATAAACAAAAAAAAAGTAATTCACTGGTTCACTGTTTTCTCCTTAAATGTTCCTCAAGTAACCCAAATCCTTACGATGAAACACCCATCATAGGTTCTATCTCCAAATATACCAAGTTAGAGGAAATAAAATAAGAACAAATGCCCGCTAGCTGAAGGAGCCCTTTGAAGTCACTGACTTTGCACAGGGATGAATTCTGTCGGCTACTCTACACCAGAAAGGGTCCATATTTTATTAACCCTAATATTCCCAATATGTCGCACACAGAGGTACTAAATAATAGTTTGCCCAGATAAATTCAAAGTTAAAAACAGTTAAAACAGTCACTTTTTTTGAGGGGCATACTTTTAAAAGTCTGCAAAATGTTAGCATCTTGATGTTTTAAAGTAATAAACATGTTGCATTGATCTGAAGTCAAACAGACATATTTCATTTAAAAAGTTTTAAATAAACTATACTCCAATAAAAATTTTTTAAAAATTAATAAGTGGAGGGACAATATTGTGTAATAAACCATAATGGAAAAGAATATATAACTGAATCACTTTGCTGTACAGCAGAAATTAACACAATACTGTAAATCAATATACTTCAATGAAATACAAAAAAAAATGGAGGGAATTTAATTTTTTTTAATTTAAAAAGAGACAAACTCCAGAGCTTCTGATTTAATATCCTGTTTTAGCCTACAGTATGCTATCTCACACTTTCCTATGTATCAGAGAATAGGTCAAAATATACTTAAACATTTACGTTACAGAGCCTCAAATGCCTTACAGTCATGTGATGTTAGAAATTAATGGCTTTCTCCCAAAACTGTAAAATATTTTATCATTTTTGGAATTTGCTTTTTAAATTATTACAGATTTTAAGTACGGTTAACAGCACATCCCCATGTTTGAACACTTTGTTTGTGTCAGTAATTTCACTAGAATTAGGGAAATGTAAATTAAGAGAGTGAACCATACTAGGAGTTATTTGGAAATATTAATTTAAATATAACACACATGACTTTTGATTTAAAAATCCCACTCCTGTGAAATTGTTCTACAGAAATAGAAGTATTTAAAGATCAATACGAGTTTTGTTTAACAGAAAAATAAAATTAAATGTCTATAAAAATAAAGGAATTGTTAAATTATGATATATTTTCACTCTTGGGATATCATATGGAAGTTACAAGAGTGAGGTAAATATACAGATATTCCTTAGGGAAGAAGTCAATGACATACTGGCAAGTTAAAGCAAACAAACAGACAAAACAAACCAGTGGGCAGTACGTTAGTACGCCACATTATTTACAAGCACACAGATACGTGTATGTTATCAAATTGAGAGTAGTGGTTACTTTTGGACTTGGTGTTGTGTACAATGGGAGTCTACTTTTACTCACTACTTCTATCCTCTTAGACTTAATAATGAGGACATTACAAACTTTAAAACTACTAGTAGAAAAAAATTAACATGTAAGCAGGGGCCCAAAATTACAGGAGCTATTAAGCCATAAATGTCAGTTCCCCCTTGCCTTTGGGGCTTCAATTCAAGACTCAAGTTCCCATCTCACTATGATGGAAAACTATTTCTAAGAGATTCCTTCTTTTAACAGTGTCCAGATAGCAAGGCAATGGTGGAATTGGATACTTTGCAAGTGTATTATAGGCACAAGAAATTGCACCAGGCATCCAGTGGCACAAAGCATTCCACTCCTGACATTCTGATGGTGTAAGACAGGAAGACAGAGATCTTTCTTATAACCAGAGCCACTACCAGCAAGTGACTGTCACAGGGTCTAGAGAAGGTGACAGATTGGGATTGGGCTTGGTGTCTGACATAGTACTCAACCATGAACAATTACTCATGCTTCTGAGCCCTTTCAAGTTTTCAAAAGATGGCCAGCTGATGATTATCATGGCTTTCTCCCTATTCTCCTTCCCCAGGAGAATAAAGAACATTTTCAAAAAACAAAACAAAACAAACAAACAAAAATGCTATTTTCAATAGCATGCTATTTTCAATAATGCTATTTTCAATAGCATTAATGAATGTTTTTAAAATTCCTAAAAAAATTAAACAAATTTAATTAATAGTGGCTACCAGCTTCACTGCTACCAAGATTCCAAAGTTCTTCCTCCCTATTAGGAAACTGTAGATGGAGAGGGAATAAAAAATACAGTGTGACAGGAAATTCCCTGGCGGTCCAGTGGTTAGGACTCCACACCGCCACTGCAGGGAGCCTGGGTTCGATCCCTGGTCGGTGAAGTAAGATCCTGCAAGTCACGTAGCAAGGCCAAAAAAAACAAACAAAAAAAACCCCCAAAAAAACACCACACAGAGATCAGATAGGTAAGTTCCAGGCCACTTATCAGAAACCTCACATACACATTGGTGGATGTACTCAAAACATTTATTTTAAATAGCTTGAGAAGGAAAAAACAAGGTCTGGTATACTTTAAAAATTTTTTGAGCAATATTGTTTGTGCCAAAGTAAAATTTTATTTTAATAAAGTGAACTGGTTAGTAGCTAAACAAAGATTTTTTCTTTTTTTGGCTTTGCAGCATGTGGGATCTTCCCCAACCAGGGATCAAACCTGGGCCCCCTCCAGTGGAGGTGCGGTGTCCTAACCAATGGACCGCCAGGGAAGTCCAAAGACTTTAAAAAAAAGAAATTATTTTTTTTGGAAAGAAAATTGAGAACGAGAGGTTATTATATATCCAAGTTAGAATCACAGGCAATCAGACCTGGGAGGGACTCCAAAAGCTTGGCTGATCTCATCATCTTGTAACAACCAGAAAGGTCAAGTGAATTGCCTCAGGTAGAAGAACAGATGAGACCAAAACTCGGGTCTCCCAATTTCCAGACTGACAAATTTCTCTCCATTATATCCTGTTGCCTCCAAGAAATTGAGGACAACTAAAAATAATCAGATTTAAAATATGTTGATTCTAATAAAGTACTGAATAATCTCATTCTGGACTTGTTAGTAAAGATTTAGAGGGGAAAGAATACAAGCCCTATAAAATTTAAAGCAACAGTTTTTATTTATTTTGGGTTGACATGAACTCATGTTACTTAAAAATATAATTGTCCCCACCATGGATTTTCCCGTTTTGTAATTCATTCACATGATACTGCCACCCTATTACAATGATTACTGTGCTACTCACTAACAACCCTAAAATAGAAGGAAAAATGGCAAGTTGTCTCCACATGTAACCTAAGAGATCATGCTGTCAATAGATGGTTAAAAAATAAACATTTTGGTTTGTCTTGAAACAACCTTCTTGGTCAGAGATATGACCAGAAACCGTTGCCGGTCATGCTAACCTTCAACGTGGCAGACAACATTCTTTTGTGAACTCAGGCAGCGGCTATTAAAGGAGTCCTTTGTTTCTGTCCCTCATTTCCACTTCCATCAGAGCCTTACCTGGGGTAGTACGCTGTGTAGTTCATGAAGAGCTGGGTGCCCGCTGGGTAGTATGCTGTGGAGGGCTGCAGTGCTCGTGGATTCAAGAGCACAGAGGGCTGATAAATGGCAGCTTCAGGAGGAAGAACTGCTGCAGGAGCTGGAAATGTGTAGGAGGGAGGAGACAGGCCTAAATAAGCAAAGAGAGAGACCTTGAGATATATTTGTAGTAGTTGACACATGTGCTAGCACTAAAGCTACAAGGTCGCTGTTCCCTATATACATTTGAAAGAAAGAGACCAGTTCAGTATACCATCCCAAGCATCTTCCTTTTGGTTATACAGATAACATCTAGAAGCAATCTCAAATCTCACACACTCTGTCAACTTAAAGAACGGTTCTTAGTCTGAAATTTGGAAAAACCAGTATCAAGTGGACTTTCAAGTCTTCGCAACCATTTCATGACATGTGATTTTTTTTCCGCCACTCCTAAGTGCCAGTTACCACAAACTAACTCTTTGAGGAAAGAAACATGGGACAGACTGACATTTAGTGTAACTTCAAACCAAAAGCTGGGTTTTTTCCCCCTTTGAGCACTATGCTGCTAGTTCGTGTTGTTACCTACTCTATAGTACAACATGAAGACAGTTATGATAAAACACTATTCACCAGGACCATGTACTAGGCCAAAGCATAGACTGTGCCAGAGTAAACTGACCGAAAAGGAGTAGATTAACTCTGGATCATGTACACTTCAAGGCAACCCGGAAGATGGGTTTTTGATGCTAATCTACATCTTCAGACCAGTCTAAAAAATAAAAAAATCCAACCTGGGAGATAACCCTGAAGAAATATATGTGCAAGTCTTCCTGAGAGTCAGCTGATGAAAATCTGATTCAGATTAAATAGAAAATAGAAAGGATGGAATTCCTTTGTCTTTTGGTTATGTAACATCTTCAAGGCCCAGTAACTCACTTAAGTCAGACCACTTGCTGGTCACTAGCTTTAATGTGTAGGATGAACACAACTCTCCAAGCCATCTGCACCCAACAGAAGAGATAACTGAGAGGTTGCCTGAATTTGGAATTCCTGACTTTAATTTTCAAACCTAGAACCACCTAATATATGTTGCGAATAGCTGAAGCCCACTGGATAATTTTCACAGGAAAATCTCTACTGTCTCTTTTGCTCTTCTTATGAGTTTCTATATGTCTATGGAGATGAGTCAGTCAGCTGAATATGGGTACATAAACCCAAGACCTGGGAATTCCCTGGTGGCCTAATGGTTAGGATTCCAGGGCTTTCACTGCTGTGGCCCAGGTTCAACGCCTGTCAGGGAACTGAGGTCCTGAAAGCTGCGTGGCACGGCCAAAAAAAAAACAAGAACAGACAAACAAACAAAAAACCCCAAGACCAACATATTGATTTCATATTCAATTTTTGGGTACCTCCTTCATACCCATCAAAAATTGCTACATGGTAGATACCTAATGTAGATAATTTTAAAATTATAATCCCTGGCCTAAAAGAGTCCACAAAAAGGGCAAATAGAACAAACCGAGGCACCTAAGTCATAAAGAGATTGTTGCCTAAAGCGAGTTGGCAGGAAAAAAAAAAGTCCAGTAGAACAAGCATATTAGCATGCATAAATTAGAATTCTGATTTTTTAATGAGTGAACTCTTCCACTTAAATTGACAAATGGCCAAATTTTAAATAAAATTTTTAGAAAGTATTAAAAGATATGGAAATATATCTTAGGTAAAAATGCATTTAGATTTAAAAAAAAAAAATTTTTTTTTTTTTGGCTGCGCATTGCTCAGCATGCGGGATCTTATTTCCCCAATGAGGGACTGAAACCGTGCCCCCTGCAGTGGAAGTGCAGAGTCTTAACCACTGGACCATCAGGGAAATTATTATTATTTTAGGGCTTGTGAGGGGGAAAAGGGAAGAAGTAAAAGTCTTATAAAGTCTGTAATGACGACTTTTCCACCAGGAAGAGAGGAGTAAAAGGATATCACAGCAAAAGAATTTGGGTTACACATGATGGAGAAATTCCCTTATCTCATAATGCCTGACAGATTATCAGTACGAGAAATTGTAAAAGTTACTGATATTATCAGTGGTTTACGGACAGGAAACCTACAACTAAGATTACATTAAGATATCCACTTAAGCCCAATCATGAATTTTTACAACTTGATACTCATTAATGATCAACTCTTAGATATCCACCAATAGCAAGCAGCAGATAAATGGAACATTAGCAGTTAGGAATTCCAAGGGAAATAAAGGATTAAGCCCTACTGAATGTCCTATGAATAATACTTTATCAAATAGGTTTATTGGTATAGATCCCTCTTTACTAGAAAGTGATGTCTTAACACTCCCCACTTTATTGGAATCAAGCACATAATCCAGTTTACTTTCTCAGTTATCTTTGGACTGTATTCCAAGTGCTACTTTCTTTAAACATACCCAGCATGCTTCCTAACAAGGTATGTCTTACTCAAAAGTGAAAACTTGGTCAGAAAATTCAAGTTTTAAACATCAGATCCCCAAATGTTCCTTAGTCACAAACCAGAACTTGGTCTCCCGACTAAAGGGCTTATTCCTCTCAAACAGGATTCCAGATGGCGTGCACCCAGGTGCCAATGAGCAAGAGCATGGCTTGATATTAAGCACTGATCCTGCGATCCAATGGTAACTTTGGCTAATTTATTTACGCATTTATAGCTTTTTTTTTTTACTAACTTGCTCATTCCAGATATCCTGGAGAGCAAGAGGGATGCTCTTCAGGTTACCCTTCCCCAAAAATACTTACTGCTCAAAAAATTAAAAATGCAAAACGGGCATCAACTCACCCTTCTTTAAAAAAACAAAACAAAAAAGCTTAATGTGTTGCAGAAAAAAAAAAAAGGATCTGTCCATACTTATTTTACCTTTAAATGTTATGTATTTAATATGTAATATTTATTATGTATTAAAATATCTACATAGCCAGGTTGTCTCCCAGAGTCAGTGCTTATCTTGAGCACACTAAGCTTCAGAAATCAAGTGCTTATCACTGGAAAAGCAAGAATATAATTTGAAAGGAGGTATCTGTAGAATCTCTAATTATGGGTGTCCACAACCAAGGTCTTAAATGATTACCAGATACTACCGATTTCAGATGGGAAAGCCTTAGGTAACCACCTCACCTGCCTTAGAAAGAACCAGGGGCACAGAAAGTTATGAAAGCAGCTTAAGCACCTACCAGCATATAGCGTAGAATAGCGCCAAGACCCAAGAAAAACTTACATGGTAACTTACATGGCGGTGGGGATAAGCCATTTCGATTTAAAGTGCCCCCCATTAACACAAAGTTCATCTCCTCAGCTGAACACTGAAAGACTTCAACATATCTGTCCTTCATGGTTTTTTTATGACACTTCTGTGCAGCCATAAATGCTCTGTCCGCAGACTTCATCTGGATAAAGGCATCTCCTGATGGGCGTCCCTGAGCACGTGGGGGAAGAATAAAAACAAAAGGAGACTGTCTCCTTCAACAAGGAAGTGGTTGCTTACAAAACATGCACAGTGACAATCACCCATAGTACAGACATTTTGGCCATAACATCTGGGTGACAGTATGATCTACTGAAATCAGACTTATGTTTCATCACCTAATTAACAGAATTGCCCACAAAACCTTGAAGAAATAGTTTTGAGAGCTCATCGCTGAATGTGATCCTTTTTGATTTTTTTATCAATTAGAATTAGATTTACGGACTTTTGAAAGCGTCTCCTTGTGACTGCAGTTTCAAAGTATAGGCTTGTATACTGGGTTTTTCCTTTCTGAAAAATCCGATTAAATCTTACTCAATTGAGAAAAGCTAGTAACAGAACCAGTATTAGAGCTTTATGCATCCTCCTACATGAAACTGAACAAACCAGTGCTCTCTTTTGTCTTTCAAGTCTGTCTCTCACTGACCTGCAACATCCCTTCCCCTTCTCCCTGAAGCCTAGATTGGGACATGGCTTGTGGATAGGGAAGGAGGAGAGGAACTGGGAGTTGCAAAGCACAGTGAAGGGTGGTGAGAGCTGTTATCATCAGCATTGCTTGGAAGCCCTTCTCTCACCTCTTCCCTTGCATCTGTTTTAAACCTTGGCCGACAGATGTTTATAGACATTTCCTCTGTTACTAATAGCTTGCTAAAGATCCTATTTAAAACAAAGCTGGTAGATTTCTTCTCCACAGAACCAGAATGCCTTAGTTTTATTTAGCACAGACATTTTATGGGAGAGAAAAAAGGCACAACCAGCTTATAAGACTCCTTTTTTATTTTATGGATTTCTTTAAAGTCTCTAAGGGACTAGTTATTGCAAATTATTACCATGCAAGTTACCATAAGAGTTACCATACCAGGGAAGTTAAGGACACCAGGGAAACCCAGTCCAAGATGGAAAACTAACATCTTCGAGGCAGCTAAGAGCTTGTCCATCATCAAAGAAGCATTTCTCCCAAGTGTAGTCACAATAGGTCACAAGGGTCAATGAGAGGCAAATCTGTCCACTGTTGTTAATCATAGAGTAATAATAGCCCCTAGGTTATTAGAAGTGGTGACTCAGAGAGAACCCGAACAATTCCCTGGTGATGCTGAACTGTGGGGAATTTTATTCAAAACGAATCCCATCAGTGAAGCATGCTGAGAGGATTCCTAGTCAGATAAAATGCTGCATAGCTTAATATTGACGTGAGAGTTAGAATGAGCATGTGCTGGTGTGGAACACCAAACAGGGGCTCAATGTTTTCTGATTCCTTGTACCCAGTGGCATGCACTTTCCAGTGAGACAGGATTATGGTTATGAATGTGACCAAATCATCACATGAAAAGAGAAAGTGGGAAACTAGCAGTTTAGAAAAAATTGGTATTTTTAATACAAACCTGTATTCAGACTATGATGCACAGAAAACATCTTATTTTCAAAAATTGATACAACTTTGCTTTTAATAAAGAGTTCCAAAATTTTAATTACAACTACGTGATTTATGGGTTTTTAAAGTTCTGTCCTACTTATGATGGCACAAAATACTGGCAAATTGCCCAGCAACTAATATAATTAATTTTATTTAAAAAATGAGAGCTACCAAGCCAGGAACTACTTTTAATATGCTTAGAATATATACTGCATACTATAAGAATCTGATTAGATTTTGATAGAGGATTCTCAACAATTAATTCACTAATACATTTGAGCGCCTTTTATAATCACATACTGTTCTAGGTGGTATATATACAAGTTCTTTTTGAGTTTGCACTCTACTGAATGTAATTTGATATCTACTATATATATGTGAAATAAAATAAGTCATTTCTAAACAGTCTATGGATACAAAATACTTGGGAGCACAGACATGCTCATTGGTTTATATATTGTCTATGATTGCTTTCACACTACAGCAGCAGAGCTGCAGACTTCAGTAACTGCAACAGTAAAATGTTGTATTAGACTGGTAATGTATTTGTCTCCTACCCAATGCTATTGATAATTTGATGGATATATGTGATGATGGAATCAGGTGAATCTGAATTACCATACCAATGATAGCATTCTTTCTGGAGTTCATCTTAAAGACCCCATGCATTTATAGTTAAATCTTTCCTTTAAGACTTACTATACAACTGATGAACATTTGTAACCTTTTTATTGGAAGGGTGTATTTAATAAGAATAAGCAAATCAGTTTTCCAGTAAGTGACTTTCTTACCTGGTGATTCAATACCATGTGGACCCCATGAGTCCGAATATCGGTGGAAAATTCCCCCAGAAAGTCCAGGATATCCTCAATCGTGGCTGCATAGGGAAGACCTCGAAGGCGTATACAGTCTCTAATGTTTGTAGGGGGCACAAATTGCTGAGGTAGTACTGGAATAATGGGAGGGGTTGGAAGTGGAATGAGAGGGGCCGAGGAGAATCGATTCAGCACCTGTTCTCAAAGCAAAATAGAAGTGGTTTAGAGCCCTGTTACTCCAACGTTGTCTTCAGACCAGTGCTGGCATCCCTGGAGAACTGCTAGAAATGCATAATCTCAGCTCCACCCTGACCTAGTCTATATGAATCTGCAGTTTAACAAGATCCCCAGGTGATCCACAAGCATGATAAAGTTTGAGAAGCACTCTTGGAGAAAGTTGTTCATGGTTTTCAGCTGGGAAAGCATGATACCAACTTTTGTGAGACGCCTGCTGAGATATACACCACACACAACACAATGCACTTAGATTAAGGACTTATCCACCTGGGCAAATGTCTCACTATCTGCCGTGAGACAAGTATCCTTAAAGTCTGTTGCTTTTATAAGAATCGGGACATATTGTTAAAATATGGACTTATGTACAACCTATTAGATTTCATTTCACTAGTGTTTCTCTCAATATTGTCTTCACATTCCACCTCCAAACCCAAGAAATATAAAGAAAATGACCCAGCAAAGGAACCACGGTCAAACAGTGACTGTATTATATTAAACTATGTCACATTTATAACGAATAAAGCAGAAGGCAGAATGGCTGGGTAACATAAACCTGAAAAAAATCAATTAGTGAAAATAAAAATAATCATGTGAATTTGAGACAGTGGCAAAACAGGGGATCTTGACTATCTTTTTCTTTGGCCACACTGCACAGCATGTGGGATTTTAATTCCCCGACCAAGGATCGAACCCATAGCCTCCCTGCATTGGAAGGTGGAGTCTTAACCACTGGACTGCCGGGGAAGTCCCTTGGCTACCTTTTAAATTCATGGAATCCTGCTATCTCGAGAATGGATGCGAGATCAGGTACATTTTGGAGAACGAATTGCTCCCAGGCAAAACTCATGTTACAAGGTTGTTGTCTACTTTTGTCTTAGTTTAGAATATGCCTACTAGTTGATAATACGAGGAGGCCTTTGCGCAAATGCCGTGTGTGGAATCCCCAGGATTTCTCAACCATTTACCACTGCAGCCTTTAACAGCTCATAACTAAATATAAGACAGTCAATGAACTCCCCGCAAATTGCCCTAATTTCCTCACTCACACCCTGTCCAGTTGCTATCTGAATAAGAGGTGGCAACAATCAAAGAGTAAACACAACACAGCCAAAGAGAAAGCAAGACTTTAAGAAACTATACGAACAATTCAGACACAGTACAAACATTAGGGGGAAGAACACGAATAGAAAATAAATGTTATAAACAAACTTGGGACAGGAAAGGGTCTAGCACCTACAGTACCTGCCAAATAGGAGATCAGTAAAAAGTTATTGAAAGAAATGATTATTATTAATGAAAAGAAGACAGTGCAAAGTCTATGACTACTTCAACACTTATTAAATAAATTATTAGAGATGGGAGGCTGGAAAGCGAAAAGTTCACCCACACTCAAAACCACCTATGGCTGAGTCAAACAGAGAAAGCATACTCTACAACCAAGCCAATTAATGTACAGTAGCCAAGGCTCTGGGGTAGTCCATTCTAAGGCATGATTTCCATGAAACTGTTCTTCGAATTAAAGATCTAAAATAAAAATCTCATTTTTCCCCCTCTAGTTTGGGAAGGGTGTTTGAAGTCTTAAGCATGCTCAGCATATCTTAGAGATTCAGAATTTATGATACTCATTTTCAACAAAGTACAGAATTGTTTAAACTACAAGTATGCTCATAGCTTAGGGTTCAAGAGTACCAGTACAGGGACTTCCCTGGTGGTCCAGTGGTAAAGAATCCACCTTCCAATGCAGGAGACATGGGTTCGATCCCTGGCCAGGGAACTAAGATCCCACATGCCACAGGGCAACTAAGCCTGTGCACCACAACTACTGAGCCCGTGTGCCACAAAATACAGAGCCCACACACTCTGGAGCCTGCACGCCATAACTAGAGAGAGAAGACCTGCAAGCCACAACTACAGAGAAGCCCAAGCGCTGCAACAAAGAGCCTGCGAGCCACAATGAAGATCCCGCGAGCCGCAATGAAGACCCGACGCAGCCAAAAAAAAAAAAAAAAAAAAAAAGAAAAAGAAACAGAACAGAGTCAGTGTCTGAACTGCTTGTAAAAGACCAAAGGAATCATTGAAATGACTATGTTCTACTGTGGAGCCAAGTAAAATAAGTTGAAGAGCCATGTGAAACAGTCTATAGGATCTCGGGTGCAAAGGTAATACTAACTGACCCTTGAAGAGAAATGTTCAGCTGGTAAGTCAAGAAGAATAGCCGCAAGGCTTGAGACCCTACAGATGGTTTTATGCTTGGATCTGAGTGTGTCTTCAGGAGCTGGCTGTCCCATCTGTGCCTCAAAAACAGCGCTGAATTCTGAAAGGTAGTAACAGGACAAAAGGACAATTTGCACTGTCACCAGCAATATGGAACTGATCAAGCCTTTTGGGAAATAAATTTGGCAAGACATTAAAACCTTAAAAGCTCACACTCTATATCCAGTTCTAAAGAAATCAATGAGAAATTGACAGATAGGGACTTCCCTGGTGGCGCAGTGGTTAAGAATCCGCCTGCCAATGCAGGGGACACGGGTTTGATCCCTGGTCTGGGAAGATCCCACATGCCGCGGAGCAACTAAGCCCGTGCGCCACAACTACTGAGCCTGCTCTCTAGAGCCCGCGAGCCACAACTAATGAAGCCTGCACACCTAGAGCCCGTGCTCCGCAACAAGAAAAGCCACCGCAATGAGAGGCCCCGTGCACTGCGATGAAGAGTAGCCCCCGCTCGCCACAATTAGAGAAAGCCCGCGCGCAGCAACGAAGACCAATGCAGCCAAAAATAAAAATTAATTTAAAAAAAGAAGAAATTGACAGATAAGCATGTTTACCTAAAAATTTCTTATGATAGAAAAAAACCCAACCCAAATGTACAATAGAATTAATAAATAAATTATATGCCCCTGTGAAACATAGTAATAACTTAAAGATTAAAATTTTCAGACATGAGTAAACTTTTGAAACCGAATACAAAAGTATATCTACAGCAATATTCCAGTTATATAAAAACACGGTATTTTTTTCTGTGTGTATATTAAGATAACAGTGGCTATCATTTGGTTACAGAATATTTTTTTCACGCATTTATACTTTCTGTAATTTCCCAGTTTTATTTTAACACAATGAATAATGTATTATTTTCAGAAATAAAGAATAGGAACTATATTCAATATCTTGTAATAACTTATAATGGAAAAGAATCTGAAAAAGAATATATATATGTGTGTATAACTGAATCATTGCTGTATACCTGAAACATTGTAAATCAACTATACTTCAATTAAAGAATGAATTAATTTAAAAAAAGAAAGAATAGAAATAACGCAAAGCCACCAACATGCTCTTAAAAACCAACCTGCTGAACTTCAGCTGCTGTGCTCCTGAAGAGTTCAATGTATCTTTTACCCAACAAGTCCTTATGCTTCCTCAATGCATTCTGTGCATATTCCTCACAGGCAAAGAGGACAAAAGCATCCCCTGTTGGCCTACCATCTGGGTACGTAACAAAGAGGATGCCTTCCTTCCCCCCAGTGATGGGGCAATGCTGTCCAAAGAAGGCCACCACTTCATCAGCTGTGGCCGTGAATGGGAGCCCCCGCATGCGGACAATGACTTGGTTTTCCTTGGAGAGAAATTGGGCTACCTCATTGGATGTACCTAGGGAACACAAATATCAGGAAGCACAGGGAGAAATGGTTAAGACATCGACTTTACCAAATTTAAAAAAGTAAAATTTTTGGCAATGTCTTTAATTCGTAAGTCCCACACTCCCATATGAATTCATAATAACATCCCAGGAATCAGAATTCTCTTCCCATAAATTTAAAACGTTCCCCCTACCATTTTCATAAAATACCCCTCTTAATATAGGAAGGTAGCCATACAGTTACATCATGGACCAACCACCATATTCTTCTCAAGGAGAGGCAACTAGTCATCACGGTGGTTAAGGGCACACGCCCTGGAACTAGAAATGTCTGGGTGCAAATGTGGCTTTACCATTTACCAAGCTATATGACCTCAGCCAAGTTTAACCTCTGTATCTCAGTTTCCTCATCTGTAAAATGGGAGTAAAATTACCTACCTCATAAATTATGAGAATAAGTTATTAAATAGAAAGCTCTTTAGTGATTTTTGGTATTATTTTCCTGATTACTTTTTATTAAGAAAGGTCCAAACATACTCGAGTAGAGAGAATAATGAATATACTTAGCAGCCAGTTTCAACACTTATCAACACTCTGCCAGACATAAAGCATTTTGTACAATGCTGCAGCAAATACTCAAATATACATCCTTTACTAGTAACATTTTCCCTAAGCGCAAATTCTTATCGTACTGCCCGTATAGCATGAAGTCCCAGGCACTGAGGTGGACATTAGTTAACTTTGCCATCTACAATGTTATCTGCCATGGAACCTCAGGACCACAGCACCTCCAAATATACTTTATCCCCAACCAATATCAAACAATGGAAACACTATTAACCTTGAAGTTCTGAATTGGGAAGCCTTGGTTTATCTCAAGAAAAAAGTGCAAGAAATATACCAGCACATTGTATAAACAGGATGTTGTTACTACAAGTTTTACAGTTGCAAAGATTTTTATCAGGACTATATAATGAAGGGATATAAATGTTCTCTGTATTTAGGTGAAAATCACCTTAGTATATTTTGGCAATAGGTGTCAAAAGCCCCTTAAAAGGTCCACCCACATTCTTTGAATTAGCTATCCTCTTTTTAGAGATTTATCCTAATGAGTGGCACATACAGAGATACAAAAATATTCACTGCAACATAGAGTGAAATGGAGGTAAGCTCTAAATGCCCAATAGGATTGTTTTTTTAAAAAATTATGGTACATATAATACTGTACAGCATTTAACATTTAAGAAATTTGAGTAGCATAAGAAGATATTCATAATATACTAAAAGGAGAAAGGAAATTAAAACAATATGAGCAGAAAAATAGACACTTACAGAGTAGGTACACAAATAGAAAAACATCTGTTGGACAAACCAGTTAACATTTTTTATGCATCTGTTATTTTTAGGTTTTAAAGTTATGAATCACTCAAGAATTAGATAATGACTTTATCTGTTCCCACTTCTTTCTGACCATATTACTACAAACACCATATATTCTAAAATACTAGAAGCCAGAATGCTACCATATTCCCAGCCACTGATGAGTAAAAAAGTTAAGAGAAAAAATAGAAGCAGATATGCAACAATTCCAGATATTCTGATATGGCCGTTTGAAAGTAGTTTTCAGACCATTTAATTTCTTTCATGAACTACTCTTTCCCTTTGTACACGACTTTATATGACCCTCTGACCTTTGTATAGCACTATTTTTAATGGCTATTTAACTACAGTTGGCTGACTCAAGCCTTAGGGCAAGCGTTACACATTACACTGACACTACTGGATATTTCTTCCTCCTATTAAAAAAAAAAAAAGTCAACTTTTATGTTTCATTGGGAATAAAATGACCCTATTTATCTACCATTCATGACTCCATTTATCTACCTTTGCTATATAAGTAAAATTTTAGATTCTTCTTATTATAGCCACATTATATAAAATGTACTCACCGCCAGCAATTTTAAGAAAATCTTCACCTGTTGCTTTGTAAACCTAAGAAAAGAAAGGGAAATTAAATACAGTTTCTGAGCCTTCTGATGTGAACACTCATTCAAGATGCCAGGGTTGTCAGGGTGTCACATGTCAGGTTGTGAGGACGTACCTCAATGTACCGGGTCCCCATGTGATGTTTGTGCCTCTGGAGTGCTAGGTCTCTGTGCTCCTCACTCACAAA
Source organism: Balaenoptera borealis (assembly GCF_965194805.1). NCBI lineage: Eukaryota > Metazoa > Chordata > Mammalia > Artiodactyla > Balaenopteridae > Balaenoptera > Balaenoptera borealis. Next base: position 41,324,918 of record NC_138876.1, read on the forward strand.
CCTAACCAGAGCTTCTCCGTTCCTTCGACCCTGGGCATTCAGACAAAGTGCTGCACCTCCCCTTTGAAAATAACAGAACAGAAAGCAATAGGGAAAAAAACAAAAAAGCAAACAGTGAGGAGAAAATGACAGAAAAATCTATTATCCTTTTGGGATTGTTAAATAAAATAGAGATTAAGGAAAACCAACTTGGCAATATTGAGTCCTTTGAAGAATCTTGCAATATCTTGATCCGAAGACTGCCATGGCAAACCCCGTGCCCTGACTACCGTGTTGTCATCAATAAGTTCCATCTTGCTGCTGCGGATTCAAGCAAAACGTCAGGTTGCATGATGAATGCTAGGCAGTCTGACCTATTATCCCCATAAGACAACTGGCCTATTTACACCTGAGGTATTATTTATTTGGAGTTCAGACAGACTTGTAGTACTGCCCAACTTACTTCATAACCTCAAAAATTATCTGGGCACAGTTCAAAGTATTCTTTAGGTGGTTTACTTATACAGAGGCAACTGCCCATGCCAGTTCAGCACAGCTTGCTCACCCAGCAAACCACCTATCAGCTGAGTTGCTGCTTCCTTGTTCTCAAAAGAACGCAGCAACAATTCACAGGAAGCAAAGTTCTCCCAATACTCTCATGGCCTGTAAGTCCCTACAGCTGAGAAGGTTTAAATTCATTCTCTGATCTGGCTAGTACACCAGTGGGGTTTAAATCCAGTTTGACAGCAAAACTTAAGACCCACCTAAAGCTGGTAATGAACCCACATCAGTAATGTGTGCACATGGTCAGAAGTCTGCCATTAAAATATCTCCCCTATCAAACAGGGAGGCATCACAGAGAGTGTTTATGGAAATGCTTGGGAGTTCCCACACCTTAATGAGTCATTTGTAAATCACCTATTCTATATTTTGACACCTTCTGATGTTCTATTCCTCCCATATTTATATTTTCAGTACTCCTAGGACATTTCCTAATGAGTCACTTTCTCCACAACTAAATAGGCCTCAACATCTCTCTTATGGGCAAACATGTCAGAAGTTTCTGTTCACTTCAGGCACCAAGCAATCTCATGCAATTCACTGCAGTGATTTACAAACTTAAATAGGTCTACTTGTGATCACAAACAGAGATACCACCATTTCATACTTCTCCCCAGTTATTTCCTTTGCTTTAAAGTAGGAGCTGATAGAACATACTTAAAATTATCTCAGTAAAAACCTTGTGAACTCTTTTAAAGCTTATGATTTTTTCCTTTGGAAGTTTTCCAGTGAGGATGGACAGTTCAGAGAGGCTAAAATCAGAATCGCAGACACAAACAGCACAAACACATGAGGTACCTAAAGTCATAGTGACTAAGGATACAAATATTTCATTAAATGTTAATCCCAACATCCAAGCTTGCTTTAAAATACAATCTTCTTTAACAAATGACCTAATATTTAAAAATGGATACCCAAAAGGTTTAGTAAAGTTACTAAAATATAACAGGAGTTAAATATCACAATATGAATAAAAACACATTAAAAGGCTCAAATGGAATAGTATTCAAGTACTTACCAAGTGCCACTTTCAAATTTGTAATTTACTCTTTCTGGATCTGAAAACCTGTGATCTAAAATGAGAACATACAAGTCATCGTCTTAGCCATCAGGGAGACAAAGCTGAGGGGGCGGGTGGTGGTGATTCAGAAGTATAGGCAAGGGAAAGTGGATGGGATCAGATACTAGGCCCGCATTGTTACAACACCAATACTTACTATAAGGGTCTGAAATCATTGCTAAAATTATATTTCCCATATCTTCAACTTGACAGGCTCCATACCGGGAGGCTGAACTATTCTTCTCAAAATTTAAACCTGGGAGATTAAGTTAAGGAAACATTTTGGGGAGGTAAAATGAGGTTGCTTTTACCCCAAATTAAACTCTCATGGAGCCAAGAAGCCAAGTAAAATGCATCTAGATTGACAATTCTTTGAAATCTCAAAATAGCTGCTTCCCATCAGTCTGGACTTCACCCAGGCTTCCTGAAGTGTCCAATTGCCCTATTGGGCTAAGATGGCCAAATCAATCCTGTCCTGAGGATTACCAGGAATAATAATAATAATACCAGGAATAAAATGTTTATTGAGTGGTAGCAAATGCATGAATACTGAGCACTTTAGCATCAAACCATGAAGCATACAACAGTTAACAGAATCCCTATCCTGTCTTTACAACACACACCATGCTGACTTAAAGATACAGTTACATCCTTCAAGACCACAAGGTATTAAATGACTTTTTTAAGCCTAATGTTCAGAACACTTCAGATTACTGAAGACGTATCTATAACTCCATTTTTATTCAGAACTCCCTTCTAGAAGATTTTTGGAACCCCATAACACAGCCATCTTGGATGGCAGCAAATGCTTGTCCTTTTAGAGTAGATGTGTAGAAACGGTTCAAGCACTCAGAGCCAACAATGGCCAATGTAGCTTTTGATTAAGTGAGTACACTGTTTGGGTAAGCCAGGAAACATGGCTTTTCAAGAAATGCATGGCTCAAGTTGGGTTTGAGGGTGCAACCAGAAGAGATTTCCATCAAGTTTTGCATAAGTTTTATAATGTAGTACAATGCACATAACAAATAATACTATGGGACTCTATCTTTTCTCGAGTTTAAAATGAAAACAGCCATCTGAGTGGTGGTTATTAAGATGTTTGCCTTATTTTATAAAAATGTTTCCTGACTGGTATTTTGTAACAAGGGTAATAAATGAAGACAAGTATTAAGAAAAAGTCGGTAGGTACTACTTTACTGCAAACAAAGAGGATACGATAATAAAACAACTCAGAGATTTCTCCCCACCAAGAATTATAGCCAGTCTTCTGAATGAGTAATATTCTATTCTATTCTCAATTCAAAATTCCTTTCTATTTCATCCCCACAGCTTCCTCTTGTCTTTCTCCAGTAAAGAGACATGCTAAGCAAATTCATTTTTGTGTCGTCTCTCAACCGGTTACATTTCTTTGTAGTTAAATATGCTACATGTAGAAAGGCAGCCATATGTTCCTTGGCAAATTACTTAACCCCACTAAACTTCAGCTTATCTGTAAAGCCAAAGCTGTGATAATCTTTACCTCCCTGGGCTCTTGTGAAGATTAAATGAGATAAAACAAGCCCAGGACACAACGCAGGCATTTAATACATGATGCTCTCGCCGCTCTTCCTAGAACCCTCAGGTGACCAACTTTCATAACTTATGATAATCACACTTTAAGAGGGTCACATTTATGACTAAAAAATCTGAACTCACCAGATGCCTATTTGTATGCTCACAGGATAATAATCATCAAGCTAAAATGGTGGATAATTTCTGCATTTCCCCCTGCAATCCCGCCCTTTACATCAATCATCTAGTGATGAAATAAATCTGCTGCCCACTGAGGGATTAGAAAATCTATCCCAGGAGATGTTCAAGCAACAGAGCAATGACCACTGACTGGGGTCATTAAAATGATTTTCCTTGGAAAGCTGTACTATAAAGTATTTATTAATTCAGCGCCCGCCATTTTCAAAGAACATAATGATAGGACAGAAAAACTGGAGCCAAAGGATGAAGATGCTTTAGGGAGACAACTGCCCTAAGTTTTCTGGGGAGATGGGAGGAACTTTATGGATCCTTACAGAACGAAGAAAGAAGAGCTGTGACTAGCTATAGTTTATCATGTAAACTCTGCCACCAAATGTCTGGAACCCTGCAATTCTAATAACACTTTCAGCCTTTTAAGGGCGTACAATGAAGCAAAGAGAAACATATCCAAGAAATGGAGACCAATGCCATCGTATAAGCCAGTGTTTCTCAACCTCAGCATTAGTGGCACATAGGGCAGATAATTCTTTGTTGGGGGGTGGGGCGGTGTCCTGTGTACTATAGGATTTTTAGTAGCATGCTGACCTCTACCTACCTCCAGGAATAACAATTAAAAATGTCTCCAGACATGGCCAGATGTCCCCAGGTAGGCAAAACCCAGCCCAGGTTGAGAACCGCAGGTATAAGCCGACAGCTCCCAAGAGGGGCAACTTAACCCCTTACCATCTATTGATTCAGAGAAAACTTTTACATGTAGGAGACCATTACTAGACAGAAATTTTGAAGAAATCTGACCAAGGAAACACTGCATAAGGACCAACCTGATGCTGTGGCAAAACCCCTATCAGCAGAGACAAACACACACACACACACACACACACACGCATACCCTACACCGTAAGGAACATGGATGAAAACACAGCAAGAGTCAACCCTTGATCCTCACCCTATTTTTGTGCAGCCCAGAGAAAAGTATGGCTTTTACATTTTTTTTAAAGGATTGTAAAGAAAGAATGAGCAGAGACTGTACGTGGCCTGCAAAAAACTAAAACATTGACTCTTTAGCCCTTTACTGAAAAAGTTTGCTGACTTCTGACCTAGAGGAATGAAAATTGCCAAAAATAGAGAATGCCACAGCAATGTTTGCCACATCGTAACCTTCTATCCCAAAACAGAATCTTGGGGGGAAAATTAAGCTTTGAAGGAACTGGAAACTATATTCAATTCAAACCAGTTTTTTCTCCTCTATCAATGACAAGAGGCATAAGCCTTCTCACCTTTGCTCAGGTAACTCCCCTATAAAACCCTCGTATCTTCTTAATCCCATAACCAAATTAGACCATGGATCACTCTCACTCAGCACCAAAGCCTTCCTTAACTGCTCTAGGTCACAACCATCAAGTTAAGAGTTGATTAGATACTATTCCTATAAAATATTACTCTCTTCAACTGTATTATGCATTTCCTGAGCACAGGTCCGCTTTCCTCTCATCTCTTTCCATCTACCACAGCACCTATTACTTCTAAGACTCTACTGACATAAATGATGGCATTTACTACACATCATTTTGTGCCAAACACTGTCTATTTCCTCCTATTTTTGCAGTAGCCCTGCCAGGTAGATAACAGTAAAACCAAACAGATGAAGAAACTAGGATTGAGAGAAGTTCTGTAACTCATTCAAGTTTCCCAGCTCTGATTTGACAATGTGTCTGTAATTCCCTGAACCAAGATAAGAAGCTTTGCTTAATTTGTTTTGTTTTGAGCAATAGTTTGTGAGAAGCTTTCTAAATGTATGATATGAAAGCCAAGTGAAAAAGGTAGCTCAAAAGCAACAACGTAAAGTATCCTGTCTGTGTGTTTTGTAGCTGAAGAATTATTTTTACTGAATTCTACTTTTTAAATTAAGAATATGTTCTAGACATTTGGCTAACTTGGTCCCACGTAACACGTCCCAACATGTTTCCCTTCAAGTCATCACACACCAGGAAGATCAGCAGCTCTAAGCTCCCAGCAACCTTTAAAAGTCACCCAACCTCCTGCATGCCCAAACCGCCCACTCACTCACTCACACCACTGTCTTCGGAAGATTCATTCAGTTTTTCATAATTCTTACCAGAATGCAGCATGAACAACAAATAAACGGAAGTGAGAAAAAACTTTTAGTACCAATTCTTTCTCCTATCAATTTATAATTATATATTGAATTACTTGCTGCACGTCTGATCTTGAGAGAAGGAAAGACGAGTCTGTGCCTCCTGATTTATGGTTGTCATGCAACTTAGTCATTCTGCCCTTGAGGCAGCCACGACAGCACCAACAGGCTTAGCCAGATTTGCAAATGAGAAACGCCGTGAGGAAACGAGGAACAGTAAAGCCAGACATGGTGGGAACAAAATGAGCATGTCAGGATACAACTGAGCAAATTGCTGCATTTACACAGAACTTAGAGAAGTCCAGAGACTTCGCCTATAGTTGAACAGAAGGAACGTTTCCTTAGTGCCACAAAGTCCATCAATATTAACTTATCCATTCAAAAGAAGTTACCTTTTCTGACTGCGGAAAATGGACACATTTGGTTTCAGAACACTCAATTTTCCCTAGTAAATAACCTCTCTTTAAAACTAAGTTCTTAGTTTCTATCTAAAAGAAGCACACGTAGGGGACTTCGCTGGTTGTCCAGGGGTTAAGAATCCACCTTCCAGTGCAGAGGATGCAGGTTCAATCCCTGGTTGTGGGGACTAAGATCCCACAAGCCGCGGGGCAACTGAGCCCACACGCCGCAACTACTGAGCCCTCGAGCCACAACTAGGGAGCCCGTGTGCCACAACTACTGAGCCCGCACACTCTGGAGCCCACACACCATAACTAGAAAGAAGCCTGTACACCACAACTAGAGAAGATCCCACACGCCGCAACTAAGACTTCGACACAGCCAAAATAAATAAATAAATAAAAATTTAAAAATAAATAAAAATAAAAGAAGCACACATATAAAATAAATACATTGTGGAGCAATTAAGTTTAAACTATGTTAAAATTGCATCCCAATTCAAAATTCCAACTCAAAGCCATTTTTCATTACCATTAAACACCACCCCCCCTCCCCAGGACAACAAGTTTGTTTCTTCCCCTTCTACTCTGTTTACTCTTTTATAAGAGTAACATAACTGCCCATATTGCCAGACATTTTTCAATAAAATTCCTATGCTAAAGGAACAAAGGAATAGCAAGCACAAAATATCATGAGAAAAGTTGAAATCGTGCTCCAACTAAGAACTGAATTTCCTACAATTATGTGAAGGAGAAAACAGAAAGTGATAAATTACCCTTATAGGAGTTGTATAATTTAAAAAAACAGGTTCTAGGGACTTCTGCGGCGGTCCAGTGGTTAGGACTCCATGCTTCCACTGCAGGGGGCAGGGGTTTGACCCCTAGTAGGGGAACTAAGATCCCTCAAACCTGCCACATGGCCAAATAAATAAAATACAAAAATAAAAAACAGGTTCTATAAATAACCTGCTATATTTTTAAAATGAGCTTTGAAAGAAGCAAATCAAGAATGCCAGTGTAAAAGAATGTAACTAAGAGCCAAAGCAACAAAAACTTTCTTTATACCAGTAATAAATGCTGGGGAATCTAAAACCATAGTTTTAACTCTATTCCTCAGAAGCTTACTCTTTCCAAGAGGGGGAAAAACAAACAAAAAAAGCGAGATCCATCCTAACAAATATTACTTCAGGAGGTATTATTGTTAACAAAGCGCAAAACTGACAAGTCAGTTATATCTTCGAAGAAATAAGGTAGAAGTAGGAACTAATGTAAAAAAAAAAAAAGATAAAATTTCTACTTTAGAAAAAGACATTTATATGGCATAAATAAATTAGGAAAGGGAGACTCCATGATAATGTCTTCCAAAGCCTTCTAAAACAAAAAAACTATCCTGGAATTCCCGAACTCACATTTTAAAAGTAAATTATTTTATAATCAAAATAAACCACACAAAATTAACATAACTCTGAGTGCTGGCCAAGAATATACAGTATTTCTAGTCACCTAACGTATTACAGACCACATACCAGAGTATTCGCCAGTTTGGCTCACATCGTACCAATGTGGTGCCAAAGATAATTTCTTCCCCGCCCCAGCCAACAAGGTCAACTACTAACCCAACTTAACTGTACACTTGGTGATAGTTAAAATCCCTTTCATACGCAGAAAGGTGCCAAGGAGGATTGAGCATCTGCCTCCACTTTTTAAGAAGAGCAATGACAGTTTTGCGACTGCAAAGGCTCAGTTCAACTAGTCATAACAAATAAGCACATAAGTGCAGAATTAACCACACTTGCACACACTATTTTTACAAATGGAGAAGCTAAACCCTGAAAGCTTACCTGTACTAACATGTAGCTGATGTTTTAAAAGGTCTATAACCAGTCTCATGAAAGATTAGAAAAAAAATTTTTAGGTGTAAGATAGTTTAGATAAGGTCTTAAATCAATAAGGAAGTCCTTTCAGAGTCTTTGGCAGATGGCTTTCTTCTTTGGAGACATGCTACAACCCAGTCAACACTGGAGAGCACACAGTAGGGCAGGCAGTGGCTGAGTGGTTGCATGTACTAGCTCATTATTCCTTGCAATAGTTATGCCCATTTCAAGATGGGAAAACTGGGGCTGAGAAGTACAGTAAATTCATCCCCAGTAAATCTGACTCCAGAGCTCGTGTTCTTAACCACTCTGCTAGTAAGGCTATTATCTCCCTCTTTAATATATGGGAAAAACTTGCCCTCGTCACTGTGTCAGTAGCACGCCCACAGAAGCACATATCGTATACCCCCACCAAGAAGTGGTGAAACACAAACACAGGGAAAGACACACACACCCCTACTAACACTTGGATGGGTAGACAAGAGTGGTTTAGTGATTTTTTTTTTTGCCCTGTTAATGGAAAGCTGCACTAGTGAAACGGCATATGCTTATAATATCAAACAGCACATATGGATGCAATACCCTAAAACTTTGAAATTTTACAAAATTAACTTCCCTTTTCTCCTGAATATTTAGTCTCAGGAAACACAGACTATAAATTTATAAAGGGAGATAATCTATTTAAATAGCCAACCCCACCCTCAAATAATCTTTATAAATTCTAGAACATTATCCCCTAGTTAACAAGCAGACTGTCTGCACTCAGACTCAGGTTCAAATGCTGACACTTCTAACTTAAGATAAAATCTCTAAGCCTCAGTTTTCCTAGCTATGAAAAGGGGGCAATACCTCCTCCACTGGGCTCTTGGGAGGCTACTGATGGGATAAATAGTAAGCACCCAGTTGATAGATAGTTCTCTTCTTTCACCTGCTCTCCGGAGAAGGCCATACTTCATTTAAAATGAGTTCTTAGTAAAGGCTTGGCAAAATGAAATAAACACAACGGTAGAGGTCTTGATTAAGGAGAATAAATCAGCTCATGAGTTACAAAGCTAACAAAAAATAGGTTAAGAAACCAGGAGGAAGTAATTCCATCCAATACTGTGGGGGAAATAGGTTTTTTTTAAAAAAAAACAGATAAGTCATTATACAAATAGCCTCATAATCAAAATGTACTTTCAGCAGGGGACAACTAGCATTAATTTCCCCAAGGGATCTATGATAAATTTCTTCCTTTAAAAAAAAAAAATCACATGGGCCCCAATTCCTATCATCACACCCTCACCATCTCACATGATTAAGTAAAAAGCTTACAAAATGCCACCCACAGTTCACCTGCTAAATGAGGTCTTCTTTCCAGCTAGGACTGCATAACTCAAAGCAGGTAACAAAACTGCAGCAGGAATAACTCAGAGAGGATCAACACTAACACCAGAAATGGTTTTAGAACCAACACAAAGACAAAAGAGGAAAATATGTGCTAAAATATGAACCAAGACTGCATTCAAGAAATGCCTAAACCTTTTCTTTTATCAAAGTGGTCGTACTGCTTCATTTACATAGCACCCACGGTTCACAAAGCTTTCACTGGGGACTACCTGAGATAAAAGTGAGGCTTGGAGAAGGCCAGTAACTTTCCCAAGGAAGCAAAGCTGCAAATTCTCTTACTTGTTCCTTTCTGAGGGTTGGCAAGAGCCTCTCTCCCTCCCCCGCTGATTACCTGGTGGAACAGGTAATCCCTCTGGAGCAAATGACTCTCCATTCACTTGGCAAAACCATCAAGGATGCGTAATGAGTATCTTTATGTTTCCAAATCCAGTGCCATTTCCATATTAGAAAGGAAAATGTTTAGTCGTCTGAGAGAATTGGACAGCTCTTTAGTTCAGACATTGTAGAAATCCTCTGCACAGTCAAATTTGGTATGACTGTCTTTGACCTGAGGAATTAGTTTGATGGCCTAGTCAGGGAAATAATGAATCCTCTGACTAGGAGTCATAAAGTAATTGATCACAGCAGCAACATAAAACAAAAACCACAGATAGAAAGGCGTAATAACATTTCTTACCTGTTAAATGGGAAAGAAGTATGCAAATAAAACACTAATAAAAACATTTAAGATTAAAATCCACTTTTGGGGGAATTCCCTGGCAGTCTAGTGGTTAGGACTCCACTCTTGCACTGCAGGGGCCATGGGATCCGTCCCTGGTCGGGGAACTAAGATCCCTACATTCTATGCAGTGCGGCCAAAAACAAAAAAATAAAACAAAAACAAAAATCCACTTTTTGATTGGCAATAAAACTATAAACGCTAAGACTTCCAATGTAAGTCCAAAGAAACTAGGCTAACATTAGGCTATTTTAAAATAAACAGAAAAATTCCCTAATTTTTCAATGAATGCATTACTTAATGGTCATGAGATCCTTCCTCAAATGTCAGGTGTTATATGCCTGAAATGAAGCCCAGCTTAGCTTTATTCACAATTCACCTGTTTACTGTAGTCAAATATTTCTGATTTTCATCTCCATGGTACTTGGAAAAAAAACTGCCAACAAATAGTTATAGAGCTAGGATAAAAAGGAATGACAGAAAAAATCAGCATAGCATCTTACCCATTCACCTTAGGTCACCTTTAAGGTCAGATAATGCAAAAACTATATAAAAGTATATAGTACTTTAAAAAAGTACGTATATATTGTGTAGATAATACAGCATCGAGCAAGTAAAAAGCCCAGGTTACCATACTGAAGATGTTTACTAATAACCCCAAATCTTATATATGTGAAGCTCTTAAGAAGAAACCAAGGAGAAAAAAAATAGGTAAGCTTTTAACAAGCTTTCTCTGAACTGTGAAAACACTGAGAAAACTGAAATACCTAAATATAAGAACCTCTTATTTGTAGCTATGGAAATTTTTACTAATATCTGACCTACAGTTACTAGGGAAAGATTTTCTTTGCTAAAAGAGAAAACAGAGCAGTCAGGGATAAACGGTTCTTAATATACTGTCTTTCCTACTCAAGTTGTCTTTTTCTAAATTAAGATAACTTATTACACTTTCCCTTCAATATCTACTAATACTTTGCCAGAATTTTTTGTTCTCTGTTTTGTACCAGCACATTAAATGGTTTAGCATTTGCTATAGATGGGATTGTGTCCCTTCCCAAAATTCATGTGTTTAAGCCCTAACCCCCAATGTGACTGTATCTGGGGATAGAGTATTTAGAAGGCAATTAAAGTTAAATGAGGCCATAAGGAAGGGGCCCTAATCTGTTAGGCCTGTGGCCTTATAAAGAGAAGAAAAGAAAGATATCTCTCCCAACACTCCTAGCCACGCCACTCCCCCTACCCGCCATTTGAGACACAGGGAAGAGGCAGCTATCTGAAAGCCAGAAAGAGCCCTCACCAGAAGTCAACCATGCTGCCACCCTGATCTTGGACTTCCCATACTCCAGAACTGTGAGAAAATAAATATCTGTTGCTAATAAACCACACAGTCTATGGTATTTGTTATGGCAGCCTGAGCTAATTCATACAGCATTTAAACCAACAAAACACATAGCAAGTTTTTCTACTGTCCCAACCTTCTAATGAAACTCTTGTAAGAATTCACTCAAATGAGCTTATTCTACCCTTCTCCCGGCACTGCTGGGAGCTAAACCAGTAATTAACTAGTAGCTAAATCAGCTACACCAAAATTCTAGCTACCTACTTCCAAGAAGAAGGCAAATAAAATGGGTTTGATCTGTTTACAAATGGTTAGGAAAAATATCCAAACAATCTTTTTCATCAAGAAATTTTGAAATAAAACAAAAATCAAGCTTTAGCTCCTGAAACTGGATGAGAAATTTTTAGAATGAACATCTATACCCCCACGTTCATGAAAATAACTTGAATCTGACTTCATGATGATTCTCATAGTGGCTTTGGGCGAGTCCCCAACCCTTCTATTACTCAGTGTTACATCTGATATGTTAGCACATGACTCTTATTAGTTAGCACTTTAAAGACTTACTGGATGAAAGATGATGGGTCATTCATGACAAGATTTGTGATTATAAAATTTACTTTTACAATACATAATGCATCAGATATATTATCTTGGTTATGAAAGAATTTGGGGTAAAATCTCAGCTTCATTTTATCATCTCAAAAGACAGCTTGTAATAATTACCACAATCTACATGTATTTGACAAACCCAGAGAAATTTAAAAGGGGTGCCAATGAACAGCTGTTTGTCAAGAGTATACATCCAAACTTTAAAAAATTCTTATCCATTCAAAAGAAGATGAAATAAACCCTAAAACCAAGATAATCAGAACAAGTGGCCTTAGAATTGGCAAAGAATGTGGTCTTCACATTCATCAATTCGTCATCAACTGAAAAAACAAAACAAAACCACTCTCATAATCCAAAATTGAATTCTATTTTAGATGTGTTCACCTAACAAAAATCCATGTCTAAATCCATCTAAATCACTATTCAAATTCAGTAAATTATAACTACTTTGAAAGATGCCAGTAATTACACCATTTTTCCTAGCACAGTAGACAAATTTTGGACAAGTCAATTTTCATACACTGTCAAAGTTAAAAATGTTTTAAAGTTTCTTGAATTGCCATTTTTTTCTGGAGCTGTCTTTTCAAATGATTCCTGGGTCATCACTTAAAGGATACACTCTGTCATTGCTGCAACATCCAGTTTATCAACATCAGGTGAACCAGGGCAACACTTCTTAAACTCTTTCCGAAGATCAAAAAAGGAATAGAAGCATTCAGGCAATAATACATTCTGAGGAAGGACAAGGTAGACACTGTTAACTAGATAAATTTAGTTCAGTGATTCCCTAACAATTAGGAACCTAAGAATTGAATATAAGTATATTTTACCACAATTTAAAAAAATATTTTTAAATTAAACATTAGAGTGTCTTCATTTTCTGTTACAGTATTACATCCTACATAAAAGTCTCATGGAAAAAAAGTTCATCTTATTTTAAGGCAATAGATTATATGTTTGTGCTCCATTATGTATTCCATTCAAAACAGTTCTGAAGCTATAAAACATTTGGGCTATTATATTTTCTGTTTGATAACATTATGTACTTTGTCTAGCCATAATTATTTTAGACCATCTGTATTTTCACGTAGCAATATTAGCCCTCTCAGTTTTCATACAGATTCATATGTTTACAATATATATCTAGACATAGGATTCTATGTGTTTATCAAAATTTAGTTTTCTATTAAAACCTAGTAGTTTAAAATACTGGGTTCTAATAATACATATTCTGTGTATTAAAATTAGATTAAGATAGTAAATTCCTGATTACCTGAAGAGGATTATTTTTGTGCCAAATTATAGTCCCACGTTAGTTTTCCTGACCATTATTATTTTGGCTAAACCTGAGAACTCAAATTACACTTAAAAAAAATATATCACAAATCTCAACGGCAAAGGAGAAATTGTTACCAGTCGTTCTTAGCTATTAGCATCACTCTTGTGGTAATTAAACAAAGCTCAACTGTCAGAGCAAATATTATACTATTGTGTCACTTTTTTTCCGGATAAAAAAAAATCCTCATTGAATAATTTTCAAAGTTTAATTTTGTTACACTGAATTTAGATTTTTTTTTAAATGTCAAGATAATTTGTATTCACTTATGGGGAATTTGTACATTATAAAGTCAAGGAAATAAATACTTTTTAATGTTTGTGACCCATAATATTTATGTAATAATGTCTCTATCTAAATTTCCTTTATTGGATTCTATTAGATGTGACCTGCTCATGCTATATTTGAAATAGGTATCAATACATCATGGTGACATTTTCCAAAACAGTTACCAAAAGAATTGTGAATCTTCAAGATTACCTATAAAAATGCTTATGTAAAAGCTGTTTATAATGACAATAACTCAAATATCCAACAATAAATGTTTGGTTTCAATAGGTATATCCATTTAAAATACTGAATATTTTATTTACTGCTTACAAAAGATACTGATGTTATATTAAATTTAAAGTAGGCTAAAAGGTTTGTGTAGTACGAATGCTCCTTGTAAAAGTAAGGTTTTTCTACAAGACTCTGAAAGAATACATTCAACTATGTTCACATTCAAAAAACCACTTTAATGTTTTCTGACTGGAAGGATTATTTTCTTTTATGTTTTACCATTTCCTTATTTTTCTATAATGAATAGAATTATTTTCATAATGATACTAAATTAATTGTTTTAGTTTTCTTTATCAAAATCCTAATAGAAGTGGCTCAGGAAAATGTCTCAATTTTTCTCTGGAGGTTTTCCCACATCCAAAGCAGTGTACCTAAAATAACAAAAACAGCTGTTTTCCTCCAGCCCAATAGGGAAGGATTAAGTTTTATCCCTTATATGAGTTTGAGGGGAAAAAAAATTCTCATATATATCTATTTCTGGATTAAGGGTATAGCAATTTGTCTAGCATTTAATTAATAAAAAATACTCCCCCCTTTTAATCAAATAATTACTAAGGTTGCTGTAAAAGGGAGTGTTTTCTTCAAGCCTCCAGATATAGGAACTTGAGTTTCTCCTTCAAACTTTTAAAGTTGTCATTATACATTTAGTTCATTTCTTCCCTTTTCCCTACTGGAGTAAAAAGAAAGAAAATCTGCACTGACTACTCACTTATGACATCAATTGCCAGTCTAAACTTTTCATTGCAAGACTTACCTCACAAAGTTTCCTTAAAAATATTTTACTTCCATCTTTTCAAGTTCAGTATCTGCCTACCACAATAAAAAGTTACAGCTCTAATTAATTAAGTTGATAAGATCAACTATATTAGCAATGATTGATTACACTGGGTCTGCTGTCTGTGCTCACCATTTTTTCTCAGCCCCTCAGTATTCTTCCCAGAGAGAGAAATCACATCTACAGTAAGCTAGTATTTTTCTCATTTCATACTCTTTTCCATACCAGAAAGATAAGTAAAGGTAAAAGATGGGGGTGACCCTATTGTTTTGATACAAAATTCAATCAGTTTTGAACATTTACTTTAAGTCAGACAAAGTACAGTATGCTATAATTAACATTTCACTAGTTATATGGTTAAGTCAGAGTACAAAACTTTTTAACGAAATTATTAGAATTGCAATTTAAAAGTTTTAGTTGGATATTTCTTTGCTCTTTCCTTTCTAGGGTAAGGCACACAGATGGGAATATTACTATGTATTAAAATACAGTTCAACTTACTTGTTATTTTAAATGTCAAAAATTCAGCTAATATGCTCTGGAAAAGGGAGAATGTCAAGCATCTCAAAAACTTGACATAAAAAGGAAACTTCTATTAAGTCACCAAAGGGTATCTATAAAATGACTGTAATCTCAAACATCTCTTTGAAAGTGTTGTGACATTTTTATTGTGGTAAAATATACATAACACAATATTTACCATTTTAACAATTTGTAAGTGTACAATTCAGTGGCATTAAGTACATCCACACTGTTGTGCAACCATCACCACCATCCCTTTGTCATCTCCTCAAACTGAAATTCTGTACCCATGAAATACTAACTCCTCATATGCATATTTTTAAAATGGAGAAACTTGGATAAACCATTTTTTAAGCCTCCAGTCACCCCTAAGGTCCAATCATTTTTTCGAGAAGCCAGCACTCTTACCTTCTTGGAAGCCTCAGGATGCAGGATTTGCCTGACATGAAGCTGCCCATCAGTACAGAGACAGAAGGAGGTTCCTACCCCAATATTCAGTTCATTGCTCACTGACTGGTTAAACTGAAAAGAACAAAACACACCCAGGGATGCAATGGATGCAGGATTTACAAACTCTGAAAAGTGGCCCCACTTGGTTATAACCTGAGAAAACCACGCTAACTGCTGTGAAGAACACCGCTGCTGGAGGCAACATTAGAAAGACGCCGTTCCCACAAACTGTCTAGCTTCCTTTATATAGGGGTAGCTTTCCAGTCAATCCTCAGTTTACGCACAGGAGAATTTAGTAAATGCATTCTTCCTCCCGTTCAACACCCACCGCCTTCTATTTTTGTGATAAATCCATTCGAGACTTTTAAGTCAGAGGTCTCATTTCATCAGCAAGTTGCCTTCTGATTACATCATTCTCTGGTGTTACTTTTTATTATGTTAGGATGTTCTAGACTTAAGAAAGATGTCAGTTTCTGATACGAATGTGGGTAATGTGTATACAGACCTCTGGAAAATCTAGTAATACGTTTCCTGTAACACACCCCAGAAATGATAACTTTCCCCTATAATTCGCAACTCCTATGCTAGGGCAGAAGCCGTGAGAGCGCCGGACACTCACCTGTGCACAGGTGTTTAGCGCCCCGCCCTATCCGCGATCCAGTACCCGTCGGCACCCTGGAGTAGCCGGTTTTTAGGTCACCTCAATCCCAGTAAGGGGATTCCACTACTTTCACGGTGACCCAAGGAGCAGCCTCACATGTCCGGGTCTGCAAACCCTCCCGGCGCTAGGACCAAGGCCACTAAAGTAAGCGGAACCGGAACCGGGCCTTTAGGAGTTCAGGAGCCTAAACCCAAGCAGGCACCTTCAGGTTCCCACCCAGCTGGGGCCGCCTCCACCACGCCACAGCTCGTCTACACCACAGCGCCCCCTGTCCCAGGGCTGAGCTGCAGACCCAAACCCGGCAGAGGACTGGCGTGTCTGGGGTCTGGGTCTGGGTCTGGGTCTGGGTCTGGGCCTGGGCCTGGGTCTGGGTCTGGGCCTGGGTCTGGGTCTGGGCCTGGAGCTGGAGCGCTAGGATTCAAACTCCGCTCATCACTCGATTGGTAAAACTCGGCCGATTCTCTGGCCCCAGGAATAATTCAGGAAGCAACTCGAAAGCTAGCAAGTTTTGGCCCAAAGACCCTGGGGGCTGGGAGGCGAAAAGGAGCAGCGACCTCCTCGCAGAAAGTCCACCAGGGGCTGCAAGCCCGGGTCTCGCCCCCTCGCTCCGGGGACACGCGTGGACCGCCCGGCGAGGGCGTGGGACCTGATAGGGTTGGGCTGGCTTGGAGGGACGCCCGGGTAGCTAAGATGGGGTGGGCGGCGCGGCCCAGGGCTGTCACCTGTCGGAGGGCTTGGTCCAGCTGCGGCGCCGAGGACAGGCTCTCGGCGTCGATCTTAGTTTCTTCTTTACAATCCTCCGTCAGCTCCAACTGATCCGGTCTAACTAGTACTTCGTGCAACTGTCCCACCTCCGGGGGAAAAAATTAGGGGTCAGTTTTCCCTTCCTCAGTTTGGGAACCTCTACCTTCACTCTCTCCTTCCTTGCTCCCCTGCTGGGGCGGCCCACACCTCTCGACGGGTCTGGCCTCAGAATCAAAGCTCACTTGTCGCCAGCGGCTCCAGTAGCCGAGAGGTCGTCGCAGCCCAGCCCCCAGCCCCACCCCCACCCGGATCAGGTCCGAAAGGCCCTGGAAGTGAGCACTTGGGCCCCCAGGGATCCCACCCCGCCTTCCCGGGGCGTCCCCCGTCCGGTAGAGAGCATGGCTTGGCGGCCCCCGGCCTCCCCACCTGGGCCAGATTTTGGAGGACTGAAACGGTTCCAAGGCGGTTGGCCAAGAGGTTTGGTTTTATTCTGGATTCTCTAGGCCCCGGGTGCAGCTTCCCAAGTGGGCAAACAAGAGCACTTGTTTACCGACTCCCCAAACTTTTACAAGCTTTTGCCCCACTCCTATCATTTGGATAGAAACGTGGAGAAATACCTTCTTGTTGGCCAGATCCACGACTTTCCATAAGAGCAGGATCAGCTCCTTCTCATCCGAGCCCAGCTTGGCCCCGGTGGCCCCAGCAGTGATTCCAAAAAGCACCACCAAGTAATCCGGAGACGCCGTCATGACGATAGGTGGGGAGGGGGAGAAGGGGGGTCGGGAGGCGGTGAGGTGAGGTGGAAGTGAGAACGAGGAAACCTGTGCTAAAACCTCTTCTAAGAGAAAAAGAAAGAGCGACCACCCCCCCCTCCTCGCCGCCGCTGGTGCAAAAGGCGGTAACCAACCACCCAAGCCCACACCTGGCCCGAGCTCCACACCCAGGGCAGGAAGGGGGGTGAGAAGGAGGGCGGAGGAGGCCTGTCCTTTTTGTATTCAATTGCCCGTGCGTCTATGCAAAAAGCCTGGAGCAGGGCTGCACCCGCGGGAGGCGCGCGCAATGGCTGAAAGCTTTTCTGTTTTGGGATGTGGCTCTACCTGCCCGCCCCTTCCCCCTCCCCCACGTGGTGCAGGTAGGAGACACCTGGCGGCGCCTGCCCATTGGCTCCTTCAAACCACGACGTGGCAGCGGTGGGGGAGGAGGCCGCCCGGGGGAAGGGGAGGAGGGGGCGGGAGACAATGGCTGGATGATTGGAGAGGGAAGGGCGAGAAGGGAGGAGGGGGAGACGCGAGGGGCGGGGAAGAGGCGGTTGCCACCCAGAGGGTAGCCGAGGCCGCACGGGAAAAGGGTGAGGGGTAAAGGGCGCGCAGGGACGGGTTACCCATTTGGAAGTAGCCGAGCTGTAGGGGTCTTGGAGAAATGCCGGCTGTGGGGAGCGAAGCCGGAGGTCCTAAAGGGTCAAGCGAAAAGGCCTGGCGCGGGGAGGAGAAAGGAGGCCAGAGGTGTGGCTCGGGTGCGGAGCTACCCAGGGCGCGGCGCCCCGAGAGGGCGAACCGCGGAGGGAGGGACCGGCCAACGGCAGCCGGGAGGTGGCGGGAGCACTTGCCAAGCACCGGAAAAGCCTCTCCCTAGCCCAACACACCTTGAAGTGCAAACAGCAGGCGAAACCCTTCGGGCCCTCCCCCTCTCCGGGCGCCCGCTCCTCCGAACCCCGAGGTACTGCCCACCATGGGGAGTGAAACCCCCGCGCGCGGCTGAGCGGAACTCGCGGGGCTGGACGCCCAGCCACCAAGTGACGCCTGAGGACTCAGTTGCGTCGCGCAAAGCAGCAGGGGGTCCCCCGTGAGGAAGTTCAGGCACAATGGAACTCACGCCCTTTTCTCTCAACTACTCCCTTAATTGCTTACTCCTTGTTTGGTCCTGGCTTCTAGCTCGAGACTGGAGCCTCCTCCCGGGCAGGGGCCCACTTCCTTTGATTTGCCCTGGGCCCTAAATGAAATGTATCTACAGTACCTAATGTTTTCCTAAATCAGGCCAAAGCCAGATTTTTCCACAGGTCCCCGCTCTGATCTCCCGCCCTCTACCTCATACCTTCGCCTTTGTACTTCTGTGTCGATTTGGCCAAGTTCCCGAGCGGTCTCCCTACCTAGCGCAGTTAGATCTGCCCAGGGGCCTGAACGCTCACCTCCGCCCGCCCTCCACCGCCCCCATCGCCCTGCCACCAAGTCGGACGGCAGTGTGGTGGGTCCTGTTGACATTTTCGAGAGAAAAGCGCTAGAGATGAAGTTTCTTCGGCTTTTATATTTGAAACTGATCTCTTCTTGGGAACACAATTCCGTCTGAAGTACTACTAATTCGGCTCCAGGTGTCCAGCCCTTTATTCCTGATGTGAAAACGGGCAACCAGACACCTATCAGGCCAGTAACCCACTCCAGGTGCAAATCTGAGAACCTTTCAGGACGCATGTCAGGGGAAGCTGGAGATGCGGCTTTCCTGACGCGGAGGAAGCGCGGACTGCGTGGGGAGGTGGCGGAAGGGTTTTAGGAGTCTGAGGCCGACGGCGCCGCGCTTCCTGGCTGGAGAGGGTGCTGGCGACGACGGTCGCGGCACAGGTAGCGCAGCTCGCGTCCCCAGAGAGCGGGAGAAGGCCGGACTCTACCAGGGCCAGGCAGCTTTGCAAGGGCCCACGAGGGTGCTGGGTACCACCCTCGTCCGCAGCTGGAGTTCCAGCGTCGCGTGCTTTCGGCTCGTGGACTTAAGGGTGCGGGGGCCGGAAAAAGTCCCCCGTCGCCCCTCAGCTAGCTCGCAGCTGCAGCCCCGCCTAGTCCTCGTGTCTCCCAGCCACCCTCCCGGGCCCGCAGGCGCCGCGGGGGCAGGGGCTGGGCGCGGAACAAGGCAGGGAGGGACCTGGAAAAACCACCCAGATTGCACTGCAGTGGGCGAGGCCGCCGGAGGAGCCGTTTCTCCAGAGCCATCTCCCCGCGGGGCTTTCTCGGTGCGCGACTGATTCCCAGGTGCTCGGCCCTGCCGGGCGCCGGAGGTACCACCGCGCAGGGGCGCGAGACCAGGTGCGTGGTCCCCGCGGGGCGGTCAGGCCCCACACCGGGCGGCAGACTGTTGCTGAAAGAGTGGTTAGAACAGCTCAGGAAGTCCTGCCCCGCCGGTCCCTTCAGGTCTTTGGTGTTCGGATTAATCATTTGAGTAGCGCGTCTGGATAAACTGAGAACTTGATGACCAGCCAGGGGTTCAGCGGCGTTATCCACGTTAGACTCGAACCTCAGAGCTGTCCCTTTTCTCAGAGACTTGTCTTCTTCCTCTTTAAGAAGTCGGATTCCTGGTGTGCGATTTTTTTAATTTAAATTTTAATTTGTCCAACTAGATTACAAGGCCAGGGATTTTTGTTTTATTTTGTTCTCGAATGTATTCCGAGGGCTGGGAACAGAGCTTGACATACACCAGGTACTCAAATATTTGTTGAATGATTTTAATGAGTAACACACACCCATTTTTGCAGCTCTTTGTCTCCTGAGCTAGGGCATAGTTCATCACTGCAACGGTGAGATTATGAAAATGGGAGTCTACAGGTAATTTAAGTCTCAAATGTTTTTTAAAAGAGTAGGTGCTAATTATACAATTATTATTATTGCCTGTTTTGCTAACAGACGGATCTGCTTCTGTTAAAGAAATTAAACTCTTGTAAAATGCAGGGATGCTGAGAAAACTATGTAATACAAAAAGATCAGTTCCGAATACAAAAACGTTTTATTGTCCATCCCACCAGCTACAAACGTTTCTAATATAGCAGGAACAGTCTGTACGAGAGAGGAACCTTGAGAAGAGAGGCTCCTTTTACCGATGGTCTTCACTCAAGACCACACCTAAAACTCTCAAAACAGAAGCGAATCTTTGTTAAAAGCAGCAGAGACCCAAGTTGAAGGACAGGCAGCAAAATAACTGGCCTGTATTCTTAAAATTCTTAAAGTCATGAAAGACCTTGAAATTATTTTCTGAAGAACTATTCCAGATTAAAGGAATTTACAAGACATGACAACTCAATGCAATACGGATCCTGGGCCAGAACAAACTTTTTTTTTCTTTTTTCCTTTAAAGGACATTATTGGGACAATAGGAAAAAAATTGAATAAGGTCTGAACATTAAATAATAATATTGTATCACTGTTAATTTCCTAATTTTTGTAATATGACTGTGGTTCAGCAGAGAATATCCTTTGCTTTAGGAAGTACCCAGTATTTAGTGATAACGGGAAATCATTGTCTACAACTTATTCTCAAACGATTCTGAAAAAAATATATACATATATAGATATACATACATGGAGAGAGAATGATACAGCAAATGTATAAAATGTTAATGTTGTAGAATCTGAGTGAAGGAATTCTTTATACTGTTTTTTGCAACTTAAAAAAAATTTTTTTTAAAGCATCAGAGGACTTTTTGCTGCCACCGTCATTTGGTGTTTAACAAAGGGTCTGTCTCATGACTTTCTAGGTTAACCTAATCCTCCATAGTATAGAATGAATCCATTTTCTTTGTCTTTTCCTTAGTGAAAGAAGGAGAAAGAAAAGGTCACTATTTTCTGTATAAAAATCATTTCATATCCTTAAAGGTTTTCTTAAATAACTAGACTAAATTACTGCAAGCTCTTTAAAGTTTTCATCATGAATCTTACTATCCTTTAATTATCTTCATTACTCTCCTTGGACCCTTCTCCTCTTACCACTTTTAGAAAGCAGCTCTTGAACTAGACAGAAGACAAACGTGTCCACCGTGGCCTGACAACTGACACAGTGGTACCTAGATGTCATATTCTTATTACTTGCAATGCAGCTCTCTTTTAAAGACTACAGTAGCAGCACTGCATTTGCTGGCTCCAGTTTTGTTTTGAGGTCTCTAGATCTTTCTTGGAGTTCTCACTTGCACGTACTCAGTTGTTCTCTTATACCTGTAAGAAAACAGCCTTCAAAAAGGAATCAAAGTATGAAAATGTTCTCGAATTAGATAGTGGTGGTGGTTGTACAAACATGAATATACTAAAAACCACTGAATTGTACAGTTTAAAAAGTGAATATTATGGTATGTAAATTATATCTCAGTTTTTAAAAGAGCAAATCAAAGTAAAAGCCTCTATTCTGAGGCTACCACAAGCCACTGGTGTTTCTTAGTTATTTGTATTGGATGAAGTTGTAAAAGAGATCACATTTTATACTCCCTAGACTAATCCAATCTTTCTGAAGTGGAGAGGTAGGGGGAAATGATGGTCAGGGTAACTAAATACATTATATATAATTTTCTATGAATTACTCAGTGCATTACACATTTAAGCAAATTACTGGTCTGAACCTTTATTATAGCAATTATTATAGGTGATCTGTGTGGACAAAGTATGGGTTTAATAATCGGCCCTGCCATGTGCTACCTCGTGGCTGTGGGCATGTTCCTTAGCCTTACAAGGACTCAGTTTCTCACCTGTAAAAATGGGGATTATGATAATGTACACTTCATAGGTTTTCAGGGGAGAGGAAATGTATAAAGAAGTGTCTTCTTTAAAGAAAAAAACTTGAGAACCAGGAAGGTTACTACAAAATAGGAATCTCCCCAAGAGGAGGGGTCTCTCCAGACAACAACCACAAAGGCTCTGGCCTTAGGTTGGACTAAAGACACCATCAAGTGAGGATGAAACATTAAATAAGATTTTACTGTCGGTGGTAGGAAAATGCACAGAAAAACTACACCTAGGGAAATGTGCCATGAATCTGGGCAAGACATGTCTTCTCCTTGGGGACCACAGAACTGATCCATTTAAACTGGGCATCCAAGGAGAAGATGCCACCTAAGGAATTCCTCCCTCCTCACTCGCGGCCTCAAGTCCTTTGCTCTGGAGTACAGTCGGACCTCCGTATCTGTGGTTTTGCATCCACAGGCAGATTCAACCAACCAAGGATTGAAAATACTAGGGAAAAAAAATTCCAGAAAGTGCAACTATTTACACAGCATTTACATTGTGTTAGGTATTATAAGTAATCTAAGGATGGTTTAAAGTAAATGGGAGGATTGCCCTAGGTTATATACAAATACTATCGTCATTTTATGTAAGGGACTTGAGCATCTTCAGATTTTGGTATGTGGAGGGGCGGGGATGGAACCAGTTACCCACAGATACCAAGGGATGACTGTACCTCCCTGCCTCTCTCAAAATCCAGTCAGAGAGGAAAGAACAGCAGCAGACCTTATATTTTAAGTCAAGGTGGGTTGATGGGAGTGTTTAAAGATTTTTAGGAAGGAAAGAAGTTTTGTTACTCTTATTTCCTAAGTTCCTCTGCTTCCCCTGTACTTTGCCTACTCATCCACCTATTTGATTGATAAAGGGCCAGTTTTGTTATTCTGGTAAAATGTAACCCAAAGACCAAGAAATCATTGTTGCCCTGCTGTGTGTCTGTTTGTAGTATTTAAAGTGCTGTTGAGATAGTTTACTTGGTGGACACCGCCATTTGAAGACAATTAAGATAATTTTTATGAGAGTCCTATATCTCATTTGCATGTCAGTGCATTCTCACCTAGAGATTCCTAAATGACTATAAAAGTCTATACAAAGTGTCAGTCCTGATGGATACATTCAGTCATTTGTTTAACAACTATGTACTGACACCATACCATGCACCAGGCAAGAAAGGTATTAGGCACTGGAAACACAATCAATAGGGAATAAACACAAACAGGGTCCTTGCCCATACTAAGCGGGGGCACAAATAATCACAAAAACAGATGTATCACTGCAAACAGTGTTTAGTGTCCTTAAGGTACACAGTGCTCTGGGATTGCACAAGGGGACATAAACACTATCAGGGAGACCAGAAAGAGGCCAATGAGCAGCAGTATTTGAATTAAAATCCACAAGTAGTGAAATAAGCAGAGGTAGGAGCGGGTAAGGAAGAGGGAAAGAGCTGTCTCAGCAGCACAGTGTGCAGAGGCCTGTGATGGGAGGGGTGCTGGCTATGGAAATAAAGACTGAGGGTGCTTGAGGAGAAGGCAAGACCTTGGGCATCACCCTTGACTCCCCCCCCACCCCCCCACCCCCCATGTCTACGTTTTCACCAAGTCCCTTGGAGTCTCCACACTCACTCCCGCTCCATTCCTCATGTGACTTTTCTGGGCCAAAACTGCAGAAACTTTCCAATGGCTGCAACCGTCCACTGTGTGCTCTAACCTTTCCCACACATCCAGTAGTTTCTAGGAATACTGGATTTCACAGACCTTTAAAATTAAACCAAAAAGGAGGGAACAGTGACTGCCATAGAAAGAATTTCAATTTTTTAAAAAATTTATTTTATTTTATTTTTGGCTGCATTGGGTATTCGTTGCTGCGTGTGGGCTTTCTCTAGTTGCGGCGAGCAGGGGCTACTCTTTGTTGCGATGCATAGGCTTCTCATTGCAGTGGCTTCTCTTGTTGCGGAGCACGGGCTCTAGGTGCGCAGGCTTCAGTAGTTGTGGCTCGTGGGCTCTAGAGCGCAGGCTCAGTAGTTGTGGCGCACGGGCTTAGTTGCTCCGTGGCAAGTGGGGTCTTCCCAGACCAGGGCTCGAACCTGTGTCCCCTACATTGGCAGGCGGATTCTTAACCTCTGCGCCACTAGGGAAGTCCCTCAATTTTTAATTTTGCTAAGAAGGATTATTATTATTATTATTATTTTTTAGCTGTGCTGTGCAGCTTGTGGGATCTTAGTTCCCTGATCAAACCCCAGCCCAAGGCAGTAAAAGCACCAAGTGTTAACCACTGGACCACCAGAGAATTCCCAAGAAGGGTATTTTAAAACAAAACAAAACCAATTACCATTTACTGTCTCCTTTATTTCGTAAAAGAAAGGCTATTTTAACACCAAAAAGAAAGTCTCATCTCAGAAAAAAGGACAGTTTTTATATTAGTTGTATGAATCAGCTTTATGAAAAATTTGCCACATTGTCCTTTTTTGACTCATTCAGCCTCACATTGGGAAAATTATATGCCAGGGTTTTGTAGCCCAGTGCCTTGATCGCTTCTGAAAATTATTAACAAATTGATTTTCCTAAAACTCACTTGTTTTAAAATTAATATATATTTATTTAAGTCAAAGTAATATAAATACATCATTTTATAAATCTAGTAGTTGCACATGGTTTATAATAAAGAACTGCACTCCCCCTGCACTCTGATTCCTGCTTCCCAGAGGCAGCTACTATCCACATTAAGCTGTTTTTCTGTTTTGGTAGTTACCTCCTCGTTCGTAAATAACAAGTACTTACTAATCCTAAACACCATTTTTTAAAGTCTAAAAGCCAACTTCAGTCATGTTGCTCCCCTTTTCAAATTGAACTGGAGCTATGGAATAAAATATATACTCTTTGTATATCTGTAACATCTCAGATCCATCTATGATGCTTCCCAGGTAGTGAAGCCCTTAGTGGTTACCACTATAGACTATATACTTAAAATGCTGCACTGTATTATCTATTTCACGTGAACAATGACTTTCTTTTATTAAAATTCTAGACTCTCAATTATTGGTCACTGTCCTTATGGCTGGTTTCATTCCCATTGTTAAATTCTCTTTATATGCAGTTTAACAACCAGTAGAATTGCTCATGCTTAGAACTTGGGAAAGAAATTTGGTGAGGGTATCTATCAGTTTTGCTAGCCTTAGAGGGAAGAATAAACACTTCTGAAATAGAAGAACTGCTCCTTTCTTGTCCAAATTGGTATCCCTGCTTTAGCTAGTAGGGGAAATATCTGATTTTAATCAGAATTCATTTCTGCAAACAATATTTTGAATCACATCTTCATTCTGAAAGGCAACACAAAAAATCATTTGGGGACTTCCCTGGTGGTGCAGTGGTTAAGAATCTGCCTGCTAATGCAGGGGACATGAGTTCGAGCCCTGGCCCGGGAAGATCCCACATGCTGCGGAGGAACTAAGCCCATGCGCCACAACTACTGAGCCTGTGCTCTAGAGCCCGCGAGCCACAACTACTGAGCCTGAGTGCTACAACTACTGAAGCCCACGCGCCTAGAGCCCATGCTCTGCAGCAAAGAGAAGCCACTGCAATGAGAAGCCTGTGCACCGCAAGGAAGAGTAGCCCTCGCTCACTGCAACTAGAGAAAGCCTGCGTGCAGCAACGAAGACCCAACGCAGCCAAAAATAAATACATTAATTAATTAATTTTTTTTTAAAAATGTAAGACATCTTTAAAAAAAAAAATCATTTGGACTTACTCCCTGGGAGGAAGTTGATGGCAGAGAGAAGAGAAAGGAGATCTTTCTCCTTACATATGTAAATAACAACAATAAAATAGCTTTTATTTATTGAATCATCACTACATACCAAACACCATTACAAGCATTATCTCATTTAATTCTCACAGGTACTTAAAAGTACTGTTTTTTAACCCCCACTTTACAACTGAGGAAACCGGAGGTTAAGAATACCTTGGTGAGGGACTTCCTTGGTGGTCCAGTGGTAAAGAATCTGCCTTATAATGCAGGGGACACGGGTTCGATCCCTGGTCAGGGAACTAAGATCCCACATGTGGCGGGGCAGGTAAGCCCACGTGCCACAACTACTGAGCTCACGTGCAGTGAACTACAGAGCCCATGTGCGCTGGAGCCTGCATGCCACAACTAGAGAAGAGAAAACCCGCACACCACAGCAAAAGATCCCACATGCCTCAGCGAAGATCCCTCGTGCGGCAACTAAGACCCAACACAGCCAAAAATAAATAAATAAATCTTAAAAAAAAAAAAAAAGAATAACTTGGTGAAAATGACAAGTGGCACTGACAGAGTTGGGACTTATACCTAGGGATTCTGACTCCAGAAACTGTGTTTAGCCACTATACTATACTCAACGTGAACCACTTTTATACTTTAGAAATCTTTTTTAAAAAATGGAATAGGCAAACTGTCACAAAGTAAAACCTATCTCCTTATGAGAGTTGAGCTTCAACACATACACATGACCAATAATAAGCCACAAAAGCAAAGCTACAGTAAACTGACTTAACAGTTTAGTAATATCACACCTTAAATTTTATAAAGTAATCTGCATTTTATACTTAAGCTTGTTTACAAGATAATCATGAATTATAAAGTATCCTTGAGACCCATTAGAAGAAGTAACATTCTAGAATAGTTATAAATAGCATGGTAGTTAAAATAAGTATCAAATGTGTCATCAAAGTTTACTGTTTTCATATTAGAAAGAGACTTTTGAAAATTTTATTCCTACATCCTTGTTTCACAAGAGGTCAAAGAAGTTAAGTGACTTGCCCAACCAAGGTGACACAGCTAATTAGCAGCAGGACTGTACTTGGAGCTCAGGTCTCCTGGCTCCCAACCCAGTGCTCTTTCCCTGTTGTGTCCATGACTACCCAGACAGTGTGCTCCCTCTGAGAATACAACAGGATTTCTAGATGGGACTCAGAGATGTCTGTGTAGCTGGTTTTGGTTACAGTTATCTCTTTTGGTAGGGAAGAGACATTTTGGTTGAGAGCTCTTTCTTCATTGCAGCCTAGGGGATGGAAATAAGACTTGGGAGTCCACCTCTGATGCTGACACAGTTCTTACTCTCCTGGAGTCTGATTCTGGAGCTAGTGCCTGACACATTGAGAATTCAGAAGAGTTTTGGTGGTGGGGCAGGAGGTAGGAGGTGGACTTTAGATGAGCCATTCTGTTTTTTTAAACTGTCCAAAGAAATTTTTTTTAATTTTATTTATTTTATTTACTTATTTATTTTTGGCTGCGTTGGGTCTTCGTTGCTGCACGCGGGCTTTCTCTAGTTGTGGTGAGTGGGGGCTACTCTTTGTTGCAGTGCACAGGCTTCTCATTGCAGTGGCTTCTCTTGTTGCGGAGCACGGGTTCTAGGCACACGGGCTTCAGTAGTTGTAGCACGTGGGCTCAGTAGTTGTGGCTCGCTGGCTCTAGAGCGCAGGTTCAGTAGTTGTGGCGCACGGGCTTAGTTGCCCCATGGCATGTGGGATCTTCCCGGACCAGGGCTCAAACCCCTGTCCCCTGAGTTGGCAGACAGATTCTTAACCACTGCACCACCAGGGAAGCCCCAAAGAAATTTTAATGGATGCATTCTTTTGATTTTAGTAAATCTCTCTGTAGAAGATACAGACACGCAGGACATGATCTCTGCTGTTAAGGAGACTGAAATCTGGTAAAACAGGCAAAGTTCAAAGAGCTTGGTGAGGTGTGGACCCCTTAAGAACATGGCCCTAGCCCAGAGAAAGCATAAGCATAAGGATGCTGCAGCAGATGATCTGCACAGGAATGCTTTTCTGAACCCCTAGGTCACCAGTGTGGCTAACCCATTTTCTATCCTCACTTTGTTACCTCCGCCAACTTGTACCTACTCTATCAGCTCTCCATCTTCCTTATTGGACACTCAGGCTTCAACTACATTCTTCCACTTGAAGTGTGATCTTTACTGTCTGCTAGCTAACTTTCCACCATCATTTGGTCAGTGGCTCTGCTCTTTAGTAAAAAAAAAAAACTCAACTAACCTCCCTCACCTCCCCTGCCCTCAAAACAATGGCAAGAACAACCACATAGGAGAAGTAGCAGATTATCTCTGGTGAGGGTCTGGATCACACATTCAGTGTCCTGCTTCATTGTCTCCAGCCTGTCTTTCCAGCCCCTTTCCTCTCATTCTCCTTACCCCGAACATATCAGCTATATAAATAAAACTCTTATTGTTTCCTCTTTTTCCAGTTTCCTTTCTTCTAGGCAGAGTTGGTCACTTGTTCATCCAACCTCCCACAACTGCTCAAACTTCCTATCATATAGTATTTAAAGAACCTATCCACCCAGATGGCTCACAGGTAGTTCTACCAAATATTTAAAGAAGAAGTGACTAATCCTTCACAAACTCTCCTGAAAAGTGGAAGAAGAGGGAACACTTGCCCAACTCATTCTGTGAAGCCAGTATTACCCTAATACCAAAACCAGATAAAGAAATCACAAGAAAACAAAACTACAGACCAGTATCTCTTATGAATATAGAAAATAAAGCAAATTGAATCCAGCAACATATTAAACAGATTATACACCATGATCAAGTAGAATTTACCCCAGGAATGCAAGATTGGCTCAATATACAAAAAAAATCAATGTAATACACCATACTAATAGAATAAAGGACAAGAATCACACGCTCATCTCAATTAACACGGAAAAAGCATTTGAAAGAATCCAACACCCTTTTACGATAAAAACACTCAACAAACTAGGAATAGAAGAAAACTTCCTCAACCTGATAAAGAGCATCTATGAAAAACCCACAGCTAACCTCATACTTAATGGTGAAAGACAGGATGCTTGCTCCCTAAGTTTAGGAACAAGACTAGAATGTCTGCTCTTGCCATTTCTATTCAACACTATACTGGAAAGTTCTAGCCCAAGAAATTAGGAAAGAAAATAAAAGACATCCAGATAGGAAAAGGAGAAATAAAACTATTCACAGATGACATGATATTGTAATAGAAAATCCTAAGGAATTGACATAAAAAAAGTTGAACTAAAAAACTGTCAACAAGGACTCCCCTGGTGGTGCAGTGGTTAAGAATCCACCTGCCAATTCAGGGGACACAGTTTCAAGCCCTGGCTGGGGAAGATCCCACATGCCGCGGAGCAACTAAGCCCATGCGCCACTCACAACTACTGAGCCTGCGCTCTAGACCCCGCAACAAGAGAAGCCACCACAATGAGAAGCCTGAACAACAGAAAGACCCAATGCAACCAAAAAAACAACGAAAAAAAACCCCACAACATTGTAAATCAACTATATTTCAATAAAAGTTATTAAAAAAATAAAAAAACTGTCAACTAGGTTATAGCATATAAGATTAATATATAAAAATCAGTTGTATTTTTATACAGTAGTCCTGAATGACCCAAAAATTAAATTAAAAAACAATTCCATTCACAATCTCATCACAAGGAATAAAATAATTAGAAATTAGTTTAACAAAAGTGTAAGATGAGTACACTGAAGACTATAAAACATTGCTGAAAGAAATTAAAGAAGACCTAAATAAATGGAAAGACATCCCATGTTTATAGACTGGAAGACTGAGTGTTGTTAAGGTAGCAGTACTTTTCAAATTGATTTATGGATTCAATCCCTATCAAAACGCCAGTGGCCTTTTTTGCAGAAAATGACAGGCAGATCCTATAACTCATATGGAAGGCCAAGGAACCAGAATAGTTAAAACAATCTTGAAAAAGAAGAAAATAGTTTGAGTACTCTCACTTCCTAACTTCAAAACTTACTACAAAGCTATAGTAATTAAGACAATGTGGTATATGGATAGACATATAGATCAATAGAATAGAATTGAGAATCAAAAAAGAAACTCTTAGTTTCCATATGATCCTGTAATCCCACTCCTGGACATTTATCTGGAGAAAATGATAATTTGAAAAGATACATGCACCCCTATGTTCATAGCAGCACTATTTACAATAGCCAAGGCATGGAAACAGCCTAAATGTCCATCGACAGATGAATGGATAAAGAAGATGTGGTACATATATATGATGGAACGCTACTCAGCCATAAAAAAGAATGATATAATGCCATTTGCAGCAACATGGATGGACCTAGAGATTATCATACTAAGTGAAGTAAGCCAGAGAAAGACAAATATCATGTGATATCGCTTATATGTGGAATCTAAAATATGACACAGGGCTTTGCTGGTGGTGCAGTGGTTAAGAATCCGCCTGCCAATGAAGGGGACACGAGTTCGAGCCCTGGTCTGGGAAGATCTCACATGCCGCGGAGCAATGAAGCCCGTGCGCCACAGCTACTGAGCCTGCGCTCTAGAGCCCGCGAGCCACAACTACTGAGCCCGTGCACCACAACTACTGAAGCCCACGTGCCTAGAGCTCATGCTCCACAACAAGAGAAGCCACTGCAATGAGAAGCCCACGTACCACAACAAAGAATAGCCCCCGCTCACCACAACTAGAGAAAGCCCACATGCAGCAACGAAGACCCAATGCAGCCAAAAATAAATTAATTAATTAAATTTTTAAAAAATAATAATAAAATAAAATACGACACAAACAAATTTATCTAAGAAACAGAAACAGATTCACAGACATAGAGAACAGACTTGTGGTTGCCAAGGTGGGGGGTTGGGGGAGGGATGGATTGGGAGTTTGGGATTAGCAGGTGCAACTCTTATATACAGAATGGGTGAACAACAAGGTCCTACTGTGTAGCACAAGGAACTATATTCAATATCCTGTGATAAACCATAATGGAAAATAATATGAAAAAGAATATACATATGTATAACTGAATCCTTTTGCTATACAGTAGAATTTAACACAACATTGTAAACTATACTTCAATAAAATTAAAAAAAAAATTTTTTTAATCTTAAATTTATGGTCAGTTGATCTTCTACAAGGGTGTCAAGACCATTTAATAGGGAAAGAATAGTGTTTTTAAAAGTGGTTCTGAGACAATGGGATAGCCATATGCAAAAGAATGAAGTTAGGCCTCCTCCATTATACTGTACCCAAAACTAACTCAAAATGGATCATAGACCTAACTGTAAGAAATGTGGTATATTTATACCATGGAATATTATTCAGCTATAAAAAGGAATGAAGTACTGATACTTGCTACAACCTGGGTGAAACTTGATAACATTATGCTGAGTGAAAGAAGCCAGTCACAAAAGGCCATATATTTTATAATTCTATTTGCATGAAATGTCCAGGACAGGCAAATCCATAGAGACATAAAGTAGTTTAGTGGTTGCCAGGGGCTGGGAGGGAGAAGAGAATGGGGAATTTCTGCTAATGAACCTGGAGTTTCTTTTGGGGGTGATGAAATGTTCTAAATTTAGATAGTGATGTTGGTTTCATAACTCTGTGATATACTGAAAACCATGGAACTGTACACTGTAAAAGGATGAATTTTATGGTGTGTGAATTATATGTCAATAAAGCTGGTGTATAAAAAGTACCTATCATATAGCATTAAAATTGTGTGTTCATATGTATTTCTTCCCCTACTAGAATTAGACTATGAACTTCCTTCATCCTTACACATTGGAGGTACTCAATGAACACAATAAATACTTGTTGATCCAGTAATTAATTCTTTGAAATCTTTGAAAGAAGTTTAAGACTTTAGCAGGCAGTTGGAAGGAAAGATTATTGGTGGCAGAGCAGAGGCATAAAGAAGGAAAAGCACCAGGTTGGAGCAGCCAGCAATTCCCTAGGCTAGGAGACACAGGAGAGGAAGCAGTCTAGATACGGGTGGTAAGGGTGGTACTATCTGCTAAGTGTGTTCCATTTTTAATTATTGTTAAATATTGTTAACTGATGGTGCTTCACTAACTAAAAATATTTTCAGACAAAATGCTGATTCAAACCCTCTCCTAAAGCCTTTTCCTACCTCCTTAGGTTAGACAAAGGTACAAAGGAATTTGCTTGAGTTGGAACAAAACAGAGAAGGAAAATAGTTTCATCTTTGTCTGCCACAACCAACTCTGTTCACTCTGGAAATCCTGCTTTCAAAGCCAAGGTGGGGGACTTCCCTGGTGGTGCAGTGGTTAAGAATCTGCCTGCCAATGCAGGGGACACGGGTTCGATCCCTGGTCAGGGAACTAGATCCCGCATGCATGCCGCAACTAAGGAGTCAGCCTGCTGCAACTAAGAGCCCGAGTGCCACAACTAAGACACAGCGCCGCCAAAATAAATAAATAAATAGGAAAAAGACTTGTCTAAGTTACAGAAGAAAAAAAAAAAAGCCTAAGGTGGGAATTCCCTGGTGGTCCAGTGGTTAGGACTCCGCGCTTTCACTGCTGAGGGCACAGGTTCCCAAAAGCAGCCGGGTGTGGCCAAAAAAAAAAAAAGCCTAAGGTGATCAGCATGCTTCATTCACACTACTCTGCCCTGCTGTCACACAGTTTAAAGCCAGAAACCTACTGTTTGTACCTACTTGCCCAGCTTCATACCTCCCTTCTTTCATTCAACAAATATTTATCAAGCACTTACTTTTTGCCATTGTGCCAGGCACTGGATATGGCAGTGAATAAGTAAAGTGTGCTCTCAATATATGTCACAGCGTCCAATGTTGAGTTGAAGCATTTCCACTCGGCTATTAGTAGCAACATTTTAGAAAGAGCTTAAAAACCAGGCTCCAGTGAATGAGTGAGGATACTGTCTTGCATTTAAATAGAAGAGAACTCTGCAGTATTTAAGGATTTCACATGCAATATTCCATTTGTTACTCAAATCTATTAAAAAGGGTAGGGGAAGTATTATCTTCATTTTACAGATGGGGCAAGTGAGATTTGGGTAGGTTAAATGATTCCTTCAATTCACACAGCTAGTACGCAGCTAAGTCGGCTTGGGTACCCCGCTGTTACCTCTAATTGGTTGCTTTTCTATTACCCCTTTCTGAGACAGGAAGGTCTGACTTCTTAGGGGGCAGCTGCCTCTACCTATGTGTAAACAATAAGGCAACAGAGAACTGTTAGGTTTGCTCTTTTTTTTTTTTTAATAAATTTATTTATTTATTTTTGGCTGCATCGGGTCTTCATTGCTGCTCACGGGCTTTCTCCAGTTTCGGCAAGTGGGGGCTACTCTTTGTTGTGGTGCACGAGCTTCTCATTGTGGTGGCTTCTCTTGTTGAGGAGCACGGGGTCTAGGCAGGTGGGCTTCAGTAGTTGTGGCACGCGAGCTCAGTAGTTGTGGCTTACGGGCTGTAAAGCGCAGGCAAAGTAGCTGTGGCGCACGGGCTTAGTTGTTACGCGGCATAGGGGATGTTCCCGGACCAGGGCTCGAACCAGTGTTCCCTGCATTGGCAGGCGGATTCTTAACCATTGTGCCACCAGGGAAGTCCCTACGTTTGCTCTTTTTTAATTTTTAATAAATCACCACTGTACTTATTATCAATTTTATAAACAGGCAGCAGTCATGAAGCCAAGTAATGAATGCAGCAGATGGTAACATTGTGAAAATATGTTTCTGCGAGACTTGTAAGTGCACAGTTAATGAGAACAGAAATCAAATCTGTAGACTGTTAGTCTCTAGGAAAGTGCGCAGTTCCTGACCCAAAGTTCTCTCCTGGAGATCTTTCTTGTTTACCTTAGTCATCAGCTTCTGTGTGAATGACTTCCAAAATCAATTCAACAAATGTTATGGGAGTGACAAAATGCCTGGTGCACTGAGAATATAAACAAGAATGAGGCCCATCCCAGCTTTCAGAGCCCCAGGTTTACATTAGGGAAGCAAATAATTAAAATACAATGTGAATACATGCTATAATGGGCAAGTGATATAATGATATGGAAATTTCCTTAATAAACAAAATTAGGAAAAAATTACTTATGTGTAGGAAACAATTACTTATACTTAAGAATAATTCTGCATCTGAAATCTTAAACCTCAGACAACCTCCAAGCTTTCCAACTTCCTTAATGAAAATAACATTTTTATTGATCAGCTATTATGTACTGGACATTATGCTAATTGCTTTACAGGTAGTGTATCTCATTTAATCCTCACAACCCTATGATTATTTTTCACTTTACAGAGGAATCTGAGGCTCAGAGAGGTTAGGTGACTTGTTCAAGGCCCCACAGCTGCTAAGGGAATACTCAGTTTAGGCTCCCAAGCGCATCCTCTTAATCAAGACCATATAGGGCCTCTTTTCCTCCTAAGGCAACTGTTCTTTGATCTTACTGAGGCCTTGGCCTCCTTTTTCTCCCCATTCTCCTGGCCATCACCCTTCCTCCCTTTACTCTCTATCCTCTAGGCCCACCAAACCACACAGGTACCCCACCAGTGTATGGTCTGGCACCTCCTTTGTACACATTGTTCCCACTGCCTGGATGAACCAAATCACAAAGCTACCAAACCCATTGGAAAGCTGGCAGAGTGAAAGATAAAAAGGAACCATAACAGTAGAGTATACTTGAAAAGTTAATATGTCACTCTCCTAATACTGAAAAATTTAAATTACAGAACTGGAAAATTCATGGTAGACTTTCATGTGAAAAGATCTTACTGGTAGAACATGGGGAACACACTCTCCGCAAGTGTAGTTGTGAGATTCACAGAATTTTATCCTGTATTATAGGACAAAGATACAGTTAATATCTCAAGATAATATTTCTATATAGGACATTCTTAGACAATGACAAAACAAAATTTAAATATGTTTTTAGTGCAGTGTTTTTTCAAATCAATACATTCATACATGTATGTGTAATGTGTGTGTGCATATGTATATATACATATAGTCTCTTAAATAAGACCTAAGTAATAAAGCAAATCCAGATGAAAATATCAGTTTTCTTAAGAACAAAAATAAAAATGTAAGGTATAATACATATCAGATATTGTTAAGTCAGTATTTAGAAGAAAATCTCTTTGCTCTTAAATAATTTTTTAAAATATTCATAAAAAAATTTTTTAAGAAAGAAGCTAATGATGAATTGTCTCTGCTAAAGATGATAAAAAGAAACAAAGTATCTGTTTCATTTACAACCCAGTTCAGCCATACCTTAACATTTTGACATATTTCATATAAAATTAGGGATTTGAAAAATTAGTTTTGTTAATTTTTAAAAGAACTATATTGGCTTGCTTATCAATTCTATTTTTTGCCTTTATGTAATTGATGACAAACAGTATGGCTTGGAAAAAAATTATTGAAACCACTAGCTTAATTAATAAAATAAAAGGAAAATTCAAATTAACAAAATCACGGACAGAAAAAAGTGGTATAACTCAGACATATGTCTTAATGACAGAAATGTTATTTTAAGCCACAAGCTTATAAAATGTGCTAAAGAAATAGAAGAGGATACTGCCTATGATAGTGTAAGGTTAGCAAACTCAAGGTGGCCAAAGAGACTCCATGAAGATCTACACAGCAGAGAAAGCAGCAGGCACTTACCAGACGATTAGTAGAACAACAACAGACAAGCCACCATTTCATGCACTGTTCCTGGGAGTGTAAGTAGTAGAACTTTTCTGGAGTAACATTTAGAAATATCAAGATTTTTTGGGGGAGGGAGCAAATATTTGAACCTGCAATTATACTTTAAATATTTACTAAATGTTTGAATATGAATGTTCCAAGGAGAGAAAGAGAGATTGTTCATCACAAATATTTTTTAATGATAATTCAAAGGATTTTTAAAATTGAAGTATAGTTGATTTACAATATTATCATAGATTGTTTTTTTTAAATTAATTAATTAATTTATTTTTGGCTGTGTTGGGTCTTCGTTTCTGTGCGAGGGCTTTCTCTAGCTGCGGCAAGCGGGGACCACTCTTCATCGCGATGCGCGGGCCTCTCACTGTCGCGGCCTCTCTTGTTGCGGAGCACAGGCTCCAGACGCGCAGGCTCAGTAGTTGTGGCTCACGGGCCTAGTTGCTCCGCGGCATGTGGGATCTTCCCAGACCAGGGCTCGAGCCCGTGTCCCCTGCATTGGCAGGCAGATTCTCAACGACAGCGCCACCAGGGAAGCCCCATAGATTGTTTTTAAGAGTAAAAATTTTGGAAATTTGATGTGGTATAAAAACAGTATAATTTTCTATGTATTGACATAAGTGATGGGCAAAATCTATTGATAGAAGGAAAAAACACAGATTACAAAGGTATATATATATAATCCAATTTGAAATTTTTCTAAAGACTGGGAGGATGAAGTGTATGAAACTGTAATAGTGTTTATCTCTAATGAATAAGATTTGAAGATTTCTCTTTTACTTAAAACATTTCTAACTGATTTTTTTACAGTGACTAAAATTGGTAAAATCAGTGAAGATATTTGGGAAAAAATGGTCACTTCTCTCAAAAAACTCTGAGAAGACTTCTCCAAACTTTTAAAAACTGTACAAACCCCATATTACATTACATATGTTAAATTACATTACAGTTTTTAAAAAGATGGGGGCTGGGAGTTCCCTGGTTGCCTAATGGTTAGGCTTCTGTGAGTTCACTGCCGTGACCTGGGTTCAGTCCCTGGTGGGGACATGAGATCCTGCAAGCCGTGTCGGGCGGCCAGAAAAAAAAGATGGGGGCATGTTTTACAATTTTACTTATTTTATGAGATTAATGTGTTATTTTTTATTAAGGTATGATTGATAAATAAAAGTTGCATATATTTAAGGTGTACAACATGATGTCTTGATACACATATATACCAGGCAGACCTTGGAGATCTTGTGGATTCAGTTCCAGATCACCACAATAAAGTGAATATCGCAATATTCAAGTAGACTTTTATTAGGGCAAACATTTCTATAACCCTAAATATCTCATTAAAACAAACAGAAGAGTATCTTTGTTAAAGTATCTTTATTAAACAGTGATCCAAAATGAAGTAAAAATTAGTAAAGTTAACTGTAAATGAGGATATAAACCAGTGAATCATCAATGATTTTTTAATCCCAGGACCTAATAACATTATTTTCCAAGTAAGTAATTATTTATTTATTTTTTTCCCCAAAGTATGGTACCTATTTTTTTTTTTTTAATTATTTCTTTCTTTATTTTTGGCTGTGTTGGGTCTTCATTGCTACGCGTGGGCTTTCTCTAGTTGCGGCGAGCGGGGGTACTCTTCGTTGCGGTGCCTTCTCTTGTTGCAGAGCATGGGCTCTAGGCGCGCGGGCTCCAGAGCACAGGCTCAGTAGTTGTGGCGTGCGGGCTTAGTTGCTCTGCGGCATGTGGGATCCTCCCAGACCAGGGATCGAACTCACGTCTCCCGCATTGTCAGGCGGACTCCTAACCACTGCGCCACCAGGGAAGTCCCCCAAGTAAGTAATTATTAATGTGAAAACCATAATTAATACAGACAAAACATAATTTTTTTTGGTTTCCCAGTGCATGTAAGAGTTATGTTTGCATTCTCCTGTGGTCTATTATGTATGCAATAGCATAATGTCTAAAAAAACAATGTGCATACCTTAATTTAAAAAATACTTTATTGCAGTGGTTAGGACTCTGTGCTTTTACTGCTAAGGGCCCAGGGGTCAATCCCTGGTCAGGGAAATAAGATCCCGCAAGCCACCCAGCCAAAAAAAAAAACTTTATTACTAAAAATGCTAGCCATCATCTGAGCCTTCAGCAAGTCATAGTAATAACATCAAAGATCACTGATCACAGATCACCATAACAAAAATAATAATAATGAAAAAGTTTGAAATATTGTGAGAATTACCAGAATGTGACACAGAGGCAAATATTGTGATAATTACCAGAAGTGAGCAAATGCTGTTGGAAAAATAATGCAGATAGACTTGCTTGATGCAAGGTTTCCACAAACCTTCAATTTGTAAAATACACAATATCTGCCAGTTGCAATAGTTGAACAAGGTATGTCTGTACATTGTGAAATGATACCACAATCAAATTTTTTAAATTGGAGTATAATTGCTTTACAGTATTGTGTTAGTTTCTGCTGTACAGTGCAGTGAATCAGCTATATGTATACCTATATTTCCTCCCTCTTGGGCCTCCCTCCCACCCCCACCCCCCATCCCACCCATCTAGATCGTCACAGAGCACCGAGCTGAGCTTCCTATGCTTTATAGCTTGTTCCCACTAGCTATCTATTTTACGCATGGTAGTGTATATATGTCCATCCTAATCTCCCTATTAGTCCCACCCTCCCCTTCCCACCCTGTGTCCACATGTCTGTTCTCTATGTCTATGTCTCTATTCCTGCCCTGCAAATAGGTTCATCTGTACCATTTTTCTAGATTCCACATATATGCGTTAATATACAATATTTTTCTCTTTCTGGCTTACTTCATTCTGTATGACAGACTCCAGGTCCACCCACATCTCTACAAATGACCCAATTTTGTTCTTTCTATGGCTGAGTAATATTCCATTGTATATATGTACCACATCTTCTTTATCCATTCATCTATCATTGGACATTTATGTTATTTCCATGTCCTGGCTGTTGTAAATAGTGCTGCAATTAACACTGGGGCACATGTGTCCTTTTGAATTATGGTTTTCTCAGGGTATATGCCCAGTAGTGGGATTGCTGGGTCATATGGTAGTTCTATTTTTAGTTTTTTACAGAACCTCCATACTGTTCTCCACAGTGGCTCTATCAATTTACATTCCCACCAACAGTGCAGAAGGGTTCCCTTTTCTCCACACCCTCTCCAGCATTTATTGTTTGTAGATTTTTTGATGATGGCCATTCTGACCAGTGTGAGGTAATACGTCGTTGTAATTTTTTTTTTTATAAATTTATTTATTTATTTATTTTTGGCTGTGTTGGGTCTTCGTTGCTGTGCGCGGACTTCCTCTCGTTGCGGCGATCGGGGGCCAATCTTTGTTGCGGTGCATGGGCTTCTCCTTGCGGTGGCTTCTCTTATTGCACTGGCTTCTCCTGTTGTGGAGCATGGGCTCTAGGTTCGCAGGCTTCAGTAGCTGTGGCTCGAAGGCTCTAGAGCGCAGGCTCAGTAGTGGCGCACAGGCTTAGTTGCTCCGCGGCGTGTGGGATCTTCCCAGACCAGGGCTCGAACCCGTGTCTCCTGCATTGGCAGGCAGATTCTTAACCACTGTGCCACCAGGGAAGCACCCTCGTTGTAATTTTGATTTACATTTCTCTAATAATTAGTGATGTTGAGCATCTTTTCATGTGTCTCTTGGCCATCTATATGTCTTCTTTGGTGAAATGTCTACTTAGGTCTTCCACCCATTTTTGGATTGGGTTGTTTGTTTTTTTGATATTGAGCTGCATGAGCTGTTTGTATATTTTGAAGATTAATCCTTAGTCTGTTGCTTCATTTGCAAATATTTTCTCCCATTCTGAGGGTTGTCTTTTCGTCTTGTTTATGGTGTCCTTTGCTGTGCAAAAGCTTTGAAGTTTCATTAGGTCCCATTTGTTTATTTTTGTTTTTATTTCCATTACTCTAGGAGATGGGTCAACAGAGATCTTGCTGTGATTTATGTCAAAGAGTGTTTTTCCTGTTTTCCTCTAAGAGTTTTATAGTGTCTGGCCTTACATTTAGGTCTTTAATCCATTTTGAGTTTATTTTTGTGTATGGTGTTAGGGAGTGTTCTAATTTCATTCTTTTACATGTAGCTGTCCAGTTTTCCCAGCACCACTTATTGAAGAGGCTGTGTTTTCTCCATTGTATGTTCTTGCCTCCTTTGTCATAAATTAGGTGAGCATATGTGTGTGGGTTTGTCTCTGGGCTTTCTATCCTGTACCATTGATCTATATTGCTGTTTTTCTGCCAGTACCATACTGTCTTGATTACTGTAGCTTTGTAGTATAGTTTGAAGTCAGGGGAGCCTGATTCCTCCAGCTCCATTTTTCTTTCTCAAGATTGCTTTGGCTATTCGGGGTCTTTTGTGTTTCCATACAAATTGTGAATTTTTTTGTTCTAATTCTGTGAAGAATGCCATTGGTAATTTGATAGGTGTTGCACTGAAGCTGTAGATTGCTTTGGGTAGTATAGTCATTTTCACAATATTGATTCTTCCAGTCCAAGAACATGGTATGTTTCTCCATCTGTTTATGTCATCTTTGATTTCTTTCAACAGTGTCTTATAGTTTTCAGAGTACAGGTTTTGTGTCCTTAGGTAGGTTTATTACTAGGTATTTTATTCTTTTTGTTACGATGGTAAATGGGACTGTTTCCTTAATTTCTCTTTCTGATTTTTCGTTGTTAGTATATAGGAATGCAAGAGATTTCTGTGCACTAATTTTGTATCCTGCAAACTTACCAAATTCATTGATTAGTTCTAGTAGTTTTCTGGTGGCATCTTTAGGATTTTCTATGTACAGTATCATGTCATCTGAAAACAGTGACAGTTTTACTTCTTCTCTGTCAATTTGGATTCCTTTTATTTCTTTTTCTTTTCTGATTGCCATGGCTAGGACTTCCAATACTGTGTTGAATAAGAGTGGTGAGAGTGGTCATCCTTCTCTGTTCCTGATCTTAGAGGAAATGCTTTCAGTTTTTCATCATTGAGAATGATGTTTGCTGTGGCCTTTATTATGTTGAGGTAGGTTCCCTCTGTGCCCATTTTCTGGAGAGTTTTTATCATAAGTGGGTGTTGAATTTTGTCAAAAGCTTTTTCTGCATCTATTGAGATGATCATATGGTTTTAATTCCTTAATTTGTTAATATGGTGTATCACATTGATTGATTTGCATATATTGAAGAATCCTTGCATCCCTGGGATAAATCCCACTTGATCATGGTGTATGATCCTTTTAATGTGTTGTTAGATTCTGTTTGCTAGTATTTTATTGAGGATTTCTCCGTCTGTGTTCATCAGTGATATTGGTCTGTAATTTTCTTTTTTTGTAGTGTCTTTGTCTGGTTTTGGTATCAGGGTGATGGTGGCCTCCTAGAACGAATTTGGGAGTGTTCCTCCCTCTACAAGTTTTTGGAAGAGTTTGAGAAGGATAGGTGTTAGCTCTTCTCTAAATGTTTGATAGAATTCACCTGTGAAGCCATCTGGTCCTGGACTTCAGTTTGTTGGAAGATTTTTAATTACAGTTTCAATTTCATTACTTGTGATTGGTCTGTTTATATTTTTTCTGGTCTGTGTATATTTTCTAATTCTTCCTGGTTCAGTCTTGGAAAATTGTACCTTTCCAGGAATTTGTCCATTTCTTCAAGGTTGTCCATTTTATTGGCATATAGTTGTTTGTCTCTTATAATCCTTTGTATTTCTGTGGTGTCAGTTGCGATTTTTCCTTTTTCACTTCTAATTTTATTGATTTGTGTCCTCTCCTTTTTTTGCTTGATGAGTCTGGCTAAAGGTTTATCAATTTTGTTTATCTCCTCAAAGAACCAACTTTTAGTTTTATTGATCTTTGCTATTGTTTTCTTCATTTCTATTTCATTTCTTTCTGTTCTGATCTTTATGATTTCTTTCCTTCTACTGACTTTGGGTTTCTTTGTTCTTCTTTCTCTAGTTGCTTTAGGTGTAAGTTTAAATTGTTTATCTGAGATTTTTCTTGTTTCTTGAGGTGAAATTGAATTGCTATAAACTTCCCTCTTGGAACTGCTTTTGCTGTTTCCCATAGGTTTTGGGTGGTCGTGTTTTCATTGTCATTTGTTTCTATGTATTTTTTAATTTCCTCTTTGACTTCTTCAGTGATCTCTTGGTTATTTGGCAGCACACTGTTTAGCCTCCATGTATTAGTGTTTTCTATAGTTTTTTTCCCCCTGTAATTGATTTCTAATCTCATAGCATTGTGGTCAGAAAAGATGCTTGATACAATTTCAATTTTCTTAAATTTTCTGAGGCTTGATTTGTGACCCAAGATGTGATCTATCCCAGAGAATGTTCTATGTGTACTTGAGAAGAAAGTGTATTCTGCCACTGTCAGGTGGAATGTCCTATAAATATCAATTAAACCTATCTTGTCTATTGTGTCATTTAAAGCTTGTGTATCCTTATTTATTTTCTGTTTGGATGATCTGTCCATTGGTGTAAGTGGGGTGTTAAAGTCCCCTGCTATTATTGTGTTACTGTTGATTTCCCCTTTTATGGCTGTTAGCATTTGCTTTATATATTGAGGTGTTCCTATGTTGGATGCATAAACATTTGTAATTGTTATATCTTCTTTTTGGATTGATCCCTTGATCATTATGTAGTGTCCTTCTTTATCTCTTGTAACAGTCTTTATTTTAAAGTCTATTTTGTCTGATATGATTATTGCTACTCCAGCTTTCTTTTGATTTCCATTTGCATGGAATATCATCTTCCATCCCTTCACTTTCCGTCTGTATGTGTCCCTAGGTCTGAAGTGGGTCTCTTGCAGATAGCATATATATGGGTCTTGTTTTTGCAACCATTCACCCAGTCTGTGTCTTTTGGTTGGAGCATTTAATCTATTTACATTTAAGGCAGTTATCGATATGTATGTTCCTATGACCATTTTCTTAATTGTTTTGGGTTTGTTATTGTAGGTCTTTTCCTTCTCTTGTGTTTCCTGCCTAGAGAAGTTCCTTTAGCATTTGTTGTAAAGCTGGTTTGGTGGTGCTGAATTCTCTTAGCTTTTGCTTGTCTGTAAAGCTTTTGATTTCTCTGTCAAATCTGAATGAGATCCTTGCCGGGTAGAGTAATCTAGGTTGTAGGTTTTTCTCTTTCATCACTTTAAGTATATCCTGCCACTCCCTTCTGGCCTGCAGAGTTTTGCTGAAAAATCAGCTGATAACCTATGGGGATCCCCTTGTATGTTATTTTTTGCTTTTCCCTTGCTGCTTTTAATATTTTTTCTTTGAATTTAATTGTTGTTAGTTTGATTAGTATGTGTCTTGGTGTGTTTCTCCTAGGGTTTATCCTGTATGGGACTCTCTGCACTTCCTGGACTCAGGTGGCTATTTCCTTTCCCATGTTAGGGAAGTTTTTGACTATAATCCCTTTGAATATTTTCTCAGACCCTTTCTTTTCCTCTTCTTCCTCTGGGACCCCTATAATTCGAATGTTGGTGCATTTAGTGTTGCCCCAGAGGTCTCTGAGATTGTCTTCAATTCTTTTCTTTCTTTTTTCTTTTATGCTCCTTGGCAGTTATTTCCACCATTATGTCTTCTAGCTCACTTATTCGTTCTTCTGCCTCAGTTATTCTGTTATTGATTCCTTGTGTATTTTCCATTTCAGTTATTGTGTTTTTCATCTCTGTTTGTTTGTTCTTTAGTTCTTCTAGATCTTTGTTAAACATTTCTTGTATTTTCTCAATCCATGCCTCCATTCTATTTCTGGGATTCTGGATCATCTTTACTGTCATTACTCTGAATTCTTTTTCAGGTGGGTTGCCTATTTCCACTTCATTCATTTAGTCTTGTAGGGTTTTGCCTTGCTCCTTCATCTGTGACATATTTTTTTGTTGTCTCATTGCTTTTTTTTGTTTGTTTGTTTTTGATGGGTGAAATTGTTTTCCTGTCTTACTGATTGTTTGGCCTGAGGCTTCCAGTACCGGAGTTTTTAGGCTGTTGGATGGAGCTGGGTCTTGGTGCCGAGATGAGGACCTCCAGGAGACCTCACTCCAGTGAATGTTTCCTGGGGTCTGAGGTTCTCTGTTAGTCCAGTGGTTTGGACTCAGAGCTCCCACCACAGGAGCTCAGACCCGACCCCCGGCTCATGAACCAAGATCCTGCAAGCTGCATGGGGTGGCAAAAAGAAAAAAAAGAAAAAAAAAAGGAGCAGAATAATAATAAAAAGTAAAAAATAAAATCAAATAAGAATAAAATAATAAAAAGTAAAAAATAAAATAAAATAAGATATGTTAGAAGAAATAAAAATATAGATGAAACAACAACTGTAAGGTAAAACAGAACCACCA
This sequence comes from Balaenoptera borealis, assembly GCF_965194805.1. Taxonomy (NCBI): domain Eukaryota; kingdom Metazoa; phylum Chordata; class Mammalia; order Artiodactyla; family Balaenopteridae; genus Balaenoptera; species Balaenoptera borealis. The sequence goes on from NC_138876.1 coordinate 41,369,171, forward strand.
CAGCAAGAAAAAATTTTTAAAAAAAAGCTGGAAAAGGCCTTGGCTGTGGTGGGAGGGGCTTAGTCAGGGGCGAGGTTTAGCGGGGGTGTTGGGGGCGGGGCTTAGGCTCAGTGCCACAGAGGGGCCCAGGAGTGCCTCCTGCCCCAGAGGGCAGAGGACCAGGTCCAGGATCCCAGCAGGCTTCCTGGGCCTGAGTGGGCTGGGGAAGTGCTAGGCGCATTGCCCCCGATCCTCCAATCCTGGAGGGTCCCTCTCCATTGGCCCCTCCTCTTCTTCCACCCACTCCCTCCTACACCCCTAGGACCAACGCAGCTGGGGAGGGCCCTGGAAGGCGGAAGACCTGGCCGGGGAGCCCAGCAGGCTCCTGGGACCTGAGTGGGCAGGGGAAACTAGTCGTGCCTCCCCTGATCCTCCAATCCCGGAGGGCCCCTCCCCATCCACCTCTCCTTCCCCCCTCTCCCTCCCTCCTATGCCCCTAGGACCCAGGAGGCTGGAGGGGGCCTCAGAAGGGGGAGGACCCTGCCCAGGAGCCCAGCAGGCTTCCCAGGGCCGACTGGGTGGGTGAAACGCTAGCCGCACTCCCCCCAATCCACTGAGCCCCGGAGGGTCCCTCCAGGTGTGGGAACCCCTCCCCCTGTCACAGCCACCCCTCAGGGGAGCCAGTCCTGTCCAGCCTCCACTTCTCCTCCTCCCACTCCCCCCCATGTCCTACCTGGTCGCTCAGGGGTTCCTCCTGTCTCCTTGTGCATTGAGGCCCCCCTCCAGCATCCTGTAGGTGCCCTAGTTGTGGGGAGACTCAAACTCTGCGTCCTCCCACTCCGCCATCCTGACACCACAATCAAATTAACATATCCATCACCTCACATGTTACCACCATGCTTGGATATGCATGGGCGTGGGACTGGGGGTGGTAAGAACAATTTGAGATCTAGTCTCTTAGCAAATTTCAAGTATAAATTATTAACTATAGTCACCATGCTGTAAATTAGGTTTCAAGAACTTACATATCTTGTAAATGAAAGTTTGTACCCTTTGAGTAACATGAGGTTAATGTGATTTTGATTCTAAAAACCTGACAAGAATAATAACCAGAAAGAAGAAACTTACATGTTGATCCTCTTTTTAATGTGGGTACAATGCAACTCTTTTACAAGAGTCAAGCCTCCCCACCCTGTCTAAGCAGGCTTGTACCACAGGCATCTCACCAGGCAAAGAGCCCTGGCACTTAATGAGTGAAAATAAATCAGATCATTATCTCAACAGTCTTTCAGAAGACAGGCAATAACAGTCACCATTTGAAAACTTAAGCATGATGTGGCTAATTTCTTAACATGAAATGTGTACATGTATATAAAATGCGGCAAAACATTAAGATACGACAAATGTGAGTGAGGATATTCATTATATAATATCATTAATTTTCCTGTACGCTTGAAATATTTCATAATACAAAAGTTTAGGGACTTCCCTGGTGGTCCAGTGCTTAGGACTCCACGTGCCCAGTGCAGGGGGCCTGGGTTCGATCCCTGGTCAGGGAACTAGATCCTGTGTGCTGCAACTAAGACCCAGCACAGCCAAATAAATAAATACTAAAAACAAAAACAAAAGCTTTCACCTACTTTAAAAAAAAAAGTTTAGGTGATTATAAATACATAAACATATTTTTAAACTATATTTTCAAATCTTCCCTCTCATTAAGAAAACCTTTTCTTGGATGCTCCTCTAGATAAAGCCTTTATTCTTTCCTGCTCTTCAGCCACTGCCTCAAAAAACTTAGTATCTTTCTCCTCTTCCTTTCCTCTGTGCCTCTTTCAACGCAGCAATAATCTTCTAGCTTTAGGTCCCCACAATTTGCTGAAACTTACTCTGGCAAAGGTCACCAACGGGAAGTTGCTAAATCCCACGGCTGCTGCTCTGTCCTTTCCTATATGGCACTTAGTCCCTTCGTTTGATGCATCGCTTCCTTTTGCTTGGCTGCTTTTTTTCTTTTTTCTTTCTTTCTTTATTTATTTTTGGCTGTGTTGGGTCTTTGTTGCTGCATGCAGGCTTTCTCTAGCTGCGGCGAGCGGGGGCTACTCTTCGTTGCGGTGCGCGGGCTTCTCATCGCGGTGGCTTCTCTTTTTGTGGAGCACCGGCTCTAGGCATGTGGGTTTCAGTAGTTGCAGCACGTGGGCTCAGTAATTGTGGCTCGTGGGCTCTAGAGCACAGGCTCAGTAGTTGTGGCGCACGGACTTAGTTGCTCCGCAGCATGTGGGATCTTCCTAGACCAGGGCTCGAACCTCTGTCCCCTGCATTGGCAGGCAGATTCTTAACCACTGCACCACCAGGGAAGCCCTGCTTGGCTTCTAAGGGAACAGTCTATCCTGGTCTTCCTCCTACCTCTCCAGCAGGGCCTTCTCGGTGGCCTTTGCAGGTTTCTCATCCTCTGAACACCTGTTTCCCTCCACCTTCTTTCTCTCCCTCATTGCCGTGGCTCCAGCTCCACTCCCAAGTCTCAGGGCCTCAGGGCAAACATCTCTTCCCAGTGCAGGGACTGGGCTTCAACCCCAATTCTATTACCCACCTTAGACAATTTATTTAGCTTATTGATTAATTCTTTGTCTCATCTGAAAATGAAGTACCTCTCCAAAAGACTTGAGAAATAAGGTTTGTGAAGCACTGATCACAGTATCTATTTTGATCAGTAAATGTTAGCTACTTGATACCTCCACTCAGCTGTTCCAAACACATGAATACAATTGCATGTGTCCCCAGCTAAACTCGTTATTTTCTCTACCTGTAAACCCACTCCTCTTTCTAAACTCTCTTCTGGGAGTTAGGATCCTGCATCATGCTAGACCCTTCTTCTTCCATGTCACCCCTCATGCTCGGTGTATCACAAGGCCTACAGATTCTTGTTCCTTAAAATCTCATGCCCAGCACCTCCGCTCCCTGGCTGCCTCTTCTTGCCTTGTTCAGACCCTCTGAACAGAACACTGGCTCCAGGGTTGCCCTCTTAAATCCATCCTCCACCCCCTCCAGTGACCTCGCTAAACCTCTACTCAGACAAGGTCAGCCCGTGTCTAGACCCTACACTGCTGCTGAGTTAACAAGGAAACTGAACAGAGCGAAGGACCCTGCCTGGTGGTAGCTCGATAGCTTCTAACTCAGCTATCTATCTCCCCAATGAAAGGCTTTTTTATTAGCTCTAGATAGTTCCATCTAATAGTAATTCAATTTGTGATTAACTTCACACTCCCTATCAAAGTCTTTTAAATTGCAGAGGGAGGGATCATAGAGTAAACCCAGGATGCTTTGCTGTGCAGAGTTTGAGTGCCATTGTATGTGACTCCCTGAGTGGGGCCATTGAAGAACAGCTGTGCAGAGGGCAGGAGGTTTTGTCTAGCAAGGTGTAAAGAATTTGTAAGAACGTTTCATTTCCTGATTGGACTACCTGTTGTAAATATATTAGGACTTAGGGCAAAGGTGCCCCTTCTGCCAGTTACCAGGTTAGATGTTGGACGCCCACTCGATGCCACCCACAGATCCCAGGCACTTATAACCACATCTCCCAACAACTCTGAACAACCTCATTCAACAGGTGAGGAAACCCAGGCTTAGAACCTTGTTCTGCTTCTGGAAGCAAATGCTTTGTGAATCTCTGGAGACCTAACCATGATTCCTGGGTGTGGGATTTTAAAACAAGTGCTTTTCCACCTTTCAACCCCCTCCCCACTTCCTTTAGGCTAGCTGTTCTCAGCGTGCGGTCCTCTGACCAGCAACATCACCATCACCTTGGGAATTTGTTAGAAATGCAAGTTCTCAGGCTCCACCCTTGGCATGGCTGGAGGATAGAGAGGGAAGGAAGGAAGGATGATAGCTGAGAGACTGGGAGAAACAAGAGGCCAAGGCCTGAAGTTCTCAGTCCGATCAAAGGACAGTTGCATTAGGGGGAAAAGAGGGCCTACAGGGTCTTGATTAAGAAGATGCGCTTGGGAGTCCAAACTGGCTCTGTCCACTGAGCAGCTGCGGGACCTTGAACAAGTCACCTAACCTCTCAGAGACTCAGGGACTCAGAATCCTCTTTCCCTTTTCTTTTCTTTTTTTTTTTTTTTGGCCGCACCAAGCAGCGGCGTGCAGGATCTTAGCTCCCCGCCCAAGGATTGAACCCACGCCGCCCCCCACAGTGGAAGCACGGAGTCTTAACCACTGGACCGCTAGGGAAGTCCCTCAGATTCCTCATGTGTAAAATGAAAAATAATCATAGGGTTTTTGTAAGGATTAAATGAGATGCACTACCTGTAAAGGAGTTAATATAATGTCCGCACAAGATAGCTAGTCAATACAACCTCACAAAATAGCTAGTCAATCAAAATGTTATTTTCATTAAGGAAGCTGGAAAACTTGGAGGTTGTCTGAAAGATTTCAGATTTCAGATGTAGAATCTGGGGATGGGGCCCAGTAAATTGTGTTACAACACACCCTCCAGGTGATCCTGAAGCATGCTCTGAAGTCTTGAGAACCATGGGAGAATCACCTGGAGAGTCTGTAAAACTCCCAAACCCAGACTGCGCCGCAGACCTATTAAGCCAGAATCTCTGTGTGTGGAGCCAGCCCAGGCCTCGGTGTTTCCAGAGCTCCCCAGGTGATTCTGATGTGCAGGCAAGCCTGAGAACCCCTGCTTAAGCTCATGCTGATATAATTTAATAGCCATCATTTATTAAGCGTTTATAATGTGTCAAGCATTGAGCTTCTCATTACACTTATATATAATTCTCACAACAACTCTAGGACTTTAGTATTAGTATTCCCTCTTTAAAGAAATGAATGATGAGGCTTAATAAAGTTTTGCATCTTGCCCACAGGCACCAAGTTAGCAGAGTCAGGATTCAAATTCAGGATTTTCTGATTCAAAATCTGGGCCACACCTCCCTGCCCACTGCCAGATAATGCGGCATTCCTAGAGCTATCATTAGTGTATGAGCAAGTATGGTCAGTGGCAAGGTGAGAAGTGACTTCAGAGTAGGTGGTGGCTCGGCAGCTGCTAAAAAGGACCTAAAAAGAAGTATCCAGCTCTCCCCGAGGAAGAGCTCAGGCTTAGGACTCAGACAAACCCAGTTTCAGTGCTGGCTCTGCCCAAGGTCCTACTTTGTGACTTGACCTCCCTGAGTGTCAGTTTCTTCTCCAATAAAATGGAGATATTTTTATTTTGTAGAACTGCTGTGAAGAATAAATGAGGTAACACCCATGAAAGTGCCTGGCACAGACTAAGAGCACAATAAACGTTTGTGTATCCCGCCCCCAACGAGCAATTTCTCCTCCACTTTGCTCCTAACCTGTGAGGGCCTAGGGGTTGGGGTTTGCTGTTGCTATGGGAATCAGCCTGGGGAATAGCCATTTCTCTTTCTTCAGTGTTTTCCACTAGTTGACTCTATTTCTGTTTTCTATTCTTCACTCAGTCCCTAAGGAGAGCCAATTCTTCCTTCTCTCTGCTACTGTTTGAATCACCCCACCCAAACTTTTGCCTAGATGCATGAAATGAATCACCTCCCTTTTCTAGTTCGACAGTCATTCTGCACAGGTCAGATCCCTCCTCCTCTCCTGAGGACCCACCCCGTTTCTGTGGTCCAATGCCTACAGGTCTTGCCGGCCATTAAGGCCTAAGTGTAATTACAGCGTTTGCCTGCACAGCCCTGGGTTGATGGCACATGGTTTGATCATAACTTACTGGCTCTAGGAACACCCAGCCTCCGGGAAAGGCTCCAAATGAAGTGACCTTCTAATTTCATCTACATCTGCCAGCCTTTTTGCAGCATTTCACCACTCCTGGCCAGAAAGGCTCGTTTCTGAGACTCAGACAAAACTTAGAGACTTTGGAGAGGGAGTTCTGAGTGCATCCCTTTTGTTCTGTAGGTGAGGAAGCAAACTGCTCTAGGTCAAGTGGCCAGTTAGTGGTGTGGCCCAGGTGGTAACTCAGGTTTTCTTCCCCACAATGAAGCACACCTGTGTCAGGGAGCTGTTGCACAGTGGAGACCACTCTGGACTGGAGCTGCCGTCCTGAGCTCATGGCAAGAACTGTACCAGCCTTCAGCCACTCTCTTGTGATTTTTTTGGTTAATATTTTAAAATTGTGTATTAATTAAAATGTGGTCTTAGTAGAAAAATGTAGCAAAAAAAAAGAAAAAGAAAAATCAAGAGAAAGAGACAGACAAGAAGTTGCAGTGGGGAGAGGGGAGAGAAAAGCAGCTAAATTTATGTGACAAGAAGAGAAGAGAAATAAAAGGGCAAATAAAATCTAAGGCATGGAACAGGCGAGCGTTCTGCTCCAGCCTGTTGGTCAGACTGACCCTCAGCTTCTGGGTCTGTCACACAGATAATCACTTAGAAAGCAGCACCTTTCCCACCACCTACCCCGATTGCCGCACCCCACAGATCTAAGGCTGTATTACTATCCTCTCCTTTCTACCCTTACCACTGTCCCCTATCCATAGCTGAGCCCCCAAAGTCAGGGAAAACTCAGGATATATGTGTTGGAATAGCTAGCTCAGAAAAATTAGAATGTTGCAATGCTCGGTGTAAAATCTAACTTCTCCTGGCTCCTGGGAATTCCCTGGCAGTCCAGTGGTTAGGACTTGGCGCTTTCACAGCTGTGGCCCAGGTTCAATCCCTGGTCAGGGGACTAAGATCCTGCGAGGCGGAACCAAAACCATACTTTCAAAAAAAAAAAAAAAAATCTAAGTTCTTCTGGATCTCAATGTAGGAAACACTCTGGGAGTTTATTTTATTTTTTTTAATTTATTTATTTATTTATTTATGGCTGTGTTGGGTCTTCGTTTCTGTGCGAGGGCTTTTCTCTAGTTGCGGCAAGCGGGGGCCACTCTTCATCGTGGTGCGCGGGCCTCTCACTATCGCGGCCTCTCTTGTTGTGGAGCACAGGCTCCAGACGCGCAGGCTCAGTAGTTGTGGCACACGGGCATAGTTGCTCTGTGGCATGTGGGATCTTCCCAGACCAGGGCTCGAACCCGTGTCCCCTGCATTGGCAGGCAGATTCTCAACCACTGCGCTGCCAGGGAAGCCCTATTTTTTTTCTATTAAATTAATTTTTAAATTGAAGCATAGTTGATTTACAGTTTTGTGTTTGTTTCAAGTGTACAGCAAAGTGATTCCATTATACATATGTATGTTTATATCTATATTCTTTTAAAAAATTCTTATACATATGTATGTTTATATCTATATTCTTTTAAAAAATTCTTTTCCATTATAGTTTATTACAAGATATTGAATATAGTTCCCTGTGCTACACAGTAAATCCTTGTTGTTGAGTTTAATTATTTAGGGAAACTATTTCCTTGCCTGATTTAACAATACCTTCCATGGTCAAATTTGGATATACCCCATCTCTAACTCACTCACTCCAAGGGCATTGAGTCAAACTAGGGATTCCAAGAGCAAGGCCATATCTCACTTCGTTACACTTGGGGAAGGTCAATAATGCACAGACAAGAGCCAGGAGCCAGGGACACACCCTGACTCATTTCTTTTTTTTAATTGAAGTTTTTATTGGGATACTTACAGATTCATATGCGGTTGTTAGAAATTAAACAGAAATACAGTGTACCCTTTACCTAGTTTCTCCCAATGGTAATATTTTGCAAAACCAAAGTGCAATATCATAACCAGGAGGTTGACATTGAAATAATCTATTATTCAGAATTCTCCAGTTTTACTCATATTCATTTGTGTGTGTGTGTGTATTTAGATCTATGCACTTTTATCACACGTGCAGGTTCAGGTATCCACCATCTCAGTTTAGATACTGACCAGTTCCATCATCACAAAGATCCCTTGTGTTGCTTTATTACAGCCACACCCACCCCCTCCTGCCCTACCTCCTTCCACCATACCTAACCCCTGGCAACCACTAGTGTGTTTCTAAATGTTCATCATTTCAAACATTTTATATAAACGGAATCATAGAGTATGTAATCTTTGGGGGCTGGCTTTTTTCACTCAGCATAATTACCTGGAAAGTCATCCAACCTGTTGGATGTATCAATAGTTTGTTCCTTGTCATTGCTGAGTTCATTCACTTTTTCACTCTGTGATTGTGAAAAAGTCCCTTAGAAGTTTGTACTTTTCTACCTAAAGGCCCCCAGAAACTGTCTTAACCCTTCTAAGCCTCCATTTATTCATCTGTTTTTTCTTTTAAATGGTGGGGGGGTTGTTAAGAGCGTAGTTTCTCCCAGGATTGGTATGAAGATCAGACGAAGTAATAGACATAGTGATGCACTGGGAACTGTGAGGTGATGCACATAGACGTTATAACGGCCTCTTTGAGGGAAGCTCCTACTTTGAATTTTGTTTTTACTGCTTCTTCCAGACATATCAAATTACTCCCGTTTTGGGATTTTCTTCCAGCCGGCTGAACTCAAGGGGGACAGGAATTTAACTTTCAGGCCTTCCTCCCTTGAGGAAATTGCTTACTTGAGCAGAGACAGCAAGAGAAAAGTGGTGATAGTGGGGTGGCGGAGGGGGGGCGGGGGGGACACACAATGGGGGAGGAGGGAGAGAGAGATTTAGAGAAGTAAAGGGAGAGAGAGAGCATGAATAGATTTCAGGGCACTTTTTAACAATTCTCAAACCTGTTCTGATGGCAATTTGCATAACACTGTCAAAACTGCTAAAAACAACGCCACTATTAAGTACAAAAAACAGTTTCAATGGCAGAAAAAAAATACCTCTAATTCTACGTATGCAGTATAAAATCACAGTCGTGAGCAGACATATCCATGAAAAAGAGCAGGATACCTAAGTATGGTTACCTGTTTCTGAGTTTTTCTGTGAATATTCATTTTGTGTTTTGCTAAAGTTGATCAAAAGAAAAGTGACAGCAAGCTCTAAATGCAGAAGAAATATTTAGGGGAGATAAACTAAATTTGAAAGTTCTACCAAAATGTTTATAGGTTAATAAACCTTTTTTTTTTCAAACCAGGAGAAAGTGTTTATCCTGTTTTGGTGGGAATATTCCTGCCTCGCTCACCTTCTACTCTAATCAGCTAAATCAGTCTAATCAGCTAAATCAGAATTACCCGAGGAGCTTTTAAAACAATATAGGTTCAATTAGTAAAAACTAAGTTCAAAAGTAACGATGATAAAAATAATAATTTACAAATATATTCCAATTCCCACTCCTACTAAGTCAGTAGATCTGGGCGGGGACCAGGAAACTGGTGTATATATTCTTAAGCTCCTCGGATGATCCTGACATTCAGCCAGGTTGGGAACCTCTTCTGTTTGGGATTTGCCTTCAGTGCCCCCAGTAGACTTTTTTCTGACAGTTCTGGGTATTCCTCTCTCCAGGAAGCTCTGTCCTCAAAAAGTTTTCCTTTTATCACAACCTTGTTTCCAGTGGGTTTTCAACCTCGTCACTCCCTGGAACTACCCTTTTCAAGGTCATCATCACTTCTTTCTCATCTTGCTCAACAGCTCGGCAGCGTTAGACACGGCGGCACACCCTTTGGGCTTGAAACACATCCAACTCTTGATTTCCACATGTTGGGCTGTCCTACCTCTTAGATTCTTCCTTCTCAGCTCATTTGCTGTCCACCTCCCGGGCTCATTCCTCCAGGTCCCGTGCCTGGATCTCTGGCTGGGCTCCCTTTTCTGCCCCATCTGCACTCTTTTGCTAGGCAATCCCATTTAAGCAGATGGCTTTAAATGCCATCCAAACGCTAGCACCTCTACTCTCCATATGCTAATGGCATGTACAGTTCCACCCCGACCTTCCTCCAGAGCTGCCTACTTGACATCTCCATTGGATATTTGTTAGGCATCTCAAACTCAACATGTCCAAAATAGAGCCCTGATCCCCCCAACCGACACCACCAGTGACTGGTTCTGCAGCCTTCCTCCTTTCGTTTAACAGCACCGTCACCATGCAGTTGTACAAGCTAAACATCTAGCCATCATCTGTGCTTCTGCTGACCTCCCTCATTCACTTAGAAAATAGTCAATACCCCTCTACCCATCTCCATCCCTCGGCTTCTTCCCTAGTTCAGCCGCCATCATCTCTCATTGAAATTATTGCACTTGGTCCCTAATTGGTCTCTCTGCTTCCATTCTGCCGTCCTTAGAGTTGATGTCTCACTGAGCACTATTAAAAATGTAAATGAGGCTAGACCACTCTTCTGTTTATGACTCTCCAATGACTTTTCATTGCAAGTAGAATAAAATCCAACCCCTTATTTTGGAGCTTACAAAGTCTGAACCCTTGAACTGCTGTCCCCTCTTGCCTAGAAGGTTCTTCCCACAGATCTTTGCATTGTAGACTCCTTGGTACTCCTCAGACATCACCCTTGAGACTTTTCTGAGCACCTTAACTGAAGATTCTCCCAACCTGCCTAGTCTTTCTCTTTCTCAGTATCTGATTCATTTTCTTCTTTGCCATTTCATGGTGTGAAATTTTTATTTATGTATCTGTTTACTTGTTTATTGCTGGTACAGCTCCACTAGAATGCAAGCTCTAGCCCCACAAAGCAGATGCTCAATTAACATTTGTCTAATAAATCAGTCATTTGCACAATAGTACAGATGACTGACAAGTACTCCAAGTATTCCATTTTTGGGGGGCATTGCATTTTACCTGGGATCAAAGCTTTAAGATCAAGAAGAAGCAAGCTAGGGACTTCCCTGGGGGTGCAGTGGTTAAGAATCCGCCTGCAAATGCAGGGGACACGGGTTTGAGCCCTGGTCCGGGAAGATCCCACATGCTTCAGAGCAACTAAGCCTGTGCACCACAACTACTGAGCCTGCGCTCTAGAGCCCACGAGCCACAACTACTGAGCCCATGTGCCGCAAGTACTGAAGCCCGTGCGCCTAGAGCCCACACTCCACAAAAAGAGGGGCCCCAGCAATGAGAAGCCCACGCACTGAAACGAAGAATAGCCCCTGCTCTCTGCAGCAACAAAGAGAAAGCCCTCGCGCAGCAACACAGACCCAATGCAGCCAAAAATAAATAAATAAATTTATTAAAAAAAAAAAAAAGAAGAAGCAAGCTAGTGAGATTTCAATCATCAATTTACTGACCGAGGAGAATTTCTTCACCACTGTCCTGAAAAATCCTACCTCAATTTTCACAGAGGCCACCCACATTTTCTCTCTGTACTTGCTTCTGGATTCCTTCTAACTTTCCTGGGAGGTTTCCTCTGAAAACTGTTCCTCTAGTTTTCCCCCACCCCCAATATATGTTTAAGTGTGCAGGCTTACGGATTCTTGCTTGCAGTAGCTACACCTTGGTACCCTTGTCAGAGGCAATGCCAGGTTCTGGAGGTTGGTTGGGCCCTTCTCACCCTGCATCTCAGTAGTTTTCAGTAGCCTACTGCCACCTCAGCATCATGCTCCTGGTCCGTCCACACCCTCGTTCCAACCTACCAGCTCTGCTGAGCCTATGTTTCCTGTGCCTTTCCTGGCCTGTAACTTTTCTTGCTTTTTCACTGGCTAGATGCCTAATTCGGCCTCCAGCCTCTCCATATCTGGAAACATTCCACCATTACTGCTGCTGCAATTCTGCCCCCTAGCAGCTGAAACTGAAAACACTCATTTCTGACAGCAATGACAACACTCCCTCTTTCTAAACTCCCTCCATCATCAGCTTCCGTTCCCAGAAGGACCCAGGCAGTGGAGAATCTCTCAACTCGGGGGGTTCAGGAGAACTGGCTTTCTCTGTGGGGTGGTGAAGGCCAAGGTATTTCTGTATTCAGTTACACTCTCCTCCTTAACACCTCAATGGTATGGTTCCTTTTTTTCTCCATGTCCCTTATTCATGATACAGGTGGCAGTTACTCCCAGGGCTGGAATGAGAATTTGGTATCCCTTCAAATAACAGATATTTTGCAAATGTTCAACATTTATTTAGTGAGAGTGGAGAGAAACTAGTTTTCTATCAATAAAAACGACTCGGACTAAAGGATTTATAACATGTACTTTTCCAAACTTCCTGGGAAGAGTAGTTTTTTGCCCTCCTGAGATAACTACTATTCTGACTTCTATTACCGTAGATTAGATTTGCCTGTTGTTGAACTTCATATAAATGGAATCAGACAATATGTGATTTTTTTCTTTTTTTTTGGTCTGGCTTCTTTCACTCGTCGCATTTTTGAGATTTACCCATGCTGTTGCATGGAATAGTTCTTTTTATTGCTGAATGCTATTCCATTGTATGGATATAACAGATTTGTTTATCCACTCCCCTAATTTTTTTTTTTTCGCAGTGCCACATGGCACACGGGATCTTAGTTTCCCAACCAGGGATCAAACCCGTGCCCCCTGCAGTGGAAGCATGGAGTCCTAACCACTGGACCACCAGGGAATTCCTCCATTCCCCTACTGATGGACATTTAGACTGTTTCCAGATCTCTTCAGGCTGTTATGAATAAAGCTACTCTGAACATTTGTATACAACTCTTTTCATGGATGTATGTTTTAATTTCTTTGGGGAAGTTACTAAGAAGCAGAATTTCTGGGTCATAGGGCATATATATAAGTTTATTAGAAACTGCCAGTTTTCCAAAGTAGATGAGTCATGTCACATTTTGGGAGACATATAAAACCACTTAAATTTTTTTTTTTTAAATGGCAGTGCCACACTTTTTTTTAAATTAATTAATTAATTTATTTTTGGCTGCGTTGGGTCTTCGTTGCTGCGCGTGGGCTTTCTCTAGTTGCAGCGAGCAGGGGCTACTCTTTGTTGTGGCGTGCAGGCTTCTCATTGCGGTGACTTCTCTTGTCGCGGAGCACGGGCTCTAGGCACGAGGGCTTCAGTAGTTGTGGCCCGTGGGCTCAGTAGTTGTGGCTCACAGGCTCTAGAGCACAGGCTCAGTAGTTGTGGTGCACGGGCTTCGTTGCTTCGAAGCATGTGGGATCTTCCTGGACTAGGGCTCAAACCCGTGTCCCCTGCATTGGCAGGTGGATTCTTAACCACTGCGCCACCAAGGAAGCCCCTAAAACCATTTAAAATTTAGATAATATAATAACTTGCCCTCAGTAACTAGCCCTACACTATGCTTTATTCAGTATAAGAATTTCATTTTTGTGACCACTAGACTCCAGGAAACTGTCAGCTGGAAAATCTTAGGGCTGGAGCCTCCTTTTTTAGTTGTATCATACAAATCATACATTCAGGTCACAAAATTAATCACCCAAGATCAGTCAAGTAAACCTCAATAATAAAAAAAAGATTCATCAATTCTAACAAGGCATGGCTTTTCATTTCTCTAAAAAAATACTGTTTATTTGTTATCAGTTCTGTGAGGATTCAGGCGGAAAACCAAGTTAACTGGTACAATATTTCAAATTTATTCTAGTGATGTGTTTAGTTCCCCTTACAAATCATTGCTTGGAAAATTCAGGGCATATAGATGTCTTTCTGTTATTATCATGATTGTTTTAGGCGAAGGGAATGGAAACATCTTTACTGCACCATCTAAAACCTAAAATCTTCTATAAAATCTAGTTATATCAAATATTTTAAAAAGCAAAAAATAATATGTATTTTAATAAATTGTTACAAGGCAAACACCCTGTAACCACCCTCCATGAAAGAAGACACCTGGCCAGTCACTCCAGAAGCAATTCCTGTGCCAATCCCAGACACAAATCCTCCCCCTCTCCACAAAGAATAACCACCGTCCTGACTTCTATGTTCATTGTTACCTTCTTTTATTTGCAGTTTTATTACCCAACTATGAATCCCTAAACATTGCAGTTATGTGGTTTTTTTTTTGTTTTTTGTGAAATATGTCTTTTAGGTCTCTATAGAATCGCCTTTTTACTCTTTTTTCCCCTTGCAATTTATTTGTTGAAGAAACTGGATCATTTGTCCTAGAGGTTTCCCAGAGTCATGATTTTGTTGACTGCAACCCTATAAAACAGTTTATTTATCATTATACCCTGTCTGTCCTCTGTACTTCCCCCAAATTGATGGTTGAATCTAGAGACTTTATCAGATTCAGGCTTAATTGGGGGGTATGGGGGGAGACTCCTTTGTAGGTAGTGTTGTCTTGTTTCTCAAGAAGCACATGGTGTCCAGGTGGCTCTTTTTGCATTGCTAGCAGCCACTGAGGCTCAATTCATCAGGGGGTGCAAAATGATGATATCCCAATTTAAGCATCCCTGCCACGCGCATTTCTAAAAAATATTTATTTATTTATTTCTTTGGTTGTGCCAGTCTTAGTTGCAACAAGCGGGTTCCTTAGTTGAGGCATGCATGTGGGATCTAGTTCCCTGACCAGGGGTGGAACCTGGGCCTCCTGCATTGGGAGCACAGAGCCTTAACCACTGTGCCACCAGAGAAGTCCCTCCACATGTAGTTTTGAAATGCTTCTATAAGGAGAAACTTCTCTTCATCAGTAATTTGGCTATCTGGTGGTATATTCATGGGAAAGGAAGATAATTCTTGAGTCTTTCGCTTTATTTAACCGTTTTCAAAATAAAGAGTTGGTTCCCAATCATCCTCCCAAGATGACTGAACTTTTCTTTTTTTTAAAGTTATTTTTTGATGTGGACCGTTTTTAAAGTCTTTATTGAATTTGTTACAGTATTGCTTCTTTTTTTTTTAACATCTTTATTGGAGTATAATTGCTTTACAATGGTGTGTTAATTTCTGCTTTATAACAAAGTGAATCAGCTATACATATACATATATCCCCATATCTCTTCCCTCTTATTGCTTCTGTTTTATGTTTTGGTTTTTTGGCCACGAGGCATGTGGGATCTTAGCTCTCTGACGAGGGATCGAACCCACAACCCCTGCATTGGAAGGCAAAGTCTTAACCACTGGACTGCCAGGGAAGTCCCCTGAACTTTTATTATTTTATAAATTGATTATTTTAAAATTATTTTATTATTATTTATAATATATTAAAATATAACATATTTTATATTATTTTATAACATTTATTATATTATTATTAACTTATTATTATTTTTTTATTATTATGAAACACATGGATTTAAACATATTGTTATCTTTATTGATACTCAAACTGCCCCAGCTCCCAAGTCCTTGTAACATACTATCAGTTTTTTATTTATTTATTTATTTATTTTTGGCTGTGTTGGGTCTTCGTCTCTGTGCGAGGGCTTTCTCTAGTTGCGGCAAGCAGGGGCCACTCTTCATCGCGGTGTGCAGGCCTCTCACTATCGTGGCCTCTCCTGTTGCAGAGCACAAGCTCCAGACGTGCAGGCTCAGCAGTTTATCAGTTTTTGATAGATCTTTTTTTCTCTCTGGTATGATATGATTTTCTAGGTTCATCTTACACATTTACTACCTTAGTCCTGGAATCAGCTTTTTCTCTCGAGAAGCATTTTCAAGACCACATTTGAGTATTAGAGTTGTTAATTGCTTTTGAGTTTGTCATTATTTCTTTTCTGTTTTTTATGTCTTTCTTTCTTCCTTTCATTCTTTTTGATAAAATACTTCATGAGTCATATGGTATTTTCAATTCTAATTCAGGACTACGAGATTTTTATATAACCTTCTATATTACAACTGTGCCTTATTTTCTCCTCACCAAAAATCCTGGTTCTCAAGGACACTGGAGATAATAGAACTAGAATATCATTCTCTTGGCTTTATTTCTCTTCTTAATTAAAAAAAAAATTGAAGTATGATTGACATATAGTAAAACTCACCCATTTTAGGTGTACAATTTGATGAGTTTTGACAGATGCATGTCGATGTGTAGCCATGACTACGATCAAGATATAGAACATTGACACCTCAAACTTGATGTAAGCAGGGACTATAAAAGGGCATACATAGTGGGAGGTGTGGTTCGCTGGGGCCATATTTGGAGACTTGCTACATATCAAGCTTCCATCTGGGGCCCTCCTTCTTTCCTTCTCATTCCACATACTCTCCCAGGTAATTTCATCTACTTTCACGTCTTTAATTACTGGTTCATGATGACTCACATCCATGTATCCTGAACTCTAGACCTGACATGCAATCATAGCCTCCTGAACGTGCCACATCATCTTTTCCTAAATCTGCTCCTCCCCTGCGTGCCTTATCTTAGTTGTTACCAATTACCCAGTGATTTATCCTTTATCTTAGACCATACTATTCTCCCTCAGCTCTCCTTCAATTCCCACAGCAAATAGGTTTCAAGTCTGTCAAATACCTTTTGAAATATCTCTAGACTCAATCCTTCCCACTATAATTTTTAGACTTGAACCCTTGCCATCTCTCACCTAAATAACCTTTTTGTTTGTGTAAACTCTTTCTTCTTCCAGGCTAATACCTCCCTCCTCTCCATCCCACCCCTCCTACTCACACTTCACACTTCTTCCTTCTTCCCATCTCTTACCTTCTTTTAGTTTATTCTCAATACTCTGCAGAGTTATATTTCTAAATATAAATCCTGTCATATTATTCTACTGCCTACAATTTCTTGAATGACTTGTCACTGTTTATAGGATAAAATGCAAACATTTCTGCATCCTATACAAGGTCTTTTTCACATTCTAAAATATACTTGTAGTTTCCCCAAATAAGCCATGATTTTTCCTTCCTGCATAAAGTTCTCTTTTCTTGGTATGTCCTTCCACAATTCCCTATCCATAAATTCCTTCCTCTCCTTCAGCAGATAGAGTAAGAGCTTCCTTTTCTGTGTAGTCTGTCTTGATTTTCCCAGACAGACGTAGGGTTGCTCTCCTTATGCTCTCATTATATCTTTTACATAACTCAAGTATGTTTCTTTTTTTTTTTTAATTTTTTTTTTTCTGGCTGTTTTGGGTCTTTGTTGCTGCGTGTAGGCTTTCTCTAGTTGTGGTGAGTGGGGGCTACTCTTCGTTGCAGTGCGTGGGCTTCTCATTGCAGTGGCTTCTCTTTGCTGGGGAGCACGGGCTCTAGGTGCATGGGCTTCAGTAGTTGCAGCACGCGGGCTCAGTAGTTGTGGCTTGCGGGCTCTAGAGCGCAGGCTCAGTAGTTGTGGCGTGTGGACTTAGTTGCTCCGTGGCATGTGGGATCTTCTCAGACCTGGGATCGAACCCGTGTCCCCTGCATTAGCAGGCGGATTCTTAACCACTGCGCCACCAGGGAAGTCCCAGTTATGTTTCTTTATATAATCCTCACTACGACCCCAACCCCATTCTGCAAAATATGCTTCTTCAGAATAAGAACCACCACTTTTTTAGTTGTATATTCTCATTGCTAACATAGGGACTAGCTGTATCTGTTAAGAGTCTTCTGCTATTAACAATGGAAGCCCAACTCTAATTAACCTAAACCAAAGGGAATTTACAGGAGGGATATCAGTTCATAGAAGGGAAGGATGGAGAGCCAGATTTGGAAGTAGGAAGGGTCCAGGGCTGTTCTTAAGAAATAGGAAACAGAAGTAGACAGAACAGTCTTGTAGCTGGAGCAAACTGGATGAACTCCAACAATTTTCTGTCTCTTTGGCTGGGCAAAGTTCAAGAAAGGAATATCCAATTGTCCTAGCTATGCCCATCCCTAGCCATGAAAGCAGGGCCCCTGATGAAGTACCATATAACTGATGAACTGGGATGAGGCAATTTCTTGAAAGGAAATAAGATGATTTTGGGAAGAGAAAACGGATACCTGGTAGCTAAAAAAACAACAAACATTCATTATACTAGCACATAGTAGCACTCAATAAATATTTTTATATGAATCAATGACTGAATACTTGAAAATTTTATTTCCTGTCCTATTAAACAGCCATTCCCTGGATGCCTCAAATAACCTCTCACTTCCCCTTCTCACATTTGCAGGGGCTGCCACCTCCATTGGGATAGTCCTTTCTCTTCTCTTCTGCCTGGAAATGTGTTTGTTCCTCCAAGATTCACCTTAAATGAAACAACCTCTTGGAAACTTTCCAAATCCCTTCTCTAACGTGTGCTCTTATAGTCTACTCTCTTCCTCTGTCATATGCTTCATTGATTATGATTCTTTACACGTCAAGCTCCCCTAGAGTTGATTCATGTTGCTTTGTAGCAAAATTATTCTTACTGATACACCAAGACAGAAACATTTCCTGCTCTCCTACATCTTACATACTAGAATATAGTATCAAAATTCAACTTCCAGTGTTGTGGGTTTGGCCACTGAACTCCCATTTTTTTTTTTTTATAAATTTATTTATTTATTTATATTTATTTTTTGGCTGTGTTGGGTCTTCGTTTCTGTGCGAGGGCTTTCTCTAGTTGCGGCAAGTGGGGGCCACTCTTCATCGCGGTGCGCGGGCCTCTCACTATCGCAGCCTCTCTCGTTGCGGAGCACAGGCTCCAGACGCGCAGGCTCAGTAGCTGTGGCTCACGGGCTTAGTCGCTCCGCGGCATGTGGGATCTTCCCAGACCAGGGCTCGAACCCGTGTCCCCTGCATTGGCAGGCAGACTCTTAACCACTGCGCCACCAGGGAAGCCCCTGAACTCCCATTTTTAACAGTTTGGTCATCGAACCACCAATTTTAAAATTTTCTATGAGAAATCTTGTGCTGAGCTCCTGAAACTTAACAAACTATAGAAACATGATATTGTAAATTGTGGCCCATCTGTTTATTGGATTGTGATGGATCCATGGAAGAATAAAGCCTGGTTCCTGGATAGTTTTTATTCCTATCTTCAGGAATTCACAGGTAGAGTCTATTGGGAGAGACAGATGTTTAAATAACTAATTATATCAGAAGGCAAAACATACATTCACAAACAGGCCACACAGCTCTCGTGAAATCTTAAAAAAAAAAGTCACTTCTTTTAAGGACCAAGAATTATGTTTTACCTCATTTCTGTCTCTCATGATGTCTGCTAGTGTGCTGTCCACAAAAGAGGCTCAGTAAACAGTGTGTGATTGTTTCTCTGATATAGAGGAATTGAATGACAGTATAAAAAAGGAACCTCAGCAGAAATTAAGAAAAAGAAGATAAGTTGTAAATAAATATGTTCTTGAAATGACATATAGTAAAGTAGACAAGATAATGCCTACTTGGCACCTTAAAAGGTCAGCCTGAGATTCCTGTTTATGCCTTATGTGTCATTTTAAGTATAAACAAGATTGTCCCACTGCTGACTCACGAGGAAATTTTGTTTTACTAAATCACCTATATTATGTCCCGAAGCACAGTAGGTTTTCCCTGAAGGTCTCCAAAGATGTCCAGTTAGTTGTGCCTAGGAATGAAATTAGTTTGGGAGAGTAGCATAATAGATAAGGTCCCATTTAGAATTTTTCTATTTTTCATTTAGTTTTTTCTTTTTCTATGACAAACGTTTCAAGAGAATATTTAAAATATTTTTCAGGAAGAATATTTTTCACAAGTGTTGTTTTAAATTTTAAGATTTTTTTTTTAAAACCTCTTTTCAGATCACCAAGTTCCAGTGTGAAATGGAGGAAACAAGTCATTAGGAATAGGAGTCAATTATTGCAACCAAAAATATTATATATACTTTAAAATGTTTTACTCAAGGCTTAGAGATTAATCCTTTACAGTTGAAATGGAAGGCTTTCATTAAAACCAAACAGTTCTAGAAAAAAATAGGAAGTAAAAAAATTGAAAACATCTTTTAAAATATAAACTATGTTGTCAATCTTCAAAATGCTTTTGTGGGACAGGATGGTGTATGAGACATGCAGGTTTGGTAATTACCTGATTGCACACACCCAGACATCTATTCTTAAAAACTGGTGAAAGGAGTCTCACTGCAGATGCCTGAATAATTTTGTGATTATGTAATGCCCAGGTTAATTTCAGAAATCACTTAATTTCTGAATTACAAAATTTAATTGGGGTGGGGATTAAAGAAGTAACCAAAAAGGATCAAAATATAAAAGGGTCATATCCAGATATGTTTTTTTAACACTCAAATCAGAAGCTTTGATTTTTACCCTTTTCTTTTTCCAACCTGCCAAACTGGCTTTTCTGGAGGTAGGCTTGATCCAGATGAGTGGCAGTTGGTAATATTTCTGTTTGGGTAAAATCTCCTTTAAATTTTTGGTCTCTTACTCCCTCCCCTTAACTCTTTAATCTTTCTCCTTTTTTCTTCTTTTATGTCTTTGTCGTGTGCTTTTTGTTTTTTTTAACATCTTTATTGGAGGATAATTACTTTACCATGTTGTGTTAGTTTCTGCTTTATAACAAAGTGAATCAGCTATACATATACATACATCCCCATATCTCCTCCCTTTTGCGTCTCCCTCCCACCCTTCCTATCCCACCCCCTAGGTGGACACAGAGCACCGAGCTGATCTCCCTGTGCTATGCAGCTGCTTCCCACTAGCTGCCCATTTTACATTTGGTAGTATATATACATGTCCATGCCACTCTCTCACTTCATCCCTGCTTACCCTTCCCCCTCCCCATGTCCTCAAATCCATTCTCTATGTCTGCATCTTTATTTCTGTCCTGCCCCTAGGTTCTTCAGAACCATTTTTTTTTAGATTCCATATATATGTGTTAGCATACGGTATTTGTTTTTCTCTTTCTGACTTACTTCACTCTGTATGACAGACTCTAGGTCCATCCACCTCACTACAAATAACTCAATTTAATTTCTTTTTATGGCTGAATAATATTCCATTGTATATATGTGCCACATCTTCTTTATCCATTCATCTGTCGATGGACACTTAGGTTGCTTCCATGTCCTGGCTATTGTAAATAGAGCTGCAATGAACATTGTGGTACATGACTCTTTTTGAATTATGGTTTTCTCAGGGTATATGCCCAGTAGTGGGATTGCTTGGTCATATGTTAGCTCTAATTTTAGTTATTTGAGGAACCTCCACACTGTTCTGCATAGTGGCTGTATCAATTTACATTCCTACCAACAGTGCAAGAGGGTTCCCTTTTCTCCACACCCTCTCCAGCATTTATTGTTTGTAGATTTTTTAGATTTTTTTGGCCATTCTGACTGCTGTGAGGTGATACCACACTGTAGTTTTGATTTGCATTTCTCTACTGATTAGTAATGTTGAGCATCCCTTCATGTGTTTGTTGGCAATCTGTATATCTTCTTTGGAGAAATGTCTATTTAGGTCTTCTGCCTATTTTTGGATTGGGTTGTTCGTTTTTTTGATATTGAGCTGCATGAGCTGCTTGTATATTTTGGAGATTATTCCTTTGTCAGTTGCTTTGTTTGCAAATATTTTCACCCATTCTAAGGGTTGTCTTTTCGTCTTGTTTATGGTTTCTTTTGCTGTACAAAAGCTTTGAAGTTGCACTAGGTCCCATTTGTTTATTTTTCTTCTTATTTTCATTTCTCTAGGAGCTGGGTCAAAAAGGATCTCACTGTGATTTATGTCATGGAGTGTTCTGCCTATGTTTTCCTCTAAGAGTTCTATAGTGTCTGGCCTTACATTTAGGTCTTTAATCCACTTTGAGTTTATTTTTGTGTATGGTGTTAGGGAGTGTTCTAATTTCATTCTTTTACATGTAACTGTCCAGTTTTCTCAGCACCACTTATTGAAGAGGCTGTCTTTTCTGCATTGTATATTCTTGCCTCCTTTATCAAAGATATGTGCGTGGGTTTATCTCTGGGCTTTCTATCCTGTTCCACTGATCTATATTGCTGTTTTTGTGCCAGTACCATACTGTCTTGATTACTGTAGCTTTGTAGTATAATCTGAAGTCAGGGAGCCTGATTCCTCCAGCTCCGTTTTTCTTTCTCAAGATTGCTTTGGCTATTCGGGGTCTTTTGTGTTTCCATACAAACTGTGAAATTTTTTGTTCTAGTTCTGTGAAAAATGCCATTGGTAGATTGGTACGGATTGCACTGAATCTGTAGATTGCTTTGGGTAGTATAATCATTTTCACAATATTGATTCTTCCAAGCCAAGAACATGGTATATCTCTCCGTCTGTTTGTATCATCTTTAATTTCTTTCATCAGTGTCTTATAGTTTTCTGCATACAGGTCTTTTGTCTCCTTAGGTAGGTTTATTCCTAGGTATTTTATTCTTTTTGTTGCAGTGGTAAATAGGAGTGTTTCCTTAATTTCTCTTTCAGATTTTCCATCATTATTGTATAGGAATGCAAGAGATTTCTGTGCATTAATTTTGTATCCTGCTACTTTACCAAATTCATTGATTAGCTCTAGTAGTTTTCTGGTGGCATCTTTAGGATTCTCTATGTATAGTATCATGTCATCTGCAAACAGTGACAGATTTACTTCTTCTTTTCTGATTTGGATTTATTTTATCTCTTTTTCTTCTGTGACTGCTGTGGCTAAAACTTCCTAAACTATGTTGAATAATAGTGGTAAGAGTGGGCAACCTTGTCTTGTTCCTGATCTTAGTGGAAATGGTTTCAGTTTTTCACCACTGAGAATGATGCTGGCTGTGGGTTTGTCATATATGGCCTTTATTATGTTGAGGTAAGTTCCCCCTATGCCTACTTTCTGGAGAGTTTTTATCATAAATGGGTGTTGAATTTTGTCAAAAGCTTTTTCTGCATCTATTGAGATGATCATATGGTTTTTCTCCTTCAGTTTGTTAATATGGTGTATCACATTGATTGATTTGCATATACTGAAGAATCCTTGCATTTCTGGGATAAACCCCACTTGATCATGGTGTATGATCCTTTTAATGTCCTGTTGGATTCTGTTTGCTAGTATTTTGTTGAGGATTTTTGCCTCTATGTTCATCAGTGATATTGGCCTGTAGTTTCCTTTTTTTAGTGGCATCTTTGTCTGCTTTCGGTATCAGGGTGATGGTGGCCTCGTAGAATGAGTTTGGGGGTGTTCCTCTCTCTGCTATATTTTGGAAGAGTTTGAGAAGGATAGGTGTTAGCTCTTCTCTCAATGTTTGATAGAATTCACCTGTGAATGCATCTGGTCCTGGGCTTTTGTTTGTTGGAAGATTTTTAATCACAGTTTCAATTTCAGTGCTTGTGATTGGTCTGTTTATATATTCTATTTCTTCTTGGTTCAGTCTTGGAAGGTTGTGCTTTTCTAAGAATTTGTCCATTTCTTCCAGGTTGTGCATTTTATTGGCATACAGTTGCTTGTAGTAGTCTCTTAGGATGCTTTGTATTTCTGCAGTGTCAGTTGCTACTTCTCCTTTTTCATTTTTAACTCTATTGATTTGGGTCTTCTCCCTTTTTTTCTTGATAAGTCTGGCTAATGGTTTATCAATTTTGTTTATCTTCTCAAAGAACCAGCTTTTAGTTTTATTGATCTTTGCTATCATTTCCTTCATTTCTTTTTTTTTTGCTTGTTTTTTTTTTCATTTCTTTTTCATTTGTTTCTGATCTGACCTTTATGAATTCTGCTAACTTCGGGGTTTTTTTGTTCTTATTTCTCTAATTGCTTTAGGTGTAAGGTTAGGTTGTTTATTTGAGATGCTTCTTGTTTCTTGAGGTAGGATTGTATTGCTATAAACTCCCCTCTTAGAACTGCTTTTTCTGCATCCCATGGGTTTTAGATCGTCATGTTTTCATTGTCATTTGTTTCTAGGTATTTTTTGATTTCCCCTTTGATTTCTCCAGTGATCTGTTGCTTATTTAGTAGTGTATTGCTTAGCCTCCATGTGTTTGTATTTTTTACAGATTCTTTCCTGTAACTGATATCTGGTCTCATAGCACTGTTGTCAGAAAAGATACTTGATATGATTTCATTTTTCTTAATTTTACCAAGGCTTGATTTGTGACCCCAGATATGATCTATCCTGGAGAATGTTCCTTGAGGACTTGAGAAGAAAGTGTAATCTGCTGTTTTTGGGTGGAATGTCTTATAAATATCAATTAAGTCCATCTTGTTTAATATATCATTTAAAGCTTGTGTTGCCTTATTTGTTTTCATTTTGGATGATTTGTCCATTGGTGAAAGTGGGGTGTTAAAGTCCCCTACTAGGATTGTGTTACTGTCGATTTCCCCTTTTATGGCTGTTAGCATTTGCCTTATGTATTGAGGTGATCCAATGTTGGTTGCATAAATATTTACAATTGCTATATCTTCTTCTTGGACTGATTGCTTGATCATTATGTAGTGTCCTTCTTTGTCACTTGTCGTAGTCTTTATTTTAAAGTTTATTTTGTCTGATATGAGAATTGCTACTCCAGCTTTCTTTTGATTTCCATTTGCATGGAATATCTTTTTCCATCCCCTCACTTTCAGTCTGTATGTGTCCCTAGGTCTGAAGTGGGTCTCTTGTAGACAGCATATATATGGGTCTTGTTTTTGTATCCATTCAGCCAGTCTATGTCTTTTGGTTGGAACATTTAATCCATTTACATTTAAGGTAGTTATCGTTATGTATGTTCCTATTACCATTTTCTTAATTGTTTTGGGTTTGTTATTGTAGGTCTTTTCCTTCTCTTGTGTTTCCTGCCTAGAGAAGCTCCTTTAGCATTTGTTGTAAAGCTGGTTTTGTGGTGCCGAATTCTCTTAACTTTTGCTTGTCTGTAAAGGTTTTAATTGCTCCATCGAATATGAATGAGATCCTTGCTGGGTAGATTAATCTTGGTTGTAGGTTTTTCCTTTTCATCACTGTGAATATGTCCTGCCACTCCCTTCTGTGTTGCAGAGTTTCTGCTGAAAGATCAGCTGTTAACCTTATAGGGATTCCTTTGTATGTTAATTGTTGCTTTTCCTTTGCTGCTTTTAATATTTTTTTCTTTGTATTTAATTTTTGATAGTTTGATTAATATGTGTCTTGGCATGTTTCTCCTTGGATTTATCCTGTATGGGACTCTTTACACTTCCTGGAGTTGACTGACTATTTCCTTACCCATATTAGGGAAGTTTTCAACTATAATCTCTTCAAATATTTTCTCAGTCCCTTTTTTGTTTGTCTTCTTCTTCTGGGACCCCTATAATTTGAATGTTGGTGCGTTTTATGTTGTCCCAGATGTCTCTGAGATTGTCCTCAATTCTTTTCATTCTTTTTTCTTTATTCTGCTCTGCAGTAGTTATTTCCACTATTTTATCTTCCAGGTCACTTGTCTGTTCTTCTGCCTCAGTTATTCTGCTATTTACTCCTTCTAGAGAATTTTTAATTTCATTTATTGTGTTGTTCATCATTGTTTGTTTGCTCTTTAGTTCTTCTAGGTCTTTTTTAAACGTTTCTTATATTTTCTCCATTCTATTTCCAAGATTTTGGATATCTTTACTATCATTACTCTGAATTCTTTTTCAGGTAGACTGCCTATTTCCTCTTCATTTGTTTGGTCTGGTGGGTTTTTACCTTGCTCCTTCATCTGCTGTGTATTTCTCTGTCTTCTCATTTTGCTTAACTTACTGTGTTTGGGGTCTCCATTTCACAGGTTGCATGTTCGTAGTTCCCGTTGTTTTTGGTGTCTGTTCCCAGTGGGTAAGGTTGGTTCAGTGGGTTGTGTAGGCTTCCTGGTGGAGGAGACTAGTGCCTGTGTTCTGGTGGATGAGGCTGGATCTTGTCTTTCTGGTGGGCAGGTCTGCAACCAGTGGTGTGTTTTGGGATGTCTGTGACCTTATTATGATTTTAGGCAGCCTCTCTGCTAATGGGTGGGTTTGTGTTCCTGTCTTTCTAGTTATTTGGCCTAGGGTGTCCAGCACTGTAGATTGCTGGTTGTTGAGTGGAGCTGGGTCTTAGCGTTGAGATGGAGATCTCTGGGCGAGCTTTCTCCGTTTGATATTACATGGAGCCCAGAGGTCTCTGGTGGACCAATGTCCTGAACTCGGTTCTCCCACCTCAGAGGCTCAGGCCTGACACCCGGCCAGAGCACCTAGACCCTGTCAGCCACACGGCTCAGAAGAAAAGGGAGAAAAAGAAAGAAAGAAAAATAAGTAAATAAAATACAACAAAATAAAATAATTAAAGTAGAGAAAAATTATTTTTAAAAATTAATAAGAAAAAAAAAGAGAAAGAAAGAAGAGAGCAAGCAAACCAAAAAACAAATCCACCAATGATAAAAGCGCTAAAAATTATACTAAAAAACAAACAAAGAAACAAAAAAACCAAAGTGGACAGTCAGAACCCTCGGACAAATGGCAAAAGCAAAGCTATACAGACATAATCACACAAAGAAGCATACACATACACGTTCACAAAAAGAGAAAAAGGAAAAAATATACATATATGAAATTAAAAAAGAAAGAGAGCAAGCAAATCAGTAAACAAACCTACCAATGATAATAAGCTCTAAATACTAAACTAAGATAAACATAAAACCAGAAACAAGTTAGATGCAGAAAGCAAACTCCAAGTCTACAGTTGCTCCCAAAGTCCACCTCCTCAATTTGGGATGATTCGTTGTCTAGTCAGATATTCCACAGATGCAGGTACATCAAGTTGATTGTGGAGATTTAATCTGCTGCTCCTCAGGCTGCTGGGAGAGATTTCCCCTTCTCTTCTTTGTCCGCACAGCTCCTGGGGTTCAGCTTTGGATTTGGCCCTGCCTCTGCATATAGGTCGCCTGAGGGCATCTGTTCCCCACCCAGACAGAAGATGGTTAAAGGAGTGGCTGATTAGGGGGCTCTGGCTCACTCAGGCCGGGGGGAGGGAGGGGTACGGATGCGGGGCGAGCCTGTGGCGCAGAGGCCAGCTTGACGTTGCACCAGCCTCAGGCGCGCTGTGTGTTCTCCCGGGGAAGTTGTCCCTGGATCATGGGACCCTGGCAGTGGCGGGCTGCACAGGGTCCCGGGAGGGGAAGTGTGGATAGTGTCCTGTGCTTGCACACAGGCTTTTTGGTGGCTGTAGCAGCAGCCTTAGCATTTCATGCCTGTCTCAGGGGTCCATGCTGATAGCAGCGGCTTGTGCCCATCTCTGGAGCTCTTTTAGGCGGTGCTCCTAATCCCCTCTCCTCGCGCACCCCAAAGCAATGGTCTCTTGCCTCTTAGGCAGGTCCAGACATTTTCCTGGACTCCGTCCCGGCTAGCTGTGGCACGCTAGCCCCCTTCAGGCTGTGTTCATGCAGCCAACCCCAGTCCCCTCCCTGGGGTCTGACCTCCGAAGCCCGAGCCTCAGCTCCCAGCCCCCACCCGTCCCAGCGGGTGAGCAGACAAGCCTCTGGGGCTGGTGAGTGCTGGTCGGCTCTGATCCTCTGTGTGGGAATCTCTCTGCTTTGCCTTCTGCACCCCTGTTGCTGTGCTCTCCTCAGTGGCTCTCAAGCTTCCCCTCCATGCACTCCCATCCCTGCCAGTGAAGGGGCTTCCTAGTGTGTGGAAACTTTTCCTCCTTTACAGCTCCCTCCCAGAAGTGCAGGTCCCATCCCTATTCTTTTGTCTCTGTTTTTCCTTTTTTCTTTTGCCCTACCCAGGTACATGGGGAGTTTCTTGCCTTTGGGGAAGTCTGAGGCCTTCTGCCAGCATTCAGTAGGTGTTCTGTAGATATTGTTCCACATGTAGATGTAGTTTTGATGTATATGTGGGGAGGCAGGTGATCTCCACGTCTTACTTCTCCGCCATCTTGAAAGTGCCCCCTGCTGTGTGCTTTTGGCTTTGCTTGGTTTCCTCTGGGCTCTGGTTGCCTCCCCAGTATTTCCCACAGAAGCCCTCCTGCCCCCTCTAGTCCTGCTTTCTGGTGGCAATCTAGTCCTGTGCCTGTTTTCTGACACACTGTCCTGGAGATGGGACAGTAAACAACAAACTTTGCTTTTCAACTGTCCTAGGTCAATTATTAATTATTGTGGCAAATCTTAACAAACAAGTATAATTGTTTGTTGGTAGTATGCTTGCTAAGAATACACATGACATATAAAATGTGGGTGGTTCTCACACTCAGTGGGATAACTATGATAAAACAAAGCAAAACAAAAACAGAAAATAGCAAGTGTTGGCAAAGGTATGGAGAAATTGGAACCCTTCCTTGTGCACTGCTTGTGGGAATGTGAAATGGTGCAGCCTCTGAGGAAAACAGCTTGGCTGTTTTCCTGAAAAAGTTAAACATAGAATTACCCTATGACCCAGTACCCAGTAATTCTACTCCTAGAATTATTGTTATTGTATACTCCAAAGAATTAAAAACAGGGACTTGAACAGATACTTGTACACCAGTGTTCATAGTAACATTATTCACAATGGCCAAAAGGTGGAAACAACTCAAATGTCCCTCGACTGATGAACAGATAAACAAAATGTGGTGTATACATACAATGAAATATTATTCAGTCATAAAAAGGAATGAAATTCTGACACATGCTACAACATAGATAAACCATGAAAACATTTGCTAAAGTGAAACATGCTAGACACAAAAGGACAAATATTGTATGATTCTACTTACATGAAGTACCTAAAGTAGTTAAATTCATGGAGACAGAAAGTAAAAAAGGGGCTGCCAGGGGCTGGGGGTAAGGAGATATGAAGAGTTAGTGTTTAATGGGTAGAGAGTTTCAGTTTGGGATGATGAAAAAGTTCTGGAAATGGATAGTGGTTTTGACTACACAACACTGCTAATGTACTTACCTGATGTCACTGAATTGTATACTTAAAAATGATTACAATGGTAAGTTTTATGTTATGTAAAAGACTAGTACTTTTTCCCAATGAGAGCCATCTTTGGGCTTTCTGACCCAGCTGTGGATCTGCTCTGACTCGGAGGACCTAGAGGAGATTGAATCTGTCTTCTCCAACCTCTGCCTGGAGTCAAATTACTGTCATTAAGTGGAGCACTTCCTAGAAAGCACTATTTAATAAGAATCAGAACTTTGGAAAAAGCCCAGAGCTGTGCATGATAACTGGCCTTGATATGGGACCTCTCTAGAGTTATATTGGAGAACATTAAATTGAAAAAAACCCAAAAAACAAAACCTCTCTCATTACCAAAATAACACCTACTTATTATAGAAAATTTTAAAAATAATGGTAACCAGGAAAAAAAAATCACCTATAATCCCATCTTCCAAAGAGAGATAACTGTAACATGTACTATACATATATCTTTTCAATTACTTGTATTTCATCTATATTATACATATAAAACTGTTTTACAATCTCCTTTTTTAAAAAATTTGACAATTAAAAAATATCTTTTGATGGGAAACGTTTAGATAAAATATTTAACGGTTATTTAATTAAATTTGTTCTATCTATTGTTTTTTTTTTTAACTTTAAAATAAACTTTTATTTTGGAATAATTTTAGATTTACAGAAAATTTGCAAAGTACAGAGAGTTCCTGTCTACCTTTCATCCAGCTTCCATCTTCCATAACCTTAACACATTTTTAAAAATAAATTTATTTATTTATTTATTTTTGGCTGCGTTGGGTCTTTGTTACCATGTGCGGGCTTCCTCTAGTTGTGGTGAGCAGGGACTACTCTTCCTTGCCGTGTGAGGGCTTCTCACTGCGGTGGCTTCTCTTGTTGCGGAGCACGGGCTCTAGGTGCATGGGCTTCAGTAGTCGTGGCACGCGGGCTCAATAGTTGTGGCTGGAGGACTCTAGAGCGCAGGTTCAGTAGCTGTGGCGCACGGACTTAGTTGCTCCGCGGCATGTGGGATCTTCCCGGACCAGGGCTCGGACATGTGTCCCCTGCATTGGCAGGCAGATTTTTAACCACTGCACTACCAGGGAGGTCCCGACACATTTTAAGAAATACTTATTTATTTATTTATTTATTTGGCTGCGCCGGGTCTTAGTTGCTGCACGCAGGAACTTTGTTGCCACACGCAGGAACTTTGTTGCCGCGTGCGGGATCTTTAGTGGCAGCATGTGGGATCTTTTAGTTTCCGCATGTGGGATCTAGTTCCTGGACCAGTGACTGAACCCAGACCCCCTGTGCTGGGAGCATGGAGTCTTAATCCCTGGACCACCATGGAAGTCCCACCTTGACATATTTGTCAGAAATAATGAATTCATCTTGGTGAATCCATATCACCTTTTCTCAGGTCTGACCATGAATCAAACTCATCTCTACAACTTTTTAAAAATTTAGATATCTGAGCCCAATTGCCCCATCTATTGAACCTAAATTTAAGAAGGCAGTGCCAATCATTTTTTGTTTGTTTGTTTGAGTCCATGAGTGATTGGAGCATTAGGAGAGAATCCAGAAGACATGGTTAAAATAATTCAATAATTCACTAAATTGAATTGACTCTATCAGTTTTTTGATAAATTTGAGCACATTCCTTTTAGTAAATTCATCAATAGAGATATAAATAGAGGCACTTTTTCATGAAATCTATTAGATGATCATTATAAAATGACCTGTCACCTCTGCATCTCTACTTCTACCTTCTTGAATAATTCCTGCTGCCTGTCAGTGATCAAATGACTGCAATATTGTCCAGAACTTCTTTACATGAGATTATGCTCCCAGTTCCTCTTCTGTGAAGTGGCAGGGAGCACTCAGAATACATTGCACTTGTCATTTTATAGTTTAGTGCTGCTTCTAGCATGGCTAAGGCACTGTTACCCTTTCAGTATCCAGGGCCCCTTCCTTTTTTTTTCAGCCACTTTTGAGAGCTCTATCTGAAGTGTAAAAGATGCACACATCTGTGTAAAAAGCTGAGTTCGCTTTGATTCTCTGCTACATGATCTACTGGGGCATGTCTGCATGCAGTAGTGGTTAGAATTTGGATCCTTATGACCTCACTTTTGCTTACAAAGCTCACTTTGTCGTATGGGCCCCTTAACCATTTTGGTGGAGCAGTAAATAAATAGGAAAGGCTCCCAGGAATTATATTATATTAGGAAAACAGGACTGAGCTGCTTTATGCAAGTTGCTTCCCTAGTTTATGTACATGTTTGGGTTGGAACAAGTCAAAGGCAAAGATTACAGCTAAAGAAAAATACTGCAGAAGCTCTGGAGATAAAAGAGCTTCCACAGTTTTGTCTCCCCCTGGTGGCCATATGGAGTCAGTACAGCAACTTGCAGAATTAAACTCTGCCTTCCCTCCCTGTACTTTGTTGAAGTTCCTTAAAATAAACATTCCTACCAAAGAGTTCTTCATGACAAGAGACAATAGAGATTTTTAAAGCTTCTGTTTTTGAGTTCAAGAATTCTGTCCTAAAATGGGAATAATGTCAGCTACAAGGATATATTGTACAACACAGGGAATATAGCCAATATTTTATAATAACTATAAACAGAGTATAACTTTTAAAAATTGTGAATCACTATATTGCACACCTGTAACTTATGTAATACTGTACATCAAGTATACTTCAATTTAAAAAAGTTTAAAAAGTGGGAATAATATCAATACCTTAATTTGAAAACAGAAAGGACAATAATAAAAGACAAATTAGAAGTTCCAGTGAATAAAACGTAGTTAACAGTAGGGGCATTTAGGAACAATGACAGTATTAATCAAACATGAAATATGAAGCAAGACAGAAACAGCAGTTCTGGAAGAAAAAAAGCTACTACGACATTTTCAAATATTCAACAGATAGGTAAAATTTTACCTTTTTTATTCAGTTAAAGTGCATCTGTTTAACAGTGTCAGTGTGTGTAACAGATTCGTGGGCAGAGAACATACTAGTTGCTCTTTTAAAATAAAAGAAATACCTACTTGTCTAGAATGTTATATCCCTCTGAATTAATGCACAAGTCCAATTTCTCCCTCCTACACAGAAAAACAGACTGTTGAAAGACTCTGGCCAAACTCAAGTGCTGCAGCGTGGCAATCCGGACAGGTGAAGAATGAGAGCAAAGGTTATTTTCTAACAGCTTTCTTTGCTAGATGGCTCTAGTCAAAGGGTGTGGCTTGGGCTGTGGCCAGGTGGGGACAGAAGTTGGTCATAGGTGAATACAGTCTCACCATGGTAAGTCCTCTGTGGGGAAATGTCAGCTTTATTCAGAGAATCTGTACCTCAAGGAAGAAATCTGGGGCCGCCACAGCGTTCTCTCTCAGCACTGTCAGTGTTGGTTGCATGAAAGCATTTAGTCCGGCCTCAGAGCTTTCCCACACAGAGGCCCCTCGCTGGTAACATCTTTCCCCACTCTTCACAGCACTGGCTCCCAATCCTTCAAGCCTCAGCTTGTTACCCTCTCACACACGACTTCCCTGACCATCACACCTGCTCTCTATCAGGACCCTGTTTGTTCCCTTGCTAGCACTCTTCTTATTTTATATTGTATTTCTTGGTTTGCTGACTTGGTTAGTGCCTCTCTTCCTCCATAGACTTTGACCTCCACTAGGGCAGGGTCTGCATCCATTTCCATCAACATTTGTCTAGCACAACACATAACTCATAGTAAAAACTTTATAAATATATGTTGAATGATTGGACAAATTTAACATTGGCTAAAGAGAGGAATATAGGTTTTTATCTCCTGTGCTGACTCAGACCTATTGCTATGAAGTGCTTGTGTTAGGAATCTGAGACCAAGTCTGTACTCAGTAAGAATTGAAAGATTGATCATTAATGGTGGGCTGAATAATGGCTCCTCAAAAATGTCTACAGCTGAATCCCCAGAACCTGTGACTATGTTACCTGAAATGGCAAAATGGAGTTTGCAGATGTGATTAAGTTAAGGATTTAGAGATGGAAAGATTATTGTGGATTATCTAGGTGGGCTTCATGTAATCACTGGGAGGAGAAGAAGATATGCCAATAGAAGCAGAGGTCAGAAAAAGAGAGAGTAGAAGATGCTATGCTGCTGGCTTTGAAGATGGATGAAGGTAATTCCTACAGCCAAGGAAAGGAAAAGGCAATCAAACAGATTTTCCCTTAGAGTTTCCAGAAGGAATGCAGCCCTGATGACCAATGTTAGACTTGTTACTTCTAGAGCTATAAGGTAATAAATTTGTGATGCTTTAAAGCACTGAGTTTGTGGCAGTTTGTTATACCAGATACAGGAAATTAATACACTCAGCATTGTCACAATATTTTCACAATATTCCTGAATAATTTACAATAAGCTTTCATGAGCAGGTACAAGCTGACTCCAACATACCACTACAGCTAAGAATGACCAGTAACTTGGGACTTCCCTGGTGGTCCAGTGGTTAAGAATCCACCTGCCAATACAGGGGACAATGGCAGGGCCCCCTTTAGGTTTCCATATTGGGCAGTGAAGCCCTACATCTTGTTGGTCTTGAGATTGCTTCCAAATAGGAAGGATATTTAGAAGCTGGCCAACCAAAACAAACAAATGTCCACTACAGAATTTGTCCATTTCTCCTTTGAAATAGTGGTCACATTATATTTATTAAATATATTTATATTTATTTTATGTGTGTCTATTTCTCCACTAAACCTTCAATTCCTTGTGGACAGTGACCTTATCTTTTCACCTCTATCTTCATAGCTCCTAGCATACTGGTTGGCACAAGATCTATATAAAAGAATATTTATTCAATTTCATAACTGTGGAAAATGTCCATATTTTGTTCTTTGTATGTCCCTCATATTTCCCCCTAGTAATTAGTTAAAATTAATTAAATAGTATCAGACCTAAACCTCTGCCATTTGCCCTTTAACATTTTGTAGGTGTCTATCCCTCGAATAAAACTTTAATATTACTAAAAAGAAAGAATGTTTATTCAACAGATCACTTAACGGATATAAACTATACTCTTACTTGACAGTATGTTATATTACCTGCTCAGTGGAGTTTTAGATGTAGCTCTTCTTCTAAGCTAAAATATATCTATATATTTTAAATATGCATATACTTTCTTTTTTTATTTTTATTTTTATTTATTTATTTTTGGCTGTGTTTTGTCTTCGTTGCTGTGCGTGGGCTTTCTCTAGTTGCGGTGAGCGGGGGCTACTCTTCTTTGCGTTGCGCGGGCTTCTCATTGTGGTGGCTTCTCTTGTTGCGGAGCACGGGCTCTAGGGACGCGGGCTCAGTAGTTGTGGCGCACGGGCTTAGTTGCTCCGCGGCATGTGGGATCTTCCCGGGCCAGGGCTCGAACCCGTGTCCCCTGCATTGGCAGGCGGATTCTTAACCACTGCGACACCAGGGAAGCCCCCATATACTTTCAATTTTTAAATACTTTGACTCACAAGAAGTTGCAAAAACAGTACTACTGAGAGTTCCTATATGCATTCACCCAACTTCTCCCAATGATAATCAGTGTAACATTTTACGTCCGTGGTTGAATATTTCTTGACCCTGCTGTCTCTTTAGTCACTTCTCATGTTGCCAACTGATGTGAATGCAGGGAACTCACGCTAGTAATCCGTGTTTCCTCCACCATTTATTCCCATCTTCTAATTTCCTCCTTTTTCTTTCTCTCTGCCTCTTTCTGTTTGCTTTCTATGGTTATTCTCTTTAATGCCTCCCCTTTCATTCTTCTTGTACTCACTTTAAACTATATTTAAAATGTCTTAATTCCAAAGATACTTGAGGCGTAATAAAATATGCATTAGTGTGTGTGCGCGTGCACACACACACACACACACACAAACTGGTCATAAATTGGGGGTGAAAAGAAAGTTGGCACTCAAGCACAGGAGTTTGTCTCATGTGTCCCTCTTCTCCCTGGAGTCCATATACCAAGTCCACAGCCATCTCCAGTCTGGGCACTCTCAGGCCCCAAAAGTTCTTCCTCTGTTTGCCATGGATTAAATATCCTCCTTGATTACAGCCACATCTTCAGCAACTCCTGTCAGAGCAAGGTGGAGTTCACTACATGGGGCAGTGTATTAGTCTGCTTGGGCGTCATAACAAAATACCATAGTTGATTGTCTTAAACAACAGAAATTCATTTCTCATAGAGAACTTACTCTTGAAATGAGTGCATATAGCTGATTCCATGTGTGGCAGGAGACAACTGTTTAACTGGAAATTCTCCCAATTCACTCCTGTCTGGGAAGCCCAAGATTAAGGTGCCCACCAATTCGGTCTTGGTGAGAGCTCTCTTCCTGGCTTGCAGATGGATGTCTTGATATGTCCTCACATGGTCCTTCCTCGGTTTGTGCATGCAGAGGCGGGGGGTGGGGGGAGAGAGAGAGAGAGAGAAAGTATCTTCCTCTTTTATTTCTTTTTTTTTGGCCATGCCACGTGGCTTGCGGGATCTCAGTTTCCCAACCTGGGATTGAACCCAGGCTCAGGCAGTGAAATCGCCAAGTCTTAACCACTGGACCGTCAGGGAATTCCCCGCGTCTTCCTCTTCTAATAAGGCCACCAATCCTATTAAATCAGGACACCCACCCTTATGACCTCATTTAATCTTAATTAGCTCCTAAAAACCCTAGCTCCAAATACAATTGCATTGGGAGTTAGGGCTTCAACATACAAATTTGTGGGGGGGACACATAGTTCAGCCCATAGCAGGCAGAGTATGAGCTGGATAGTTGTGTGCTGTGCACTCCAGGGATTGTGTAGATCACATTCTCTAGCTGTATTTACTCTTTAGTTCCCAACTGTTGTTCTTAAATCTTTGGTAAAGACTTTGTAGTGAATAGCAAACTTAACAACAGAGCAAACAAGTTGAAATTATGTAGGGGGTGCATTGTCTGTATTTTTAAAGCCAAAAATAAACTTTGGCTGGAGTTTTGTTATCACTATGTGCTAGTAATTCTAAACAATGTAAGCAATAACATGCTCCTCTAAAAAATCTTTTGTTGCTCTAAATTCTAAAGACTTGCTGCAGTTACTGTTGAGAGTTTTAATAGCTTCAAACTGACACATTACTATTAGTTATCTTTTAATAAACATGGTATTCTACAAGGAAGTGAATTGGGAGAACTCCCAGTTAAACAGTTGGTTCCTGTCATGCATACACTCAACTATATGAATTCATTTCAACAGTAAGTTCATGGGAATTCCCTGGCAGTCCAGTGGTTAGGACTCGGCTCTTCCACTGCCACAACCCTGGTATCCCACAAGCCCCTCGATGTGACCAAAGGAAAAAAAAAAAGAGTAAGTTCATAAAGGATCAGCATGATCTGAGCTCACTCTGAGCTTAGTTCGTGTCTCCACCCCTTGTGTTATTAGATATTTTGTGTTTAAAAAATAGATTAAAATAAATAATGATAGCACAGTAATTGTATGGATAAACAGAATTTGAATGACTTCATTTCTGCCATTCACTGTGACCCCTTGAACTTGTTATCTGTGTTTAACATTTAAAACAGTAAAACAGAGTGTAAACTGCAAGTTGTGATATTTTGGTTTGGTAATGCAAGTTTTAGTTCACATATAAAATATTTTGCCGAATTTGAATAATATCTTTATAATTGAAATGTAGTATTCTTTTGGACTTCCCTGGTGGTCCAGTGGTTAAGGCTTCGCACACCCACTGCAGGGGGCGTGGGTTTGATCCCTGGTTGGTGAACTAAGATCCCAGGCCCCCCATGATGCAAAGCCAAAAAAAAAAAAAAAAGTAGTATTCTTTTAAAATTGTTGTTTGGGACTTCCCTGGTGATGCAGTGGTTAAGAATCTGCCTGCCAATGCAGGGGACATGGGTTGGATCCCTGGTCCGGGAAGATCCCACATGCTGCGGACCAACTAAGCCCATGTGCTGCAACTACTGAAGCCCGCCTGGCTACAGCCCATGCTCCGCAACAAGAGAGGCCACCACAATGAGAAGCCCATGCACCGCAATGAAGAGTAGCCCACACTCGCCACAAATAGAGAAAGCCCGCGTGCAGCAACAGACCCAAAGCTGTCAAAAAAAAAAAAAATACTATCTATATTTAAAAAAAATAAAAATAAAAATAAGATTATTGTTTGTTTTAAACCTAGAAAAAGAATCAAGGAAACACAAAGTTATATCAGTGGTACAATTTAGTATAGTTGTCTAAATTGTATCTTTTGCAGGTGGTTTGATTTTTTTAAAATGTATTTATTAGTTACTGGACAATTATTTACAAAAATATTATTGTATCAGGATGTAACCAAAGGGTTAAAATTAAAACTGGTAGGTAGAGCCTGAACCAAGATGGCGGAGTAGAAGGACGTGCTCTTACTCCCTCTTGTGAGAACACCAGAATCACAATTACCTGCCGGACAATCATCGACAGGAAGACACTGGAACTCACCAAAAAGGATACCCCACATCCAAAAACGAAGGAGAAGCCACAGTGAGACAGTAGGAAGGGCGCAATCATAGCAAAATCAAATCGCATAACTGCTGGGTGGGTGACTCACAGACTGGAGAACACTTATACCACAGAAGTCCACCCACTGGAGTGAAGGTTCTGAGCGCCATATCAGGCTTCCCAACCTGGGGGTCCGGCAACGGGAGGAGGAATTCCTAGAGAATCAGACTTTGAAGGCTAGTGGGATTTGATTGCAGGACTTCAACAGGACTGGGGGAAACAGAGACTCCACTCTTGGAGGGCACAAAGTAGTGTGTGCATTGGGACCCAATGGGAAGGAGCAGTGAACCCAGGGGAGACTGTACCAGACCTACCTGCTAGTGTTGGAGGGCCTCTTGCAGAGGCGGGGGTGGCTGTGGCTCACCGTGGGGACAAGGACACTGGCAGCAGAAGTTCTGGGAAGTACTCCTTGCCATGAGCCCTCCCAGAGTCTGCCATTAGCCCCACCAAAGAACCCAGGTAGGCTGCACTGTTGGGTTGCCTCAGGCCACACAACCAACAGGGAGGGAACCCAGCCCCACCCATCAGCAGTCAAGTGGATTAAAGTTTTACTGAGCTCTGCCCACCAGAGCAACACCCAGCTCTACCCATCACCAGTCCCTCCCATCAGGAAACCTGCACAAGCCTCTTAGATAGCCTCATCCACCAGAGGGCAGACAGCAGAAGCAAGAAGAACTACAATCCTGCAGCCTGTGGAACAAAAACCACATTCACTGAACGATAGACAAGACGAAAAGGCAGAGGGCTATATACCAGATGAAGGAACAAGATAAAACCCCAGAAAAACAACTAAATGAAGTGGAGATATGCAACCTTCCAGAAAAAGAATTCAGAATAATGATAGTGAAGATGATCCAGGACCTCGGAAAAACAATGGAGGCAAAGATCAAGAAGATGCAAGAAATGTTTAACAAAGACCTAGAAGAATAAAAAAACAAACAAACAATTATGAACAATACAATAACTGAAATGAAAACTACACTAGAAGGAATCAATAGCAGAATAACTGAGGCAGAAGAATGGATAAGTAACCTGGAAGACAGAATGGTGGAATTCACTGCTGCGGAACAGACTCAAGAAAAAAACAATGAAAAGAAAGAAGGCAGCCTAAGAGACCTCTGGGACAACATTAAACACAACAACATTCGCATTATAGGGGTCCCAGAAGGAGAAGAGAGAGAGAAAGGACCAGAGAAAATATTTGAAGAGATTATAGTCGAAAAGTTCTCTAACATGGGAAAGGAAATAGCCACCCAAGTTCAGGAAGCACAGTGAGTCCCATACAGGATAAACCCAAGGACAAACAAGCCAAGACACATAGTAATCAAACTGGCAAAAATTAAAGACAAAGAAAAATTATTGAAAGCAGCAAGGGAAAAACGATAAATAACGTACAAGGGAACTCCCATAAGGTTAACAGCTGATTTCTCAGCAGAAACTCTACAGGCCAAGGGAGTGGCATGATATACTTAAAGTGATGAAAGGGAAGAACTTACAACCAAGATTACTCTACCCAGCAAGGATCTCATTTAGATTTGATGGAGAAATCAAAAGCTTTACAGACAAGTAAAAGCTAAGAGAATTCAGCACCACCAAACCAGCTCTACAACAAATGCTAAAGGAACTTCTCTAAGTGGCAAACACAAGAGAAGAAAAGGACCTACAAAAACAAACCCAAAACAATTAAGAAAATGGTCATAGGAACATACATATTGATAATTACCTTAAACGTGAATGGATTAAATGCTCCAACCAAAAGACACAGGCTTGCTGAATGGATACAAAAACAAGACCCATCTATATGCTGTCTACAAGAGACCCACTTCAGACCTAGTGACACGTACAGACTGCAAGTGAGGGGATAGAAAAAGATATTCCATGCAAATGTAAATCAAAAGAAAACTGGAGTAACAATACTCATATCAGATAAAATAGACTTTAAAATAAAGAATGTTACAAGAGACAAGGAAGGACACTACATAATGATCAAGGGATCAATCCAAGAAGAAGATATAACAATTATAAATATATATGCACCCAACATAGGAGCACCTCAATACATAAGGCAACTGCTAACAGCTTTAAAACAGGAAATCGACAGTAACACAATAATGGTGGGGGACTTTAACACCTCACTTACACCAGTGGACAGATCATCCAAAATGAAAATAAATAAGGAAACAGAAGCTTTAAATGACACAATAGACCAGATAGATTTAATTGATATTTATAGGACATTCCATCCAAAAGCAGCAGATTACACTTTCTTCTCAAGTGCACATGGAACATTCTCCAGGATAGATCACACCTTGGGTCACAAATGAAGCCTCAGTAAATTTAAGAAAATTGAGATGATATCAAGCATCTTTTCTGATCACAACGCTAGGAGATTAGAAATGAATTACAGGGAAAAAAACGTAAAAAACACAAACACATGGAGGCTAAACACTACGTTACTAAATAACCAAGAGCTCACTGAAGAAATCAAAGAGGAAATCAAAAAATACCTAGAGACAAATGACAATGAAAACACGACAATCCAAAACCTATGGGATGCAGCAAAAGCACTTCTAAGAGGGAAGTTTATAGCTATACAAGCCTACATCAAGAAACAAGAAAAATCTCAAATAAATAATCTAACTTTACACCCAAAGGAACTAGAGAAGAAGAACAAACAAAACCCAAAGTTAGCAGAAGGAAAGAAATCATAAAGATCAGAGCAGAAATAAATGAAATAGAAACAAAGAAAACAATAGCAAAGATCAATAAAACTAAAAGCTGGTTCTTTGAGAAGATAAACAAAATTGATAAACCATTAGCCAGACTCATCAAGAAAAAGAGGGAGAGGACTCAAATCAATAAAATTAGAAATGAAAAAGGAGAAGTTACAACAGACACTGCAGAAATAAAAAGCATCCTAAGAGACTACTACAAACAACTTTATGCCAATAAAATGGACAACCTGGAAGAAATGGACAAATTCTTAGAAAGGTATAACCTTCCAAGACTGAACCAGGAAGAAATAGAAAATATGAAGAGACCAATCACAAGTAATGAAATTGAAACTGTGATTAAAAATCTTCCAACAAAAGTCCAGGACTAGATGGCTTCACAGGTAAATTCTATCAAACATTTAGAGAAGAGCTAACACCCATCCTTCTCAAACTGTTCCAAAAAATTGCAGAGGAAGGAACACTCCCAAACTCATTCTATGAGGCCACCATCACCCTGATACCAAAACCAGACAAAGATACTACAAAAAAAGAAAATTACAGACCAATATCACTGATGAATATAGATGCAAAAATCCTCAACAAAATACTAGCAAACAGAATCCAGCAACACATTAAAAGGATCATACACCATGATCAAGTGGGATTTATCCCAGGGATGCAAGGATTCTTCAATATATGCAAATCAATCAATGTGATACACCATATTAACAAATTGAAGAATAAAAACCATATGATCATCTCAATAGACGCAGAAAAAGCTTTTGACAAAATTCAACACCCATTTATGATAAAAACTCTCCAGAAAGTGGGCTTAGAGGGAGCCTACCTCAACATAATAAAGGCCATATATGACAAACCCACAGCAAACATCATTCTCAATGGTGAAAAACTGAAAGCATTTCCTCTAAGATCAGGAACAAGACAAGGATGTTCACTCTCACCACTATTATTTGACATAGTTTTGGAACTCCTAGCCTTGGCAATCAGAGAAGAAAAAGAAATAAAAGGAATATAAATTGGAAAAGAAGAAGTAAAGCTGTCACTGTTTGCAGATGACATGATACTATACATAGAGAATCCTAAAGATGCCACCAGAAAACTACTAGAGCTAATCAATGAATTTGGTAAAGTTGCAGGATACAAAATTAATGCACAGAAATCTCTTGCATTCCTCTACACTAATGATGAAAAATCTGAAAGAGAAATTAAGGAAACACTCCCATTTACCACTGCAACAAAAAGAATGAAATACCTAGGAATAAACCTACCTAAGGAGACAAAAGACCTGTATGCAGAAAACTATAAGACACTGATGAAAGAAATTAAAGATGATACCAACAGATGGAGAGATATACCATGTTCTTGGATTGGAAGAATCAATATTGTGAAAATGACTCTACTACCCAAAGCAATCTACAGATTCAATGCAATCTCTATCAAATTACCAATGGCATTTTTTATGGAACTAGAACAAAAAATCTTAAAATATGTATGGAGACACAAAAGACCCCAAATAGCCAATGCAGTCTTCTGGGAAAAACACGGAGCTGGAGATATCAGATTCCCTGACTTCAGACTATACTACTAAGTTACAGTAATCAAGACAATATGGTACTGGCACAAAAACAGAAACATAGATCAATGGAACAAGATAGAAAGCCCAGAGGTAAACCCACGCACCTATGGTCAACTAATCTATGACAAAGGAGGCAAGGATATACAATGGAGAAAAGACAGTCTCTTCAATAAGTGGTGCTGGGAAAACTGGACAGCTACATGTAAAAGAATGAAATTAGAACACTCCCTAACACCATACACAAAAATAAACTCAAAATGGATTAAAGACCTAAACGTAAGACCGGACACTATAAAACTCTTAGAGGAAAACATAGGAAGAACACTCTGACATAAATCACAGCAAGATCCTTTTTGATCCACCTCCTAGAGTAATGGAAATAAAAAGAAAAATAAACAAATGGGACCTCATGAAACTTAAAAGCTTTTGCACAGCAAAGGAAACCATAAACAAGACGAAAAGACTACCCTCAGAATGGGAGAAAATATTTGCAAACGCATCAATGGACAAAGGATTAATGTCCAAAATATATAAACAGCTCATGCAGCTCAATATTAAAAAAACAAACAACCCAATCCAAAACTGGGCAGAAGACCTAAATAGACATTTCTCCAAAGAAGACATACAGATGGCCAAGAAGCACATGGAAAGCTAGTCAACATCACTAATTATTAGAGAAATGCAAATTGAAACTACAATGAGGTTGTAACTTCTCACACCAGTTAGAATGGGCATCATCAGAAAATCTACAAACAACAAATGCTGGAGAGGGTGTGGAGAAAAGGGAACCCTCTTGCACTGTTCGTGGGAATGTAAACTGATAACAGCCACTATGGAGAACAGTATGGAGGTTCCTTAAAAAACTAAAAATAGAATTACCATATGATCCAGCAATCCCACTACTGGGCATATACCCAGAGAAAACCACAATTCAAAAAGACACATGCAACCCAATGTTCATTGCAGCACTATTTACAATAGCCAGGTCATGGAAGCAACCTCAATGCCCATCGACAGACGAATGGATAAAGAAGGTGTGGTACATATATACAATGGAATATTACTCAGCCATAAAAAGAACGAAATTGGGTCATTTGTTGAGACGTGGATGGATCTAGAGACTGTCATACAGAGAGAAGTAAGTGAGAAAGAGAAAAACAAATATCATATATTACCACGTATATGTGGAACCTAGAAAAATGGTATAGGTGAATTGGTTTGCAGGGCAGAAATTGAGACACAGATGTAGAGAACAAACGTATGGACACCAAGCAGGGAAAGCCGCGGGGGGGTGGTCGTGGTGGTGTGATGAATTGGGCAATTGGGATTGACATGTATACACACTTATGTGTATAAAATTGATGACTAATAAGAGCCTGCTGTATAAAAAAAAAAAATAGAAAAAACCTGTTTAGTAGGTTTATAGACCTGTGTGCAATTAAAAAAAAAACAAACACTACTGTTACCTTGGGGAAAAAAAAAACCGGTAGGTACTTTATTACTATTATTACGTTATTATTTAATTAATTATTATTATTATTTTTTAACTGACAGACACACACATATAAAGTTCAGTAGAAGAAATTTTTCATTGTCTCTATTTCTCTTCTGGTCATTGCTATCATTCATTTAATTTCTTTCTTTTTTCTTTTTCCTTTTTTACTTACAGTAAATGCAGCAGTAAATCAGCAGTTGAATTCCATTACAATTGTTATGTTGGAAGAGGAAGAAAGGGGGAAAAAGTCAAATGCTTTCTTAGTAGAAACACACACACACACACACACACACACACACACACCCAAAAAAAAAAAAAAAACTGAGCAGAAGAAAGAAAATGAAGAGCTGGAAAATAAACACTGAGATTCCTCAAGCCCAACAGAGCTCACCGGAAAGCAGAAGAGCTGGTAGGGAGCAGAAGGAAGGCAGCAGGGCTTCCCTGGTGGCGCAGTGGTTAATAATCTGCCTGCCAATGCAAGGGACATGGGTTCGAGCCCTGGCCTGGGAAGATCCTACATGCCGTGGAGCAACTAAGCCCGTGCGCTACAACTACTGAGCCTGAGCTCTAGAGACCGTGAGCCACAACTACTGAAGCCTGTGCGCCTAGAGCCCATGCTCCACAACAAGAGAAGCCACGACAATGAGAAGCCCGTGCACCGCAACAAAGAGTAGCCGCCACTCACCACAACTAAAGAAAGCTTGTGCACAGCAACGAAGACCCAACACAGCCAAAAATAAATAAATAAATTTATTAAAAAAAAAAAAAAAAGAAAAAGAAGGAAGGCAGCAGATAGGTCCAGAAGCTAAGGCCAATCCTGTTCCTAAGGGGGGTGGGGGAGGGGACAAGAAGCCTGGAGAAATGGTTTCCCAGTCCCAAGGCAATGAAACATCTTTGCTCCTGCTCCACGGAGAAAGCAGCACAGAGAAAAACTTCATTTTTACGAAATTTGAGAGCTATCCTAGGTCTTCCACTTGTAAGGATGCACTCTGGGTGCCAGGAAAGGAAGGGGGAAATGTATGTGTGTTTCAGGGCCATGGGCACTAAGGCTGTCCCTGGAAAGGAAAGGAATTGAAGGCCTAAGTGGGGGAACCTAAGCTGGGTCCTTCAGAAGTTCAGCTTTATGGCTTGCTCAGCTGCTCTGGGACAGAAGGCAGTCTGTAGGCCAAGAAGGCAGAAAAGTTCCATCCTAAGTCACTGTGGTCCC
Organism: Balaenoptera borealis; assembly: GCF_965194805.1. Lineage (NCBI taxonomy): Eukaryota > Metazoa > Chordata > Mammalia > Artiodactyla > Balaenopteridae > Balaenoptera > Balaenoptera borealis. The sequence continues at coordinate 41,413,095 of NC_138876.1, forward strand.
TCCTATCTACTTCCCACAATTTTCTCAAAACTCTGGGCTGGAACAAAAGGAGTTGAGAGTTCTCTTTTGCCTTGATGGCTTCCCAAAGACATCCTAAAATACCTGATGAGGGATGTGAAGAGAGGCTAGAGATTTAGAAATCTCTAAATCTGCTGCTGTGAGACAGCTGTTGGGGACCTTCAGTGCCAGTTGTTCCCTGCCCACAGGAACACGTGTTATGATATAAGGGGCCACAAGTAGGCTTCTGTGGTGCTACCCGCAGTGGTACAAGGATTAAACCACTGGTTGCATGGTGGGTGGGTTTAGGCGTAAGCCTGGAGGGACTAAACTAAAATTACTAACAAAGGAGGAAAGAAATAGGGCTCATGGGAGGTGGGGGACAGAACAGACTGTACAGTGGAACTGAAGATCATACCTATTTACAGGGAAGTAGAAAAAGCATGGTAATCAATGGATCAAACTGAATGTGAACCCTGGGACAGGATAGAAAACCCCTCCCTCTTGCCTGACTCCTCTTCATTCCCCTACTGTGGTCTACACTATCCTGAGATCCCTCTCCAGTTGCTCAGTTAATTCCCCAGGAAAGGCAAACCTCTACCCAAGAGCTGGGTTGGCAAGAATATAGGTGAAGTAAGAGTCAGAATTGGAGGAAGCTGACAGTGGAGACTGGGTTGGAGTAGCTGCCGCCCATACTGTTTTCTACAGCCCCTCCCCAAACCTCAAATACACCTTGGATTCCATTTAATTAAAAAGGTAAGAAGGCAGGTAAATCAATCAGAACCCTCATAAAACAACTATCACAACTGAACTACCATTAAAGAACAAAGTGCAGGGGGATTTAGTGGCTGGGGCTAAGGCCATCTGCAGGCCAGAGGGGGAAAAATGCTTATGTATAAATCAGAGTATGGGTATCAGAAACTTGTCCCTCCTCCAATTAGATCACAGCAGCACCCAAGATTCAGGCAACCAGTGAAGATTCTTTGGAGGACTCTGGGGTCCAGAGTCTCCCCCACTATGGGGGAAAAGCTATCTAAGAGGTTGGGTGAGGGGAAACTAGGTCTTGGAAGAGATCCAGAGGCACAGATGACACTGCATCTCCACCGCTTCCACCTCTGCCCAGTTACTAACAACATGACTCCCACCTGGTGCCCAAGATTTTTCTTCCCATTCTCACCTCTACTTAGAAACACCCTCCACATGGCCAGCTCATGAATACTGCAGTGTTTTCAAAGATGAGAAACTGCAACCAAATAAAAACAAAAACTCCCTCTTGCTCTGAGCTTTACCTTCCGCCAGGGCCTTTAATGTCATTGAACAGAAAACCTCCTTCCTCAGTTCCTGGGTTCACCACCTTCTCCATCCTGGGGAGAGGAGGAAAAGGGGATGCAGATTGACCAAAAGCAGGATGGGAAGGGGCAGGAGACAAAAAGTGTTTTCTGAAAAAATGGGGAGGAGGAGGAAAGATAAGTAGGTCACTGTCTTGTACCTATAATGCAAAGTAAAGAAAGTTTGTTTTAGAGGGTGAGTCTTGGGGGATCTGACCCCCAAGCCCCAGGGTAGGGGCTGGAGGCCAGTGGCAACAGCTGCCTGATGTTGGTTGCTAGAGTGGTAAAAAGTGCCATGATGGAGCTGTTAGGAGGCAGCCCTTGGGAGCCAGGGCTTAGTGTGCTTCTACCGTGGGGGCTGTGTGCTGAGCCGTGGGGATGGAGGTTATTTCTTAGGTCTCATGCTAGCTCTACACTTGTTTGCTGCTAGCCACCTGCTCAGTTGCTACAACACGGCTCTTATTCTGCTGGGACTGTTCTTGGAGATCCATACCCAGGCTTTGGCCCGAGGCGCCCCCAGATTCTAGCGTTCATCTGGCAGCTTCTTAGCTGTTGCCAGGAAGGAATAATTCACGTTCATAGCTGTCTTGGCTGAAGTCTCCATAAACAATAAGCTGTTTTCATCTTCATACACCTGGGCCTCTCCATATTCTACCGTGTGCTTGCTGCCTGGGTCAGCTTTGGTCCCTGACAGGGCAATAACCATGCTAGGACTGGCCTGTCACTGTAGTTCCTTTATTCATAGTCTAGTGAAATATAAAGACAAACGTATGGAGTGGCACTCAATAATTCAGGGACAAATTTGTCATTTGTGGGTTTTATATGCTGGTAAGATAAAAATTTCAGTCTTAGGGAATTCCCTGGCCGTACAGTGGTTAAGACACAACACTTTCATTGCTGGGGCCCAGGTTCAATCCCTGGTTGGGGAATTAAGATCCTGCAAGCTGTGTGATGCGACCAAAATCAAAAAATAAAACAAACAAAAAATATACATATATATATTTCAGCTTTAATAACCTTCTCAATTTTAAGACCATTTGTATAGAGATAAATATTCTGTGAACTTTTCTGGCCAAAATAGCCTGTTATCCTGGTGAAGACACAGCCATATCAGAAAAAAAAAAAAAAAAGTAATAATTTAATTTTTAAAAAGTCATGTTCTGGTTTTACTTGTAAATCAAAAAGAAAAAAGATTAGGATATGTTAATACATGTTTTGGAAGATATAGCTACTTTCATTCAGTTTGATAAGTCACTAAAAAATTCTTTAAAATTTGTAGTTTTAATCTTTCTTTGGATTTTCTGGGTTATTTAAAAACAATTGGTGAATTTTTTAATTAACCAGAATTAATTATAGTTATTATATAAATTTATGCTTATGACACAAATGATAGTGACTGAGATGTATGCTGAGAGATTGTGTGCTTAAAAAAAACTAAATGAATTAAATAATCAAAATTTTAGTATCTGAAACTGTTCACTAACTGATAAATAAGCCAGTATTTTTCAAGCCTTTATATGTGTTCAAAATGTCAAATAGGTGGCAGGACTTTCTAGGTGTGTTAAACTTGTGATTGAAGTTATAAAATATTGTTAAAGGTGTTTTGTTTACAGTTATAAAATGCTTTAGAATGTTGTTATGCTTATTAAGTGTAGAAGGTTGGTTGTGTGTACAGTTATAAAATGTTGTAGAAGGTTGTTTTGCTGACTATATCGTTATTGGAAATAGTCTACTTTAAAAATACTCGAGGTTATTATATTAGACAAAATTCTTTTTGTTGCAAGTCATAGCAACTCAGTTTGATAGCCATTGACCTTCTTAGTTTCATGTGCTTGCAGCTTCTCTGCATCATAGGAGTGGGTAGTCATGGGAAGGGCTGTGGCTCTCCCAGGTTGAGTTGTGGACTCAGCTCTGAAGCAGTCACTGTTGCCATGTGGACAGGTTAATCCAAAGGTATCCTTTAGGGCATGGGGTTCAATGATTGCACTCCCACCTGGACCATAAAGAGTGAGGAATGGGTGGTTCCCAAAGGAAGGCATATTGGGCAGATAAGTCACATCTGTCCACTCAGGTTTCCTTTCAAAATGATTCTTATCTGTGAACAGCCTTGTGGGGCCTAAGTTTGGATTGTCTTCATTTGGGAAATGACAATACTGCTGGATTTACTCATTATTTTTATGAAATCATAAAAAGAATAAAGTTGTAATTTGCATCGTTATGGATCTCAGGGTTTGTGGTGAAACTGAAGAGACTTTCTTACAGGATAACATTTATGTTTGGTAGGAAAGGTATCTCCAAAATTAATTATGTTCATTATCTTATTATTTAGAAATAGCATATCTGACTTTTTATTTATTTTATTTTTGGCTGTGTCGGGTCTTAGTTGCGGCACGCAGGATCTTCATTGTGGCATGTGGGATCTTTCGTTGTGGCACTTGGGCTCAGTAGTTGTGGTGCATGGGCTCCAGAGCACGTGCACTCTGTAGTTGCGGCATGTGGGCTCTCTAACTGTGGCTCGTGTGCTCAGTAGTTGCAGCACATGGGCTAAGTTGCCCCATGGCATGTGGGATCTTAGTTGTCTGACCAGGGATCGAACCTGCATCCCCTGCATTGGAAGGTGGATTCTTAACCATTGGACCACCAGGGAAGTCCCTTAACAGAAGAAAACCATAGTGAATTTATATAATGCTCCACTATTTAAAAATTCTTCTCTAGAGTCTGGTAGGTTGTGTTAGTTTGTATAAAAACTTACTTGCAAAATTTAATTTCATTTAGCAAATGTAAAATTTAAAACTTAAGATGATCAATTCAGTTGTATTTTATTCAATAAACAATAGTTGAGGGTAGACTACAGGCCAGGGACTGTGCTGAAAGCTGGGAGTACAAAGATGAACCAGGGCACAGGGCAGAGCCAGGGCACAGTTTTTGCCATCAAGGAGCCAATTGTGAGAGGGAAGAAACATACACATAATTTTAATATAATATGCAGGGTGCCATGTTAGAAGATTGCCCAGACATAGGGGAGAACTTAGAGTACCCAGCACATTCAGGAAAGGCTTCATGGAGGAAATGAGCTGAACCTTGAAGAAAGAACAAAATTGAGCTGGAAGAAGACGCTGAGAAAGGCAAGCCTGGCAGAGGCTCAGGCCCCGAGCAACGGCTCAGAGGTGTAAATTAATGTGGCACATGCGCAGAAAGCTCAAGGAGCTGGATACAGTTAGAACATAAATGTCAAGGTGAAGAGTGACAGGAGACAGAGAGAGGAGTGTCTTGACATTCTTGGCTATGATGCTAGAGAACTTGCGCTTAATGCAGGTTAGAGTTACATTTCAGATGGGCTACTGTGCTGCAGTGTAGCCGAAGGCTTAAAGAGGGGTAAGCCTGGAGGGAGGGAGTCTAGTCAAAATACTAACGTGACAGTCCGGTGAAAAGATGACGAGGGATTGAACTGGGTGAGACAAAAAATATTTTTTATTCATCTTTGAATCTCTAGTGCCTGGTATAATTCTTGGTACATGGAATGAACTCAAATAATATTTACAAGTTTAGCTATATTTATTTTTTCTCTTCTGCATTCCAATGAAATCTCCACCTTTTGGCTTTAGAACCACATTTCTAGTGACTATCATAATACAAACTGGAGTTCTAGAAGCTAAATCTATAAATACATCATGCAATATACAGCAAGAATATATATGCTGCTGAAGAAAATCTGCTTAACATGACCATAATTCATTCCACAAACATCACACTTCCCTTTGCTTTTCCTGGACCACAGGGTTGTGGATAAGAATATAGATTTAGAAGGATTGTTTAAATGATCATTGCAATAAAAAAAACTAAAGCCAAATGGCCTATCGACTAAGCAATGATTTGTGCAGAAATAAGCAAATCTGCAGCTGTGTTGCCTATAAAATACCATATACCTTGCTGGGCACTTGATTGATTTGTTGGAATATGTTTTAAAAAGTCTCTGAAACCAGAGTTTAGTCTGAAATTGGGCATTTCATATAAATATATTCCCGAAGACTGAGGTGTCAAGATGAGGAGAACTAAACAAAGCTAGTGGGTGAGGGCAGGAAAGGAGTAAAGAATCCTATGAGGCCCCGAGCAGGTTAGATTATTAACCACTGGGAATCTGACACCATTCAAGCCCTTCACTGGATATCAAAGGGAATTTCATCTGTGCCCACATTTCTTTTACTTTTTGATAAAGAATCATAGTTTTCACATTTCTTTTACATTACTCACTTTTGGACTTTTTTTCTCCAATGCCCTCTAAATCCGTGAGATATTTTGGGAGAAAATTTACTAATGGTAATGGCATATTTAGCATCTACCTTTTTTTTAATAAAGAGAACATTCTCACAAGATATTTTACCAAGACATGTGTGAGATCTCTTCACTTTGTGAAATAGGGATGGGAGTGGAACAAGGACAGTTTTTTGGTTTTTTTTTTTAACATCTTTATTGGAGTATAACACACACAATGGTGTGTTAGTTTCTGCTTTATAACAAAGTGAATCAGTTACACATATACATATGTTCCCATATCTCTTCCCTCTTGCGTCTCCCTCCCTCCCACCCTCCCTATCCCACCCCTCTAGGTGGTCACAAAGCACTGAACTGATCTCCCTGTGCTATGCGGCTGCTTCCCACTAGCTATCTATTTTACGTTTGGTAGTGTATATATGTCCATGCCACTGTCTCACTTTGTCACAGCTTACCATTTCCCCTCCCCATATCCTCAAGTCCATTCTCTAGTAGGTCTGTGTCTTTATTCCTGTCTTGCTCCTAGGTTCTTCATGACAATTAAGGACAGTTTTTAACAGGGAACATTTTCTGGGAATATTGGAAAGTCTGGGTGTCATTTTCTTGTAAAGCTCTTGTGATTTTAGAGTCTACAATTTACCCTGTGACAGTGTCCTTAAAAGTTTGCCATTCCCAGAGATACCTATTTAATACTGTTTCATTTCTTTCTAACCACGGTGTCACAAACGAGATAGTAAAGATTAAGCATGGCAATTATTGGCAAACAAAAGACTCGTGAAATTGTTGCACAATAATCTCATATTGCTAAAAAAATTGTAAAACAGCATTAAATCTTCTGGTTGCAAAACCACTCCTGGCTCTGTAATTTCTGTAATTGTTTGTTTGTTTTTATAGATTTATTTATTTATTTATTTTTGGCTGCATTGGGTCTTCGTTTCTGCGTGCGGGCTTTCTCTAGTTGTGGTGAGCAGGGGCTGCTCTTCATTGTGGTGTGTGGGCTTCGCATTGCAGTGCTTGTTGCAGAGCACGGGCTCTAGGTGCACAGGCTTCAGTAGTTGTGGCACACGGGCTCAGTAGTTGTGGCTCGCAGGCTCTAGAGCGCAGGCTCTAGAGCACAGGCTCAGTAGTTGTGGCGCACGGGCTTAGTTGCTCCGTGGCCTGTGGGATCTTCCCGGACCAGGGCTCGAACCCGTGTCCCCTGCATTGGCAGACGGATTCTTAACCGCTGCACCACCAGGGAAGCCCTCTGTAATTGTTGAGTTGGTGACTAAGTAGAAAGAAGTTGCTGCCACCAAAGACAGAGCCGAGTCTGAAGACGTCAGACTTGTGCAATGACACAGTCTTTTTCAAAACATGTTCCATTGTTCCATGGCTGTTATTAGGTGTTGCTCAAAAAGAGGTTCCTTCAGTCAAAGAAGCTTGTGAAACAGTTGACTAAACAAAGTTCATCGGCCTCTCCGCCAAAGCATTTCTCAAAGCCTTCGCTAAAGTAGTGAGCAAAGGGAACCTCTAAGAGGGGGTTACAGTATATGTTATTTGCCAGCTTTGTTTGATCAGAGGACTTTTTCTTTGAGGAGCATCCCACTGGACTAATATTAAGTATAACTGAGTTTGGGCTTTAGACCATAAACGTGAGGTGGATTTTAAAATGTAGCTTTAAGATAGTTTATGTCGTGGACTTTTGTCAGTTGCCTTCCCAGCAGTATTCTCATCCTCTCCTTTCCTCCAATCCTCAGTTTCCTTTTTGGAATCCCAAGGTTCTGGGGAGACTGATTCTATCCTGAACCCAGGGATGAAACATATGACCTAGGCTAAGCCTGGGAGTGTTCCATCCAATAGGCTACAGTGCTTGGTTGGGGGTAGGCAGTTGACAGAACCAGTCCAATCAGAATTTTTCCTGAAAATGCTGATGGGAGAACTGTGTTGGCTTCCTCCTGCTGGATGTGAGAAAGCAAGCTATCCCAGGAACTTTACAGAAAAGGCAGTGTACAAACAGCAAGAAACTGGTCCTCAGGGTTAGGCTTGGAGTTAGCCCTACCTTTGGGCATTTTGTACGTAAATTCCCTTTACTGTTAAACCAATTGAGTTTGGTTTTCTATTATTTGCGACAAAATTCCTGCTTCCTGGTAGAGTTTGCTTACTGTAGTAAGACATATACTATAAGGAGTTACCACTTCTTTTAAGAAACCAAATATTGATTTAACCATAAAAAAATTTACTCCTTTGTCCCTCCAGTTGAATTTGAGTCTCACTTTCCTTTGTGATCTGTAATTGTTTACTGTTGCTATGACAAGGATGTTCCAAAAAAAGTGTATTGTTCCCATTTTTACACTCCTACACAAGTGTAATCAAAACCTCCTGCTCTAATTTCATCAAATCAGCATTTCTAGAACCCACTATGTACCAGGCTAAAAGGGTTCAAAGATATGACAGTTTTTGACTTTCAAGAAACTCACAGCCTAAGATAGTTTCCCAAACTTTACAAATAATTTTACTTGAAATTGTGGGAAATAAACGTAGAAACTGGAAGCATTATAAACAGTCTGTTTTACAAAGAAGTTTCCACATTTAGCACAGGTAATCTCTTCCCATTCTGCTTGCCCTTTTGAGATATTTTCAATCTAGCTCCAAAGAGTTGGCCCAAAGTAGACTGTCTGGGTCCCTCACCTCCTGGCTCTCCCTTTTCTCTCCATGGAAGAAGCCATCTTCATTTAATACCCAGAAGTAGCTTCCTAGGCATCTTGGTTTTATTTATTTTATTACTTTATTTTTTGAGGTAAAATTCAAATAACATAAAATTAATCATTTTAAAGTGAACAATTCAGTGACTTTTAGTTCATTTACAATGTTGTACAACCACTACATTTTCATCACCTCAAAACATTTTCATCATCCCCTATCTAGTTCCAAAACATTTTCATCACACCTCAAAAAACTCTGTACCTGGGAATTCCCTGGTGGTCCAGTGGTTAGGACCCCTCTCTTCCACTGCAGGAGTCACAGGTTCGATCCCTGTTCGGGGAACCAAGATCCCACAAGCCAAGTGGTGTGGCCAAAAAAAGCAAAAAATCCGGAAAACACTCTGTACCCATTAAGCGGTCATTCCCCCTTCTCCCCTACCCTCAGTCCTTGGCAACTACCAGTCTGCTTTCTAACTCTGTGGATTTATCTACTCTGGATAGTTAATATAAATGGAATCATGTGAGGTCTTTTGTATGTGGCTTCTTTCACTTAGCATAATGTTGTCAGGATTCATTCATGTTGTGGCATGTAGTAGTACTTCATTCCTTTTTATGGCTGAGTCATATTCCCTTGTATATATATACCATAATTTTTTTTTTTGGCCACGCTGCGCAGCTTGCGGGATCTCAGTTCCCTGACCAGGGATTGAACCCAGGCCATGGCAGTGAAAACGCAGAATCCTAACCACTAGACCACCAGGGAACTCCCCATAATTTGTTTATCAATACATCAATTGATAGATATTTGGATTGTTTCCACTTTTGAGCTATTGTAAACAGGGCTGCTATGATCATGTGTACACAAGTATTTGTGTCTCTGTTTTCATTTCTTTGGGTATATACCTAGGAGTGGAATTTCTGGGTCATATGGTAATTCAGTGTTTAACTTTTCGAGGAATTGCCAAACTGTTTTCCACAGCAGATGCACCATTTTATATTCTTACCAGCAACATATAAAAGTTCTAATTTCTCCACATCCTCACTTCATCTTACACTTACTTTTGTTTTTTTGATTATAGACATATTATTGAGTACAAAGTGGTATTTCATTGTCGTTTTATTTGCATTTCTTAAGGATCAGTGATGTTGAGTATGTTTTCATGTGCCTGTTGACCATTTGCAGATCTCCAAAGAAATGTCTTTGAAGTCTTTTGCTCACATTTTAATTGAACTGTTTGTTTTATGTTGTTGTTGTTGAGCTTTAAAAGTTCTTTATATATTCTGGATAGTAGACGCATATCAGATATATGATTTGCAAATTACTTTCTCCCATTCTGTAGGCTGCCCTTTCACTTTCTTGATGGTGTCCTTTGGTTTCTAGGCATTTGACCCTTCATTCAGCAAAACCACATTAACTGTTTATCTTGGACTGCCCTCTTTGCTTCAAGCTTCTGACTGAAAAACAGACTTCTTTCTTCAGTATCTGACATCAGAAATGACCTCACCCTTCCTGGGAGACCTGCAAGAATGTAGCTTCATCCCTATAGTGTAATACTATCTTAATATAAGAAAGCACAATAATCATTCACATAAGAGGGAATTGCACATATATGGTAACAGAGAGGTACTTTTGTTTCTTGCAGACATCCTCAGGGAATAGCCGTAGGGGGTTGCGGGAAACTATTGACCTGGAATTCTGTCACCTTAAAGCTAGAAATCTTGAAAACTGTAGTGGGTCATGAGGTGATATTGTATTAATATAAGTTTCTAACACTTGGTGAAGGGTTTAGATAAGGAAAGTTAGAGAAAAATTGGTCATTGTGGACCTAGCCCTGCCTGGGGAATATGGTGTGCTAACCGACTGACAACAATGTTATTACATCTGTTAAGATGTTTCAGTTCCAAATAACAGAAAACCTATCTCAGAAGGACTTAAACAAAAGGGATACCGTAGTGTCTTATAAAACAAGAAGTCTGGAAGAATAGCTGTACCAAGGATCATTAATTCAGGGACTTAAGCCTATCATCAAGAGCCCAGGTTCTGTCTTTATGCTCTGCTCCCCTCAGAGTATTGTGTAGTCCTCTCATGGTTGCAAGATGGTTACTGAAACTCCAGCAGCTCCAGGCATCACTCCACATTAAAAACTGGAGTTAGAAAAGGAACTGTTTCATTCTTGGGTCTCTCTCTTTTTAAAAATTGTGGCAAAATATATATAACATAAAATTCACCATCTTAACCACTTTTTTGAAGTACACTCACATTTTGTGCAACCATCATTACCATTCATCTCCAGAACTTTTTCATCTTGCAAAACTGAAACTCTGTACCCATTAAACAGTAACTCCTCGCTCCCCACTCCCCCGAGTCCCTGGCAACCACCATTCTACTTTCTGTCTCTTCTTTTTTACACTATCCATCCTAATGAATGTGAGGTGATATCTCATTGTGATTTCAATTTGCATTTCTGTGATGATTAGTGGTATTGAGCATCTTTTCATGTGCTTATTGGCCATATTGTCTTTGGAGAAATGTCTAAAGTCCTTTCCGCATTTTTTGGTTTTGTTTTGCTTTTTAAAAATATTTTTAAAATTGAGATATAGCTGCTGTACAACATTATATAAGTTTCAGGAGGCTTCCCTGGTGGCACAGTGGTTAAGAACCCGCCTGCCAATGCAGGGGACACGGATTCAAGCCCTGGTCCAGGAGGATCCCACAAGTGGCGGAGCAACTAAGCCCATGCACCACAACTACTGAGCCTGCGCTCTAGAGCCCACGAGCCACAGCTACTGAAGCCCGCGCGCCTGGAACCCGTGCTCTGCAACAAGAGAAGCCACCGCAATAAATCTGCACTCCGCAACAAAGAGTAGCCCCCGCTCGCCGCAACTGGAGAAAGCCCATGCGCAGCAACAAAGACCCAACACAGCATAAATAAATAAATAAATAAATAAATAAATAAATAAATTTAACAACAACAAAAAAAAAGTTTCAGGTATACAACATAGTTATAATTTTTACAGGCTATATTCCATTTAGTTATTATAAAATATTGGCTATATTCCCTGTACTGTACAATATATCCTTGTAGCTTATTTATTTTATACATAGTAGTTTGGACTTCTTGATCCCCTACTCCTATATTGCCCTTCCCCTCTTCCCACTGGTAACCAGTAGATTATTCTCCTATATGTGTGTCCTTTTTGTTGTTGTTATACTCACTAGTTTGTTTTATTTTTATTTTTTTATATAAATTTATTTATTTATTTATTTGTTTATTTAATTTTGGCTGCATTGGGTCTTCGTTGCTGCGCGCGGGCTTTCTCTAGCTGTGGCGAGCGGGGGCTACTCTTCGTTAGGGTGCACGGGCTTCTCATTGTCGTGGCTTCTCTTGTTGCGGAGCACGGAGTCTAGGTGCGCAGGCTTCAGTACCTGTGGCATGTGGGCTCAGTAGCTGTGGCTTGCGGGCTCTAGAGCTCAGACTCAGTAGTTGTGGCGCACGGACTTAGTTGCTCCGTGGCATGTGGGATCTTCCCAGACTAGGGCTCAAACCTGTGTCCCTTGCATTGGCAGGCAGATTCTTAATCACTGCGCCACCACGGAAGCCCTGTTTTATTTTTTAGATTCCACGTATAAGTGATATCATATCTCTATCTGACTTATTTCACTAAGCATAATACCCTTCAAGTCCATCCATGTTGTTGCAAATGGCAAAATTTCATTCTTTTTTATGGTTGAGTAGTAGTCCATTGTATATATATATGTCACATTCTTCTTTATCCATTAATCTGTTGATGGACACTTAAGTTGCTTCCACATCTTGGCTATTTTAGGTAATGCTGCTACGAAGATTGGGGTGCATATATCTTTTTGAATTAGTGTTTTCATTTTCTTCGGATGTATATCCAAGAGTGGAATTGCTGGATCATATGGTAGTTCTATTTTTAGTTTTTTGAGGCACCTCCAGGCTGTTTTCCACAGTGGCTGCACCAATTTACATTTCCACCAACAGTGTATGAGGGTTCCCTTTTCTCCACATCCCCACCAACATTTGTTACCTGTAGTCTTTTTTGTTCTAATTTATTTTATTTTAAACGATTTTTTATTACATAATTCTTTTTTCTTTTTTGGCCATGCCATGTGGCATGTGGGATCTTAGTTCCCTGGCCAGGGATGGAACCCATGCCCCCTGCAGTGGAAGCGCAGAGTCTTGACCACTGGATCACCATTGTGGTCTTTTTGATGATAGCCATTCTGACAGGTATGAAGTGTTATCTCATTGTGGTTTTAATTTGCATTTCTCTGATAATTAACAACGTTGAGCATCTTTTTTTTTTTTAATTTTAATTTTATTATTTATTTATTTATGGCTGTGTTGGGTCTTCGTTGTTGCAGGCGTGCTTTCTTTAGTTGAGGTGAGCGGGGGCTACTCTTTGTTGTGGTGTGAGGCTTCTCATTGTCGTGGCTTCTCTTGTTGTGGAGCATGGGCTCTAGGCGTGAGGGCTTCAGTAGTTGTGGCTCGCGGGCTCTAGAGCACAGACTCAGTAGTTGTGGTGCACGGGCTTAGTTGCTCCACAGCATGTGGGATCTTCCCAGACCAGGGCTCAAACTCTTGTCCCCTGAATTGGCAGGCGGATTCTTAACCACTGTGCCACCAGGGAAGCCCTGTCTATTTTTAAATTGTGGTTTTGTTGTTGTTGTTGTTGTTCTTGAATTATATGTAGTTCCTTATATATTCTGGATATTAACTCCCTATCGGACATATTGATACACAGAAATTTTAAATTTTGACAGTCCAATTTATCTGGTTTTTTTCTTTTGTTGCTTCTGCTTTGGTGTTTTATCCTAGAAATTATTGCCAAATTCAACATCATGAAGCTTTTCCCCCATGTTTTCTTCTAAGAGTTTTATAATTTTAGATTTAAGAGCTAAGAAAGCCCACTTAGTCAACTTCCCCGAATGTCTCATTGGCCTAAGTGGAACCACATGCTTCTCCCTAAATCAATCACTAGCATGAAGAATGTAGTAGCCAAAAAAAAAAAAAAGAATGTTGTAGCCATGAAAAGAAATTAGGCCAAACAAGATTCGTTCTTTCAGGCTAGAACTGATGCCAGCTTTCCTAAAATTCATGGTTTTAGGGGAATGAGGAATGTGTATCCTAAACAAATTAGAATTCTCAGCATAAGAAGAAGCAATCATGGGAATTCCCTGGTGGTCCAGTGGTTAGGACTCTGTGATTCCACTGCAGGGGGCATGGGTTTGATCCCTGATTGGGGAACTAAGATCCCAAAAGCCACACAGCATGATCAAAAAAAAAGAGAAGAAGCAATCATCTATTTCTACTACAGTTGTCATCTCCCTTATTAGATATATCCCAACAGAGGGAAAGGGCATTTGGAGCTAGCTCATTCATACTGGGCTTTGGAGTTTCCTGAGTCCATTAATCACTCCTACAACTGTGATTCCATAAGGTCTATCACAGTGAGTTAACATATGTTCTGGTTTTTCAATGAAAATTAAAAAATCAAAATTTGTTTGTAAGTTTATTTGTGTGATTTATTTTTAACTTAAATTAAAAAATTTTTTTTAATTTATTTTTTTGGCTGCGTTGGGTCTTCGTTGCTGCGCGAGGGCTTTCTCTAGTTGCGGCAAGCGGGGGCTACTCTTTGTTGTGGTGCGTGGGCTTCTCATTGTGGTGGCTTCTCTTGTTGCAGAGCACAGGCTCTAGGCGCGCGGGCTTCAGTAGTTGCAGCACGCGGGCTCAGTAGTTGTGGCTCTCGGGCTCTAGAGCACAGGCTCGGTAGTTGTGGTGCATGGGCTTAGTTGCTCCATGACATGTGGGGTTGAACCCGTGTCCCCTGCATTGGCAGGCAGATTCTTAACCACTGGACCACCAGGGAAGTCTCCTGTGAGTGTGATTAAAATGGCTCTATTCTGATCACTCCTGAGGAAACCAGTTAACAAGAGTTTCTAATCCTATGGGGTCAAAGACAAACTCCTAATTGCAGATAAGTACCTAGACAATGATCATGCTAAGATGCTGCACCTCACCATAACTCTTGCCTCAGTCAGTCAGCCACACCTATTTACATTCTTATGGATTCATGTCTAATATTCTGACACAGATTCAGAATACATGGTCTCATTTGGGAATATCAAATAATGAAAAGATGAAAATATTCCATAAATTAGTAAGAATAAAAATATAAAGCAATACACATAATCTCTCACCACTCCCAGGAGTGGTTAGGTAGAAGAAAGAAATGAATACTTATTGAATACGTAATATTTGTTAGGCACCCATATGGGATTTTAGTAATTCACCACGGAGAATGGTGGATTAGAATATAATAATAATTTTTTAAAATGTTATGTGTATTTTGGGACTTCCCTGGTGGTCCAGTGGTAAAGAATCTGCATTACAATGCAGGGGACGAGGGTTCCATCCCTGGTAGGGGAACTAAGATCCCACATGCCTCGGGGCAACTAAGCCCGCGTGCCACAACTACTGAGCTCATGTGCCTCAAAGAGAGAGCCCACGTGCAGCAACAAGAGAGCCCCCGTGCCCTGTAGCCCTCGCGCCACAACTAGAGAGAGAAAACCCGCATGCCACAACTAGAGAGAAAGCTGAGCACTGCAACGAAAGATCCCACGTGCCTCAACAACCTGACGCAGCCAAAAAAAGTTATGTGTATTTTAACACACACAAAAAAAGAAAATGATATTCATAGTCAAATAACTCTGACCCTTGGTATATTGCTTTCTAGTTTTTTTATATGCATGAATTCTTAAAATTTTATTTTGTTTTATATACAATAGTTGCAACCATAACACGCATTTTTCCAAATAAAATAATTTTCACATGTAATTCTAAGTTATTTATGAATATCATTTTGATGGCTGTAAAATATTTTGTTTTATGATTATAGCACTGTTTACAATTACTATTTTATTGAACATTTACATTATTTCCAATTTCTTTTTATTATAAATGATGCAATACAAATTTTGTAAATAAAGCTATTTCACCGTTTTGTGATTGCTTTCTTAAGTTTCCAAAATGAAAAGTATTGGATCAAAGGGCATGACTATTTTAAGGATACGTGTATGGATCCAGCATTATCAACACTAACATATCAATATTCATTTAAATGTAGTATCCCTCTACTAGATTTTAAAACATATTACTACAACATGGCGAAAATAAAAATGTTATGGTATTGAACAAAAATTTAAAAATAATCAATTTGTAGAACAAAACTGATGCCTGGTACAAACAAGAGTATCTTTACCTTTCAACATGTTTTTTCTCCATTCTTTCTTTCAATAACCTTGTAAAAGCAACCAGAAAAGCTTCACCATTTCAAATCTTAGAAGTGAGGAAACTGTAAACCTAAGTAAATCCTAAACACAACATTGTAAATCAACTATACTCCAATAAAAATTAATTTAAAAAAAAACAACTAAGGAAATCCTACAACCACTCAGTAATAGGGGTAAAATTAAAATGGGATAAGATACCAAGCTTGATCAGCCATTAGCAGGTTCCCAGGGTCTCTTGATCTGGTAGTGATACAGCAATTAGAGCATACAATAAAGAATAGAAACCCTTATACCATCTAGCTGCTTGACATTTCGATGACTGTATAACGTTAACCGTGACTTAAGTTTGTAGATTTGCAATTAGGAGATTATAGTCACTTCTCCTCTGCCAGCAGGTGGCAGTAGATATTGTAACAGCGTCTTGGAGTCCAAAATGTAAAACCTTTGCCTGAGATTTAAATTTTCCACATGGCTTTTTAAATTTAAGTAATAACAATAATAAACTTTATTAAAACAGCTGAATTTATTAACTCATTGTTTTGTACCGTCTTTATTTCTGTCGTTAGTACTGACTAGAATTTTAGTGTCGAATAATCAGTAAACATTGAGTTCCATGCATTTATGCTACTCATTAAAGACCATTATTTTAACAAATTTTTATAATTTCTTTTTTTATATTTATTTATTTATTTATTTTTTGGCTGTGTCGGGTCCTAGTTGAGGCACGCGGGATTTTTGTCGCAGCGTGAGGCTCTTCCTTACGGTGCGCAGGCTCCAGACCTCATGGGCTCTGTAGTTGTGGCACGTGGGCTTAGTTACCCCGTAACATATGGCATCTTAGTTCCCTGACCAGGGATCAAACCCCCATCCCCTGCATTGCAAGATCAATTCTTAACCACTGGACCACCATGGAAGTCCCTATAACTTATTTCTTTTTAATGTTTCTTCTCATTCGTTTCCTTTCCATATCCACTGCAAACAATCCAAATCCAGACTTTTAACCCCCTCACATGAATTATTTTAAGAATTTTCTTAATGACCATTTTGCTTCTAGTCTTTTATTTCAATTCATTGTAAACATCCCAGGAAGAGTAATCTTCCCGACACATTATTATATAATTTCATTCTTCTTTCAAAAAGATCAAGGCTCAACCTCAACTCCTCAGTTCACTCCCAGTTTACAAAACAAATTCCAATGTGGAATTCATGGCAATCCTCCATTGGACCTCAACTGACCTCTCCCATCTTTAGCTCCTACATTCAAACTCATCTACTCACTAATCACACTGGTCTTTCTGCCTCCGCTCAATTTGTTAAACCAACCAGAAACTCTCTCCCCTCCTCTTTGGCCATCTCAATTTTATCTATTCTTCAGAAACCATTTAGCTCAAATTCCATTTCCATAAAGACTTAGCTGACCATCCCAATTCTCATTTATTCAACAACTCATTCAACTATATATAGAGGGTATATATATATATGTGTGTGTGTGTGTATATGTATATAAATGGTACTAATTGTGTTCAGGTACTATAGGCAAGGAAATACAACCACAAAAATTGTGTAGTTCCTTCCTTCAAGGGGTTTGCAGTTTCTAAAAGGAAGTTTAATTACAATGCAGGAATAAGTGATGTAATAAAGTGTACAGTAAGAGCATTTAGGAGCCCCCTGCTTTTAGTGGGTGTGGTGGTCAGACAAATTTCCCCAAGTTCTAAAAAATGAATAGGGAGTTAGCTGGCAAAGAAGGGGCACGGGCATTTCAAACAGAGGAAAAGAGCATGATTAGAAGCATAAGAAAACATTTATAACCTGAGGACCAAAACCAAAACAAAACGAAACCACTCGAGCATTCTAAACACTTAAGTAGTTTTAAATGCTCACTCTCAAATTCTGTACTTAAGCTAGGAAATTAGTCGGCCAAATCTGTATTTTAAAAGATCCCTCAGGGGACTTCCCTGGCGGTCCAGTGCTTAAGACTTCGCCTTCCAATACAGGGGGTGCAGGTTTGTTCCCTGTTCGGGGAGCTAAGATCCCACATGCCTAGGGGGCCAAAAAACCAAAACATAAAAAAAAGAAGCAATATTGTAACAAATTCAATAAAGACTTTAAAAATAGTCCACATCAAAAAAAAGTCTTAAAAAAAATAAAAGATCCCTCAGGTGTCATTCTGGAGGATGCATTGGAGGAGAGCAAGACCAGTCAGAAGGCTGCTGCGGTACAATGGACAAAGGCAGAGGAGCTCAGCTCAGGGAGGGCAGTAAGGATGGAGAGGAGGGGCCACGTGTGAATGTCATTATGGAGGTGAGATGCTCAGGACTGACTGGATGGGACCTGAATGACTGCCAGGTCTCTGGCTTAAGCAAGTGAATGAAGAGTGGTGGAATAAGTGGATGGTGGTCTAAGGATCCCCATTTTATGGGATGGGGGGAACTGAAGATCACTGAGACTAAGTAACTCTCCCAAGATCACACAGCGAATGAGTGTCACAGCCCAGAGCACAGCTAATTCTGTTTGCTCCACCAGATCCACTTCCTGTCCTTCTCTGCCCTGCTCCATGACCTGGTTGGCTGTACACTGTATCACCTGGGCCTTTCTGCCGTCTGGCTTCTAATTGGGTTTGGCCCCAGGGAGAAACAGAGGTCAGAGTGTGGGAGGAAAGAGAGACTGAGGAATGCATTTTCCCTAGCTCTCTCCTGAAGCGAGGTAAAGCTGAAGTTTTATCAGAGGTTGAATTCCTCCAGACCAGTGTTTCTCAAACTATCAGTGGTGAATGATTGTTTTTAAAAATTACCACCCACTCGGTGGTTAAGAATCTGGCTGCCAATACAGGGAACACGGGTTCAAGCCCTGGTCTGAGAAGATCCCACATGCCACAGAGCAACTAAGCCCGTGCGCCACAACTACTGACCCTGTGCTCTAGAGCCCGCGAGCCACAACTACTGAGCCCGCGCACCACAACTACTGAAGCCTGTGCGCTTAGAGCCTGTGCTCAGCAACAAGAGAAGCCACCGGATTGAGAAGCCCACGCACCACAACAAAGAGTAGTCCTCACTCGCTGCAACTAGAGAAAGCCTGAGCACAACAACGAAGACCCAACACAGCCAAATAAATAAATAAAATAAAATAAAATAAAATAGACAGGATCCCAGAGTGTTATGCCTTTATGAGGTTGGAAAAGAGTTGGAAAATAGCTAGGGTCATTGAATCTTTCTGAACAACTGGCACTAATGGGTGTGCTTATTTCGAGATAGTTTGTGTAGATAATAGTTTACAATCTCTGCTTCTCAAATCTTTAGGTAATCTCCAGACTACGTTCTGAAGAATGATGTGGAAGTTTCACAGCAAGCCCTTGGCTTGTAGGGAATTATCATAATAAAGTCTCATGGAGAAAGGGGACAGCTGTTACTTTTAATCAGTGTGCTCAGAGACAGAGGAAAATGAAGGCCCTTTGTGTTCCCACTGGTGGATGGGTGTTGTGCAGTTGGCAGTTTGCCAGACTCCCAACTCAGTTGTTCTTGATGTACTTGCTCTCTGGAGAGGCTGAAATGCTTGGCAGTTCACTCCAACCCTCCTCCCGCTCTGTGTACTGATATGCATGTCAGTCACCTTGGAAAAGAGCTCATCTGTTACCAAACGAATGCAACATGGACTTATTGTGGGCTGCTTAGCTCTCTCCCACCACTTCTGCCTTTTTGTCACGTTGACCCTGGCAAGTGTTCAGATTTGCATAAGTTGCTTTTCACATTAGAGGCAATTCTTGTTTTTCTTCAAATGGCTCTTTTCACTGCAGGGTGGTGAAAATCAAAGAAGGAAAGACACTGCAGCTGGTAAAACAGCAATAGCTACTATGGGCTGTTTACAGAGCACTGTTACTGGGGAGTTTCTAATCTGATGAGGAAAAGAGACAGAAATGAAAGAAAAAGAATAGTACAATCCAAGCATTTGATATATAAAACATGCATAATACATAATTCTGTATCTGATTTGAAATAGTGAAAAAGAAATCAATTCATTCAATAAATATTTTTGAGTATTTAGAGTGTGCCAGGAACAGGGTATTATCACTACTTTGGAAGAAGCTCATAGGCTAGAAGGGGGACACTAACCTATGAAGAAATGGCAAAAGCTAGTTGGGCACTAGACCTTAATCTGTTGAATATACTCCAAAGTACAGATAAAAAAATATCAAATCTGAGGAGTCAGGGAGCCGTGTGGTACAGGAAGTATATATACACCACATTTTGTTTATCCATTTATTCATGGATGGATATTTGGCTTCTTTCCACCTTTTGGCCATTGTGAATAGTGCTGCTATGAGCATTCATATACAAGTATTTGAGTACTTTTTTCATTTCTTTTGGTATATGCCTAGCAGTGGTAATATGGTAATTCTATGTCATATGGTAATTCTATACTTTTTTTCAGAAACTGCCAAACTGCTTTCCACAGTGACTGTACCAGTATACACTCCTAATGTACAAGGGTTCCAATTTCTTTACATCCTCACCAACTCTGATTTAAAAACAAAAAACAAAAAACCTGTAGCCATTCTAATGGGTGTGAAGTATCTTACTGTGGTTTTGAGTTGTCTTTCCCTAATGACTTAAGACGTTGAGCATCTTTTCATGTACGTATTGGTCATTTGAACTTCTTTGGAGAAATGTCTATTCAAGTTCTCTGCCCATTTTTTCATTGGGTGGTTTGTCTTTTCGTTGTTGAGTTGTAGAGTTTGTTATATATTCTGGAGAATAGACCATTATTATACATATAATTTGCAAATATTTTCTCACATTTTATAGATTGTCTTTTCACATTGTCTTTTGATAGTGTCATTTGATGCACAAAAGTTTTTAATTTTGATTAAGTCCAATTTATTTTTTCTTCTGCTCAAGTTTTTTGTGTCCTAAGAACCCATTGTCAAATCCCAGAAAATATAGATTTACCGATATGTTTTCTTCTAAGACTTCTATGGTTTTAGTTTTTATATTCAGGTTCTTGGTCCACTTTGAGTTCATTTTTGTATACGGTATGAGTTAAGGGTCCAATTTCACTTTTTTTCATATAGACATCCAGTTATCCCAGCACCATTTGTTGCAGAGATTATTCTTTCCTCCATTGAATGGCCTTGGCACCCTTGTTGAAAATCAATTTACCATATATGTAAAGGTTTATTTGTGACTCATTTAAAAAACTTTATTAAAGTATAGCTGATTTACAATGTTGTGTTAATTTCTGCTGCACAGCAAAGCGACTCAGTTATACATACTTATATTCTTTTTCATATTCTTTTCCATTATGGTTTGTCACAGGATATTGAATATAGTTCCTCGTTCTATACAGTAGGATCTTGTTGTTTATCCACACTATATATAAAAGTTTGGGAATTCCCTCGTGGTCCAGTGGTTAGGACTCTGCAATCTCACTGCCGATGGCCTGGGTTCAATCCCTTGTTGGGGAACTAAGATCCCACAAGCTGTGTGGCGTGGCCAAAAAAAAGTGCATTAATTTAAAAAATTAAAAAATACAGGTTTGCCTCTGCTAATCTCAAACTCCCAATCCTTTCCTCCCCTACCTCCCCCTTGGCAACCACAAGTCTTTTCTCTATATCAGTGAGTCTGTTTTTGTTTTGTAGATATGTTGATTTGTGTCGTATTTTAGATTCCACATATAAGTGATATCATATGATATTTTTCTCTTTCTGACTTACCTCACTTAGTATGATAATCTCTAAGTCCATCCATGTTGCTGCAAATGGCATAATTTCATTCTTTTTTCATGGCTGAGTAATATTCCATTGTATATATGTACCACATCTTCTTTATCCATTCATTGGTCGATGGACATTCAGGTTGTTTCCATGTCTTGGCTATTGTAAATAGTGCTGCTATGAACATAGGGGTGAATGTATCTTTTTGCATTATAGTTTTGTCTGAGTATATGCCCAGGAGTGGGATTGCTGGATCATATGGCAACTCTATTTTTAGCTTTTTGAGGAACTCCATACTGTTTTCTATAGCGGCTGCACCAATTTACATTCCCACAAAGAGTGTAAGAGGGTTCCCTTATCTCCACACCCTCTCCAACGTTTGTTATTTGTAGACTTTTTAATCATGGCCATTCTGACCAGTGTGAGGTGGTACCTCATGGTAGTTTTGATTTGCATTTCTTTAATAATTAGTGATGTTGAGAATCTTTTTATTTCTGACTCACTTCTATTCTGTTGGTCTATATGTTTATCCTTATGCCATTACCACAGCTTTAATTACTGTAGTTTTGTAGTAAGTTTTGAAATAAGGAAGTGTGTATCCTCCAAATTTGTTCTTTTTTTCAAGATTGTTTTGGCTATTTGTGGCCCCTTGCCCATATGAATTTGAGGGGCAAATTTTCTATTTCAGGAAAAAAATAAAGGCTGTTAGACTTTTGATAGGGATTGCATTGAATTTGTAGATTGCTTTGGATAATGTTGTCATCTTAACAATATTAAGTCTTCCAATTCATGAACATGGAATGTCTTTCCGTTTATTTAAGACTTCTTTAATTTTTTCAGCAATATTTTGTAGTTTTCAGTGTATAAGCTATTCACCTCATTGGTTAAACTCATTCTGTCATTCTTTAGGTATTTCATTCTTTTGGATACGATTGTAACTGTACGTAGGTTTTTGAAAGCCATATTGAGGGAGTCATATTCAAAGTAGAGGAAAACATGTAAGCAAGGGCACAGAGATGTGAAATACCTCTGGATTAAGGGAGCCATCTCTAAATGGGAATCGCTGAATCATCAGAGTGGGAAGAGGTGAAAGAGTGAGCAAGGAGAAGTGAATTTGGGGCTCTACACACTGTGAGAGGTGATGGATAGCCAATCAGGGATTCTGAGCTCTCCCAGAAGTCTGGCTAATACATTTCTCTTTTTTGACCTCCTCTACATCTTTCTGCCCTCTCAATCATAGCTGATGATCGCACAGAGACAATAGAAACCATCAAAAAGGAACTCCCTTATTTCCACATACTAAATCATTACTCCCACCTGCTGTGTACCCATGGACTCCTTCTTGCCCCTGGTTACTAGGCAGCCGGTGTTCTAGCAAAGGTCACTTTCTACTTGTCTACCAGATACCATCCCTCCCTCCACTCAATACATTGCTTCTTGAAATATCCCCCCTCTTTCTTCATCATCACTGTTTCTCCATTGCTTTATTCCCAGCAGTCTACATGCTCTATTACCCTCCATCTTAAAAATACTCTTTGATTCCATTTCCCCTCCAACAATTACCTCGTTTCTTTTTTTTTTTTTAAACATCTTTATTGGAGTATAATTGTTTTACAATGGTGTGTTAGTTTCTGCTTTATAACAAAGTGAATCAGTTATACATATACATATGTCCCCATATCTCTTCCCTCTTGTGTCTCCCCCCCTCCCACCCTCCCTCTCCCACCCCTTTAGGTGGTCACAAAGCACCGAGCTGATCTCCCTGTGCTATGCAGCTGCTTCCCACTAGCTATCTATTTTACGTTTGGTAGTGTATATATGTCCATGCCGCTGTCTCACTTTGTCCCAGCTTACCCTTCCCCCTCCCCGTATCTCAAGTCCATTCTCTAGTAGGTCTGTGTCTTTATTCCCTCTTGCCCCTGGGTTCTTCATGACCATTTTTCTTTTTCTTTTTTTAGATTCCATATATATGTGTTAGCATACGGTATTTGTTTTTCTCTTTCTGACTTACTTCACTCTGTATGACAGACTCTACGTCCATCCACCTCACTACAAATAACTCAATTTCATTTCTTTTTATGGCTGAGTAATATTCCATCGTATATATGTGCCACATCTTCTTTATCCATTCATCTGTTGATGGACACTTAGGTTGCTTCCATGTCCTGGCTATTGTAAATAGAGCTGCAATGAACATTTTGGTACATGACTCTTTTTGAATTATGGTTTTCTCAGGGTATATGCTCAGTAGTGGGATTGCTGGGTCATATGGTAGTTCTATTTTTAGTTTTTTAAGGAACCTCCATACTATTCTCCATAGTGGCTGTATCAATTTACATTCCCACCAACAGTGCGAGAGAGTTCCCTTTTCTCCATACCCTCTCCAGCATTTATTGTTTGTAGATTTTTTGATGATGGCCATTCTGACCGGTGTGAGATGATATCTCATTGTAGTGTTGTTTTTTTTAAAAATTATTAGCACCTTTAATTAATTAATTAATTAATTAATTAGCTGTGTTGGGTCTTCGTTTCTGTGCGAGGGCTTCCTCTAGTTGCGGCAAGCGGGGGCCACTCTTCATCGCGGTGTGCGGGCCTCTCACTATTGTGGCCTCTCTTGTTGCGGAGCACAGGCTCCAGACGCGCAGGCTCAGTAGTTGTGGCTCATGGGCCTAGTTGCTCCGCGGCATGTGGGATCTTCCCAGACCAGGGCTCGAACCCGTGTCCCCTGCATTAGCAGGCAGATTCTCAACCACTGCGCCACCAGGGAAGCCCCCTCATTGTAGTTTTGATTTGCATTTCTCTAATGATTAATGATGTTGACCATTCTTTCAACACTCCCTAACACCATACACAAAAATAAACTCAAAATGGATTAAAGACCTAAATGTAAGGCCAGACACTATCAAACTCTTAGGGGAAAACATAGGCAGAACACTCTATGACATAAATCACAGCAAGATCCTTTTTGACCCACCTCCTAGAGAAATGGAAATAAAAACAAAAAGAAACAAATGAGACCTAATGAAACTTCAAAGCTTTTGCACGCAAAGGAAACCATAAACAAGATGAGAAGACAACCCTCAGAATGGGAGAAAATATTTGCAAATGAAGCAACTGACAAAGGATTAATCTCCAAAATTTACAAGCAGCTCAGGCAGCTCAATATCAAAAAAACAAACAACCCAGTCCAAAAATGGGCAGAAGACCTAAATAGACATTTCTCCAAAGAAGATATACAGATTGCCAACAAACACATGAAAGAATACCTCATTTCTTTGTTCTATGCAACAAAAGTTCTCGAAAGAGTTGTTTATACACGTTTTTTATACTCAATTCTTATTCATCTTAAAAAGTTTTATTTTTTATTAGGTAATACATGTACATGGAAATAAATTCTATTTCTGTACCTTAGCCATCAAGCTCCCATCACTGGAGGCAAAAATAATGATCAGTTTCTTGCACAATTATTTCAGAGATAGTCTATAAATTCAAATACACGGATGGTATGTATGTGCAACACAAAGAGTGAAGCCTAATGTAATATATGGACTTTAATTAATAATAATGTATCAATACTGGCTCATCAATTGTAATAAATGTACCATCCTGGGAAATCCCTGGCAGTCCAGTGGTTAGGAATTGGCACTTTCACTGCTGTGGCAGCCTGGGTCCAACCGCTGGTTGGAAAACTAAGAGCGGCGCAGTGAGGCCAAAAAAAAAATAAATAAATAGATAAAATAAATGTAGCCCCCTAAATAACGCAAAATAATAATAATAGGGGAATCCTTGATAGAAAAAAGGGGATATATAGATAGGAACTCTGTACTATCTGCTCAATTTCCCATAAAACTAAAGCTGCTCTAAAAAATAGTTTATTATTACTATTATTAGGCCATGCCTCTTGCGGGATCTTAGTTTCCCCACCAGGGATTGAACCCGCACCCTCGTCAGTGAAAGCCTGGAGTCCTAACCACTGGACTGCCAGGGAATTCCCCCAATATTATTATTTTTTAAAATCTACCTCACACTACTCTTAGGTCAAAAAGAAAATCAAAGATAAGAAAATCAGACTATGTAAAAAAATACCAATAATAAACGCACTACATGGTATACTAGTTTCAGTTAAAGCAGAGTTTATGGAAGAGTTGGTAGACATAAATATACAGTAATAAATAAGAATATAAGTAACTTAAGTATCACCATAGAAATTAAAGAACAGCATATAAGCCTAGAGAGCAGAAAGAAGGAATTAGCCAATTCAAAAGCAGAAACTAAAGAATCAGAAAACAGAAAAATGATAAAAGTAATAAATATAAATGCAAGAAGTGGTTCTTTGAAAAAAACAAATAGCAAAAGAGATAAACAGCTAATAGAGGAAAGTGGATGGGAGATTTACTTTAAAAATTAAAAATTAATTTATTATTAAATATTTCAGACATACCAAAAGGTACAAACAATAATGTTAGGCACACCTGTGAAACAACCACCAACCTAAAAAATAAAACATTACCAAAGCATTTGAAGCCCATGTGCACTTCTCAATTACATCTCCCTCTGGTTCACCACTATCTTGAAATTTCAGTGTTTATCATTCCAGTGCATTTCTTTTTAATTTTATAACATATATGTTCCTAAAAATTTGTTATTTTATATCTTTTGAACTATTTAAATGCTATATACTCTTCAATGTGTGAAGAATAAGTGTTTGCTTAACCATTTGTTAGATTATCCATGTTAGTAGATATAGCACTGGTTCATTCTTTCTACATGTTTTATACTAGTGCATTGCATAAATATACCAGAGTTTACTGATTATTTCATATTAATGACAATTACGTTTACAGCTTTTTAAAACTATAAAGTGTTGCCATGAATATTCTTGTATCTGTAGGTATTTCTTTGGACACATGTGCAAGAATTTTCCTAGAAGTGGGGTAGGCACATGTAATTTTACTAGATAATTCCTAATTGCTCTCCCAAGCACTTGTGCCAATGTAGACTACTAAATAATTCCAATTGCTGCAATGTTCATCAACAGGGAGCCAGGGAGGCTTACTTTTCACTCGACATTTTAACTGTTCATGGCATTTCACGTTTTACAATTTTTTGAATTTTACTTAAATAAATTTTCACAATAAGCCTGTGGATTAGGTATTATTATTGACAATGCACCGTTTCCAGATGAGGAAACAAAAAATCTCTTCGTTTTGAGACAGTTTCCTTTCTTTGTTTTAAAAAAAGTCTTACTTTCCAACCTCGCTGACTGCACCTTTTTCCTGCCAGCCCTGTAAAGGTTGCTTTTTGGCCGGTTCACTGGGCTGGGAGTCCTGAGTTGGCTGCGTTCCCCACCCCTCCTCCGCCTCTCCTAAGCCTGCTCCACACTCCGCCCCCCCCCCCCCCCCCCCCCCCGCGGCTGTCGTGGCTCTAAAACGCGGTAGAACGACGCGGTTTGAACCACTGGAGACGCCGTAGTCCCTCCCCTTCTTCCTCTTCCCCTCTCGGCGCTCTGAGGGCGCCCTCCGCCGCGCTGGAGAAGGCTGGGCCGGCGACTTCCGGAGGCGCGACGCCTCGCGATAGGTTCAGGCTTGCGGCGCCAGCGCTCTGGTCAACGGAAGTACCGCCGTCTCTCCCTCTCCTGAGCCGCTGTCGCCGAGCTTGGAGGGCTGCCCCGGAAGTCCTCCCCTTTCCCCGGCCCGCGGCAAACATGGCGGTGGACTCGGCGATGGAGCTGCTATTTTTAGACACTTTTAAACACCCGAGCGCTGAGGTAAGCCTTCGCGACTTGATTCCGACCCTTTTTCTCGAATTGGGGACTCTTACAAAAAAATCGTTAGGCGTGTCTCGACTGTTCCTCGTGCCGATTGCCGCTTTAATTCCTCACACACACCCTCCCTTCTCCTACCTTGGGTGTGGGCGCCGCGTCTGGGGGGGTGGGTGGCGGTTGCCACCCCCAACCCCCTACATTTCCCTGCAGTAGTTTCGGCCCCGCGTCGTCTTTGGTTGAGTTGGCTGCTCTACTTGCTTTGGTCCCCCACCCACCTCCCCAACCCCCTGGGTCCGCTTTGGGCCTTGAAAAGGATCATGGTTCTCAGATTTACCTCAGGTGATGTTTTGGAAGTGGTCTCGGACACCTTGTGTTTGACAGTAGTGTTAGTGACCGAGCGGGTCACGTTGGCTTCCTGGTTCCCAAATCCCTTTTCCTAGGTCTCTTTTCTAACGGGAGTTATGCCACCAAGATGTGACACTCATTCGGTTTAGGATTGCGGTGTTCTCCAGTTTGTCCTGAAACTTTAATAGAACTTATCTCTTGGAAAGATTTCACACGTTAGGACAAGAAGAACTTACACAGAACGTCCTTTGTGTGCAGCATACTTGTGAAGAGGAGAGAATTGTAGTCAAACTGTAAAGGACAATTGTGTTGTCGTTTTGAGGGACGAGAGTGGGCTGTTGTAATCGTTCTGTATGAACTTGAGCGCCCCTGAATGCATGACTGTTTCTGCCATATGTAAATTGAATAGTCAACCGGCCAAGAACGTACAGCAATGAAGTTCATAGAGAAATTCAAAGAAACCCCAGAGCTCACATTTCTCTTTCAGTGTAAACTTAATTTAGAGAACTTTTTGTTGTTGTTGTTTAAATTTGGCTGCGCCGGGTCCGGGATCTTCTTTGCCGCATGCGGGGTCCTTTTTTAGTTGCGGCGTGCGGGATCTAGTTCCCTGACCAGGGATCGAACCCGGGCCCCCCGCATTGGGAGCGCGGAGCCTCAACCACTGTACCACCAGGGAAGTCCTCTAGAGAACTTTTTTTAAAAAATTGAGGTATAGTTGATTTACAATATTAGTTTCAAGTGTACAACATGGTGATTCACAATTTTTATAGATTATACTCCATTTAAAGTTATTATAAAATATTGGCTGCATTCCCTGTGCTGTACAATATATCCTTGTAGCTTATTTGTTCTATACATACAGTAGTTTGTACCTTAAGAGAGAACTTTTCTGTCTTCAAAGGTAGGGATGGTAGTGGGTAGCAGTTGTACTTTGGTACTTGTTAAATAAAAAGTTTGACAACCTTGGTCTTCTGATTATTTTAACGAATGGTTTATAGGTCTATAAAAATCAAATATTTGGAAACTTTAGCATATCTTACTAACAGTGAATTACCTTGTGGTCTCTCATTTCATGTGGGTCAATTAGCTCTGTTTGTTCAATGACCATACTTTTCTGACTGCAGTTCCAGCTAGGCTTTAGAAAACTCACAGTGGAGGCAGTAGTTGGATAAGAACAAACCTATCATGCGTACAGAGATAGAGAACAGTTAAAAACGAAAAAAAAGCATATGATGAATTAGTTTAGTAGTTTACTAGATCAGGAAAGTTAGCATTCATTCACTTACCATATATTTAGAAATCTAGTATTCATTCATTCTTAAGCAAGCATTGAGGACCATGGAGAGGATAGGACGGGTAGTAAATACCTTCTGGCATTGATGGAGGAAGGCTTAGTAGAGATCATATTTGAACTGAGTCTTGAAGTAGGAGTAGGGGTTTTTTGGGGATATGGAATATTGGGATGTTTGTTCTCAAGGAGTTTATAACTAGTATTGGACATGAGGTCCACAAAATTATGATTCAAGTTAGATTATGATGAGTGCATAGAGACAGAGTAGAAATTTCTTGAGGTTTGTCTCCTTTATTTCCAAAATGCTTATGAGTGTCTGATATATTAGGACCCCAGTCAATATTTATTTAGCTCCCTTTGGTGGTACAAAAAAAGGCTACGTGATTTCAGAGGAGGCACAGATCACTTTTCATTTGAGAGTATCAGGGAAAACTTCATCAAGGAAGGTGGCATATGAACTTGGTCTTTGGTGGAAGAGAATATGTTCCACAGTTATATATAGGAAAGGAGGGCATTCTCCTGGAGTAGTCAGTCCTTTGGAAGGGTATGCTGAAGTAGTAGTGTGAAGTGGCACCTGATAGGCAGTTTGAAGCCAAATCACAGAGTTCCTTAAATGGTCACCAAAGGAGTATGGGCTTTATTTTGTAAGAAATAAGTAGTTTTTGAGCAGGCAAATGATATGATTAGTAAAATTAAGGTAGGTTAGTACACCAGTACATTGGTACATCAGTAATGCCTAAAATGGTTCAGAATAATTAGAGGTGGCAAATTGAGAAGAAAAGGTGAGACATAATGAAAACTTGAGTTAGCAGATGGGCAGTAATCATTGATAGCATTTATTTTTTAATTTTTAAAAAGTTTTAAAAAATGTTTTGGCTGCGTTGGGTCTTCATTGCTGTGCGCGGGCTTTCTCTGGTTGTGGCGAGCGGGGGCTACTCTTCGTTGTGGTGTGCGGGCTTCTCATTGCAGTGGCTTCTCTTGTCGCGGAGCACGGGCTCTAGGTGCGCGGGCTTCAGTAGTTGTGGCTCGCGGGCTCTAGAGCGCAGGCTCAGTAGTTGTAGCGCGCACGGGCTTAGTTGCTCCGCGGCGTGTGGGATCTTCCCGGGCCAGGGCTTGAACCCGTGCCCCCCGCATTGGCAGGCGGATTCTTAACCACTGCGCCACCAGGGAAGCCCGATAGCATTTATTGAATGCTTATTTTGTGCAAGACGCAGTGCTTTGGTAATTTAAATACATTATCTCTAATTCATGAATCAATTTTGAAAGATAGTTATCCCCATTTGATAGATAAGGAACTGAGCATGAGAAGTTAGGTGACTTTCCTAAAGTGGCATAGCTGAATTAAGACATACCAATGCACATTTCCTGGCTCTAAACCTGTGCAGTGCTGTGTCCCAGTGGGATTAAGGAGGAGGGAATAGGTACAATATAAATTTTGGTTGTAGAATTGACAGGATGGCAACTGATTGTGTGAGAGTAGTTAAAAATGATAGAATTCTAGTTATAGAGAACTGGTGGAACTAGCGAACTGGTGGGGCCATTGTTAGTCATAGAAGAGTCTGGAAGTGGGTTTGAAGTGGCTTTGATGGGAACAAAATATTTTAGTTTTTGATTTGTTTAGTCAGACACCAGATAGATTCTCACAGTAGGAAGTTGGGAATCTGTTTAACAATTATTTATGAAAAACACTTTTGAAGGTGAGGCATAGCTCTAGGAGGGGCAATACAGGTAGCAAAAAAACCCAAAATTTACTGCACTTGCTTTCAAAGGAATTTGTAACCTGGTAGGGAAGACAGGCATTTATTCAAGTTTCACAAGGGGAATATGTAAAGGGGTTTGAGTAGTGCTAAATGAATTACAAATTGTGTTGTGGTTTGTATGCCACTTTTAAAAAAATAAAAAATATGTTATTTTAGTAAATTTTAATTTTATTATAGAATAATTAGAATTTACAGAAAAGCAAAGGCTTTCATAGTTCCATCTTTCGTAGTCTCATCTATCATTAACAACTTTCTTAAATTTTTCACAAGTCCTCTAGTAATTAAAAAATATATATACACATACACACGTACACTTAAATGTATACACCAACCACACACATTAAGGTACTGATAACTATAATACTGTTTTCTGGTTTCTTTTCTCACCTAACAATGTGTTGTGCATCTTTATAAGTGAAGAAGTACACCTATACAACATTTTAAAAGTAAGCTTCATTTTCAAACATTCTCTCTCTTTTTTGACTAGGTAACACATGTATGAGGTACCAATTCAAAAGTGTGTACAGTAAAAAGTAAATCTTTTATCCCTGTCCCAAGCCATCCTGTTTTCTTCCCAAGATATTCTGTATAATATCTTTTTTATTGGTTGTGTAATAGTTCTTTAAGTGGTAATGCTATTATTTATATATTAAATTCTCATACATTTAGGCTTCTGACTTTTTACAGTGATATGATATTCTTGAGGCTAAATTGTTTTGTATGTCTTTAATTAGTCCTTTATTACTTTCCAGAGTGAAATTGCCGGCTTAAAATTCAGTCTTACGAGGGTGATTGATGTTAGAAAGTCCTACTTCATTTTAGAGTTTAGGAAGCCAATTTGGAACTCATGCAAACAGCAGTGATAATGGAAGTGGCAGGAATAGATGACATAGCCTTAGTTTACCCTTAGGAGAGGATAGGGAAGAGAAGATATTTGCAGGAATAGGAAAGTAAGGAGAGACAGCTATACTGTGACCTTTAAACACACAATGACTTCTTCCTTAGATAGATGTGGCTGAGTCATGGAACCTGACCAGTCTGTCCTTCACTTTACAGGTACCTCTCTAATCATAAACCTTCCATTCCATGGTTTCCCACTGTCAGCCTGTCTTCCTAGGTTTAGGTACTCTAGATATTTTAAGCCCCTGCTTCACTGTAATATTTTTAACTTTGAAAACACAATTCAGTCAACTCTTATTAAGCACCTGTTAAAAGTCTTTCAGGCTTCCCTGGTGGCGCAGTGGTTAAGAATCCGCCTGCCAATGCAGGGGACACAGGTTCGAGCCCTGCTCTGGGAAGATCCCACATGCCGACAGGGCAACTAAGCCCGTGTGCCACAACTACTGAGCCTGCGCTCTAGAGCCCGTGAGCCACAACTACTGAAGCCCGCGCGCCTAGAACCCGTGCTCTGCAACAAAGAGAAGCCACCACAGTGAGAAGCCCGTGCACCACAATGAAGAGGAGCCCCTGCTTGCTGCAACTAGAGAAAGCCCGCGTGCAGCAAGGAAGACCCAACGCAGCCAAAAATAAATAAATAAATAGATAGATAAATAAATAAATAATTTTTAAAAAGTTAAAAAAAAGTCTTTCATTCATTAAATGAATATGCTCAGCACTATGAATATAACAGTAAACTGAGACTTGGTTCTTGTCTTCTTGAAATACCACTCCAACAGGAGAGTTAAAAGAAGCAATTAGAATTTAGTTTGATAAGCACTCATCTAGACTTGATCTGACTTAGCTTTTAAGAGAAAGTTGACATCTGAAAGGAGTTGGGAGAGGAGCGTGGAAGGGTTCTAAGCAGAGACAGTAGCATAAGTGACGGCATAAAGATGAGGAAAACCAGGGTATGTTGGGGCTATAAATTTGGAGTGGTGAGAAGAGACCATACTTGTTTATAAGACCAAGGAATTTGGCCTAGTGTCTAGAACTAGAGGAGTGACAGCGGAAGTGGAGGGAAATGCACAGATCTGAGAGCTGTTTAGAGGTTTGATTTAATCAGTAGGACTTGATGTTTGGGTGAAGGAATTATTTAGGTGAGAGAGAATGAGAAAGAATCCAAGGATGATAATGTTTTCTCTCTTGGCCATTGTCTGGATCGTGGTGCCATCACTGATGTAGGACAGTTTAGTTTTGGACTTGTTGAGTTTTTGGTGCCAGAGGGACATTCAAATGGAGATGTCTAGTTGACAGTTGGATACAGTGGTCTGGGGCTCAGGAGAGAGGTCCTAAATGGCGATACAAATTTTTGGAGTTGACTTCTGGCAGTGAATGAAAAACTTATTTCTTGTAATTCTATTGATTGTGTTTAGCTACTCTGCCCTATTTTCCTCCCACATTTTGCCCTCTAGGCTTGGTGAACTATGCTTGTAATTTCTTGAACCTTCCAAGTTCTTGTTTGCATTCCTTTTGCACATGCTTCTCCCTTTGCCTAGAAAGCTCTTTCTCCCTCTGTTCCACTGATTCTTGTTTTCCTTAAACACTTACTTAGATCAGTTGCTACTTCTTTTGGGAAGCCTTCCCTGACACTCTTCTTTTCTCCCCACAAATATTTGCCCACAGTCTGATTTAGGTAAGTACGCTTTTGAATTTTCATAGTTTCCTGTGTGAGTCTGTATCATAGCAATTTATCTATTCATCTGCTACAGAAGATTGTACCTTAATGGCAGGGATTATGTCTTGTCTTTATATTCTCAGGACCTAGCATACCTTGGAACATTATAGACATTTAGTAAGTGTTTCAAAATAAATGTTGAATAAAAGTGGTAGCAACTAATATAAAAACTCTTCTACTTACAAACAAAATAGATTTTGAAAGGCTATTTGTAAAACCTCAAGTTCATTTTTTTAGGTCCACAGTGACTACACCCTAACTACTACTAATACCATTCATTAATTAGCAGGGGGCAGGGTGGAAGGAGGTTAGAATAAATAAAGTTTTGTTCTAAGTTTCCTTTGTAAATATTAATGAGAATTTTTAACCATATAAGCAAAGGAGCTTCTGTATAGTAGACTTTTTAAGTAGAGCAGTTCTTTACAGGACGGAAACAGAACCAAAGTTTGAGGCAGAATGCTTATTTCTTTTATATAAATCTACTGTAATATTTATTGAATACCTACAGTATATTTGTAATAATTAGGATACAATTTCAGCTGCTTTCATAAAGTCAGGATAACAGTGGGTTAGATAAAATAGGGTTTTCTCTTTCAATCTGGTTTTAAGTATTCTAGGGCTAATGTGACAGCTCTGCATTGTCAGAGACAGGTTCCTCTCCCATTCTTAGGGAATTGCCTGCATTGTCCAAGACAGCTTACCATAACATGTGTTCTAGAAAGGCAGCAGAGTATAGAAGAAGAGGTGGCAGGAGTTTCTGAAGTCTGAATCTTTCCTTTAAGGACATGACCCAGAGTTGCCTACATCATTTCCATTTCCATCCCATTGATCAGAATCTAGCAATCACATGTTCACACTGGCTTCCCAGGATATGGGAAATTCAGTTTTTAGTTTACTTTTGCCCAACTCAAACTTCTCTAGAAGAAGAGTTGTATTGGAAAACAAACAGCAATCAGCCACACTTTGCATTCATCCTGTTTCTTTTATATCTTTGAGAGTATAAAGTACACTTGAATAGTTAACATTATGTTAAGATTTCTATACCTATATATTTAATGATATTTAATCTCTGAGCTTAAAATGCAAAATTGGAAAGTCATCCTCTGTCACATTTTAGGAAAGACTCATTTGACTAGTCTTTTGGTCTGTTGATAGGCACAGTATTCTTTGCAGCTTCAAGAGGCACTTAGGACTCAGTCTTTCTAGATGCAAATAATATGAACCATTCTTATTATAAACTTTGACCACTAGGTAATGATGTTTAGCTGAACTGCTAGGAAAAGTTGATATAAAACAGTCGTCCAAAAACAGTGTAAAAAATTTCTTTTTAAATTATTGATTGCAAGAACTACATTTGTCTGATCTTGTGTCAAATGATACATAGAAATAAATGTACACTAAATTTATGCTATCCATTTATGTTATTATAATAAATTCTTAGTTTGTGGATTTTTTTTCCTTTTTTAAATTTGAGAGGGTTTACCTTAACTGTTCGGTGCCTAAATGGCTTCCCTTGATCTCTTGATATTAGTATGTAAGTTTGGTAAATTAAGCTAATTTAAGTAGAGATTCACAATCTCTCATCTATAATTCAGAAATTCAAAAATGGCAGAAAAATCTGCCCTAAATACATCTGGCCACATGCTCTGATTTGAACTGATATGATGCTAGTTATAATCTTTATTTAGTGTAACTGTTTATACATGTTGCTGCAGAAGTATTAATGTTTTGGTTACAAGGTACTGCCCCAGAAGCCACTGGGGGTGTTAAGTAATATGTAGTGTTTGTATCATTTGCTTTCTAAAAATCTGAAAAGTCAGGATTCTGTTTTGTCTTTGGCTGGCGCTGCCTGGTGTGCGGGATCTTAATGCCCTGACCAGGGATCAAGCCCGTGCCCCTTGCAGTGGAAGCGCGTAGTACTCATCACTGGACCGCCAAGGAATTCCAAAACTCAGGATTCTGAACGGTGTCTGGCTCCAGAGGTTTCCAGTAAAGGATTGTAGGTCTATATTGGCCTAAGCAAAACATCAGCAGGGAAGCAGATGCAGGAAATGTTGTTATACAAATGGAGAAATTTAACTAGGTACATTTGATCGTCAGATATTTTTAGGAGTGATTTTTAATACCATTATAAATAATGTAATAGCACTGTTTCAATGATGTGGTGTTTATTTTAAAATTATTTGTGGCATTCTGAATGAAACAAATTGAAGTGAATAAATTTTGAATAGACAAAGTGTTTTGCTTACAGTATATTCCTCTCCCCCCTTTTCTTAAAGCAAAGTTCTCATATAGACGTGGTTCGTTTTCCATGTGTGGTTTATATCAATGAAGTCCGAGTCATACCCCCAGGAGTAAGAGCCCATAGCAGCTTGCCTGACAGTAGAGCATATGGGTAAGTCAGTTTTCTTTTTTAAAAGTACTTTTGACTAAAGTTGATCTAGAAACATACTCTTAAATGCAAAAATTTAAGGTAATATTTTGTAAGTAAAAAACAAAAAACCTAAAACTTTATTCAGTTATGGTTATGCTATGTTGCATTGTAATTGACTTTAGGTTTTCTGTATAATTCATATATTATTATAAACTTGAAAAGAGTCATTATTTGACCTGAGTACTAGATTAAGTTTTTCTTTCTTCATTTCTTTTTTTTTAATTGGTGGAAATAGGTTTATATTTTCCAAACCATTCTAGGGTGGCACAGTATAGTAGAAGAAGTATTTTTAACGTGACTTCTTCCTTGAAAGTAAATAAAAATGAGTCTGAATATTTAGAAATATATCTTTTATTATGTTGCTACAGTTTTTATTATATTATTTTATAGTATCAGTTTTCATGACTTATTGGTGATCTCCTTAGCCTGATATGTGTGTCTTTTTATAAATATGTAGCTTCACATTAGCCATTAGTTGTACTCAGCACGTAGTTATTTGAGCATCATTTCTCTTTCTTAGGCTCTTTGTGAAATAAACCAAATGTAAGACATGGTTCCTGATGTAGAGTTTTGTTTTTTTTTTTTTTTTAATCTTTTTTTAATTTTTATTTTTTGGCCATGCAGTACGGCTTGTGGGATCTTAGTTTCCTGACCAGGGATTGAACCTGGGCCATGGCAGAGAAAGCACCAAGTCCTAACCACTGGACCTCCAGGGAATTCCCTGTTGTGGAGTTGTTGATAATTTTAACAACTGACATAAAACAGAGGAATTTGATCTTTGTTGTAACATGAATAATCATCTTCTTCTGATTTTAATTACATGAATTGGAGATGAAAGCTAAATTTTGGTTATAGAAACATGAATATGTATAATAAATATATCTGTGGGTTTTTAGCTTATGGCCTAGGTGTTACTCTTATGTATCAGTGCCACATTTTGTTATGTCCATGCTGTGATAGCTCAGTTTCTATTACCTGAAAGAGTTAAGCCAGCTACAGGGGTGACTGTTAATGGTACAGATTCAAAGTTAAGGGCTCATTTCTTCATAATTGTGAAAAGTAGTTGGTTATTCGTAGAGGTAGATATAAAAATCTTCAAATGTTTTCAGGTCATTCAAAGGTAAAACAAATACAAAACAAAACAGTAAGAATGATTAGTATTTATAATGACAAATCATTGTAATTGACTACATATCTTTTTTGCCATGTGTAAGGAAATAAAAACTCCTGTTTTCCTGTATTTCTTTCTGCTTTTCCTATGTGTGTAGAATGAGAAAGATGGAGTAATGATAGTGTATCCAGCAGTCTTCTCTAACTGTACTGCTTTTGGTCAAGAAAGGTCTATTAGTTACCTGTTGCTGTATAACAAACTGTAGAAAATTTAGCAACCTAATCCCCCCCTATTTCTGAGGGTCAGGAACCTGGGAGTTGCTTGATTGGCTCAAGTTCCCTCATAAGGTTATAACTAAGATATAGGCTTTGGGTTGCAGTCTCAGATTTGACTGAGGCTGGGGAATTTTAGAAGCCTGTTCACATGACTGTTGGCAGATCTTCAGTTCTTTGCCAGGAGATCCTTTCTATGGGTTGCTTATGTCACAGCATGTATTTTTGCAGGGTGAGTGATCCAAGAATGAAAGTGAGAGAGCATGCCCAAGAAGGAAGCCACAGTTGCTGTATTTTATAACTTAATATCAGAAATGGCATACTGTGACATACTTCAATATACTGCTTTTACTATATTCTGTTGATTACATATTCTACTGGTACAGTGTGGGAGGGAACTACACAGGGGTGTGAATACCAGGAAGCAGGGGTCTTTGGGGGCCATTTTGGAGGCTGGCTACCACAGCAGGCAATATGAATCTCTGCCATTAGCTGCAGTGGGTAAGAGTATTTGTTACATTTCTGCTCTTCTTATCTCTCTCCTTTTTCTTAGCTGGGCGTGAATGGCTGTTCATGTTTTAATAGTTCCAAATATGAAATTATTATCAGAAACAACTTGATACACAGTATGTTGTAGAACAGTAAAATAAGGTATTGATTCAGTAATACAAATATGTAAGATGTTGGGAAGCCTGAAATCTCAAGGTTGAAAGTAATGTTAGAGATGATATATTTGTGCAGCACACTTTATGATAGTATTTTTTCTCATTATGAAATTCAGAACTATGTCAGGTAAAATTAAAACCCCTGTTATCCCTCCATTCTGAGAGAATCTTAACATTTGAAGCCATGTGTTTTTAAATTTATATGTGTGCGTTTGTATATATATTTTGTTTTTTTGTGTTTTGTAAATGTGGTATCTTATGTGAGGTTAGGTTTTAGAGTCAACAAGTTTTAAGATGAAAGTCTAGTGGAGTCAAATTACCATTGATTCTTTAAATCGCTTTTCAGTGACCAGGACCTGAGTCTTTGGTGCTTCCAGAGGAAAGAATTTGCATTTCAGTCCTTTTTCCTTTCCTTGAGATATTGGAGGCCAGGGTCTGGTTTGAAGAGGAAGGATAGGACAGAGAGACTAGAGCTGTTGAGCACATATAGTTGAATTTGTGTAAGATAAAATGTATGATTCTGCTCTGATCCCACTGCATGCTATTCTGTGTATTCCTTTATTTCATTTAACATTATGTCAGGAGTACTTCACATCATTTAAATTTATTTGAAAATATGATTTCTAATGACTGCATAATCTAACAAATCAATGTACTCTTATTTATTTGGCTAGTTCTTAAAGTGGAGACCATAAGATGGTTTTTAGTTTTCAAATTATTTGTATAATGCACCTCCTCTTGAAAAAAAGTCTTTGTATATTAGTGTTTCCATAGAAGCACTTAGTAGAGAAAAGTATTTTTGGATCAAATGGTGTGAACATTTTCTCAGTCTCCTGAATTTTATTGCCATATTGTCTTTCAGAATGATTGTACCTGTTTGTACTTCTACCAGAAATACATAAGGGAATCTCTTTCAGAGTACTCTGGGCATTACACTTTTTACCATTTGGATTTTTTATAAATAAACAACAAAGCATGCATTGTTTAAAAATCAAGGTTTTAGTTGAGCCTAAAGAATTTCAGCAAGGGTGTAGCAAGGTTTCATTCTAATGCAAATTAAATAGGCTTTATCTTGATTATAGAAGTCTATAGAAAAATCAAAATATTTATGTAAATCAGTGCTATACAAATTTCAGTCTGGGCTTTAAGTCACAATTTAGGACTCTGATGCTCAAATTATTATTACAGTCCTGTATGAATGTGGGTTAAATTGAAATTAAATGGTAATTATTATTTACAACTTAGAGTTAGTTAACGCCTGATTCTTTTTGCTAATAGAATAATGATATAAGGAATTATAAAACTAGATATCATGATTAATTAGCATTTGCATTAAAATACATTAAAAAATTTAAATATCTGTGTGTTTTAAAATGGTCCAAGTAGCAGGCGAAAGATATTTTATGGCTAAAAATTTTTCAGTAATACTCAAAGTGAATAGTTGACTACTTGAGAATTGGATGTGAATAAAATTACAGGAAATATTGCAGTTAACTCCGTGTTTTTGTTATTTACATATTAGGAATATTTTATCTTAATTCTAGAATTGCTCTTAAATTTGTACTTACTTTGTTTTTTGTTTTAATTTAGGAACTGATTATTGTAAAGGCTGACGTTTCAACTTTGTTTCATTCACAGGGAGACATCACCGCACACATTTCAATTAGACTTATTCTTTAACAATGTAAGCAAACCAAGTGCCCCAGTTTTCGATAGGTTGGGAAGGTATGTACTTACTAGGTAATTTCACCAGAAACTCATAAGTTAGTAAGCAAAACCTTTTTATTCTTTAGATAGAAGAAAAGGCTATGTATGGTGGTAGACCCAAGAACTCAGGGTTTAATTTTCTCAATCGACAATATTAAGGAAATGTCAAGCTCCTAAGAACATGTTGAGTTTATTTATAAAATAAAATTTTAAATGTGTGAAACATTAACCATCTTTTGTTTGCTTTTTATTGATGTATGCATTATACATATCACATGATTTGATAATACCCTTCTAATTTGGAAAAGATTACTTTTTGATTCTTAAAAAAACCTATATAAACACATTGAGATTTTGTCTATGTTTTTTACATCACACTACTACGTAATTTAAAATTCCATAGTCACATTTTTGTAAAATGAGAATTTTGTTAATAGTTACTCCTATTTTGAATTACGTGATACATGCTAGATATGACTAACACTAGTTGTTTTGATGTCTACAAATGAATTAACCGTCAGATGGGTTTACTCATTTATAAAAACTCATTTATAAAATAAAAATTTTTTAAAGGCAGCTTAAAAATGGAAAATTTTCTGTCCCTGTCAGGAATTAAGTTTTCTAGATTTTGCTTATTCTTTTATTGATTCTCCACTCATTTATTATTAAATTATATTGATAATTTAACCTCTTTTTAAAATGAAGGGAACCTAGGTAATCTGAAGCAGCTAATTTTTAATATTATAGAATGTTATTCTTATGTCAGTACCTGATAAAAATAGGTGCTTTTTAAAAATTTTGGTCCCAGTATACATTTTTTTGAAGACTATAATGCTATGGGTCTCTACTCTGGCTGTACATTAGAATTACCTGGGATGCTTTTAAACAAACATTGATTCTCACACACACCTCAAAGCAATTGGACCAGAATCTCTGGGGGGTTTGTTTTATACTTTTTCTTGATATCATTTTGTGGAGAGTAAATTAAACCCAAACTTTGTAGTTCATTAAAACACAAATCTAGCATTTGATTGAAATATATGAATCTAGAAAAACTTCTTCATGAACTGTGATGTTCAGTGTTTGAGCCTATATATTTATTCCTACTCTTTTGGCAGCCTGGAATATGATGAGAATACTTCCATCATCTTTAGACCCAACTCAAAGGTAATTGTAGAAGTCAGTTTTCAACTTGTTACTACCGTTGTTCTCACCTCCATTCAGAGTTTTTGATCCAGATAAACCAGTGATGCAGAATGTCAACTTACTTGGTTCTAGTTCTGCAGAATATCATCATTTCTTGTCTGATTCCTCTTGTATTCCAGAATCTATTTTAAAATGGAGCAAAGACGTTGTAATGCTATTATCTACCCATATAGCCGTTTATTCTAATTTTATACTTGGGTCAGGAAGAAGCCAGCATCTGTGCTTTTCCTTCTTTTCATTTAGGTGGGCAAATTCAGAAGATGACAGGCAGGTAAATTATTATTAAACACCATTGTACCTTAATTAAGTTTTCTTTAAAATTCATATTTCATACTTCTTCCTTGCGTATCAAAAGTGTCTTTTTCTTGATACCAAATGCCATTCTAAAAGCATCTAAAAGATCTGAATCATGGAAGAGCCAAAATCCAAAAATAATGGTGATCTAATATGGAACTACTCAGCCTGCTGTTTGTTTTTGGTGGGGGATGGGTATTTAATCCTCTGCACCTTGTTTAGACTGAAAATTGTATTCTTTATCTATTTATCTTCCTTCCAGTGGTATTTCTGTTTAGAGTTTGTCAATCCGTGGGCATAGTCTTTGAGCCTTTCTTCTGGTCCCCGATTTCCCTTTGCTAGAGTTTACTAAGGTTAGCAAGGAGAATAATAATTTTTTTCTTCCTCTAGAACCCTCTAGGGTTCCATTACCACTTATTATTTCATCTTTACCCAACACTGTAGAGTGGGAGGAGAACTCAGAAGTCAGGGGCTTTGGTTTCTAGCCAAATTTTTCTACTGACACTCTCATTTTCTTATTTGTTGATAATGTTTGCTCTGATTACCTCTCATAGTTATTCTGAAGATAGAGTGATTAATAGATAAGCTCTGAAAAACATAAAGTTATTTTATAAGGAAATATTGAGGGTTAATGGCATTGATAAAGTCTTTGATCTTTTTAGGATAAAGTTTCTTAGCAAAAACAATTTGTTTAATGCCTCTGGTTACCCTTACTTTTTAAGTACAATGTAGATACATAGAATATACCTGCATGTCATGTAAAAAGAATGCTGTATAATTTTATAGGCTTTATAATTCTTGAGACTGGGCACAATTTGTACTTTTGTGTATCTCCATGACCCCTGTAACTATTTGGGTTTAATTTATGAATTGGCAGTAGCTCCCTCGTAATTTCCTTCTCATTTCTCTTTTCTTGGTTGGGAATCTGGTTATGCTTTTTGAATAGGATTGGCCTAAAGTATAGAACTGGGGAGATGTAGTCCTGAGACAGTTTTAGGTATGGTAACTCTGGAGGGCCATGCAAAAGTTGTGCCTCTGGGTGAATTTCCACCAGTATTGACCTTTGCATTTCAGCATACTTTTATACTTTAGTTGAACCACAAACTAATTTGATATCAGTTTACTTCTGACATAGTAAAACATTCATTTGAAAGATATCTCTTCCCCTCCCCCTCCCCCCAAATCAGGTGAATACTGATGGTTTGGTGCTAAGAGGCTGGTACAACTGTCTGACACTGGCAATATATGGATCAGTGGATAGAGTCATAAGTCATGACAGAGACTCTCCACCACCTCCACCTCCACCTCCACCACCTCCCCAGCCACAGCCAAGTTTGAAAAGGAATCCAAAACATGGTGAGAATTTAATTTAATTTAATTTAATTTTTATTATTTACTTTTGGCTGTTGTGGGTCTTCGTTGCTGTGCACAGGCTTTCTTTAGTTGTGGCGAGCAGGGGCTACTGTTTGTTGCAGTGTGCGGGCTTCTCATTGCGGTGGCTTCTCTTGTTGCAGAGCATGGGCTCTAGGCGCGTGGGCTTCAGTAGTTGTGGTGCATGGGCCCAGTAGTTGTGGTGCGTGGGCTCTAGGGCACATGGGTTTCAGTAGTTGTGGCACACTGGCTCAGTAGTTGTGGCTCATGGGCTTAATTGCTCCATGGCATGTGGGACCTTCCAGGACTGGGGATCGAACCCATGTCCCCCTGCATTGGCAGGTGGACTCTTAACCACTGCGCCACCAGGGATGTCCCCTTGGTGAGAATTTTAAATTTGCTTTTATCAGTGACACTTATGTTCATTATAGTAGGAAAAGGTAACTCAAAGGACTCTTATACTTTTTGAACCTTGTTTAAGGCTTGACAAGTTATCTGTCAGTCTCCCATTCTTTCCTATAAGAGTGTCTTTTATGTTGAAGTGGTTGCATTTTATTTTCTTCCTCTACTTTGCAAGAATGCTTTT
This sequence comes from Balaenoptera borealis, assembly GCF_965194805.1. Taxonomy (NCBI): domain Eukaryota; kingdom Metazoa; phylum Chordata; class Mammalia; order Artiodactyla; family Balaenopteridae; genus Balaenoptera; species Balaenoptera borealis. The sequence goes on from NC_138876.1 coordinate 41,455,818, forward strand.
TTAATTGACCCAAGGTGTTTTTTTTTTCATTTAAAATATGTATATGATAATATAATCCATGGTTATTCATGGTTTACTATGAAAATTGTCTTTCAAAGAATTGAAGAATAGGCAGTAAATTTGGTAGGTGTTTTTGGAATACTCATGTTAATGGCATTTGTTTTATCAGGACTGCATTTCAAATTTCCTTAGATGTCTAAATCTTAGCTAAGGCAGATTTTCCTGCTTTTGAGAACCTTTTGCTTATTAACTCAAGACAAGAAAAATAAAAACTCTAGGGACTTCCCTGGTGGTCCAGTGGTTAAGACTCCCACTTCCAATGCAGGGGGCATGGGTTCATTCCCTGGTCAGTGAACTAAGATCCCATGTGCCTCATGGCGGGGAGAAAAAAAATAAAACAAACAGGGGCTTCCCTGGTGGTTCAGTGGGTAAGACCCTGCGCTCCCAATGCAGGGGGCCTGGGTTCAACCCCTGGTCGGGAAACTGATCCCTCATGCATGCCACAACTAAGGGTTCATGTGCCACAACTGAGAGTCCACATGCCACAACTAAGAGTCCACGTGCTGCAGCTAAGACCTGGCGCAGCCTAAATAAATAAATAAATATTAAAAAAATAAAAATAAAGCACAAGCAACTTTATAAAAGAACAAACAAAAAACCTCTAATAAACTTTAGTGACTTTCATTTTATAGACTCATGTTTTCCAGGGTCTCTTTTCCTCACTCTAGTATTACTCGTAAGCTGTTGAGCTAAGGAGATTTGGGAATAAATTTTGAAATTATAGTTGAGGTCATAGGGGAAAATATTTTGCTTTACAATTAGTATTTTATGAGCACAAATAAAATGACCATTGCTTCTCTTAAATCCTTATATAATAGTGTGGTGTGAGATCTTTGCTCTGATGGTGGTCACACACTGTAGTTTAATCTTTTTTCTTATATCTTACCTGCTAAGCACAGGTAAATTAATTGACCATATATGCATGGATTTATTTCTGGGCTCTCTGTTCTGTTCCATTGACCTTTGTGTCTCTTTTTATGCCAATACCATACTGTTTAAAGTACTACTGCTCTGTAACGTTGTTTGTAACGTTGTGTGATACCTCCAGCTTTATTCTTCTTTCTCAAGATTGCTTTGGCTCTTTGGGGTCTTTGATGGTTCTATACAAGTTTTAGGATTGTTGTTCTATTTCTGTGAAAAATGCCATTGGAATTTTGGTAGGGATTGCATTAAATTTGTATATTGCTTAGGGGAGTATGGACTTTTTTTTTTTGGCCACGCTGTGTGGCTTGCGGGATCTTGGTTCCCTGGCCAGGGATTGAACCCGGACCCCCTGCAGTGGAAGTGTGGAATTCTAACCACTGGACCCCCAGGGAAGTCCCCCTAGTATGGACATTTTAACAGTATTAATTCTTCCAATCCATGGGCACAGAATATCTTTTCATTTATTTGTGTCTCCTTCAGTCTCTTTCATCAATATCTTGTAGTTTTCAACATACATGTATTTCATGTCCTTGGTTAAATTTATTCCTAAGTGTTTTATACTTTTGGATACAATTGTAAATGGGATTTTCTTAATTTCTCTTTCTCGTAGTTCATTATTAGTGTATAGAAATGCAACCTTTTTTGGGTATTGATCTTGTGTCCTACAGATTTACTGTATTTGTTTATTAGTTCTAATAGGTTTTTAAAAATTTTTTTATCTATTTTTATTTTTGGCTGCATTGGGTCTTTGTTTTGGCATGCAGGATCTTCATTGCAGCATGCGGGATCTTTCATTGCAGCATGCGGGCTCTTCGTTGCAGTGCATGGGCTTCTCTCTAGTTGTGGTAGGCGGGTTTTTCTTTCTCTAGTTGTGGTGCGTGGTCTCCAGAGAACATGGGTTCTGTAGTTTGCAGCACGCGGCTCTCTAGTTGAGGCGCACGGGCTCAGTAGTTGTGGTGCGTGGGCTTAGTTGCCCCATGGCATGTGGGATCTTAGTTCCCCGACCAGGGAATCAAACCAATGTCCCCTGCGTTAGAAGGTGGATTCTTTACCACTGGACCACCAGGGAAGCCCCTCTAATAGGTTTTTAATGGAGTCTTTAGGGTTTTCTTTATATTATACAGGTTTCCCCTGCTGTCTGAAATAGAGTGTTCCTATGAAACCTTTCATACACCAAAATGGTATAAAACGAAGAAACAATTACCTTAGGACACATCTTGCTAATGGACGCACAAAATAAATTGAGATAAAGCCCAGATGTTCACCGACATAGTTCAAAGCTATGGTGGCTAAATGCTGAGATGCTGAGTGTAGTTGCCAGGGAAGGAGCTTGGCAGTGCCACTCTCACTCTTTGGGGTTATGTTGCCTCTATAACAGCTCAGTGCAAAACAAATGCTTAACACTTATTTTCTCTTTTCACATTTTTTTGTAAAAGTGAAAATCCACTTTGGATTTCTTTTGGTTAGTGAAAACAGGTACTAAGATAGGTCTTTTGTAAAAGTGAAATGGCATAAAATGAACTTCCAAAAAGCAGGGTATACCTGTATCAGGTTATCTGCAAAGAGCGACAGTTTTACTTCTTCCTTTCCAATTTGGTTGCCTTTTATTTCTTTTTCTTGCCTAATTGCACTGGCTAGGACTTCCAACACTATGTTGAATAAAAGTGGCAAGAGGTGGGTATCCTTGTTCTGTTCTTGATCTTAGAGGAAAAGCTTTCAGTTTTTTACCATTGAAAATGATGTTAAAGCTATGGGCTTTTCACATATGGCCTGTTATGGTGTGGTACATTCCCTCTATACCTGTTTTGTTGAGAGTGTTTATCATAAATGATTTTGAATTTTGAAAAATGATTTTACTGTATCTGTTGAGATGATCATATGATTTTTAGCCTTCATTTTGTTAATGTATCACATTGACTAATGTGCAGATGCAGAACCACTCTTGCATCCCTGGAATAAATGCCACTTGATCATGATGTATGATCCTTTTAATGTATTATAGAATTCGTCTTGCTAATATTTTGTTGAGGATTTTTGCATGTATGTTCATCAGGGATATTGGCCTGTAACTTTCTTTTCTTGAGGCATCCTTGTCTAGTTTTGGTATTAGGGTAATGCTGGCCTTGTAAACGAGTTTGGAAGACTTTGAGAAGGACTGGTATTAATTCTTCTTGGAATATTTGGTAGAATTCAGCAGTAAAGACTTATGGTCCTGGACTTTTGTTTTTGGGAGGTTTTTGATTACTGATTCAATCTCCTTATAGTAGTTGGTCTGTTCAGATGTTCTATTTAATCATGATTCAGTCTTGGTAGGTTGTATGTTTCTAGGGCTGTATCCATTTCTTCTAGGTTGTCCAGTTTGTTGGTGTATAATTGTTCATAGTAGCTTGGTATGATCCTTTGTTTTGGTGGTATCAGTTGTAGTATCTCCTCTTTCATTTCTGATTTCGAGTCCTCTTTTTTACTCGGTGAGTCTAGCTAAAGGTTTGTTAATTTTATCTTTTCTAAGCTTGTAGTTTCATTGATCTTTTCTGTTGTCTGTAGCCTTATCACAGTGTCTGACAAAGTCTCCATTTCTCTGGGATAATGCCCAAGAGTTACATACATTATATTTTGGTATATGGGACATCAGAAATTCTAACTTTCCCATTATAAACTAATTAGCAAAATTTCTGTTACATGTCAGGAAGGAAAAAGTTAATAAATTCTGAAGATGAAAACTCAAATGAGGAATAGCATTTTTGTCATGCATTTATTTCGCTATACTTAAGTCATTTGAAAGTTCTTTTTCTTTTTCTAATAAAATTAGCTGATGGGGAGAAAGAAGATCAGTTTAATGGAAGTCCTCCGAGACCACAGCCAAGGGGACCAAGAACTCCACCAGGACCCCCTCCACCTGATGATGATGAGGATGATCCCATGCCATTGCCAGGTAGAAATAATATCAGTGATAGTTTTTTTCCCCCTCTTGATTAATGTTAATAGTACTTTTTGATTAAAGAAAAAAATTAGATGCTGGTAATCAAATCTTGATGAATATCCTCTGCCTCCATTCTGTGCAGTGTTTTCTTGTGTTTTTTTGTTGGCAAGTGAATTTGTTAAAAGAAAAAAAATCAGTTAATTAATCTGAAGCTGAAGCAACATTACTTTGAAAATAAAATGTTAATGTGCTACAGTGGTATGTACAGAACAGCACCAGTAAAAATAAACAGTAGGTATCGGAAGAGATAAAAATCTGTATAGTTACTTAATAGCTAAAAAAGAAGAGGATTATTGTATTAGAACATAACATAGCATACTTTATTAATTCTCACTGTATAAAGTTGTGTACTGTATACTCAATATTTTTTAAAAGCAAGTAATTCTACCACTTTTTCTTTTAAGGATGTTATGAGGTAAATCATCCAGAATGTCATTAAGTAGTTGCAGTATCCAGTCCTTCTGCCTCATGTTATTTAAAAAGTCAAAATAATCTGTGCCTTAAACCTCAATTTTTCAGTGTCTGGTGACAAGGAAGAGGATGCTCCTCATAGAGAAGATTACTTTGAGCCCATTTCTCCTGATCGGAATTCTGTTCCCCAGGAAGGTCAATATTCTGATGAAGGAGAAGTAGAAGAGGAACAACAAGAAGAAGGAGAAGACGATGAAGATGATGTGGATGTCGAGGAAGAAGAGGATGAGGATGAGGATGATCGCCATACAGTAGATAGTATCCCTGAGGAGGAAGAGGAAGATGAAGAGGAAGAAGGTGAAGAAGATGAAGAAGGTGAAGGTGGGTTAAATTAGCTAGGACTTTTTGGTTTTAAGTGCTAGAAACTAGCTTGATGTAGCTTTTAGTAATGCAAAAGAATTTGTAGCAGAGATAAATGGCTTTCAAGAAACCTAAGAGTCAGACTGTAGCTGGGCCTTAAGACTCGACTAGAGCTGGGATTTCCATCTTTTCTTTGTTTTGTGTTTCTAATTTATATTCTGTTAACTAACTGTTATATCTCTGTTCACCCCACATGTTTAACCTTTCTTTAACCAGCCAGTCTAAACTACCTGGCTGTGTCTCAGATCCAGATCCAGTTGTCTGGGAGAGAGATGCTGTTTGGCTTGCTGTGGTATCAGCTGCCCCTTGATACCATCAGCTTTGTCCAGGGAAGCAGGGATATGCAGTAAATACATTGTGATTAGGGATTTGGTGATCTGTTTTGAGAGTAAAGGAGTGGTGTTTTAAGCTGGGTGGAATTGCTAAAGATGTCTGCCACCTAGATATTTTGGCAAAATGCTACATTATTTTTAGAAATTCAGAAGGAAAAATCTCAATTACGCAGGGACATATGGCAGCATTATGCAGTCCTTTAGTTAGGCTTTATTTTTCCTTTGAAAGCAAAAAGAGATATTTAAGCTAATTGGCTCTTAATTTCTCCAATAAATGGAATGTAGTGTTAAAGTATTTATGTAAAATGACAGATTATCTGCCTTGTTCTTCTATAAGATAGTAAGGGTGAGCGTCGTCGTTCTACATGAGAGAGAGGACCATTCTAGTATCACAGGGGCTCTTTTACAAAATATAAATAATTGGGTTATTGAGTGATAACCTTTTTAGCTTAACCCCATTTCCATATTACCACAAAATCCTTTTTAGATTTATTGTATTTGACTGGCAAGTAGTAGTTAGATTTCATGCAGGCTTTGTTAATCAGATGACATTTTTATAGAGAAGGTGAGAGAATGAGGCTGGTTAATTTGATTTTTACCAGAAGACATCTGGTGGTTGTTCCAGAGTCAAGTCTCTATAGGCCCTTCCTTTTCAAATATGAGTGTATTGCTATGGCTAAATTGTTTTGAGCTAAAGAATGTCAAAAGAGGGCTGTTACTCGAGGAATACTGTGGAACCATTTCCTTTTCTTTCTTAGGCTGTAATTGCACATCTCTGTTTTACCACAGCCAGGTAATAGTAGTGTTAAAAAGTAAAACCAACAAGTTTTCCGTCTCTAGTCCTGTATTACTTCTAGTCCTGTATTAATAAATAGAGGAAAAAGCTGCATGTGTCATAATATGAAAACTCTTTGTTTTGGCAAAGCTGAGCACTTTATATGAACAAATTTTCCCTAAAAACATAATACAGAACTGGGGAAACTGTGTGACAGGTAAATACAGAGACGTGAAAGTGAAGGAATATGAAATTCGTGTTATAAAAAGAACATAGAATGTTCTTCCTGGAAATATTTGGTGTAGCTTGGCATTTATGGTACTAATTCTTAGTTAATTTAATAATTTTGGCCCATCAATTTATTTTTTCCATCTTAAAAATACTCTCTCATGAGGGCAAGCTTAATTTCTTTCCTCCTGAGAGAGGTATTTTTGGTTTGTTTTTTGAGGCATTTCTAATTTAATTTTGTGAGGAAAATATCTGTAGCAGAGTTAGTTGTAAAGCTGAACAGATATAATAGAAGACTTCACTTATGAAGTTTCTCCATAATTATTCTATTAGAAACTATAAAATGTTAGTAATTGTTGATAAGATATTGGGGCAGAAATTAATTTTGTTGAGGAAATCATTAATTTTTATTTTTTGCCACACTATTAAATGATTTTTTTGACAAACCAGATTGTTCTGCATTAAACAACAATGATGTAACAACTAAATATTATTCAAACTGATTTTCAGGGGATGATGGTTATGAACAAATTTCCAGTGATGAAGACGGAATTGCTGACTTGGAACGTGAAACATTTAAGTATCCAAACTTTGATGTCGAATACACTGCTGAAGACTTAGCTTCAGTTCCTCCTATGACGTATGATCCATATGACAGGGAGCTTGTACCACTTTTATACTTCAGCTGTCCATACAAGACTACTTTTGAAATTGAAATCAGTAGAATGAAGGATCAAGGTCCAGATAAAGAAAATTCAGGGGCAGTAGAAGCCTCAGTGAAGTTAACTGAACTGTTGGATTTGTATCAAGAAGATAGAGGTGCAAAATGGGTAACAGCTTTAGAAGAAATTCCAAGTTTAATAATAAAAGGATTAAGTTATTTGCAATTGAAAAACACAAAACAAGACGCCCTTGGCCAGTTGATAGACTGGACCATGCAAGCTTTAAATTTACAAGTAGCCCTTCGCCAACCCATTGCCTTAAATGTCCGACAGCTCAAAGCTGGGACCAAATTAGTATCCTCACTAGCAGAATGTGGGGCCCAAGGAGTCATGGGACTGCTGCAAGCAGGAGTGATCAGTGGATTATTTGAGCTCCTGTTTGCTGACCATGTCTCATCTTCCCTTAAGTTAAATGCATTTAAAGCTTTGGACAGTGTCATTAGTATGACAGAAGGAATGGAAGCATTTTTAAGAAGTAGGCAGAGTGAAAAAAGTGGCTATCAAAAACTGCTGGAGCTCATACTTTTAGATCAGACTGTGAGAGTTGTCACTGCTGGTTCAGCTATTCTTCAGAAATGCCATTTCTATGAAATTTTGTCAGAGATTAAAAGACTTGGTGACCATTTAGCAGAGAAGACTTCTTCTGTTCCTAACCACAGTGAACCTGATCATGATACAGATACTGGACTTGAGAGAACAAACCCAGAATATGAAAATGAGGTAGAGGCTTCACTGGATATGGATCTTTTGGAATCCTCAAATATAAGTGAAGGGGAAATAGAAAAGCTTATTAACCTCTTAGAGGAAGTTTTTCATTTAATGGAAACTGCACCTCATACAATGATCCAACCTCCTGTTAAGTCTTTCCCAACGATGGCACGTATTACTGGACCACCAGAGAGGGATGATCCGTACCCTGTTCTCTTTAGGTAAGACATTTTTGGCTTTGGGAAATATATTTTACCAGTCATTAGAGGCAATTTTATGTGGTTGGTTTTTTTTTTTTACTCTGTCTGTAGGTCAAGGATACTTGATATTTTAAAATAAGTAGTAGTGGAACTGAGAAGTATGTTACTATGGGTGAGCTATATTTAGTTAATACTTAAAGTTGTAATAGCAACTTAAGTTAAAGATAGTAATAATCAACAACAGTGCTTGTATAAGCATGTCTGTGAGCAAGAATAAATGAGAAACCGCTGAGTGGCTTCTGGGAAGGTGGTACAAAGAGCATGGAACAGGAAGGAGAGAGCTTTTCAGTGTAAACCTCTTTGTACCTTATCACTGTAATACATTGTAGATTACCTGGTTAAAGATATATTAAAGGTTTAATTACCACTTGTTTCTGCCGTCTAACTCTCTAGTTATCTATTGGTACAGTTTTGCCATTATTAGGTACCCACAGTAGATTTTTTAAATTTTGTTTTAATTTTTGAGTTTCTTTTTTGGCATTTTGCCTGTAAATAATTTTTTAACTAAATGCAAAAATTGCATTTTTATTATTTTATTCCTTATTTCTGTGAGTATTTTTTGCCTTGCTTTGGAACATAGTGCATTAACAGAAAATCAGTACTTGTCCATTCTAAAATCTGTACCTATCCATTCCTATTTTTAGCTGAAAATATCAGATCTTGCCTTAGTTTGAGTTCTTACAGGAGTGTAAGGTGGTAATTGCTAAAGCAAGGTCTGGTAGGAGATGAGGTCAAGAGTACAAAGTAGGAGTTTGGCTTTGAACAAGAGAAAGGAAACCTTATATGTATACAAATACAGATATCTTTGTAGTGTGGAGACAGTAGAGGAGACAAGGCACTTCTCACTGATCCTATTTTTGATAAAGTAGGAATTGAAGTCATGCACTGAGGATGACTGAGTGTCAGAAAAGGGTGATGCTCTCACATAGTCATTGAGGGGAAACTAGTAATTAATGGCCTACTAAGTCTTGTTTTTCTCCCCATAATTGGAGGAGGTATGTTTGGGTATCAGACTTTAGGAAATAAAGGGCTTTGAATGCTGTGCACTAAGGAATTTGGATTTTTTTTTTTTTAATTTATTTGTTTTGGCTGCACTGCGTAGATTGTGGGATCTTAGTTCCCTGACCAGGGATCAAACCCGGGCCCCTGGCAGTGAGAGCACCGAGTCCTAATCACTGGACTGCCAGGGAATTCCCAGGGATTTTGTTTTTAGAATGTGGGAAGATCTCGAATATTTTGGAGTAGCAGATCTGGTATGATCAAAGTAGTGTTCTAAGATTATATTATAGTTACAAGATATATTGCAGTGGAAGAGAAATTGGAGTTATTAGGTAGATAAGCCTGTCTGAAGATTCTAGGTGGTAGGTGTTGTGCTAAGTACTTGGCCTGATATAGTGGCATTTACAGAAAATGGGAAGACAAATATTGTGCTAATATTGAGAGTCTGTGAAAAAGCATTACTAGGACTTGGCAACTGAACCTAGTAAGAGAAAGTAAGAAGGAGCTTTGATGTTTCTAGCCAAGGTAACTATTGGAACTGTGGTTTTATGGACAGAAACTGGTAAATTAGGAGGGAGAGTGAATTTTGAAAGGAGAAATAATTACATTTTGGAAGGATTAGTTTGAAGTGACGGCAAGGCTCTAATGTCCCATGTTGGGGTCTTCAAGATAACCCCCGAGATTTGCTAGATGGAGTCACAGGACTGTGTTGTAATCACGACCACGATTTATTATATCAAAAGGATACAAAACACGATCAGCAAAGGGAAGGGGTACATGGGACGAAGCCTGGGGAAACGAGTCATAAACTTCCAGAGTCCTTTCCTCATTTAGGCACACAGGACCCGCTTAAGTCCCCCAGCAACAAATTGTGACACGTGTGAAATGTTACGTACTGAGGAAGCTCATTGGAATCTCAGCATCCAAGCTTATTATTGGGGGATAGCCATGTAGGCACCCAGTACCTAGCATGTATCAGAATTCCAGACTCCCAGAAGGAAAGCAGGTGTTCAGCGTAAACCATATTATTTGCATAAACAGTTTAGGTGCAGTGAGTATTCTTTCCAGTTGGTGGGCGGAAACCCTCCCAAAATCCAAGTCCCCAGAGGCCAGCCAAGGGCCAACCTTGCCAGCAGGCCTTTCTAAGAATAAACATTCTGAGGCCTGCCATGTTAACTATTTTCTGAACGTTCCATGAGGTGCTTAAGGATGCTCTTAGAGCATAATAATGTTTACTTTTGTGGTAAGAAGTTAGTGGAGGTGTTTTTATCATGATACAGAAGCCTGAGTTTAAGCAGAAGTATGATTGAAGAGGCAATTTTATGCTATGTGATTACAACTATATGACATTCTGGAAAAGGCACAACTGTGGAGACAGTGATTGCCAGGGATTGGGAGGGAGGGAGGGATGAATAGATGGAGCACAGAGTATTTTTAGGACAGTGAAAGTACTCTATCAGTAGCAGTTGGGTCTATTTAGGGGTGTTAGGTAAATTCAGACTTTTTCTACTAAAACTACGTGTACTAAAAACTGGTTCTTGGATTTGATTAAAGAGTCTATTGTATTAAATACTGAATATTGATAATTTGAGTTTTTTTTCCCCTAGAGGTACTAATTCAGATATACTACCTATAGTAAATCTGAATATACTATAAGTTTTTTATAGTATATGTACTATATTCTTCCTAGATATACTAATTCAGATATACTGATATGCCATGGGTCGAGTAGGACCATGGTTAAAAGGAAGGAGCATTTGATAAGTGGCCTGGAAGGAAGTCCCAGATCTTAAAGTCGTGGTTGATTCTGGAAAGAGAAAACTTGTCACAGTTACTTATTAAACATCCTTTGAATGCTAGGAAAAAGCCTTACAGAACTTTCACTTCTGTTTGGCCTAGTGTATAGAAGACTTGCTACTTACAGTACTATTTTAGTGAAAGCAGTCTATTGCTGAAGATAAGGATTATTGCCATTAAATTTTTTACCTCTCTCCTGTCTAATGAATACTGAATAAATGAAGAATGTTTTACACTGATTTAACATATATTTTATTACTTCTTCTACAGGTATCTTCACAGTCATCACTTCTTGGAGTTGGTTACCTTGCTTTTGTCAATTCCAGTAACAAGTGCACACCCTGGTGTGCTGCAAGCCACAAAAGATGTTTTAAAGTTTCTTGCACAGTCACAGAAGGGTCTTCTTTTTTTTATGTCAGAATATGAAGCAACAAATTTGTTGATCCGAGCTCTGTGTCACCTTTATGATCAAGATGAAGAAGACGGTCTCCAGTCTGATGGTGTTATTGATGATGCATTTGCCTTGTGGCTACAGGACTCAACACAAACTTTGCAGTGTATTACAGAACTGTTCAGCCATTTTCAGCGTTGTACAGCCAGTGAAGAAACTGACCATTCAGATCTCTTGGGAACTCTTCACAATCTTTACTTGATTACTTTTAATCCTGTGGGAAGATCAGCTGTTGGCCATGTTTTCAGTCTTGAGAAAAATCTCCAAAGTCTTATTACTCTAATGGAGTACTATTCCAAAGAAGCCTTAGGGTAATTTTATGCTTAATCCTTAAATTTTCTATTTTATTGGAAAACTACATCACTAATGGGGTAGTTTCTTGAAAGAATGTGTTTTGAAAATAAAAACTGTAATTTTTTGACATAACACATAACTTCTTAATTAAGGATTAGAATGATGAAATCTCTAAGATGTGGCTATAAAGAAATGAAATAGCAGCTTCTTCCAGTTTCCCCACGGTGTTAACAAAGATTGCAGCTGTAGTACTCCTGCTAATTTTTGTGGAGGGAAATCCTAAGGTACAGGAATATACGTATACCTTAAGAGTCATGAGGACTATCTTGCTGTCTTCTGCCCTCACCTTCTAAGCTATTCATGGTGCTCGGATTTCAGAAGTGTTTTGACTGGATGAGGGGGATTGAGAATGACAGTAGTTTTCAAGAACTTGCCCTATAGGGCAGAGGGTTTTAGTGTATGAGAAGAGAAACATGCTCTTCCTGGTTCATGCCATACAAAGCAGTGGCATCCTTTGCATCGGGGTCTTGATATGACTCCTTGAGTGATGGATCTTTTGGGGGGACCTATAAAAGGCAAACAACAGTGACTTCTATGCCTAGCTGTATATTAACAGCTCTGTAGTGGAAGTCTGAATAATCATGGTGGTAGGTTGATTCATCACACTTGTTCCTATTTATCCAGAGTGAACAACCATTTTAAAGGAGACCGATGAAGTGTACTTCCTAATCTTTCATTGCTAACGAAGTACACTTATTAATATTTCATTGTTCTGATCTTATTTCTTAATAGAATTTCACTTTCCATTTTGATGCATGCGCTTTGTTATTACATACTTTTAAGTAGTGGTGTCAGGTGAATTGAAGGTGAAACTTTAAAATGCGATTTCCCGTTTTCAGGAAGTCAGTCATGTTTCATTGTGAAATTCCTTGATCCCTTTAAAACCAAGTAGAAAAAAATGTTAAAAATTGTTCCTAAAAATTTATTTTCATTTCAAAAACTTTAAAACCTTATTTTGTTTCAGTGATTCCAAGTCTAAGAAGTCAGTAGCTTATAATTATGCATGCATACTTATTTTGGTGGTGGTTCAGTCTTCCAGTGATGTCCAAATGCTAGAACAGCATGCAGCATCTCTCTTGAAGCTTTGTAAAGCAGATGAAAATAATGCTAAATTGCAAGGTATGGTACTTGAAGTTATTTTAAGCATTTATGATATGTGAAGAAAAAAAGCCTTTGAATATCTGTTGTTAGTACTTTGTCATGTTTTGATTATATACCTGGTAATACCCTGTTTTTAACTTTCTAAAAGTTAAGATACCTTTTATGGAGGTATTGTATATGGTGTTCTTAAAAAGATTTTTAGGAAATTGTTCAAAGTACCTTTTTCTGAAAAGCCATGGAAATTTGTGGGTGGTTGAAGTTCCTAATCAAAGTAGAATTAAAGATGAACTCAGAAGTTCAGTTTTGTGTATAGTTTGCATGTGTGTGTGTTTTCTATATATGTATTTCTAAGTACAACACTGCTCTAAGTACAACTTAGAAATCCATTTTTATGGCAAACCTTATGTGGACAGTCTTGAAAAATTTAAGGTATTTAATTACAATTTTTTATTATTTTATTTTGGTTCTTGGCTTTCTGACCTTGCCAAGTAGAAAATTTGATAACATTGAGTAAATGTTATGATAGCATGTGGCCTCTTTTCTTTCCTTCTTTTTTGTTTTGGCCGCACTGCATGGCATGCGGGATCTTAGTTCCCCAACCAGGGATTGAACCTGTGCCCCCTGCAGTGGAAGTGCAGAGTTTTAACCACTGGCCCTGGACCGCCAGGGAAGTCCCAGGCCTCTTTTCTTTTTAATCCTAAATTTTATGTGCGATACCACCAGTAAAAGTTGGGTACTGCACTCAACTTTCTATATTGAAAATAGAGTTTTTTCCCCCCGAAGTATGCCTTTATAAAAGGAGGGTATGCAGCGTCTTCAAAGGTATTATTAATGCTTTACTACATTTTCTGTGTGATGGGTGCACTAGTATTTGTTTTATTATTCCTTATAGCTTTCATTTGAGCACTGTATATTCTACATATATGAAAGAGTTAATTTAAAAATGCGTAGGAAAATACTCAGATGTAAACAGTTGTAATCCTCAGGATTGTAGTACCAAGGAAGGGTGACTACTATTTGCAGTTTCCGTCAGTCATTCCTATAAAGTGTCTAGAACTTATTACGTGAGAATGCTTTTCTAAAAACATTTTCGGTGATAAAGTATAGGTTTTATGGCATAGCTTCTAGGAGAGTTTTGAGTTTGGTTGCAGTAAATGGTATATTTCATGTGTTTCTTTTATAAGCAAAGCTTGCTGTTATTAGTTTTGGGGTGATAGTGATTACTTTTAACTTTATAAAGGCAAATTAGGAAATTGATAAAATTTAGAATTCATGATAAGGGAAAAGGCACTCAGCAAATGTCCCCCCATGGGTTTGATCCTGTTAGAAATGAATACATTTTGGGTATACTTTTTTGGGGGTGTGGGAATCAGTGGCAGCATTAGGTGAATAAACATTATGTTATTATATTGGTTTATGAATGGTCAATTTTATAATTCTTTTTTAATGTAAGTTGATTGCTGCAGAAATATTCAGTATAGTTAGATGGTTTAACCATGTAAATGTTTAAGTTTTCAGAAAGCAAAAAACTAAGGGCGGTAACCTCTTTTTTTTTATATATATATATATATATTTTTTTTTTAAAACATCTTTATTGGAGTATAATTGCTTTACAATGGTGTGTTAGTTTCTACTTTATAACAAAGTGAATCAGTTATACATATACACATGTCCCCATATCTCTTCCCTCTTGCGTCTCCCTCCCTCCCACCCTCCCTATCCCACCCCTCTAGGTGGTCACAAAGCACCGAGCTGATCTCCCTGTGCTATGCGGCTGCTTCCCACTAGCTATCTATTTTACGTTTGGTAGTGTATATATGTCCATGCCACTGTCTCACTTTGTCCCAGCTTACCCTTCCCCCTCCCTGTATCCTCAAGTCCATTCTCTAGTAGGTCTGTGTCTTTATTCCTGTCTTGCCCCTAGGTTCTTCATGACCATTTTTTTTTTTTTTTTTAGATTCCATATATATGTGTTAGCATACGGTATTTGTTTTTCTCTTTCTGACTTACTTCACTCTGTATGACAGACTCTAGGTCCATCCACCTCACTACAAATAACTCAATTTCGTTTCTTTTTATGGCTGAGTAATATTCCATTGTATATATGTGCCACATCTTCTTTATCCGTTCATCTGTTGATGGACACTTAGGTTGCTTCCATGTCCTGGCTATTGTAAATAGAGCTGCAATGAACATTGTGGTACATGACTCTTTTTGAATTATGGTTTTCTCAGGGTATATGCCCAGTAGTGGGATTGCTGGGTCATATGGTAGTTCTAATTTTAGTTTTTTAAGGAACCTCCATATTGTTCTCTATAGTGGCTGTATCAGTTTACAGTCCCACCAACAGTGCAAGAGGATTCCCTTTTCACCACACCCTCTCCAGCATTTATTGTTTGTAGACTTTTTGATGATGGCCATTCTGACTGGTGTGAGGTGATACCTCATTGTAGTTTTGATTTGCATTTCTCTACTGATTAGTGATGTTGAGCATCCTTTCATGTGTTTGTTGGCAATCTGTGTATCTTCTTTGGAGAAATGTCTGTTTAGGTCTTCTGCCCATTTTTGGATTGGGTTGTTTTATTTCTCAGCCATTATAGTAGGACATTACATTTCATTTTGAAGCTTGTTTAAATAATTAGACATAAGTTCATTCCTGTATAAAATTTAGTTTATTGAAATGAACATGGATCTGATAATCTAAAACCATGGTTTTTCTCAGGAAAAGAATATCTTTACCTCCCTTGTTTTAAAGGCTTTGTTATAAAGGCTTTTATTTTAAAATATTATATTATGAATTACTGTTTTTGTTTTTAAGAACTTGGCAAGTGGCTTGAACCTCTGAAAAACCTTAGATTTGAGATTAACTGCATCCCAAACCTAATTGAATATGTTAAACAGGTAAGTAAAACTTAAAAGTGCCTTGATTTTATAGAACTGTGTGGTAGTATTTAGTAATACTGTTTTAAATCACTTGTATAGGTAATGCAGTTAAGTGTACTTGATTGATTTACTAGTCTTGTGGGTATAGATTGGTACTGGGTATAGATGGGTATGTAATTGTGTGTATACATGAACACAGATGTACACAACCTTATTGCTTTCTATTACCAGCTTCTGTCCTACTTTTTTCTCTCTCAAATAGGAATAATATCACCTACCATTTTGATCACATTTACAAAGTGTTTTAAAGTTAAATGCTATGATAATGTAACATATAATTATAGTTAAACTTTAGTGGAAAAGAATTTCCCTCAAAATTTGTACTTGAAAATTGGTAGAGTCAGTACCAGATAATTGCAATGGGGACTAGTTCTGTTAATTTGGTACGGTTAAATCTGCAATTGAAGTAATTAATGAGAGTTGAAAATCATATAATTCATAATATTACAGTTGAAAAATTCATATACACTTCAAGTAATTCATAATGAAAAAATTCATTAAAATCATTGCATTGTTAGTTTTGGAAGTTTGAAAAGTTTTCTTTGCTCCTTAGCTGATCCAATGTGTATCATAGGAAGAAGGGCTAAAAGTGCTCATAGATGCATAAAAAGTTTTAAACTAGAGGGGCAGAATGGACCTTGAATTATCTCCTTTTTCATTTAACAGATGAGCTATATGTGTTGTGTATGTGTGTGTGTGTCTGTGTGTGTAAACCACCTTGGTCTTGGAGCTGCAGTGTGTTATTGAAGTAATGTACGTGTATTATCTAATCTGTTGCTGTCTTGACCCACCAACAAAGAGCTATTTGGGTTTTATCTGCTTCAGATTTTTCTTCACTAACTTGTCTCTCTTCTCTTTTTCCTCCATCTCCCCTAAGAGTACTTTTTCCTCCTATAATGCCATCATATTCTTCTGTTCTTTATGCCTCAGATGATATCTAGAGTTTTTCATTATGTTCGGTCTTTTATTTAGCAGAAGTACAGTAGTGTCCTGTAAATTTAGATGGTCAGGTATTTAGGGTACTTGTGCATGGTTAGGAGAATATATAAAGTATCCAATAAATATCAGATGGTTTCACTTAAAGTATTTAACCAATAAAAAGTTCAGTACTAGAAATTTGAATTACATGCTGTAATTAAGAGTTTTAATTTTTATGTAAATCTTTGTCCCATTAATTATGGTTATTATAAATGACTCTCATTCTGAGATGTACTAAAGACAGTTGATCTAAGACTGAAACTTCACTCTGTGGCTCCCTGCTGCCTTATGTAATTTGTGAATTATTGAAAGGCAGCAAGGAAGAAATTAGAGGAAAAGATAACCTAAGATGGGAAACATATGAGGAAAAGGATTTTCTTATTTTTAGGTTTCTCCTCTGAGGTTTAGAAGCTGAAATAGTAACATTTTAAAGTGCTATTTCTTTTAAGTTTTTTTAGCCATCTGTATGCTGCTCCTTGGAAACTACAAAAATAAAGCAACTTAAACATAACTATTTGTTGCCAGGAAGCATAGCGTGGGCAGGTGCTAAGGACATAGGCAACTGTATTTCTTTTTACTCTAGCCATGCCCCAAATGGCCATCATAACTAGATTCTTGTGGTATCTGCATTTTTTAAAATGTATGTTATGTAGTGTTAAAACATTCCGTCATGCTTCCTCAGTTTTCAAAGAGCTTTAGTACCCACAGGGCTTTGTAAAATCAGAGTCATTTCTTCCTTTTTGGGAAAGAGGATGTATAGTAAGAGTATCCAAAAAGGAGCTATTTTAAATTCTTAATCCAGAGAGTTTCATACACAATCTGTATGTAGCCTTTGTTTTAGTCAGTACTTTTTAATATACTTGTGTTTGCAATTACTCATTTTATGTTCAAAATGTCATATATGGTACAACATATGCCAAAGATTATATAACCTTTATAAACTTCATTAGCCTTATTCATGTTTTAAATTTAGTTAAGAAGTTTAAAATGATGTAAGCACTTAACTTGAAACTCATATTTTTAACTAATACCTTCTCTGGGCCTGATAGGTACCAAGAAATTAAACTTTCTGTTCATTTTTATTTTTGAAGAATATTGATAACTTGATGACCCCAGAAGGAGTTGGCCTTACAACTGCCTTGCGTGTTCTCTGTAATGTGGCATGTCCACCACCTCCTGTTGAAGGTAATGTGGCTACTATACTTAAAAACTACTGTTTTTTAGGCCTAGTATAAATATCATTTATTAAATAAAATATTCAAAATCTTAACCAATGATTAATATGTAAGTAATTAGAGTTTTTTTTTTTCTCCCTTATTTATATAAAGGTCAACAGAAAGACCTGAAATGGAATCTTGCTGTCATTCAGCTTTTTTCTGCTGAAGGAATGGACACCTTTATTCGGGTGCTGCAAAAATTGAACAGTATTCTGACTCAGCCTTGGAGACTCCATGTCAACATGGGGACTACCCTTCACAGAGTTACTACTATTTCAATGGCTCGCTGCACACTTACTCTTCTTAAAACTATGTTAACGGAACTCCTGAGAGGTGGATCCTTTGAGTTTAAGGACATGCGTGTCCCTTCAGCACTTGTGACTTTACACATGCTCCTGTGCTCTATCCCTCTCTCAGGTCGTTTGGATAGTGATGAACAGAAAATTCAGAATGATATCATTGATATATTACTGACTTTTACACAAGGAGTTAATGAAAAGCTCACAATCTCAGAAGAGACTCTGGCCAACAATACTTGGTCTTTAATGTTAAAAGAAGTTCTTTCTTCGATCTTGAAGGTTCCTGAAGGATTTTTTTCTGGACTCATACTCCTTTCAGAGCTGCTGCCTCTACCATTACCCATGCAAACAACTCAGGTATCACTTCCATATAACATGCATCTTATAAATGACTGCAATAACACTTTTTAAAAAGCCAGTGATTTTGTTTAAAAAACCCTCATCTCCTTCCCCTAAGAAAGACATAAGATAACTGGATGAGGGTGAGATAAAACTGAAGCAAGTTGGTCATTAAGGAAATATGGGAGTAACATTTTAAATAAATTTTTGTTAATGTAAATTTTATTATGCTGTTATGTATACTTGTACTTTTGTTATTTTTAAATCCTTTCCCCCCACCTTTATCATGTGTTAGAATTTGCCGTTAACTAGGTTGCTTCACCAATGGACTCTGCTCTACTGACTGCTAACCTGAGAACAATAAGATTTTTTAGATGCATTGAATTCAAGCAAATGTTTAATTGTAAACAGAAAATTAAATGTTTTAAGCATGCAGTAAAGATGTTCTTTTCATAACAGTTCTTCCTGAACAGTTTTTGTGACTATAAATAAATATTTAAAAAAATCTATGTACACACACATTATACTTTTTTAACAGGTTATTGAGTCACATGATATATCAGTGGCACTCAACACCCGAAAATTGTGGAGCATGCACCTTCATGTTCAAGCAAAGTTGCTCCAAGAAATAGTTCGCTCTTTCTCTGGCACAACCTGCCAGCCCATTCAACATATGTTACGGCGTATTTGTGTTCAATTGTGTGACCTTGCCTCACCAACTGCACTTCTGATTATGAGAACTGTGTTGGATTTGATTGTAGAAGACTTGCAAAGGTATTTTCATTTTGCATTAAAAATTTTTTTCCTCAAGTTATTTTTGACACATTCATTTTTTTTAACTTAGAATTTGGAAACCAGGGTTTAGTGTGCTCAGATAATATGTGTACATATAAATATACACATATACATATATACAGACACACAGACACATGAATATATATAGATTAATTTTAATTAGGAAACTATTTCATTATTTCATGTGCAAGATATCTTGAAGTGTTTCAAGATTTGGGGTGTTTGAAAGGTGAGCTATGAAGTACTCTGATTTAAGAAAATACATTATTAAAAACCTGAAAAAAAAAAAAAAAACCTGAATTTACAAAATTTTATAGTAATTGTAAAATTCCAGAGAAGTTGTCATACCCAAGGAATGAAGTTTTTTTATATAAGATTTGTGTAAGTTGATATGTGTTGAAAAACAAATTATTAAATAATGCCTTAAAATCAAGAATTTTGTTTACTAAATGTGTTGATTTTATTTCAGCACTTCAGAAGATAAAGAAAAACAGTATACTAGCCAAACCACCAGGTTGCTTGCTCTTCTTGATGCTCTGGCTTCACACAAAGCTTGTAAATTAGCTATTTTGCATCTAATTAATGGAACTATTAAAGGTGATGAAAGATATGCAGAAATATTCCAGGATCTGTTGGCTTTGGTGCGGTCTCCTGGAGACAGTGTTATTCGCCAACAGTGTGTTGAATTTATCACATCCATTTTGCAGTCTCTCTGTGATCAGGTATTTATAGTTATTTTTATAAATTCTTTGTGTGTGTATGTGTTTTTTAAAAGCTTCTCTTGATGTAAATCTTGGCTGTTAACAAAGAGATCACATCTGTTTCATTACTCTTACTGTTGTTTAGGGAGATAAATTTGACCAGTGAACCAACAATAAAATGATTTGGTGCTATATAACTTTCTTTGACTTTGTACTTCACAGGTTTCTCTGAATAGCTCTTTTCATTTTCTTTATGAGACACTGTCTTTGGATATTTACTTTACGTGCCCTTGTATTCTTTGGGGTTGGTTATGTCTAGTATGTTCATTTTCCTTCTAATTATATTATACACCAATTCACTCTTGAATATTGTAGTTTTGTGATTGGTCAAATTAATACCATGATTTCTTGTTTGGACAATTTTTAAAAAAATCTTTTTTGGCTGCACCCCACGGCATGTGGGATCTTAGTTCCCTGACCAGGGATCAAACCCGTGCCCCCTGCATTGGAATCATGGAGTCTTAACCACTGGACCGCCAGGGAAGTCCCTGGACAACTTTTGAAGGCGTCACACACAGGCTGCTACTACATTTTAGTGTGTTTCAGACTACTGTGCTATAAACATCTATAAAGACGTTGACTAAAAGTAGTAGTATTTCTTCCTGCTGTTTATATTATTGACTTCCAGTTTATAGTTCCATGAGTTAATGAGAATTGTTTTAACTTTTAGAGCCCATTGTTATTGCGATATTTGGAGATTTCTATGTCTAATGGCATTTTAGCTTGTCAAAATGCTCCTACTGTCTAAATCAATCAAATGTGATTTTTCCAGGCAGAATATTTTTAATAGGATCCCATCATAGAAGATTACCTTTTTCTAGCTAATCAAAATCCAGTTTGGTTACATTTGACATTCAAGAAGGAACATTTTTGGTGTGACTTGTTTTCACAAAAAGGGGATCTGGTAGAAAATAGTTTTGGACCTGGTAAAAAGGCTTATTTTAAGTCTTTATACCTCAGAATGTGCAGTCAACTGGTGTTTGTTAATATAATTCACGGTGGGTTGTATGACTGTGATGAGTTACGCTTTAGCATCCTAGCTGCCCTGATCACTTAAACCTCATTCTTGGCTGGCCTCACCTTACTATATTTCCATTTTGTTCAAGCTTTGTTTTATAGTTCTAACCCAAGTTGAATACTTGTTTCCAGTGTGTTGAAGGGATTAAAGGTGATAACACATACTTAAAAATGTTTCTGTAATGTCTGCTTTACTTCTATAAAAAGAGTAGTGTGAGTTTTTAGTTATTTTTAGGTAAACTTGCTGACATTGAAAAACTTGAATTTTAAACATATATGAAAACTACAGGAAAATATTGGAAGACTGTGCCTGAATGTTTTTTTTTGCTCCATCCATTTCTTTTTGTGATGTTTTAAATTCAAATATGGATATATTTATTAAAATTTATTTCTCTGATGCTTTCTTTATAAATTTAAAAATATTCAAATGAATGAATAATACAGTAATTTAAAATATTTTAGTACCAAAAGTACTAACCTAACCATCTGAAGATAGAAATTACACTCAGTGTAATCCAGAAGGAAAAATTTTTCAAAGAGATGTTCTTTTAAAATAAGAATACTGTGAGTCAGGCGCAGTTGCCAAGTGGTAAGGCATCGGTCTCATAAAGTAAAAATACTGTGAAACAACATATTTGTCTTTATTTCTTTAGGTGTGTATCCTTGTATTAACCTTTATAGAAGAACAGAACAACTCCTTTGTTCTTAATGTGTTTGAATCTATGTTTGGGATGGGACAGTAACCATAGTATTTTGATAATTACTAATTGCTGTGTATTTCAGAAATAAAAACGCTAAGTGATAGTGACAATCATTTAAAAAAATTGTTTTTTCCCAACTCCCCTCCTCCCTCACAGGACATTGCACTAATTTTGCCAAACTCTTCTGAAGGTTCTATTTCTGAACTGGAGCAGCTCTCCAATTCTCTACCAAACAAAGAATTGATGGCCTCAATCTGTGACTGTCTCCTGGCTGTGCTAGCTAACTCTGAGAGTAGTTACAACTGTTTACTGACATGTGTCAGAACAATGATGTTTCTTGCAGAGCATGATTATGGATTATTTCACTTAAAAAGGTAATGCTTTATCTAATTTTATATACTCTTGTATTTAAATCCCCCCCATATTAATTAATTCATAGCTATTGTAGAAGGTTGAAGGTATGATTTCTTTCATGTGCAGAAATTTCGTATTTATGGAAAAGATTCATTAGCAATGAAAAGTGCTAGTAATAAAATCTTTAGGATTAAAAATATAAATTGAATAGATAGACATATTAATGTGGGCATCTTGCAGTATTTAACAAGGAAATCTTATTGTTCCAGGGTCATTAATTCATGCTCTAAGATATTTGTTTTGTTGGTATATTCACTTGTAGTTCTTCAAAGATGACGGTAGTGTGATAGTATGGACCCTAAAGCTGAAAGTGCTGATTCTGTGTTTTTTATTCTCTAGAGGAATGGCTGAGATGAAATTTGTTTGAAATGATGTAAATCTCATGCTGCTCAGTCTCTCCAGTGTAATTTCTGCTCCCGTCTCTCTGTCCATGCCCTCATCTTTTTCTTCACTAGGGAGATAGCTGGCTACTACATAGTTTTCCTTGGAATTTGTAGAAGTATGTAGAATTATGAGATAGAAAGGATTAGGAAACATGTATTTGTACCTCTCATTAATTCTTATAACATTGGTTGAAAACTTATGTTCCAGCTACTGTGCTTGGTGCTGGCTGCTACCTTTTCCACCTGCTTAGTCTGTCTATTCTCCTGTATTCTCTCTCAGTTGATGGCACCTCCTGAACATCCAAGTTCTCCCCCCCACCACCTCCCAGTCTCTCACCAAAAAGTCTTTAAATTTTACTTCTTGAATGTCCTTTTTCCTATTGCCTGGATATTTACTCTATATCCTTTACGACTCATACATTACACATACAAGAAAACCAAAAAGCTTTCCTTGATTCCTCCATTCCTAGCTGGGTTAGGTGCTCTCACAAATACCCTTTGCATACCTCTGCCGTAGCATGATATGTGATGTCGTTGGCTCTGCTAGATTCATGTAAGTCATCATAACCTATTCCCTTTTCTTTCTTTAGCTCTGATCTTTCTGCTAAGCTCCAAGTAACCCATGTATCTGTTTGACATCTCTACTTGGCTATCTAATGGGCATCCAAACTGAACCTAAAGCAGAGCTCTTGATATTCTTGCTTCAAACATGTGTCTGTCCTGCTTGTCCTGGTAAATGTTAAACTTCAAGATTCTTGATTCTTCTCTTTTCCTCACTCCCTACATCCAGTCCATCAGTAAGTCCGGTTCATTATGTTTCCAAAATACCTCCTGAATCTGATGACCCTTCTCCACCTCCATAGTTACCACCCCTATCCAGTCCACTCTTTTCTTTCATGACCCATTGCAGTAGTCTCCAATCTTCTCTTCTTACTTCAACTGTTGTCCCCCTAAAATACATTTTCTTAGCACTCAGACTGATCTTTTTAAACTTAAAACAATATACGTGTCATTGTTTTGCTTAAATCCTTCTTAGGGCTTCCTGTTGCACTGCAAATAAAATTCAAACTCTATAATGATCTTTAAGCCTCTATACAGTCTGACCCTTGCTTATCTCTTTGACTTATCTCATAGCTCTTTTATCCTCAGTTTTGCTCCCTTTCAGGCTCGTTCCTACCTCCAGACTTTTTTTTTTCCTAAATGCTTTTCCCCTAGATTCTTCTAGGACTTATTTCCTCACTTCACTCAGGTATCTGTATCAATATATTTCCTGTCTAAATGCCTGTCTAAAATAGCCTATCCTTTGTGTCCCCATTCCTTATTCCCCTTATATTTTTCACTGTATTTATACTGTTTGACATTACATTATGTAGACTTATTGCTTATTTGGTTGTCTCCCTCACTAGAATATAAGCTGCACAAGGACAGGGACTGTTTTCTTGACTGTACTCCCACCAGCACCTAGAACCTGGTTCATAGTAGACATTATGAAGGAATACAAGTCATTTAGTCCACAAATATTTATTGAATGCCCTCTTCTCTGGGCCAGACACTGTTCTAGGTGCTGGGGATTTAATTAAAAAGAAAAAAAAATCCCTGTCTTCTTGATGCTTTCATTCTATTAGAGGTAGACAGATGCTAAACATGTAAATAAAATACATAGTATGTTACAGAAAAACATAAAGTAGGGCAGAGGGATAGTGAGTGCCAAAGTGAGGGTGAGAGTTGTCATTTGAAGTATGGGGAGGTGATCAGGGAAGTCCTCACAGAGAAGGTAGCCCTTGAACAAAGAACTGAGGGAGGTGAGTGAAACATGTTAATATCCTGGGGGAGAGCAATTGCAAATAGCATGCCTAAATTGTCTGAGGAAAGGCCTTGAGGCCATGGTGGTTGCTCCTAAAGTGAGTAAGCAAGGAGAAAAATGATAGGGCCTAGGGTCAGAGAAGTAATGGGTGGGTGTGGGGAGGGCAGATCATCAAGGGCCTCTAGAGTTATTTATAAGGGCCATTGTAAGGTTTTGAGCAGAGGTGTAGTATGATCTGGCTTTTTAAATAAACAGATCACTATATACTTTTCATCTAGTCCTGAAGAAGGCCCCACTCAAGAAAAAAAATTTTTTGAGATAATTTTAGACGTTAAGAAGAATTACAAAAATAATAGTACAGAGTTCAGATATACCCTTCATCCAACTTACCCTTATGTTGATGTCTTATATAACCATTGAATATTTACCAAAACTAAGAAACTAAGCTTGGCATAATACTATTAACTAAAATACAGAATTTATTTAGGTTTTACCAGTTTTTCTAGTAATGTTCTTTTTCTGTTTCAGGATCCAAGATAGGATCCTACATTGCTTTTAGTTTTAATGTATCCTTTGTCTCCTGTATCCTCATTTTTCATGACCTTGACATTTTTGGAGAGCGCTTGTAGAATGTCCCTCAATTTAGTTTTGTCTGATGTTTTCTCATAATTAGATTGAGATTATGCTTTATTGAGAAGGATACTACAGAGGCAATGTACCTTTCTGAGTACACCATATCAGGAAATACGTCATGTATTAGTGACGATATTAACCTCGATCACTTGACTGAGGTGCTGTCTGCCAGGATTCTGCACAGTAAACTTACTAATTTTCTGTTTTTAAGTACTAAACATTTTGAAGAATATACTTTGAGACTATGTAAATGTCCTATATCTACTTAAAACTTTCATCCACTCATTTTACTATCCATCAGTGAATCTTGGCATGTGGCAGTTATTACTGTGGTGTTCTAATAGTGATTTCCTATTTTTCTCATTTAATTGTCCTTCTGTAAGAAAGAATTCATCACTTTTCCCTCATTTATTTACTTATTTGGGTATGTCAATATGGATTCGTGGACTATTTTTTCTTGTATAATTGAACACTATTGTTATTTTATTTTGTTGTTCAACTTAATGTTACTGATTTTGGTTCTTCTCGTTGGCTAGAGCTGGGAAATATATATGTGTCCTAAATCACGTGTATACACAAATCTACGTTTATTTTTTCATCTACTTATTTTATGTATGTACTTTTTAAAAATATCTTTCCATTTATCTATCTATCTATCTGTCTGTCTGTCTGTCTGTCTGTCTGTCTGTCTGTCTTTCTGCCTGCCTGCCTGCCTGCCTGCCCGCGCTGGGTCTTAGTTGCAGCATCTTTAGTTGCGGGATCTTTAGTTGCGGCATGTGGAATCTTTTAGTTGAGGCATGTGGAGTCTAGTTGTGGGATTCGGGGTCTTTAGTTGCAGCATGTGAACTCTTAGTTGCAGTGTGTGGGATCTAGTTCCCTGACCAGGGATCGAACCTGGGCCCCCTGCATTGGGAGCGTGGAATCTTAGCCACTGGACCACCAGGGAAGTCCCTGTATGTATGTATTTTTTAAAATGAGTCCATACAGATACTTTGATTCTAATACAGTATCAGAAGGTTGATTCTAGCTTTCCCCCTTTCTTTGTAACCTCACCCATGTTTTATGATATACAGTTCTGTGGATTTTGACAAATGCGTAGAGTCATGTGTCTAGCATCTCATTTCCATGCAGAGCTATCTCCATCACCCCAGCAGTCCAGTGTGCTACCCTTTTATAGACAACTTCTCTGTAAGTTGACCAACAAAATGCCAGATTTTGGTATTGCTAGTTTTTTTTTTTTATTGTAGACATTCTAAAAGGTGTGTAGTGAACCCCAGTTTTTGATAGACCGTCTAAGTAAGGTTCACTTTCTTAAGGTTATAAGTAGAGGCTAGTAATTGGTGTAGTCCAATTTTGAACCTTTGCTTTTTCCATTAATTGTATTATGTCTGTATTTAATCTCATTCCTGTTGGTTGTGCCTTGTCCATTTCATTATTTTATAAAGTTCTCAAGAGCATGAGTCTTCTTTCTCTCTTTTGTATTGCTTTACCCAAGTCTTGAAATTTTCTTTTGATCAACTATGAACTGTGTAAATGCATAGGATAATTTTAGCAGGACTGTATATTGTCATGATTTTGAATACATATCATGATTGTTTCTTATGCTGAAATCTCTTTATATCAGGGGTTGGTAAATTGTGGGCCACAGGCCAAATCCAGCCTTTCTTGGAACATAGCCAGTATTTATGTGTTGTCTGCAGCTGCTTTCCCACTACATCAGCAGTTGAGTAGTTGTGACTGAGACTGATGTTTTGTGTAGAGAGAAACAGATTGAGTTGTGTATAACCCCATAAAGCCTAGAATATTTATCATCAGGCTCTTTACATAGAAAGTTTGCTGACGCCTACTCTGTACCCTTGATTTCTTTCTGTCAGATTACAGTGTCATAAAGATAATTATTCTTTGTAGTTACATAAGTTAGGCTTTCTGGTCAGGCTTTTGAGACAGCTATAACCTCACGTTAGAGAAATCCTCAGGTTATAAAAAGTGTAAAAAAGGGAACCTGCAAGTTTATTTTGCTAAGTTTTATAGCTTTATTATTGGGGGAAATTTTTTCTTTCAGTGCTTTTGAAGTTTATCTTCTTTAAAAGGAGATATCAACTATAAAAAATGCTTTGTTAAATGGTTTGTGTGACAGATACACCAAAGTACTTTTTTACATTCTTGAAATGTAAAATTTTAATTTTACTAAATTTTAGGCTGTCTGAACTGATATAGTTCATTTTTTAAAAATTAATTAATTAATTTATTGTTTATTTTTGGCTGCATTGGGTCTTTGTTGCTGTGCGTGGACTTTCTCTAGTTGCGGCAAATGGTGGCTACTCTGTTGCAGTGCACGAGCTTCTCATTGTGGTGGCTTCTCTTGGCATGGGCTAGAGCATGGGCTCTAGGTGTGCGGGCTTCAGTAGTTGTGGCACACGGGCTCAGTAGTTGTGGTTCCCGGGCTCTAGAGCGCAGACTCAGTAGTTGTGGCACACGAGCTCAGCTGCTCGATGGCATGTGGGATCTTCCCAGACCAGGGTTCGAACCCGCATTCCCTGCACTGGCAGGTGGATTCTTAACCACTGTGCCACCAGGGAAGTCCCGAGATAGTTCATTTCTTATACTAGATTTATATGCTCAAATTTTAAGAAATTGCCTATTTTCTTTATTTACAGTGCTTTAAGGAAAAACAGTAATGCTCTGCATAGCTTACTGAAACGAGTGGTCAGCACATTTAGTAAAGACACAGGTGAACTTGCATCTTCATTTTTGGAATTTATGAGACAAATTCTTAATTCTGATACAATGGTAAGTATATATATGTATTTGGTATTTCTTATAAACTTTTACATATGTTAAAAAAATCGCTTGGGTTCAAAAATATCTTGGAATACGTTTTTTGGAACTTGGAACTAACAGTACTGTTTTTTTCTATGTCCTCACCCCACTATAAGTACGGGGTTTTGATTTATCAAAAAAGTAGATGTTTAAGAGTAAAATTTATTGAACTCTAATTTATTAGGCATCATTATTTGTGAATACTCTATGATTTGCATTTTCTTAAAAGAGTGAAAAATACTACCTATAGTGCATTTATTTTTTTACCTAATTCTTTACATTGAGTTACCTTGCTAGGGTCACTCAGAATAGTCAAGTTTTATCAGTCTCTTAATCAAGTATTTACTTACTGTCACTTAATTGTACATTTACTGGCTCTGTTTTGGATGTTGTGATTTTTGGGGTGAATGTAAAGTTTATTATACTGGAGTATTTTGGATCCATCATAGATACGAATTAAAGATTATTTCCCCAGCTTTAAGATCTTATTGTTAAAATCTAATTAAAAATTTCTCTCAGTATTTATCAAAATTGTGGTATATATTGTGGACACAATTCTAGAAGCCACTTAATAGGCCTGCCTTTAAAAAGTGTCAAATAAGTTTGGAAATGTCTCCCCAGATGGAGCTCAACTGCACAGTAGTATATTAAAAGCTCTAAAAGGCCCTGGATGAATAGAAACTTGCTTTACTGCAATTTAATCCAGTTTTGTCCAAATGTATTGCCTGCAGAATACTTGTGCGTCTGTGGGTATGTGTATGTGTGTGTGTGTGGCTGTTAACATCCTATGGGTTTGATATTCTGTCAACATTGATTTAAGAAACGCAGCTCATAATTAAGATTTCTGTTTAGAAAGAGTTATAGAGGACCTGTTTAGTACAGTATTACCAAAATAAATGTATGTGATGATTTCATAAGAAAAAATTAAATTTACTGTTTAGTATATTTCTCTTAGGCATACAATTTATATTGAGAATATTTCCTCCAGTAAGCCCTTCTTGGCTGCCTGTTGTGTTTGTAGTTATTGTTGTGCCAATTTTATTGGCAAATTATTGTTTGTTCTGTGTCATATGTAGTTTATTAAAGTGATTAAATTTACCAGATGCTTTGATTCTGAAAGATTGGTATACTTAACAGTAGGACTGTAGCTACTCTAAAGAGATTTTAGTGTCTTACTTGATGGAAGACCACTTATTAGTTTTACCAGATGCTAAGTGACATGTTGTTAATAAGTCAGTTTGACAGATTTTTTTTTTCGTTTTCTTTTTTTTCATCCAACAAGAAGCCATAACTTTATTAATGATAAAAACAGTACAGATTTCCAACCCAGCTGCAGTTACTCTTTTGAAACACCAAAAAAAGGCCCTCTTTTCAGATGGTTACATTGTTAATTTCATAATAGCATTTACAGTATCATTACTGTTGTTCTTCAGGGCTGGGACTGCCTTTGCTCTTGACACATTTGCTTGTGACATGACCAATTCTGTGTCCTTAACTTCCGCACCTGTTTCATCAGTCTCTTCCTCTTCACTCTCCTCTTGTACAGTTGGAGTCTGTGTGTTTTCTTGAATGTTTGAGACAGCTTCACCTTGAACTTTGAATTTCTCAGCAGCTGCTAACTGTGCTTGCTGAGGTAAATCCTCGATCTTGGCTTCCCCCAAAACTATGTAGGTATCTGAAGCTGGGCTCTTGTATACTTCTGGTTTTGTGATGACAAAAAGGATATTCTTAGATTTCCGGATAGTGACTCTAGTAACCCCTGTAACCTGTCGAAGATTCAGTTTGGACATATCCTTCTGTGCCTTCTTTTCACTCTGGCTCTGTTTTGCTTTACTGACTGGTTCGTCATTGATTTCAGCTGCTGCTGCCAGCTGGGCTTGTTGTGTGGTTGCCTGTGTAGAATCCTGTTCCTCAAGCTCTGGTACTGATTCATCACTATCAGATTCTGTTCCAGACCCTGTCTCACCCTGGGACTGTGGCAACTCTGCTCTGTAGCAGGGATGGTTTCTGTGGCTTCACCAGGCATTTTGTGCGGGGAACGTGGAACCAAGATGGTGGCAGAAAGGGAGCCAGTGAGAGCGTGACCCATGCCTGTTGCAGGACAGTTTTCTTAAACATGTCATCATCAGTTAAACAGTTTCTAATCAGAAACCACTAACCAGTGTTCATTCATGCTGTCCAGGTTCTTCTGGGCCCTCAGGACTGCTAATTAATGCTTTTATTCATCCCTCATCAATGCATTTGCTTTTCTTACTTCCTTCATTGAGAAGATCAATGCCACCCTGTTTAATTTCTAAATTCTTTCCCTCTCCCTTAGGTTCTTTCCCTGTTCTTTCTGCTCTGTTGTGTTCTTCCTTAATCAGAGGAAAATGTACCCCTGTATCACTTCATTTCTATCTATGAGGTAGATCTTACCCCTTTTAATAACCTGCCTGATTCCTTTTCCCTCTTCTGTGTTTCCCTCTCCTGTCTACCCTTGCGTTCTAGTGGATAGAATCTCTGAATATCAAAAATCAAATTTGTTACCTTTCCCCGTAAACTTGGTTCATCTTTCATGTGCCCTGCTTTTCTACCATTGATCTTTCCTGACCTTCAAGTTAGAAACCATGAACACTGGCTAGCTTTCCCCCTTTTGTTCACCATCTTCAGCAGCTGCTCATTCTTGTCAGTTTCATTCACAAAATCTTTTCATACTTCATTCCTTATGTTGTATTTCACTGCTGTTACCTTGGTTTCTCCTTTTTGCTCCTTTTTGCATAACATTTTCATAACATCCCATAAAATTCACCCTTTTAAACAATTTCGTGGTTTTTAGTATACTCATAGAATTGTGCAGCCATCACCACTATCTAATTTCAGAATGTTTTCATAACTCCACAAAGAAGCTCTGTGTGCCCATTAACAGAAACTCTCCATTCCTTCTTTCCCCTAGCTCCTGGCAACCACTAATCTCCTTTTCCATCTCTATGTCAATTTCTGCAAAAAGACTGCTGGGATTTTGATAGGGATTGTATTGAGTCTGTAGGTCAATTTTGGAAATATAACTGTCTTAGTACTATTAAGTTTTCATATTCATGAACATGGCATGGCTTTCCATTTATTTAGGTTGTCTATATTTCTATGATGTTTCGTAATTTTCAATGTATAAGTATTGTACCTCTTTTGTTAAGTTTATGCCTCTAATTAAATTGGGAATTTAAAAAATGCTGTTGTAAATGGAATTGTTCCTTAATTTCATTTCTGAATGTTCTTTGCTAGTGTTTAGAAATGCAATTGATTTCCATATATTGATATTGTGTCCTGAAACCTTGCTGAACTTGTTTATTAGTTCTGAAAGTGTTTTTAGTGGTTTCCTTAGACTTTTCTAAATACAAGGATGTCATCTACAAATAGCCATAGTCTAACTTCTTCCTTTCCAATTTGGATACCTTTTATTTCTTTTTCTTGCTTTATTGTCCTAGCAAGAACCTCCATTGCATGTTGAATAAAAGTAGCAAGAGTTGACCTCTTTGTCTTGTTCCTAATCTTAGGGGGAAGGCTTTCAATCTTTCACCATTAAATACGATGTTAGCTATGGTTACTCATAGATATCCTTTATCAGGTCAAAGAAATTCCCTTCTATTCCTAGTTCACTGAGTGTTTTTATCATGAAAGGATGTTGGATATTGTTAAATACTTTCTCTGTGTCTATTGAAATAAATGATCATGTTGTTTTTCTCTGTATTATATTTTACATTGATTGCCTTTTACATGTTGAACTGACCTTGTATTGCTGGAATAAATACCACTTGTTCGTTGTGTACTATCTTTTTGATATGTTGCTAGATTCAGTTTGCTTTACTTTATTGAGGAATTTGGGGTCTATATTCAATAGGGATATAGGTATGTAGCTTTCTTGTGATATCTTTGGCCTATGTAGAGTGAGATAGGAAGTATTCTCTCCTCTTTTATTTTTTGGAAGTTTGTGAAGGATTGTTGTTAATTCTTTAAACATTTGGTAGAAATCATCAATAAAGCCACCGGAGCTTTTCTTTGTGGAAAGTGTTTTTGATACTAATTAAATAGCTTTACTTATAAATCTATTCAAATTTTCTATATCTTCTTGAGTCAGTTTCAGTAGTTTGTGTCTTTTAAAGAATTTGTTTCTCTTCATTCAACTACATGACTAACTTGATGGTACACAAATGTTTATAATATTTCCTTATAAACTTTTTTTATGTCTGTAAGGTTGTTAATGATGGCGCTTTTTTCATTCTTGATTTTAATAATTTAAGTCTTCTCTCCTTTTTTCTCCCCTTTTGTTAGTCTAGCTGAAAGTTTGTCAGTTTTGTTGATCTTTCTAAATAACCACATTTTGATTTCTTTGGTTTTCTTCTATTTTCTAGTCTCTATTTTATTTATTTCTGCTTTAATCTTTATTGTTTCCTTCCTTTTACTTGCTTTGGGGTTAGTTTACTCTTCTTTTGCTAGTTTCTTAACTTGGAAGGTTAGGTTATTGATTTGAGATCTTTCTTCATTATTAATATAAGTATTTACAGCTATAAATTTCCCTCTGTGCACTGCCTTTGGTATGTCATGTTTTTGGTTTTGTTCATCTCCAGATATTTTCTAATTTTTCTTCTTCTTTGGCCCCTTCATTATTTAAGAGTGTGTTTAATTTCCACATAATTGTGAATTTCCCAAATTTCCTTCTGTAATTGACTTCTGGTTTTATTCCGTTGTGGCCAAAGACCATACTTTGTATGATTTCAATCCATTTAAATTTATTGAGGCTACTTTTACAACCTAGGGGTATTTTCTATCCTGGAGAATGTTTCATGTGCAGTTGAGAGGAAGGTGTCTTCTGCTGCCATTTGAAGGAATGTTCTATACAGGTCTGTTAGGAGTATTGGTTTATAGTTGTTAAAGCCTTCTGTTTCCTTGTTGCTTTTCTGTCTAGTTGTCCTATCCACTGCTGAAAGTGAGGTACTGAAGTCTCCAACTATTGTTGAATTGTCTCTTTCTCCTTTTACTTCTGTCAGTTTTTGTTTCATGCATCTCCGGGCTCTATTGTCAGGTGCATATATGTTCATAATTGTTATATCTTCCTGATGGATCAACCCTTTTGTTGTTATAAAATGTCCTTC
This sequence comes from Balaenoptera borealis, assembly GCF_965194805.1. Taxonomy (NCBI): domain Eukaryota; kingdom Metazoa; phylum Chordata; class Mammalia; order Artiodactyla; family Balaenopteridae; genus Balaenoptera; species Balaenoptera borealis. The sequence goes on from NC_138876.1 coordinate 41,488,570, forward strand.
TTTGTCTCTAGTAATAGCTTTCATCTAAACATTTATTTTGTATTATTGGTATAGCCACTCTAGCTTTATTTTGGTTATTGTTTGTATGGTATATTTTTTCATGCCCTTTTACGTGCAGCCTATTTGTATTTTATAATCTAAAGTGTGTCTCTTACAGACAGCATAGTTGGATCATGTTTTGTTTTGTTTTTTTACATTCTGCCAATTTTTCCCTTTTGATTGGTATATTCAAACCATTTATGTTTAATTATTGATAGGTAGGATTTATGTCTGCTGTTTTGCTCTTTACTTCCTACATACCTTTTTGTTTTTCTTTATCTCTTTTTTTTTTTTGCTTTAAACAGATGTTTTCTACTGTGCTGTTTTAATTTCCTTTTTCTCTCTTTTACCTTTTTTAAAAAAGTTATTTTCTTAGTGGTTGCCCTGGATACTACATTTAACACCTTAATTTAATAGTCTCTTTCTGATTAATCCCAACATAATTTCAGTAGTATACAAAAACTGCTACAGTATAGCTTTGTTCCCTTCCCTTGTGCTGTTATCATACTAATTAACATTTTTATACATTGTGAGCCCATCTTCACGGTTTTATTATTATTGCTTTATTCTGTTGTCTTTTAATTCAGATAGGAGAAGAAAAGAGTTACAAACAAAAATACGTTTATACTGCCTTTTACCTAGCCTTTACTGACACACTGTTTCTTCATGTGGGTTCAGGTTACTGTCTAAAGTCCTTTCATGTCACTGAGCAGGACTCCCTTTAGTATTTTTTGTAGAGTAGGTTTGCTAGTGACGGATTCTCTCTCACTTAAAAAAAAGAATTGAGAATGTCTTTATTTCTCCCTCATTTTTGAAGGACGGTTTTGTCAGTTATAGAATTTTTTGTTGATAGTGTTTTTCTTTCAGCACTTTGAATATGTTTTCCTACTGCATTCTGCCTTCCGTGGTTTCTGACAATAAATCAGTTGTTAATATTTTATTAGTTGAGTCACCTCTCTCTTACTGCTTTCAAGATTCTCTCTTTTTTTTTTTGGCTTTTGACAGTTTGATTATGATGTGTCTAAGAGTGGATCTCTTTGAGTTCATTCTACTTGGAGTTTGTTGATCCTCTTGAAAGTGTAATGTTTTCATCATATTTGGGTAGTTTTCAGTCATTATTTCTTTTGATATTTTTTCCTGACTCTTTCTTTCTTCTTCTTCTGAGACTCTTTATTATGTGTGTGTTGGTGCTCTTGATGGTACCTCACAAGTCTCTGAGGCTATGCTTGTACTTCATTCTTTTTTCTTTCTGCTCCTTAAAATGGATAATCTTAGTTGACCCTATTCAAGTTCGCTGATTCTTTTTTTTTTTTGCCAGCTCAAATCTGCTGTTGAGCCCCTCTAGTGTATTTTTTTTTTTTTTTAAGATTTTTTTTGGGGAAGGCATATCCTTGGTGGTCCAGTGGCTAAGACCCCATGCTCCCAGTGCAGGGGCCAGAGTCTGATCCCTAGTCAGGGAACTAGATTCCACATGCTGCAACTAAGAGTTTGCATGCTGCAGCTAAAGATCTTGACACAGCCAAATAAATAAATAAATAAACGAATGAATGAATGAATGTATATTTTTAAAAAGATTTTTTTTTGACGTGGACCAGTTTTCAAGTCTTTATTGAATTTGTTACAATAATGCTTCTGTTTTATGTTTTGGTTGTTTGGCCAAGAGGCATGTGGGATCTTAGCTCCCTAACCAGGGATCGAACCCACACCCCCTGCATTGGAAGGCAAAGTCTTAACCACTGAACTGCCAGGGAAGTCCCTCTAGTGAATTTTTTGTTTCATTCATTGTACTTTTCCACTCCAGAATTTATATTCAGTTTTTGTATAACTCTTAGCTGTTTATTGATATTTTCTTGCAGAGTACTGTATCAGCCTTCTCTCCAGTTTCCTTCCAAACATTTACTTCTTTGGTACATTCTGAATAGTTCTGTGTGAGTTCATAACTTCCTAAAGCAGACATCAGATCATATCACTCTACCCTACAATACCTTTTCATATCTATAGAATAAATTCCAAACTTTTTAGCATGGCATTCAAGACTATTCACTGTATGGCCAAAAAGCTACCTTTGCAAACACTTCTCCCTTACTGGGAGCCATCGTCCATAAGTCTCATCTACTATATGTATCTCCTTGGCCATGCTTCTCTTAGTTTGTTGTTCTCTCTCTCTCTCTCTCTCTCACTCTCTCTCTCTCTCTCTCTCCCTCCCTCTCTCCCCGCCACCTCCCTCTCCCTCTCCCTGTTCTTCTCCCTCTCTTCCTCCCTCCCTCCCTCCCTCCCTGGTCAAACTATGCCTATTTATAGTGCCTATTTGTAGTGCCTATTTTAATGCATCCCAATTTGTGAAGCCTTTTGATATTACTTTTCTTTCTGTACACTTCACAGCATGTTATTGAATGATTTCTTTTTATAGATCATTTATATGCCTATTTACCATTTCCTACTCCACTATCTGACTGTTAGGTCACTTAGGTCAGAGACCATGTCTTACTAGCTTTTTCCCAGTGTAATTGCACAGTGTCTTGTATGGTTTAATAGTTGAAGTGTTTGACAAATGATTAAGGAGATTTGAAATGATATCACAAACAAATTTGATAGAATTTTCATTTTTCTGAAATAACTTTGTAGCTTAAAAAATCTCCTTAAAAATTCTTTTATTACTTCTCACAGTAATGTATATATAGAAAACATCAAATTGTGCTAAATTTGACCTTAGATTTTCTAAGACTACTTTTAATAACAAGTAGGTAGATTAGAATTTAAAATGCGTTTTATGTTGTTTAAAACTGTTTTCTGTTTATAATAATGAAAAAGCAAGGTAGTAGAGAGAGAAGAAAATTTTACATCATTCCAAATATTTTAATTAGTTTATAGTTTTTCCCCTCTCTTTTAAAAAACTGATTATTTTCTTCTGTTTTCCCTGACCTTTAAAAATAATAATCATTATAATACTTTCTGATTCAGCTAAACTGAACTTCCCACCTCTGGTTAAAGTGGTAAGAATAACTAAGAGTGAGGAAAGAAGTCAGATAGATGCCTTGATAATTTGTATTCTGGTTAATATACTTATTTCTATAAAATAAATTTAGTCTGTAATTCATACATTTTAACAACATGTAGGGGACAGTTCCTTTAAAGATAACTCTTCACAGTCTGTTAGTGCATTTTAATTGCTTTTAACCCATTTAACTTAATTTTTTAAAAATAAAACATGAAGTAGACCATTGTCAACCTAGTCTTCATTGCTACCTCCAAACAGAGCAGTTAAAACCCTTGTAGACATAATGGTTTATTGAATTTCTTATTAAAACTGTATGTCCTCTTCCTTAGTACAATGTAAATGACTTCCTCAGTCTAGTGTTTTCTGAAAGGAACAAGTGTGCTTCAAGCACAGTATCAGTTTGAGTGGGACTCTGTGAAGAACAATTTTCATTTAGTTTTCACCAAAATGTGTCCAGTTATAGGACAAATGGTAGGAGTTACAAACAAATTTTAATTGTTACTGTTAATTTAAAAATACTGACTCTTACATCTGTATTGGTAGGACCAATATTCATGTTGAGCCATTTAAAACAGGGCTGTGTTCTGAAGATTTGAAACTAAAGTGTTCTTTCATATGTGACAATATGGATGGATTTATTGTCATGAACTGAGATTTGTTTTGCCTGGTGAATTTTTTTCACCATTCCCATATTCATTTTATTATGTGGCATACTTTTTAAAGCAGAAAATGTTAACTTTCTGTATGACTGCACATAGTCTTAAATATGATAGTTACTGTTTTCTTTAGTTGTTTGCCTTATCTCCAGAAAAACAAATTCAACTTCCATTAGTTCTCTGTTATAGCAGGCATTTTATTAACTTGAGTATCTATTAATGTATTAAGTTTCCTGCAAGTGCCAGTGTATTTGTCATTGGATATTTTTGTTGAGAAATCTTGGTGCCAGTAATTTGAATACAAGTGTTTACCTATTTATTTTGTGAGTCTTAACTCAAAGAAAACTTGTTTCAGCCTTGAGCTGACTAATTCTTAAAACTAGCCATTCATACTGATGTAAAAACAAAACATTGAGGGGAAGATTGCAGCAGTCTTAAATATCTGAGTAAGTTTGGAAGCATTTTGCAAATTTCTCTGCTCTCAAATTTAACTTGTGTGTGACATTTACAGGGATGTTGTGGAGATGATAGTGGTCTCATGGAAGTAGAGGGAGCTCATCCATCACGGACGATGAGTATTAATGCTGCAGAGTTAAAACAGCTTCTACAAAGCAAAGAAGAAAGTCCAGAAAATTTGTTCCTTGAACTAGAGAAGCTTGTTTTGGTAAAAAAACAAAACAAAACAAAATAAGAAGAGCTCATTCCCAAGACATATTTTCTTCTCAGTTTGACTTGTACAAGTTTTCTTAGTGACTTTTTAAAATAGTGAACTCTCAGTTGGGTATTTATACTCTGAATTAATAATTTGGAGTGAAGTCTTCCATACTATTATGAATTTTTAAAAAAATTTTGTTATGTTTTATTTTTGGCTGCATTGGGTCTTCGTTGCTGTGCGCGGGCTCTCTCTAGTTGCGGCGAGCGGGGGCTACTCTTCGTTGTGGTGCGTGGGCTTCTCATTGTGGTGGTTTCTCTTGTTGGGGAGCACGGGCTCTAGGCACGCGGGCTTCAGTAGTTGTGGCGCATGGGCTCAGTAGTTGTGGCGCGTGGGCTTAGTTGCTCCACGGCATGTGGGATCTTCCCGGACCAGGGACTGAATCCGTGTTCCTTGCATTGGCAGGCGGATTCTTAACCACTGTGCCACCAGGGAAGTCCCCATACTATTATGAATTTTAAGGAGTACATGAAGGCAGTACTTTTTGAATTATCTATTGTTTGAATGCAGGGTGCCCCCTGCTACCACTCTTTAGAAATAACAACAATCGTTTTTGGTGTTTGTTTTATTTTAATATGTTTAATGTTAAGTTGATAATTTCTTGATGGTGTTCCAAATTTCTTAGTAGTGAAATAATACCACCTTTTCTACTAAAGAGTCAGTAGATGATGGGCATAAATGTTCAGGTTTTACCTCCACCTTCTTATTCTGCTTTTGTTTGTATCTAGGAGCATTCAAAAGATGATGACAATCTGGATTCTTTGTTGGACAATGTGGTTGGACTTAAGCAGATGCTGGAGTCATCAGGTGATCCTTTACCTCTTGGTGACCAGGATGTAGAACCAGTACTTTCAGCTCCAGAATCTCTCCAGAATCTGTTTAACAATAGGTAAAACAAACAATGTTTTGTGGTTCAATAGATATTGTATATTTAATGGCTGGGATCTAGAGAGGGCCAGCAACTTATTTTTCTCTAAGGGCTAGATAATAAAAAATCTATACTTTGCAGGCCACATTCAGTCTCTGTTGCATATACTTCTATAGCTTTTTGCTTGTTTCTTTTGTTTTTTTAAAAAAGCTTTAAAAATGTGCAAACCATTCCTAGCTTGCAGGCTGTACAAAAACAGGCTGGCAGAATGGGGGTCATAGTTTACTGATCCCTGGTCTAGAAGATATGCCTCTTGATCTTTGGAGCACTGTCCTTTTAGAGCAGAATGAATATTTAGTATGATGGAATTATTCTCTAAATTTAGAAAAATTACACATTGGTACAGTGTTATAAACTTGGCTTTTTGGGAATAAAGCCAGGGCTCTGTTTTATTTTATTGAAAGATCAAAATTTGTCACAACAGGATTAATTTCCAAGTTACTGATTTTTAAGGATACTTAATTCTTAAATAGCTTCTCGAAGGAGTCTTTTTAAGTGCTAATCTTACTAATACTTTTAGAGGGTAATATTTTTAATTGTGCTGTTCACATGTTTTACTTAGAAGTTAAGCTAAAATATTGAATTTTGGAATTCTGCTTTTTAACCAATACTTTCTCTATTCTAGAACTGCATATGTGCTAGCTGATGTCATGGATGATCAGTTGAAATCTATGTGGTTCACTCCATTTCAGGCTGAAGAGATTGATACAGATCTGGATTTGGTATAAGTAATTTTATTACTAAATATTTAGAAAAAAATTCTGCTGATTTTTTGTTTCTTTGCATATTGTTAGGACTAAAATAGATTACATATTATATGACTGTTAAAAGTCTGTCTCGGGACTAGTACTGCATTATTTTTATGTCAGTTGCCCACTTAATGGTGCCCAGGACTCTTCGTTTTTTTATGCTACCTGTTTTGCCTCTTTCTAATTAGTGATCTGTATATTTGAGAATGAGTGGAAAATCACATTTTTGCATAAGTACTCTGAAGCACTTTGGTTTCTTATATTTGTAGGGTATAGAATAGTATCCCACAAAATTATAATTAATTCCTATATTTGGGTTTAAGGGGAGGAATCTGCTCTGTTGTGGTATCTGCTCTTAATTTGGGGAAATGTAAAAAATATATTTGTTAAAATAATATAGTATGAATCCAAATTGACATTCTTTAACGTAATACTGAATAGGTAAAAGTATAGTTAAAGATTTTAAGGCAGTCTGTTTAATGATTCTCATAGGGAGGATGATTTCAGTCATATCTTATTGTACCATATATTGTTTTTTCTTGGTTTAAAAAAATATATATTTTTTTGATAACATCAGATTTATTTGTAAATCAAGAGGAAGGGTACTCCAGAAGAAGAGTGGATACTCAAAGAAAGAAATATATTTGGATATTCCCTGGTCCAAAAAATGCTAGTATTCATTATGTACAATAAAGCTAAAAGAATGATTTGCTTCACATTTAAGGTGTATTTGGTGTATTGAGGACTCCTTTTCCTTCTTTAAAATATCACATGCAATTGAATTAAAATTGCATTAAACAAGTTTTTTTCTTTAGTGTAAGCTGTTCAGTGATTCTTTAGAACTGTAGTGAGAGAAATGTTCTGTAATCTGCCCTGTCCAGTTAGCCACTAGCCCCATGTGACTTTTGAGCAATGAAATAAATGTTGCTAATATGACTAAGGAACTGAATTTTATTTTGATTTAATTAATTTAAATTTAAGTAGGCACTCGTAATTAGTGGCTACCATATTTGGCATCACAGGTTGAAAATATTTGTGTTCTAACTATGTTGAATCACAGCTGTCTTGAGATGATGGTTATGACCTTTTGGGGTTTAGGGAAATTTTTGGTCTTTTAGGTTTGATTAATTTGAATAACACTTAAACATAATTTTCATTCTTCTGAAAGTTGACTTAGGTTGGAACCTCATTAAATTCATAGAACTAGGAGATCTGTGGCACAGAATCCTTTTATAATATGTAGTGACTATACAAGGCTTGTGGAGTATGTTATTTTCAGATTATTTTGGAAAAGTTCTGGAGATACTCCATTGTTACTTTATATAGAGAAATGCTGAGATCCTTGTCAGGCAGCAGAGGTCTCCCAGACTAATAGCCCTTCTGTGAGGAGGAGTGCTACCCACCCCACCCCCAAGTGAAAGCAGCTGAATTCCTAAGGTATTTTTTTAAAAACTACCAATGGTGTTGCTTTTTGAAACGATGAAGGACCTATAATTTATTTATTACGAGACTCAAATATAGTTTATAGGAGATAAGAATCCCTGTAATCAAATGATATATTAATAGTACATTTAAAGTGTAATGTCACATTAACAGTTACATTTAAGATATATCTTTCATTTTGTTTCATTTTTATGACTGCAGGTAAAGGTTGACTTGATTGAGCTCTCTGAAAAATGTTGTAGTGACTTTGACTTGCACTCGGAATTAGAGCGCTCGTTTTTGTCGGAACCATCATCTCCAGGAAGAACCAAGACTACTAAAGGGTTCAAACTTGGGAAGCACAAGAATGAGACCTTTATAACTTCAAGGTAAAATTTCTTTTAATAAAGATCTTGGTTGGGGTCGAGTAAGCTTATTTATTTTAATGTGTTTTCATAGACACATGACTATTAAAGGAGAAAGGAAGCTGACATAATACTTGAGTCATGAATATTGTTTTGAGTTTTTTAAAAGATAGTAATTTGGCCAGGACATACCTGGTACACTTATTATATTGTTGTACTTAATGAGAGTTCAGAAGGTTTGAAAAAGAGCAAACTGGATTATTTAAAAAAATTGTTAGTCATATCAATAAAATGTGAGTACCATTCTTAGCTAGTTTTGTTGTATTTCCCTGGAAAGTCATAGAGATATTTGCAAATTTAACAAAATTGGGATAAGAAATAATTGATATGTAGTTTTCAGTATTGCAAAGATTGGCTTATATTTTCACTGGAAATGTGTAAAGGAGAAGTTTTCATGCAGTATTTTTGTTTTCATAGTGGAAAATCTGAATACATTGAACCTGCCAAACGAGCTCATGTTGTGCCACCACCAAGAGGAAGGGGCAGAGGAGGATTTGGACAGGGTATACGACCCCATGATATTTTTCGTCAGAGAAAACAGAACACAAGCAGACCACCATCTATGCATGTGGATGACTTTGTTGCAGCCGAAAGTAAAGAAGTGGTCCCTCAAGATGGAATACCCCCACCAAAACGGCCACTCAAAGTATCTCAGAAGATTTCTTCTCGGGGTGGATTTTCAGGCAATCGGGGAGGACGGGGTGCTTTTCACAGTCAGAATAGGTTTTTTACACCACCTGCTTCAAAAGGTAATGAATTATGTATGTTTTCTAATGAATTATTCTAATATTAGAATATTGAATAGATGTGATTTGAATAGAAGCAATTCAGATAAAGTATTTTTCTGTTACTAGGGTTAATCTGGTTCTAGGCCAATGGTACTATTGGCAAAGTCCTTTATTGTATAGGAAAAAATCATTTTTTAATTTAACTTTTGATTAATTGCATATTTAGTGATGATTTTAAAAGAAGTATTGGCTAATTATTTTCCTTTTTACGTTGAGAATTGTGTTTATCCTTTCTGAATAATATGCATGCTCCATACATTATTTTCACAGTTGTATTTATCAACAGTTCCCTTAGGATTGTTCTGTGTAGTTCACCATTGATTCTCTTATCTACTTGCTTCCTAATGTTATATTTAATCTGTTTTAAATTTTTCAAGATTTTAGAATCTGAGTTCTAAAATATAAACTTACAGAAATTATATTTTACTAGTGGATTGATGACATGTTTTCATGCTTCTGAGTTAAGAGGGTGGGAGCGAAAGAGAAAAGGTGTTTACATTAATAATAAACACACAACTTTGTTAGGAACTGTTTTAAGCACTTTGCATGTAATACTCTTATCAACCCCATGAGATAGGTTCTTTTAGTAGCCCCACTTAGTAGAAGAGAAAACTTGTCAGTTACCTGAGCAGGACACATAAAATATAAGTGGCAGAACCAGTATTTGAACCCTGGCAGTCTGGCTCCAGAGCCTCTGCTTCTGCTACATATGATGCTGCCCCTCTACCTTTATTCCATGTACAAAATTTCATAGTTTCTCTTCCGTTGCTTTTGAAAATTAAGAAAAACATGTCATATCTTCCTTAATCCAGTTGAAGTTGTGGAAAAAGTAGATTTTGATCATGTTGCCTATGTTTAGGAAACTACAGTCGTCGGGAGGGAACAAGAGGCTCCAGTTGGAGTGCTCAGAATACTCCTCGAGGAACTTACAATGAAAGTCGTGGAGGCCAGAGCAATTTTAACAGGGGCCCTCTTCCACCATTACGACCACTTAGTTCTACAGGTACACGTTCTTACTTGATAATTCTGAGAGAGAGGGAGGTGAATCCTTTTCAGATTGTTGAATGTCATATATTCTCATTTTGGGAGAGAATATTTTAGAATGTAGACATATAATTCTAAAGTCAATTTAATTTTATTTCTGTGAGTGAGTGCCCAGTGTACATCTTCTGTATAAATACTCAGAATTTTAGATTCTGAACAGTGTGTGTATAATGAGTAGTTCCATGTTGATGTGCTGTTTTTTTATAGTTCAATAAAGAAGGAAAATCATTCCTTAAGGTACCTTTTTGACCAAAGTAAACCGAGATGTCTTCATAGAGTATACAACTTGACTCTTGAACAATGAAGGTGTGAACTGCAAGGGTTGTGCACTTATATGGGGATATTTTTAACAATAAATAGGATCCATGGTTGGTTGAAATCGAGGTTGCAGAGGAACCTCTGGATATGAGGGCCAATTATAAATTATACTTGGATTAACCCTTGAGTTGTTCAAGGGTCCACTGTATTCTGTTTTTGTTTACAGTATTGTCTTGTGTATGTAAGCATATAACCTTTTTTTCCCCCCTAAAACATTACTATGTCAAGTCCAAAATTCTGGTCAGATGTAGCTTTTGGTTTCAAATGCAAATTTTTTGTTTTTTTGGCTGCACCACACACCATGCGGGATCTTAGTTCCCCTACCGGGGATCAAACCTGTGCCCCTGCAGTGAAAGTGCGGATTCTTAACCATTGGACTACCAGGGAAGTCCCAAATGGACATTTTTAAAATAACAGCTTTATTTGAGATGTAATTCTTATGTTTAGACAATTTACCTATTTAAAGTGGACAACCCAGTGGTCTTCAGCACATTCACAGAACTTGCACTTGGGTTTTAAAGGAGCAAACAGTAATCCCTGTCTTGGTTTGAGCTCGGTGGTGTAGATTAGTATTTATGTAATGGGAAAGGAAAGGATGTTGCAACTGAAAATTATATTCTTTTCTTTTATAGGCTATCGCCCAAGTCCTCGTGACCGTGCTTCCAGAGGTCGTGGGGGACTGGGGCCTTCCTGGGCAAGTGCAAATAGCGGCAGTGGAGGCTCAAGAGGAAAGTTTGTTAGTGGAGGCAGTGGTAGAGGTCGTCATGTACGGTCCTTTACACGATAAAAATTTTTTGGGGAACATCCTAAGTGTATATGAACATTTCATGAGGACAGTAAAAATAAAACAAGACATTGGAGGACCAATTTAGACTTAGCAGTTATCTGGATACATCTGAGAGAATATTTTTATCTGAAGAAAGCAAATTTTGTTTGATACCTAACACAAGATTTCAATAAAAATCGAAACTTTGTATGTTTGTATATATTTTTTCCCCTTCTTACATGACTATTTAGAAAATCTCTTAGGTAGAAAATGAACAGTGAAATAACGTTTTTGTTTTAGTGTATTTCTTGCGTATACCACAGACGTCCCCAATACTTTCTCAGCTCATGTTGCCCTTTACTGTTTCAGTAGTCTTTTCACAATACACCTAGGCCAAAAGAAATGCCTAATGATGCCATTTATTAAGCAATTAGGTCCAAACAACTTAATAAGAATTTAACAAGTAATGGTGGTTGCTGCACAACTTCTCAGACCTTGGAATCAGCTTGAACACTGCCAGTATTCCTGTTCCACTATGCTTTTTGCATAGTACTTACTTCAACTGCTGAAAATCCAGTTTTGCAAAGATACACTGCCATGGGAAGGAATATAATGCTATCTAATACTGAAAATGTAAACTACCTTGAGCTAGCATTTTGTGTTGTGTCCAACAGATGTGTTCTCCTCAAAAATTTAAAATGTCATGTGGCACTCGTGTTAATTTACTAGGGTGACCTAGTGCACAATTTTGGGAACCTTTTAGCTGTTCAGAAAGAAACATGACACTCTTCTCCTTTATGCTAGAAAGAAATACATACGTGCTTTGTGCTTTAGCTTTATACCTACTTACACTATTTTATTATGCAGTTTTTTAAAGCCTAAAATGAGGCATATCCTAATACTGTTATTTTGGAAATCAGAAACATCTAATAAAATCTGTACTTTATATGCAGAAATGAAGTTTATACTTTGAGAAAGTAGTCATGTTTTCCCCAAGAGATATCTTAACACACTGAGCCTATATAGAGTTCTCTTAAACAACAAAGGAGTATATGAGTCTCATTCCATCCCTTTATAATGCTGTTTTGTTGAACTGTTTGTGAGTGAATAGAAAGTTTGTTTGCTAGGAAAACCTTGAAGAAAAGCTCAGTTCTAAAGATTCTGGTATTTAAGTGAAAGGTAACGGAAATCTTTTCATAACTAATGGCCTCAAAAACCCAAGGTAACCTAAACCCCTTCTAATCCTGTAACTAATATGCTCATTTTCTCTAAATATGCATTTTTCACAGTAGATAGAATTTGAAGTTTGTCCTTAATGTCTGACACAATATATGTAAAAATAATTGTTTAAATAATTATATATCTTAATAAGAATATATGGCCATATATAGATATGTTTCTTTTTTAAGCTTTAGGTTGAATATAAGCTCAGAAATATCAGAGAGCCATTTCTGCTTGTTTGTTAGGTTAGTACCCAGTAATTCAGGCCAGCCAAAGTAATAAATTATTAATGTAGAAGCAAATTAATACCAGGCATATATCACTCAGTCCAGCAAAAGAGGTATTATCCTAACTTCACAGATGGAGAAAGTTGAGGAGCTTTACTCAAAAGCGATAGAAACAGGATTTAAAACCAGGTTGGCTAGCTCCTAATTCTTTAGTTCTCCTTTGCATCATGGAGAGCTAAGAAGCCACTTTTTAGGTTGAATGGTATTAGAGATCAGATTAATTTATTCTATGGAAATGGAGTTCCAAAGACCTACCAGTCTGTTTTAGTCATTTCAGAGGTGAGCCAGATAGGTACTGGGGGGTGGTTGCTGTCGTATGCGTTTAGATGTGCATGTAAGACCACGCACCTTCAAAAATAAACATCAGTTTCATGAGTACTTTGGTAGAATAGGTATATGTATTATTTGCAAAACTTTTTTACGCAAGAGATTTCAGGAAAAGTTTTAAGTGGTGTTTAGAGATTAATGTAAAACTCAGAATACCTTTGCGAATAAAACTTTAATCTATAACACAAGGAGTTGATAGAATGATCTATTTTTTTTTAAAAAATGATTGCTTTATTTATTTAATTTTTGGGTGTGTTGGGTCTTCCTTGCTGTGCGCGGGCTTTCTCTAGTTGCATTGAGTGGGGGCTAGTCTTCGTTGCGGTGCGTGGGCTTCTCATTGCGGTGGCTTCTCGTTGCAGAGCATGGGCTCTAGGCACACGGGCTCTAGAGCGCAGGCTCAGTAGTTGTGGCGCATGGGCTTAGTTGCTCCGCGGCATGTGGGATCTTCCCGGACTAGGGATTGAACCCGTATCCCCTGCATTGGCAGACGGACTCTTAACCCCTGCGCCACCAGGGAAGTCCCAAAGAAAAAAATGCTCTGACATATTGCTGTGCTTCATTTAAGAGCAGTGGTAGTCATCAGGGTGTGTGAAGCAGTACCAGGTCCAGTTTAGTTTTATTGCTTAGTGCAAAAAAATTGCAAAAACAGAGAGACAGAGAATGTAGGAACAAGAGTAAGTCTTCTAAGTATCGTGTTCCGTATACCGTAGTACAGCCTTGGGAATATAAGGATGAATAAGATGCAATTTCTGCCCTCAAGAAGCTCATATCTAATAGAGAAAACAATCATGTAAACAAGTTTTTTTTTTTAAGTAAATAGGTGATTGTATGAATACGGAACAACTTGGAGTGCTTGATTAATCCAACTAGTACATTTCAAACTGATTTTATTGTGGAGTTTTTAAAGTAAGTGTATATTTAAAATAACCAAAGGAAAAAAAGAAAAGACTTGACATTATAATTATATTGTTAGACCATAAATAACATCTTTGAAATGGTTTTTGTATAAAGGCTAGTTAGGATGGAAAAAATATGCATGTGATTTGTATTTTTAAATTCAAAGGACAGGTTGGGAAGTAATGAGCAAGATCTTATAAACATTTTGTAAATTCATGAGCCAGAGAAAAGGATGCAAACTCAAGTACTAGCAATGGCCTTGAAAGTAACAGAAATGAGAGAATAGGCAGTGAAAACCGCGGAAGAGTTGGCCGTTGACACTTTGGCCTTGGTATGAGGGAGAAAACTTGGAGAGTTGGAGCTGGTGGCCCTGGAGAGGGCTTACAGTGTTAAACTACTCTTCTGCTTCAGCTGATTGATACGTTGGAAAACGACAGATACAATGCTGATGCATCTTCTAAAAAAATTTGTTTTTACTGTTTTAAGTTTTAAAATTTAAAAAAATTTTATTTGTGGTTAAAAAAACCACAAAATTTACCATCTTAACCATTTTTTAGTCTACAGTTCAGTAGTGTTTAGTATATTTACATTGTTGTGCAACCAACCTCATGAACTTTTTCATCTTGCACATCTGAAACTATACCCATTAAGCAACAACTTCCCCATCCCCTCTTCCTCCAGTCACTGGCACCCACCATTCTACTTTCTGTCTCTGAATTTGATGACATGATGTCCTCAAGATTCATCTATTCTGTAACATATGTCAAAATTTCCTTCCTTATAAGGCTGAATAATATTCCATTGTATGTATATACCACATTTTGCTCGTTCATCTGTCAATAGACATTTGAGTTGCTTCTACTTTTTGGCTATTATGAATAGTGCTGTTATGAGCATGGATATACAAATATCTGCTCAAGACCCTACTTTGAATTCTTTTGGGAACATACACAGAAACAGGAATGCTGCATCATGTGGTAGTTCCTTTTATAAGTTTTTTAGGAATCGCCATACTGTTTTCCATAGTGCCTGCACCATTTTGCATTTCTACCAACAAGAATTCTAATTTCTCCACATCCTCACCAACACTTATTTTCTTTTTGTTTATTTTAATAATATCCATCCTAATGGATGTGATTTCGACTCTTAAAAAGAAGCCAAAAATCTGGATTGTTGATGTGTAATCAGTTTTCAAGTATGGCAATTGAAATTAAATAATTTAAAACATTATATGAGCCAAGCAAATGTGCAGGGCAAAATGTGGCCAGAGGGTTCCAGCCTGAAGATAAGATCAGTTTTAGAAATTGGAACTTGATTACTATAAAAACTTATTTTCATTTGAGATGGTAAAATTTACCGAGTAAGTTTGTGATAGGACGTGATACTGTAGAGAAGTACTTTGGAGCCAAATCTCTCTGCTATGCCTACCTCACTGAATTTTGGAGATTAAAGTCTATATTTGATTTTTAAAAAAATATGTAGAGCAATATTGGTTCAAATGTTGGCCTGGAAAAATGTATACCATATATGACGTACTTGATAAATTATTTCTGAAGTCATTGGAATTAGTGCCTGCCTGAGAAATAACATGTAAGTTAGTAGAATTATACTAATTTATAGCTCTACCAGACAATTTAGATGTGTTTTTTTTAGGGAGATTTTTAGTTTGGGAGCACTATTTTATAATGGTCTTATAGACATAGATTGTAAGTGAAAATAGTCTACTTTCTAAGAATTTCCAGGATACTTTGGGGCTGTGGTAGTATTTTTAAAATATAGTATTTATACTTTAAAATATAAAAGGTTGTAGACGGTATGAAAATGCAGAGAACAGTGAGTAGTCTACTTTGGCCAGTGTAGAATGCAGGGGTGGGAGTAGAGGAAATGGAGGGAAGGTGTACTTGGAGATTAGGCCTAAATTATGAAAATTATTAAAGGTCTTATTATTTGCTATATAAGCCATAGGGAGTAACTAAAGTTTGGTTGTTGTTAATTTGAATGACATTTTTAAATTTGGTACATTTTTATGAGGATCTGCTACTAGCCAGTCACTATAAAAGGTGTTTTCCATAAATTAACTCGTAATCATCTGCTTTAGAAAGACTCTTCCTCTGGTGCAGCAGGGAGGACAGATTAGAGAGGGAAGAGTCTGAGTCAGGAAGAGCAATTAAGCAATTACAGCAAAGATCTGTTGATAAATCAGTGATCCTCAAAGAATGGTTCTCAGCCCAGCAGCCCAGCATCAGCTGGGAATATATTAGATGTGCATATTCTTAAGCACCACCCCAGATGTAAGAAACTGGAGGTGGGGCCTAGCAATGTGTGCTTTGACAAGTCCTGCAAGCGACTGTGCTAAAGTTTGATGCCCCCCAAAGTTTGTATATCAATGGATTTCAAATTTAGGAATCATCTGGGGAGGTCATTAAAAATTCAGGTTCCAGACAGAGGAATGGATAAAGAAGATGTGGTACATATATATACAGTGGAATATTACTCAGCCATTAAAGAATGAAATAACGCCATTTTCAGCAACATGGATGGACCCTAGAGATTGTGATACTGAGTGAAGTAAGTCAGAGAAAGAGCAGTATCATATGATATGGCTTATACGCAAAAAAGAAATGATACAAATGAACTTATTTACAAAACAGAAAGAGAGACTTAGAGAATGAACTTATGCTTACAGGGGTGGGGGGGGGAGGAATAGTTAGGGAGTTTGGGATTGATATGTACACACTGCTATATTTAAAATGGATAACCAACAAGGCTTACTGTATAACACAGGGAACTCTGCTCAATATTACATAACAACCTAAATGGGAAAAGATTTTGAAAAAGAATAGATACATGTATATGTATAACTGAATCACTTTGCTGTACACCTGAAACTAACACATTGTTAATCAGCTGTACTCCAATATAGAATAAAAAGTTAAAAAATATCCAACTTCCAGGGGCTACAAATCTATTTTAAAAAACTTCTCGGGAGATTCATCAGCCAGGTTTGGATCCAGTGACCTAGATGAAAAGTAATGTCCTCAGCTAAGATAGTGGTGATGAAAATGGAAGGATCAAATAGAAAAGATATTTCTAAGACACTCTAATACCTCTAGAATTATATTAGGCCATGATGGCATAAAATTATACGAAGCAGTTACTGGTTTGAAAGTACTTTCTAGTGGGAAAAGAGACGGGCAGGTGCTTGAGCAGGATGAGGAATAAGTTAGCATGTCAGTAAAGCAGAACTGAAGCAGCTCAAGAGACCTGAGGTTTAGGGGTGGTAAGTAGTGCCACATGCTCCAAATGATCACAAAAGGTGAAGATGAAAAGATGCCCTAGATTTGGCAATTTGAAAGATTTTATAACTTTTGTCATGGCAATTATATTGGAGTGTGAATTTGTGGGAAGGTACGCAGAATTCATAATGCTATTTGTAGCATGATTGAGAAGTAAGAAATATGTTCAATTTGTGGGGGACAGAGAAGAGATTGCTAAAAGAAGCTATGTGCGCCAAAGCCCTCCTCTTGCCAGTAGTTTACATATAAAGATTGCCTTTGGGTTTGTGGTCCTAGATTGTAACTGCAGAATCTAGTTGTGTTTTTTGTGATTACCGACTGCTTTGGAAATTCCATTTCTGATTGTTGTGTTCTAAGTTCTTATATCTGCTTCTTTCATATCTAAGATGTTCTTAAATATGCTGCATTGTTTCATGCCGCCTAAGTATCCTCAAAGTGTAGTTTTTTAATGACCCTGTTCTGGTTAGTATGTTTATCATATTATGTATTCTTGGGTTTTTGTTTTATTTTGTTTTGTTTTGTTTTTGGCCAAGCCACACGCGGGATCTTAGTTCCCTGACCAGAGAGACTGAACCCCACACCACGGCAGTGAAAGCGCCAAGTCCTAAACACTGGACCACCAGGGAATTCCCTAAGGGTTTTAAATGGAATAATGTTTTGTGGTATTAATTTGGAAAAATATAATGCTGAATTGCAAGGAGAAGACTAAAATAGCAAAGCAAAGACTAAAGCAAAGGAGAAGACTAAAATAGCCAAAGAAAATTCTTAAAATTTTTTCAAGTTAGTAAATCTTTTTTTTTTTAATATTTATTTATTTATTTTTTTGGCTGTGCTGGGTCTTAGTTGTGGCACATAGGATCTTCAGTTGTGGCATGGGAATTCTCAGTTGTGGCATGTGAACTTTTAGTTGCAGCATGTGGGATCTAGTTCCACCTGCATTGGGAGCGTGGAGTCTTAGGCACTGGACCACCAGGGAAGTCCTTCAAGTTAATAAATCTTAAAAAATGATTTGTGTTGACAAACTGTATATTATTCCTCAGTGAAGTTCTCTTTGTTTGCTAAAGAGAGGCTCTGGGAGTATTTTGGTAAAGGTTTGAACTAAAGCAGGCCTAATGGACCCCCTTAAGTCTGCAGCTGCTTTAAGTTGTTTAGGGATGAAGCTTTTCAATGTTCTGGTAAACCTGGAACAGTACAATTGCTACTTACTCTGACTAAACATTTCACCTGGCTCTGCTAGAACAATTTAGGGTCCTCTGGAATCATTGTTTTCTTTAAGTTAAATAAGGAATCAGAAAGAATTCACTTGTAAGCCAAAGTCATGTAAAACAAATATCCAAAGCTGCTCCATAAGCATGTGAAATTTTAAAAAGCTGTTCAATAACTGTATCTCCAAAACTCATTTTGATGAAAAAGCATAAAAATTAGGAATGAAAAAGGCTAGGCACTAGTCCTGACTTTCCTATTCATTAACTTGCTATGTGATATGAACAAATTAAATTATCAGTGGGCCTCTGTTTTCTCATATATTCTTAAGTATAAAATAGGATTCAGGTGATAAACCATAATGGAAAATAATATGAAAAAGAATGTATATATGTGATATAACTGGGTCACTTCGCTGTACAGCAGTAATTAACACATAGTTGTAATTCAACTATACTTCAGTAAAAAATAAATTTAAAAAATAGGATTCAGAATGTGTGTACTGTAGAGTATGAATCATAAGAGATGTTGTTACAGATATTTATTGAACAGTTGAAGTAAAAAGTAGCAGTCCAAAATTGATGAAATGTAGTGGCTAAGAGACAAGTGGAATAAACACAACTGAAAAAAGAAGGGTAATCTCACGAAAAGGAGGAATTCAAATTCTTTTTCTCCTCTCCATTCCCCCTAGGAGAAACATTCAGCTCTGATGTTGGTGTTGGTTAATCAATTAGCCAACATTATCAAAACCCAATTAACAAATGTTAATTCAAAATTTAAAGTTACAGAAACTTTTACTTTCAGTAGTTCTAAAGTTAACTGAACCTGAGGACACAGTATAATGTCCTTATAAAAAGTATTTAATTGTGATAACACTTTAGTATTTAATTAATGATTAAAGGAAAGGAACTAAAGTTTACCAAAATGTTTTTTTTCCAAAGATATCTGTATCCATAGAATTGCCTAGATGAAGATTTTTTATTTTTTATTTATTTTTGGCTGCGCCTCATGGCTTGAGGTATCTTAGTTTCCCGAACAGGGTTTGAACCCAGGACACTGCAGTGAACGCGCTGAGTCCTAACCACTGGACCGCTAGGGAATTCCCCAGGATGATTTTTTTTTTTTTTTTTAAACTATATTCACTATCTTGTTCTCATTCAGAGTCATGGCTTTATTTTATTTGTCTGTTTTTAAAATTTTTTGTTCTTGGGGTCATGGCTTTAAATAGCACCTCTACATGCTGATTCCTCTAAATTTCCAACCTAGACCTCTCCTGTGATGCCCCAGATTTGCATCTTGACATCTCCACCATTGCCTAGTAAGCACCTCAAATTTGATGTACCCACATTGAGCTCTAGATATTCCCTTCATGGTAACTACTCCTCTGCTATTTTCTTTTTCTCAATAAATGGCAACTCCATGGTTCTAGTTTCTCAGGCCAAAAACCTTAGTCATTCTTATCTGCTCTTTTTCTCTCACACTCTACCTCTGATCTGGCTTCTACCTTCAAAACATATCTTGACTCCAAATGTTACCGCCTCTGCTGCAGCCACCCGGGCTAAGCCACTATTGTTTCTCGTCTCAATTATGTAAACAGTCTCCTAACAGCTCAAAACCCTCCCATTTCAGAATAAAAGCCACAAGTTTCTACATGATTTTCCCCCTCCTTGTTATCTCTTTGACCTCATCTACTACTCTCTGAACTCACTCTGCTTCAGCTACCACTTCCTCACTGATTTTACCAAAATAAAGTCCAAAAAATTATAACAATTTATTATATAAAAAAGCTACTCTACTACAATTTGGTAAGATTTAATACTATAATTCTTCACGTATTTTTAGAGTTAATGGCTTTTGAAAATCATGCTAAATGATGAAAATTATTGTATTCACACGTTTTTAAGTGTTTTGTTCAAACCGGAATATTTTTCTACATATTAACAGACGGTGACCTGGTTTGGGGATACTTTTACATTAAAGGGCCCACGACCTATGTATTTCTAACTAGTCACCATATTAAAAGGTGTTGGACCAATTTTAAAACGTCAGTTCACTTATTTCGGCTGGGTACCTAAAAGGTACATATTAACAAAGTCGTTGAAATTACCTCATTCTTAAAATGCGGCATAATTTAGGAGCTATATGGTAAAAATCCATTATATTTTTATATTTTTACAATGCAGACGGACCATCAAACTGCACAAACATATCCATGTAGATGTTCTCAGATTTAAGAAATATGCCTCATCTGTCCTAGGATGTGGTCTGTAGCCTCAGCATGAACATCATGTCTGACCGTAGGCAGCAAATAAATATTTTTCGAATTGAACCATAATCCCGAAGCAAACTTGGAAGAGCTCAAAGAGAAACGCAAAAGCACTTGCGCAGTGATTCGATAAGGTCGTCCAATCAGAGTCGAGCTGGACGGGGATCTGCGGAAGGAAGGTAGTGCGCACGCGCGATGAGCTCGTCCGCAATTGGCAGCGCTGAGGCGGGAACCTTGAGTTTGTCTGGCGTTGAGGGAGCGCTGTCTCCCCCGGTTCCTCCTGGCTGGTGGCGCAGCTTCCTTCGGAACCTCTCTGGTGCGTCCCTGGAGGGGGAGGCTTGTGAGGCTGCGACAGCCTGTAGACTTGTGTGGGGCAAAGAGGGGAGAGGCGCGGGAGCAGGCCTCCGACGGAGGAAGGAAGGAAGGCGGCGGAGCTCCTGTGGCCGCCTCCTGCGGGTCTGGGAGCGCGGAGGGGTCTCAAGTGTGAGGGGCGCCTTCGCTGCTGGCCGTGGGGTGGCTGGTGGCGGAGGGCGCGCCGCGGGGGTGTGTTTGTGGTGGGGAGGCCGACGCGAGAGGCGACTCCGGGCGGTGGTGCTTCCGCGCCCGCACTGCGGTCAGCCCGCTCGGCTTCTGTGGCGCTTGGGTTTCTTTCCCCAGGACTAATCTCCACTCTCCTGCACGGTATTAATTAATAGTAAGTAACGGAAGATTTTTGTAGGCCGGTTTAGCGGGGCCACAAAATCAAAGGAGCGACCTAAGCCACGAAGCGAAATAACTACTTCCTAATGTAGTTGGAAGGCGAAAAGCAGAAACAGCAGGGGGAGGTGCGTAGCTGGTTCTTGACTGTTTTATTTGCATTCTTGCATCCTAGAGATTTTTTTTTTTTCATCCTAGAGGTTTGATGGTTGCACCCCATCCCCCCTTCAAAGCCAAAGCGAATCCACAGATTATGGTCATAATCCCCTTTGTCGAACTTCATCCTTTGCTATCCCCCCTCGCGGAAACTCTGCTCTCATAGGACCTTATGTATTAAACATCTAATAATGATTATCATAGATAGTAATATTACAGGTAACATTGAGTGCTTACTGTGTGTCAAATTTTGTTCTAAGTACTTTAAGTATTTCATTTAATCCTCCCAACAATCTTATGAGTAATTATTGTTGTACCGCCTGTCATAGATGAGGAAAGGGAGACACAAAGAGGTTATGTAAACTGTGCAAGATCACATGCTTGGAAGTGTCAGTCCAGATTTATATTCAGGCATTTGCCTCCAAAACTGTCTTCTTAATTATTACACAGTACAGTGTATTAAATTGCCAAGTGCTGTAGGCCTTCTGATGTGTCATCAGCCTGGATTTGCCATTTTACTTGGGAGAACAGAAGCAGTAGGTGTTAAGAGTGTAACAGATGTTGGAGCATCACAGTAGGGCTGCCAGATGGGCGTTATTTTTAGGGCCTGGGAAGAGGGCTCAAATAGCACTAATTTAAGAAGTAATAAGGATCCAGAAGCATTTAGGGGGAAATATACTGATGTCTGCAGTTTACTTTGAAATGCATCAACAAGTTAAATGGCTTGATGGATGCCTAAGGTCATACATAAATGGCAGAGCTAGAAATCGAGACAAGGCAGGCTGGCTCCAGAGTGCCCTGTGCTGCTTCTCACACGCCTGCATACTCAAGTTCATTATTATTTTCTTTAGTTTACAGGTTAAATAGAAGGGTCGAAAAATTAGACATTGTGTATTAGATGTAGAAAAGTTTAAGGGTTTAAGGTAGTGATTCTTAGAATTTAGTGTTGAAAGAAGTTTTAGCAGCTAGTCTGTTCTCTTTATTTTATAAATGAGGAAGTTGATATACAGAGCGTTTAAATAGCTTGCCCAAAGTTTCTAGTTACTGTATTTTTCTAGTGTTCCTTTTAAAAAGGTGTCAGTCTGCAGGTGGGTCTGACTAAATGTAGAGAATGGAACCTATTACATTTCATGATGTGGACATCATTTTTTTTTTTTAATTTTAATTAATATATTTTTATTTTTGGCTGTGTTGGGTCTTTGTTGCTGCGCGTGTTGCTAGGCACGCGGGCTTCAGTAGTTGTGGCACGCAGACTCAGTAGTTGTGGCTCGCGGGCTCTAGAGCACAGGCTCAGTAGTTGTGGTGCACGGGTATAGTTGCTCCGCAGCATGTGGGATCTTCCCGGACCAGGGCTTGAACCTGTGTACCCTGCATTGGCAGGCAGATTCTTAACCACTGCGCCACCAGGGAAATCCCTGGACATCATTTTTATTAATGATATCTAGAATTTATTACGTTAAGTGGACTCATCATTATTTTATTTCAGTTGAGCTGTGGTTGTCTAAAAGCCTTGAGTTTTTCATCTGAACTTCCCATTGTTCTGTTTCATTTGACTGAGTAACTGAGTCTAAATGCAAGGCCTAACATTTACCTGTTTTTAAGTCATCTTGTTGCAGTTAGCTTTTGTCAATTTCAAATTTATTTCAGTTACATTTCTAGAGACATGTAATATTCTGCTGACCTATTATAAAAAGGAAATGAGTTTGATGAGGTTATTCTGGCATGACTTGTTTGGAAAGAATCTGTGCTGACTATTGCTACTAGTAAATACTGCTTCTAAAGTAAACAAATAATCACGAACAATCTATATAATAATTTGATGTAAGATTGTGCTAATAGAGATCTGTTTTGCCCTTTGTTGACCTTAAACAAATAGACTGCAAGTTAATTCTCTAGCAAAAATGGGTTTATTCAGGATAAGCAAAGAACTGTAATTCAGAGTCTGCAACGACGGTGAGCCACATGCAAGTCCTGCACAACAGAGAGAGAAGACTTCTTTTATAGCGGGGAAAGGAAATTTATTTATTTATTTATTTATTTATTTTCTATTTATTTGTTTATTTATTGGCTGCTTTGGGTCTTTGTTGCTGCGCGCGGACTTTCTCTAGTTGCGGCGAGTGGGAGCTACACTTCGTTGCGGTGCGTGGGCTTCTCATTGTGGTGGCTTCTCTTGTTGCAGAGCACGAGCCCTAGAGCGTGCGGGCTTCAGTTGTTGCAGCACACGGGCTCAGTGGTTGTGGCTCACGGGCTCTACAGCACAGGCTCAGTAGTTGTGGCACACGGGCTTAGTTGCCCCATGGCATGTGGGATCTTCCCAGACCAGGGCTCGAACCCGTGTCCCTTGTATTGGCAGGCAGATTCTTAACCACTGTGCCACCAGGGAAGCCCAGGGAAAGGAAATTTAAAGGGCTATGGTAAACAAAGAGTTCAATGGAGGAATTGAGAATTTGAAGTATCATGGCTTTTTATTGGCTGAGCTCTTGCCAAGCAAGAAGAGGAGCTCTTTCTTCTTCCTGTTGGGCTCTGTTGTCTCATAGGGCATGAGAGCTCGCTCTTCTTGCCTCCTAACTCTGTTATAATTGAGGTTTCTGTTTATTAATTTTTACATTTTCCCCTTTTGATCAAGGTCTTTCTCTGAATGCATCACTGATCAAGAGTCAGGTTTTCCAGTTTCAGCAGCTTTCTGTCCCTTAATGCCAGGAAGGGCCTTTCCTGGGTGAAGTGTCCCTTGTTGGAGGGGAAAATGCACAGATTGGAAAACTATTGAGGTCACATTTGAGTAACAAGGAGGAGTAGGAGAAAGAACTCTCAGGCACTTTTTATCTAAAGTCCATATGTCATCAAGATTTTAGACATTGAAGATCATCTGAAGTGTTATGTCATCAACAAAGGTGTGGCAGACAAATTTCCAACACGCCTGGTTTGGATATCCTTGGAAAGCTGTCTCATCAGATGTCATCTGCTTCAGTTCTGGGAAATCTTTACTTTTGGGTCACCAGATGATGTGCTGTCCAGTCAGGGTTTGGTGCTTTCTTTGGATATGTCACGTGAATCCAAGTGTCCCCTGGAGTTTGGCGGCACATTGGTTGGGTAGTATTACCTGATAGGGGGCTTTCTATTGAGGTTGAAGAGAGTTCTTCTGGAGGCGTATTTTCTAATAGATGAAATCTCCAGGTCACAAAGTGTGATGGTTAAGGTCTTCACTTCCTGAGAGTGCACTGTGGAAAGATTGCTCTACCAAAACATTGTTATTTTTAATAGAAGCAATTTGGCCTTTGCATTATTGGACTATCTCTTCTTTTATTAGTTGTGTTCAGAAGAGCCAAGTGCCTTGAGAGTCCTGTGACTCTCAAAGGGTGAGAGTTTATGAGTTCCAAAAGGGGTAGATGTGAGATTTAGAAGGACCAATGGCAATGCTTTTGGCCAAGGTATTTGGAGGGCCTCTACAAATTTTGTCAATTGAGTCTTAATAATGCCGTTAGTGTGTTCGACTAAACGAGAGCATTGAGGGTGGTAAGTGCAATGAAAGTGCTGTAGAACTGGCCAGACAGTGCAGACTTGTTGAAGTGCCTGATGAGTAAAATGGGTTGCTCAAATATTTTGAAGTTTGAGGTTGGGGCAATCTTTTCCAAAAAGGCTTTAGCCACAGAAGAGGTGGTAACTTATCTGTAAGGGAAGACTTCAGTCTGGTGTGAAAATGTACAGACCATGACTAGAACATGTTCATATCCTTGAGATGAAGGAAGTTGTGTGAGATCCATTTGCCAGACCTCAAATGGTCCAGTGGCCAGTTTAAAATATCTGCGAGCAGTACCAACAGGTTCCCTGGGTTGTATTTTGGACAAGTGGGACAAGTGAGGTAGGCACTTTTTTGCAGCCTTGTTAATATTTCCCCACAAATATCGATTCATGAATGCCATCGTTTTGTCAGTAGACCAGTGGTTTAATGCATGTACAGTGGTTAGGAGTGGGAATTTTAGAGTCTCCAGTAGTCTGGGTTGTTATCTGGTCTAAACCAGAGCTTTCTCTTTTTATCAAGCCGTCAATTGTTGAATTTCCAATCTTGTTTTTCCTTTTCTGAGGCCCATTGTTGGGCTTGTCTAGCCAGTTTTTCTAAGTTGCCATTTGGGAGAATATCCGTTTGGACCATGAGAAACGTTTGGCTGCCATTGGTTCCTTTAAGGGCAGCATTCCTTGTGGAAATGTCAGCTGGGTGATTTCCCTTAGCTTCCAGAGAGTCAGGTTTAACAGAATCTTAATAATGGCTAATGTGGCAGGTAAAAATAATGCATCCAATAACTCCTGAACATAGGAGCCATTTAAAATTTTATTTCTGCTGGAAGTAAGGAAGCCACATTGCTTTCACAGCGTTCCAAAATCATGAGCTACTCTGAAAGCATATTGACTATCAGTATAAATATTTACAGTTTTCCCCTTGGCTAAAGTACAAGCCCATGTAAGAGTATATAATTCAGCTTGTTGGGCTGAAGTAGTAAAGGTGCTGCCCCAGCACTGTCAAAAGGAGTTGCAATATTGTCACTCTCTCAACCATCAGTGAACCGTAAGATGTCAGTGTTACCCAAAGGAATTTCCTGCAGATCATTCACAAGGATTCAGGAGATGATCCCTCATCCTTAAGCAGTCATGAGGGACTTTGCTGACAGAGGGGAGAAGGGTAACGTGTGTCAGGTTATTACACTGTAAAAGTGTTATGTAAGGAGTGGTTAACAAAAGGAGGTGAGGCAGCTGACTGAGAAATGTTGAATGTGATGAGACTTTAGGAGGATTTCTACTGCATGAGGTACAAAAATGGTTAAAGGGGATCCCACAACTTTTTTCTTTGTGGTCCTAATCAAAAGGGCAGTGGCAGTAATGGCTGTAATACCCTATGGGTTGATGGTGGTCCCTGTGTTTTTGGATGAGTACTGCAAGGGCATTTCCTTCCTTTTCATATACAGAAAGGAAAAGAGGAATCTGATAATTGGGATGCCCAAGGGCAGGTGGGTTCATCAAACCCTTGTTTAAGACCTTAAAGACTCTCTTGTCTGGTTCTTCCCATGACATTGGTTCCGGGTTGTTCTTTAGTAAAACATACAGAGGATTGGCCATAAGAGAGAAATTTAGAGTGTTATCAGAGTGATAACCAACTAGCTTGAGAAAACCTCACAGTTGACACTTAGTTTTGGGTTTTGGGAAACTTTGGATGCTGTGAAGGCTATCTGGATCTATGTGGAGCCCTTGTTCTGATATCAGATGCCCTAAATTTTGAACCTGGGTTTGGGCAAGCTGCGATTTTTCCTTGGTGATCTTATGTCCCTTTAAGGCTAAAAGCTTTAGCAAGTGGTTGCTTTCTTCCAGTGAGGTGGCTTGAGAAGGAGAGCAAAGAAGCAAATCATTCACATATTACAGCAAAGTAGAACCTGTAGGGAACTTTATATCATCCAGATCAGACCTTAGGATTTATGAGGAATAAGGAGGACTCTCAGTAAAACCCTGAGTTGTTGATTTCACCAGAAGCTAGCTATTTATTTATTTATTTATTTATTGCTGTGTTGGGTCTTCGTTGCTGCGCGCAGGCTTTCTCTACTTGCGGCGAGCGGGAGCTACTGTTCATTGCAGTGCACGGGCTTCTCATTGCTGTGGCTTCTCTTGTCGTGGAGCACAGGCTCTAGGCGCGTGAGCTTCAGTAGTTGTGGCATGCGGGCTCAGTAGTTGTGGCTCGTGGGCTCTAGAGCGCAGGCTCAGTAGTTGTGGCACACGGGCTTAGTTGCTCTGTAGCCTGTGGGATCTTCCCAGACCAGGGCTTGAACCAGTGTCCTCTGCATTGGCAGGGGGATTCTTAACCACTATGCCACCAGGGAAGTCCTTTATGATGTTGATGTTGTTGCTTTTATCAGTGGCTCAGCCATGCAGGAGCCAAGCCAAAGGCAGCTCAGCAAAGCTCTAGTGAAACAGCCTAGTTCTGCAGGAATGAGCCCGAAGGTTTAACAGTGCAGTTCCACCAGAACAGCCCATTTCAAAAGGAATCTGGCCAAAGGCTGAACCGGCACATTTCCAGTGAAACAGCCCCTGTTCCACAAGGAATCAGGCCGAAGGCTAGTGCAGTTATAGTTGAAACAGCCTGATTTTTAAAGGTGTCAGGCCAAGTGCCAAATGAGTACTCACAGACAGAACAAGGCCTTAAATAGAAAGAATGGGCCCTTAAAATAGATCCCGAATAAAACCTAGAGAGCTTCAAAACACAAAGAGGGTGGAAGCTCAGATCCAGGAGAAAGACTTACTCTTGAATCTCAGGGTTAGGAAGAAAAGCAGTGGGCATCAATGGACTCTGTGTGGGTACTGCATTTGTTTGCTCACCAGCCTTGAAGTCATCAGGGGTCTTCTCTGGATCCCAGTCTGGGCCACCAAAATGTTGACTTTAAGCAAATAGACTGCCAGTTATTTCTCCAGCAAAAATGGGTTTACTCGGGATGGGCAAAAAATTGCAATTTGCGGTCTGGAACCATGGTGAGCCAAGTGCAAATCCTGCACAACAAGGAGAGGAGAGCACTTTTATAGAGGGGGGAAAAGGAAGTTAAGAGGGCTATTGTAAACAGAGTCCATTGGAGGAATTGAGAGTTTGAGGTATAGTGACTTTTCTTTTTTGGGGGGAGGTGGGGTCACACCGTGCCCCCTGCAGTGGAAGTGGACCACCAGTGGACCACCGGGGAAGTCCCAGTAGTGGCTTTTCATTGGCTGAGTTGTGACAGTCTTATTGGCTGAGCTCTTGCAGGCAAGAAGAGGACTCTTTCTTCTTCCTGTTGGGTCTCTGCTATCATCATATAGCGTGAGAGCGTCCCTGTCTGGCCTCTGGTCTGTATTTTTTTTTTTAATTAATTAATTAATTTTATTTATTTTAATTTATTTTATTTTATTTTTTTTGGCTGTGTTGGGTCTTCATTTCTGTGTGAGGGCTTTCTCTAGTTGTGGCAAGCAGGGGCCACTGTTCATCACGATGCACGGGCCTCTCACTATTGTGGCCTCTCTTGTTGTGGAGCACAGGCTCCAGACGCGCAGGCTCAGTAGTTGTGGCTCACGGGCTCAGTTGCTCTGCGGCATGTGGGATCTTCCCAGACCAGGGCACGAACCCGTGTCCCCTGCATTGGCAGGCAGATTCTCAACCACTGCGCCACCAGGGAAGCCCTAATTATATTTATTTTTATTTTTGGCTGTGTTGGGTCTTTGTTGCTGAGTGCGGGCTTTCTCTAGTTGCGGCCAGCAAGGGCTACTTTTCATTGTGGTGTGTGGGGTTCTTATTATGGTGGCTTCTCTTGTTGCAGAGCGCAGGCTCTAGGCGCGTGGGCTTCAGTAGTTGTGGCACATGGGCTCAGTAGTTGTGGCACATGGGCTTAGTTGCTCCATGGCATGTGGGATCTTCCCTGACTAGGGCTTGGACCTGTGTCCTCTGCATTGGCAGGCGGATTCTTAACCACTGCGGCACCAGGGAAGCCCTCTGGTCTGTATTTTAAGTGAGGTTTCTGTTTATTAATTCTTACACCACTACTAATCCCTCAAACTATATAAAGCCTGGTTATTTATCGAATACTCATGTATGTCATCATTTTTAAGTTGCTGTAATTGGGAAATGTCTAACCATCAGTGATGGCGTGTCACAGCTTAATTGGCTGCAGTTCTTTTTTTTTTTTTGTAGAAAATTGGAAATACATAGGAAAGAACTCAGAAGAAATTTAAAAATTACTGGTAATTCTAACATCTAGACATAGTCAGTGTTAATGTTGTGGCATGTGTTTTTCTAGTCTTAAAAATCTTTATAGATGTGTAATTTACAGTTTATAATTCAATGCGTATACTTAGATGAGTTTTGACAAACTTGTAATCACACTACAATCTGATGCAGGTTATCTCAGTCACCCCGAAAAGTTCCTCATGCCCCCTTGCTTTCTAGACTTTTAAAAAGTACAAACACACATACTATTTTTTTGTTTTATAAAATTGGAATGATGCTGAACATGTTTGGTAGCCATTTGTGAAATTAAAACATTATTTTTAGAGCAGTTTTAGGTTTACAGCAGAGTTGAGGGGAAGGTGGAGATTTCCCATATACCCCTGCCTTCCCTCATTATCAGCATCCCTCACCAGAATGGTACATTCGTTACAGTTGACACACATAAGCACCCAAAGTCCATAGTTTACAATAGTATCCATTCTTGGCATTCTACATTCTGTGGATTTGGACAAATATATAATGACATGTATCCATCATTAGGGCATTATACAGAATATTTTCATTGCCTTAAAAAATTCTGTGCTCTGCCTTTGCATCCCTGCCCCTCCCCTAACCCTTGGCAACCACTGATCTTTTTACTGTCTCCATGGTTTTGCCTCCATAGTTTTTCAGGATGTCACATTGTTGGAATCATACAGTATGTAGCCTTTTCAGATTGCTTCTTTCATTTAGTAATATGCATTTTTGGTTCCTCCATGTCTTTTCATGGCTTGACAGCTTTTTTTTTTTTTGAAGTGTGGAATAACATTCCATGGTCTGGATATACCACAGTTTATTTATCCATTCACCTACTGAATGCTTGGTTGCTTTCAAGTTTGGCAATTATGAATAAAGTTGCTATAAACATTTGTATGCAAGTTTTTGTGTGGACATAAATTTTTAACTCTTTGTTGAAAGGAGTTATCCTATGTTAAAAGTATGTTCAGTTTTGCAAGAAAGTGCTAAAGTGTTTTCCAAAGTGGCTGTACCGTTTTGCATTCCCACCAGCAATGAACAAAAATTCCTACTGCTCCACATCCTCAACAGCATTTGGTGTTGTCAGTGTTCTGGATTTTCTTCATTCTTGGTGACATATGATGTGGAGCATCTTTCCATGTGCTTATTTGCTATCTGTATATCTTTTGTGATATGTCTTTTAAGGTCTTTGGCCCACTTTTTAACTGGGTTGTTTTCTTATTGTTGAGTTTTAAAATTTCTTTGTACGTTTTGGATAATAGTCCTTTATCAGATGCACCTTTTGCAGATATTTTTTCCCAGTCTGTGGCTTGTCTTTTCATTCCCTTGACATTGCCTTTTTTCAGAGCAGAAGTGTTTAATTTTAATGAAGTCCAGCTTATCAATTATCATCTTTCATGGATTGTGCCTTTGGTGTTGTAGTTAAAAAGTCATCACCATACCCAAGATCATCTGGATTTTCTTCTATATTATCTTCTAGGAGTTTTATAGCTTTGCGTTTTACATGTAAGCCTCTGATTCATTTTGAGTTAATTTTTGTGAAGGGTGTAAAGTCTGTTTCTAGATTCATTTTCTTTGATGTGAATGTCCAGTTGTCTCAGCACCATTTGTGGAAGACACTGTCTTTGCTCCATCGTATTGCCTTTGCTCCTTTGTCAGAGACTGTCTTTATGTGGGTCTGTTTCTGGCTCTCTGTTCTATTCTATTGATTCATTTGTCTATTTCACCAATACCACACTGTCTTGATTACTGTAGCTGTATGTTAAGTCTTAAAGTCAGGTAGTGTCAGTTCTCTTTGTTCTCTTCTTTCCATATTGTGTTGGCTATTCTGGGTCATTTGCCTCTCCATATAAACTTTAGAATCAGTGTGTTGATATCCACAAAATAACTTGCTGGGATTTTAGTTGGGATGGTATTGAATCTATAAAGTTGAGAAAAACTGACATCTTAACAATATTTAGTCTTTCTATCCATGAACATGGAATATCTCTCCATTTATTTAGTTCTTTGATTTTGCTCAGCGAAATCAGATTTCACAGCCAAAATCTTTTGATTTTTCCCCATATAGATCTTATACATGTTTTGTTAGATTACACTTAAGTGTTTCATTTTTATGAGGTGCTGATGTAAATGGTATTGTGTTTTTAATTTCAGATTCCACTTATTCATTGCTGGTATGTTGGAAGACAGTTGACTTTTGGATATTAACCTGGTATCTTGCAACCTTGCTAAAATAGCTTTTTGTAGCCATTTTTTATTTGATATATAAAAAACATTTCTCATTAAACATTCTTTTTTTTTTAATTTAAGGACTTATTTTTTATTATTAACTTGGAAGTATTTTTGATACCAGTTTTTAATTATTATTATTATTATTTTTTTAAATTAATAGCTACTTTATTTATTCATTTATTTTATTTATTTTTGGCTGTGTTGGGTCTTCGTTTCATGTGAGGGCTTTCTCTAGTTGTGGCAAGCAGGGGCCACTCTTCATCGCGGTGCGTGGGCCTTTCACTATCGCGGCCCCTCCCGTTGCTGGGCACAGGCTCCAGACGCGCAGGCTCAGCAGCTGTGGCTCACGGGCTCAGTTGCTCCGCGGCATGTGGGATCTTCCCAGACCAGGGCTCGAACCCGTGTCCCCTGCATTGGCAGGCAGATTCTCAACCACTGCGCCACCAGGGAAGCCCTAATTATTTTTTTAATGTTTATTTATTTATTTGGTTGCACTGGGTCTTAGTTGCAGCAGGTGGGCTCCTAAGTTGTGGCATGCAAACTCTTAGTTGCAGCATGCATTTGGGATCTAGTTACCTGACCATTGATCAAACCTGGGCCCCCTGCATTGGGAGCGCAGAGTCTTATCCACTGTGCCACCAGGGAAGTCCCTAAACATTCTTTTAAAATGTGATATTTTCCCCATTAATGGCTGTAGAATTATTTATATAACAAATACTGAATGCCTTCTTGTGTTGGTACTGGCAATATAGTGATGAATGGAATGTAAGACTTCATGCCTGATCCAGGAGTTTACAGCTTGGGGGAATTAATAGGTAGTTTCATTACAGTGTGAAAAGTGCTTGGGTAGTGCACACATAGGAAGGGTCTCTAATCCAGTCTTTGAGCAGAGATAAAGAGGGCTCATAGTTAAGAGTCCTAAAGGATAAATTGGAATTAATCAGGCAAAGGAAAATGCATAAAGGCATTCCCAGCACTGTAGAGGGGAAAGTTTGTTCAAAGGCCTAGAGGAAAAGAGAACATGGCTTGCTTGGGAAACTGCAGTACTACTCACCATTTTAGTGGTGTATGAAGAGAGTGTGTTCCATTTTGTGGATGTGACATAACTTATTTATCTAGTACCTTCTTATGGATATTCAAATTTCCTTTTTTTCTCTTACTATAAGTAATATTGGCATGATTACCTTTATACATAATTCTTTGAGTATATCTTTGGTAATTCCTTAGGGTAAATTCCCAGAAGTGGAATTTCTGGATTAAACAAATAATATTGGTAGCCATGTACATCGTTGTTGATGCCATATCTTGTGTAGTGTTTTGTGAGATTACTTTGAATAAGAGTGCTTACTGCCATCCATTGCAGAAGCATGATGTGTGCATGTAATGTTCTTGCCTTTTTTATCTGTCTCACCTGTTCCTGGTGGAAATAATATTGAGCAAAAGTTTGGAAACCTGGTTCTAGTCTCATGATTTATATATTTAAAATATCCCACTGTTTTAAAAGGAAACTGAACTGTAAATGTGTTCTTTTAATTGCCAGGATTTTATTCATTCATTCAAAAATATTCTTTAGTGATTATAATGTATCTGGCTTTGTGGTCGAAGCTGCTTACAGAGTGGTGAAGAAAACAAGAATGATTGCTACCCTCATGCTGTTTATGGATTAATGGAATAGAAAAAAAGCAACATGCTCGATGTATGTCTGTGAATAATTATGTTTCTTTTGATTTTGAAACTACTATCTAAATTGAGTTTAAGGCTTTATAATCATTATCTAATCTATAGTTTTATCAAAATTGATACAATATATGCTCAGGTTTACACCATGTAATTTAAATCTTAAATATTTTTCAGAAGCCTTTTGTGATGGAAAACAAAATGTTACCAGCTGTTGAATTTGTTTCCTAAGGCTTTTTACAGGCTTATTCTCTTATATTTTTAAAGATGTCGTGATTGTAGTGATGATATACTTGGAGGTGATTCTAATCTGACTTATGATTAAATCATTTTTGTTTTGGGTATTTTTCAGGTTAATACTGCTGAATATGAGACGATCGGCAGCACCAAGTCAGTTTCAAGGGAATCCCTTCAAAAAGCTAAAATTTATACCGCCAGCAAGAAGTAATCCAAGTCCTAATGAAGAGGTTACAAAGCTGAATTCAGATATAAAATTATTTGAGGTAAAAAAACAAAACAAAACAAAACAGTAAAGGAAGTATAATCTAGAGAAGCATGTATTTTTTTTAAAAAGTGCCATTTAAACAGGTAATAATACTTAATGCCTATAGGAATTTTCAGTATCTCTGATAAATTCTTCTAAAAACCTTAGAAATAATGACTAAATATATATATTTTAAAGGAACGACATAAAATAAACTTGGGTTAGGTCTGTAAAATAAACTTTTGGTAACAGTGAAAAATACCTCTGCAAGGGAAGGAGTGGAGATTCTTGTTAAAAAAAAAGTTGTTCTGATCAGTGTTCTTTTTAAAGGTACCACATAAATAAGTGAAAACTTTACATAAGGCAATTTAAAGGGAAAACATATAAATAATGCTATATATCACTGTTCTGGACACTTCCTTTCATTTATACTTGTAAAAAGTAAGTGCTTGAAACAGTCTTTTTTTTTTTTAACAAATCTACGTTATTTATTTGTTTGTTTATTTATTTGGCTGCGTCAGGTCCTAATTGCGGCACGTGGGATCTTCTTTGTGGCCCGTGGGGTCCTTTGCTGGGGCGAGCAGGCGTCTCTCTAGTTGTGGCGTGAGGGCTCCAGGGTGCGCAGGCCCAGTAGTTGCGGCACGTGGGCCCAGTTACCCCGCGGCATGTGGGATCCCAGTTCCGCAACCAGGGATCGAACCCACGCCCCCTGCATTGGAAGGCAGACTCCCAGCCACTGGACCACCAGGGAAGTCCCGAAGCAGTCTTTTTTTTTTTTTAATTTTATTATTTTTTATAAATTTGTTTATTTTTGACCGCGCTGGGTCTTCGTTGCTGCGTGCAGGCTTTCTCTAGTTGTGGCGAGCAGGGACTACTCTTCATTGTGGTGTGCAGTCTTCTCATTGTGGTGGCTTCTCTCGTTGTGGAGTGCGGACTGTAGGCACACAGGCTTCAGTAGTTGTGGCTCATGGGCTCTAGAGCGCAGGCTCAGTAGTTGTGGCGCATGGGCTTAGTTGCTCCACAGCATGTGGGATCTTCCCAGACCAGGGATCGAACCTGTGTCCTCTGCATTGGTAGGTGGATTCTTAACCACTCTGCCACCAGGGAAGCCCCCGAAGCAGTCTTAATATATATTCTTTACTACTAGGATGAAGGATTGTTTTAGTCTTAGGTATATGGAAGTTATATAAAGGTTATATAGAGCATATATAAAATGGGCAATCCACACTTCTGCTACTCTACAGTTCTCTGATTCATTTATGTTATGGAGATTAAAGTCTACTAATATTCTATTTTTTTTATTATTGTAAGATATATATATAACATAAAATTTGCCATTTTACCATTTTTAAGCATGCAGGTAAGTGGCATTAATTTCATTCACACTATTGTGCAAAAATCACCACTGTGTTCAAAACTTTTTCATTACTCTAAACAGAAACTTTGTAACCATTAGGCAATAATTCCCTATTCTCCCCTTCGGTCATCACTATTCTACTTTCTGTCTCCATGGATTTGATTACCCTAGGTACCTCATATAAATGGAATCATAAATATTTGCCCTGCTGTCTCTGGCTTATTTCATTTAGCCTGACGTTTTCAGGATCATTCATGTTGTAGCAGGTATCAGAACATCAGTGCTTTGTATGGTTAAGTAATATTCAGTTGTATGTATATACCATATTTTGTTTATTCACTCATTTATTGATAGATACTTGAGTTGTTTCCACTTTTTGGCTATTATGAATAATGCTCATGTGAACACTGGCATACAAGTTTCTGTTTGGGTACCTGTTTTCAGTGCTCTTGTGTATATACTTAGGAGTGGAATTGCTAGATCATATGGTGATTCTGTGTTTAGTTTTTGAGGAACTACCAAATTGTTTCCATAGCTACTGAACCATTTTACATTCCCACCAACAATATATGAGGGTTCCAGTTTCTCCACATCCTCAGCAACACTGGTTATTTTCTGTTTTCATTTCTGTTGTTTTGTTTTGTTTTTTTTTGATTATGGCCATTCTTGTTGGTGTGAAGTGGTATTTCATTGTGGTCTTGATTTGCATTTTCCTAACGACTAGTAATGCTGAGCATCTTTTCATGTGCTTATTGACCATTTGCTTATCTTCTTTGGAGAAATATCTGTTCACGTCCTTGGCTTTTAACTGGTGTTTTGTCTTTTTGTTGTTGAAAACGTCTATTGATTTTTGACTCTGTGTTTTTTGGCCTGCATCTGTTTATTTTATCCTACACTCCTTTAGAATTCTGGCCACAATGTAAGGAGAAAACTATGTAAGCATAGTTTTTAATTTTAAATAAGGTTTCTTTTTGTACAAGCAACTTTATTTAAATACAGTTCACATACCTGTAATCTACCTACTACAATTCAGTTGTCTTTATTATGTTCAGAGTTGTGCAGTGCTCACCAAAACCAATTTTAGAACATTTTTATCATTCCAGAAAGAGACCTCATACACATCAGCCCATCCAAATCCCCCAGCCCTTAGCAACCACTAATCTACTTTCTGTTTCTATATATTTACCTATTGTGAACATTCCATGTAAATGGAATCACACATGTGGCCTTCTGTGACTCACTTTTTTCAGTTAGCAGTGTTTTTCAAAAGGCTCATCCACATTGTAGCATGTATCAGTAATTCATTTCTTTTTATTGCTGAATGTATTAGTTTTCTATTGCTGCTGTAACAGATTACCAGAAATTTAGTGACTTAAAACAATGCAGGGCTTCCCTGGTGGCGCAGTGGTTGAGAATCTGCCTGCCAATGCAGGGGACACGGGTTCGAGCCCTGGTCTGGGAAGATCCCACATGCCGCGGAGCAACTGGGCCCGTGAGCCACAACTACTGAGCCTGCGCGTCTGGAGCCTGTGCTCCGCAACAAGAGAGGCCGCGACAGTGAGAGGCCCGTGCACCGCGAAGAAGAGTGGCCCCCACTTGCCGCAACTAGAGAAAGCCCTCGCACAGAAACGAAGACCCAACACAGCCATAAATAAATTAAAAAAAAAAAAAAAAAAAAAAAAAAAAAAAATTAAAAAAAAAAAAAAAACAATGCAAATGTGGGACTTCCCTGGTGGTTCAGTGGTTAAGAATCTGCCTTCCAATGCAAGAGAT
The DNA here is from genome assembly GCF_965194805.1 of Balaenoptera borealis. Taxonomy (NCBI): domain Eukaryota; kingdom Metazoa; phylum Chordata; class Mammalia; order Artiodactyla; family Balaenopteridae; genus Balaenoptera; species Balaenoptera borealis. The sequence continues at coordinate 41,525,028 of NC_138876.1, forward strand.
GTGGGTTCGACCCCTGGTCAGGGAACTGAGATCCCACATGCTGCGGGGCAACTAAGCTCACACACCACAACTACTGAGCCCGTGCTCTCTTGAACCCACGCACCACAACTAGAGAGAAGCCCACGTGCTGCAACGAAGAGCCTGTGCACCACAACGAAAGATTCCGTGTGCCGCAACTAAGAACCGATGCAGCCAAATAAATAAATATTAAAAAAAAGGAAAACAATGCAAATGTATTATCTTACAAATCTGTAGGTCAGAAGCCCAACGTGGGTCTCACTGGGCTAAGATCAAGGTGTTGGCAGGGTTGCATTTATTTCTGGAGGTTTTAAGAATGTTTCCTTTGCCTTTTCTAGGTTCTACAGACCACCTACATTCCTTTGCTCATGGTCACCTTCCTATGTTTTCAAAATTGGCAATGGCAGTTTGAGTTCTTATATTGCCATCTTTTTTTTTCTTTTTTTAATCAGTCATCAATTTTATACACATCACTGTATACGTGTCAATCCCAATCGCCCAATTCAGCACACCACCATCCCCACCCCACTGCAGTTTTCCCCCCTTGGTGTCCATACGTTTGTTCTCTACATCTGTGTCTCAACTTCTGCCCTGCAACCTGGTTCATCTGTACCATTTTTCTAGGTTCCACATACATGCGTTAATATACGATATTTGTTTTTCTCTTTCTGACTTACTTCACTCTGTATGACAGTCTCTAGATCCATCCACGTCTCAACAAATGACTCAATTTTGTTCCTTTTTATGACTGAGTAATATTCCATTGTATATATGTACCATATCTTCTTTATCCATTCGTCTGTCGATGGGCATTTAGGTTGCTTCCATGACCTGGCTATTGTAAATAGTGCTGCAATGAACATTGGGGTGCATGTGTCTTTTTGAATTACAGTTTTCTCTGGGTACATGCCCAGTAGTGGGATTGCTGGATCATGGTAATTCTATTTTTAGTTTTTTAAGGAACCTCCATACTGTTCTCCATAGTGGCTGTATCAATTTACATTCCCACCAACAGTGCAAGAGGGTTCCCTTTTCTCCACACCCTCTCCAGCATTTGTTGTTTGTAGATTTTCTGATGACGCCCATTCTAACTGGTGTGAGGTGATACCTCATTGTAGTTTTGATTTGCATTTCTCTAATAATTAGTGATGTTGAGCATCTTTTCATGTGCTTCTTGGCCATCTGTATGTCTTCTTTGGAGAAATGTCTATTTAGGTCTTCTGCCCATTTTTGGATTGGGTTGTTTGTTTCTTTAATATTTAGCTACATGAGCTGTTTATATGTTTTGGAGATTAATCCTTTGTCCATTGACTCGTTTGCAAATATTTTCTCCCATTCTGAGGGTAGTCTTTTCGTCTTGTTTATGGTTTCCTTTGCTGTGCAAAAGCTTTGAAGTTTCATTAGGTCCCATTGGTTTATTTTTGTTTTTATTTCCATTACTCTAGGAGGTGGATCAAAAAAGATCTTGCTGTGATTTATGTCAGAGTGTTCTTCCTATGTTTTCCTCTAAGAGTTTTATAGTGTCCAGTCTTACATTTAGGTCTCTAATCCATTTTGAGTTTATTTTTGTGTATGGTGTTAGGGAGTATTCTAATTTCATTCTTTTACATGTAGCTGTCCAGTTTTCCCAGCACCACTTATTGAAGAGGCTGTCTTTTCTCCATTGTATGTTCTTGCATCCTTCGTCATAAATTAGGTGCCCATATGTACCTGGGTTTATCTCTGGGCAGTCTATCCTGTACCATTGATCTATATTTCTGCTTTTTGCCACTACCATACTGACTTGATTACTGTAGCTTTGTGGTATAGTTTGAAGTTGGGGAGCCTGATTCCTCCAACTCCATTTTTCTTTCTCAAGATTGCTTTGGCTATTTGGGGTCTTTTGTGTTTCCATACAAATTGTAAGATTTTTTGTTCTAATTCTGTGAAGAATGCCGTTGGTAGTTTGATAGGGATTGCACTGAATCTGTAGCTTGCTTTGGGTAGGATAGTTATTTTCACAATATTGATTCTTCCAATCCAAGAACATGGTATATTTCTCCACCTGTTTATGTCATCTTTGAGTTCTTTCATCAATGTTTTATAGTTTTCTGAGTACAAGTCTTTCGCCTCCTTAGGCAGGTCTAGTCCTAGGTATTTTATTCTTTTTGTTGCAATGGTAAATGGGATTGTTTCCTTAATTTCTTTTTCTGATTTTTCGTTGTTGATGTATAGGAATGCAAGAGATTTCTGTGCATTAATTTGGTATCCTGCAACCTTACCAAATTCATTGATTAGTTCTAGTAGTTTTCTGGTCACATCTTTAGGATTTTCTATGTATAGTGTCATGTCATCTGCGAACAGTGACAGTTTTACTTTTTCCTTTCCAATTTGGATTCCTTTTATTTCTTTTTCTTTTTAGATTGCTGTGGCTAGGACTTCCAAGCTATGTTGAATAATAGTGGCGAGAGTGGACATACTGGTCTTCTTTCTGATCTGAGAGGAAATGCTTTCAGTTTTTTACCATTGAGAATGATGTTAGCTGTGGGTTTGTTGTATGTATATGGCCTTTATTATGTTGAGGTATGTTCCCTCTATGGCCACTCTCTGGAGAGTTTTTATAAATGGGTGTTGAATTTTGTCAAAAGCTTTTTCTGCATCTATTGAGATGATCATATGGTTTTTATTCTTCAGTTTGTTAATGTGGTGTATCACATTGATTGATTTGCGTATATTGAAGAATCCTTGCATCCCTGGGATAAATCCCACTTGATCATGGTGTATGATCCTTTTAATGTGCTGTTGGATTCTGTTTGCTAGTATTTTGTTGAGGATTTTTGCATCTATGTTCATCAGTGATATTGGCCTGTAGTTTTCTCTTTTTTGTGGCATCTTTGTCTGGTTTTGGTATCAGGGTGATGGTGGCTTCGTAGAATGAATTTGGGAGTTTCTCCCTCTGCAGTTTTTTGGAAGAGTTTAAGGAGGATGGGTGTTAGCTCTTCTCTAAATGTTTGATAGAATTTGCCTGTGAAGCCATCTGGTCCTGGACTTCTGTTTGTTGGAAGATTTTTAACACAGTTTAAATTTCATTACTTGTGATGGATCTGTTTATATTTTCTAATTTTTCTTGGTTCAGTCTTGGAAAATTGTACCTTTCCAAGAATTTGTCCATTTCTTCTTGATTGTCCATTTTACTGGCATATAGTTGTTTGTAGTAGTCTCTTATAATCCTTTGTATTTCTGCAGTGTCAGTTGTGATTTCTCCTTTTTCATTTCTAATTGTATTGATTTGCATTCTCTCCCTTTTTTTCTTGATGAGTCTGGCTAAAGGTTTATCAATTTTATCTTCTCAAAGAATCAACTTTTAGTTTTATTGATCTTTGCTATTGTTTTCTTCGTTTCTATTTCATTTATTTCTGTCTGATCTTTATGATTTCTTTCCTTCTACTGTCTTCAGGTGTTCTTTGTTCTTCCTTCTGTAGTTGCTTTAGGTGTAAGGTTACATTGTTTATTTGAGATATTTCTTGTTTCTTGAGGTGAGATTGAATTGCTATAATCTTCCCTCTTAGAACTGCTTTGGCTGCGTCCCATAGGTTTTGGGTCGTCGTGTTTTTGTTGTCATTTGTTTCTATGTATTTTTGATTTCCTCTTTGATTTCTTCAGTTATCTCTTGGTTATTTAGTAGCGCACTGTTTAGCCTCCATGTATTTGTGTTTTTTACAGTTTTTTCCCTGTAATTGATTTCTAACCTCATAGCATTGTGGTCAGAAAAGATGCTTAATACGATTTCAATTTTCTTAAATTTTCTGAGGCTTGATTTGTGACCCAAGATGTGATCTATCCTGGAGAATGTTCCATGTACACTTGAGAGGAAAGTGTATTCTGCCACTTTTGGGTGGAATGTTCTATAATTATCTATTAGATCTATCTGGTCTATTGTGTCATTTAAAGCTCTGTTTCCTTATTTATTTTCTGTTTGGATGATTTGTCCATTGGTGTATGTGGGGTGTTAATGTCCCCTACTATTATTGTGTTACTGTCAGTTTCTCCTTTCATGGTTGTTAGTATTTGCCTTATGTATTAAAGTGCTCCTACGTTGGGTGCATAAACATTTATAATTGTTATATCTTCTTCTTAGATTGATCCTTTGATCATTATGTAGGGTCCCTGCTTATCTCCTGTAACAGTCTTTATTTTAAGGTCTATTTTATCTGATATGAGTATTGCTACTCCAGCTTGCTTTTGATTCTATTTGCATGGAATATCATTTTCCATCCCTTCAGTTTCAGTCTGTATGTGTCCCTAGGTCTGAAGTGGGTCTCTTGTAGACAGCATATATATGGGTCTTGTTTTTGTATCCATTCAGCCAGTCTGTGTCTTTTGGTTGGGGCATTTAATCCATTTACCTTCAGGGTTATTATTGATATATATGTTGCTATTACCATTTTCTTAATTGTTTTGGATTTGTTTTTGTGGGTGTTTTTCTTCTTTTGTGTTTCCCACTTAGAAAAGTTTCTTTAGTGTTTGTTTTAAAGCTGGTTTGGTGGTGCTGAATTCTCTTTGCTTTTGTTTGTCTGAAAAACTTTTGACTTCTCCATCGAATCTGAATGAGATCTTTGCTGGGGAGAGTAATCTTGGTTGTAGATTTTTCTCTTTCATCACTTTAAGTATATCCTGCCATTCCCTTCTGGCCTGCAGAGTTTCCACTGAAAAATTAGCTGGTAACCTTTTGGGAATTCCTTTGTATGTTATTTTTTGGTTTTTTCCTTGCTACTTTTAATATTTTTTCTTTGAATTTAATTTTTGTTAGTTTGATTAATATGTCTCTTGGTGTGTTTTTAGTAAGGTTTATCCTGTATGGGACTCTTTGTGCTTCCTGGACTCAGGTGACTATTTCCTTTCCCACATTAGGGAAGTTTTCGACTATAATCTCTTCAAATATTTTCTCAGACCCTTTCTTTTTCTCTTCTTCTTCTGGGACCCCTATAATTTTAAATGTTGGTGCATTTAGTGTTGTCTGAGAGGTTTCTGAGATTGTCTTCAATTCTTTTCATTCTTTTTCTTTATTCTGCTCCTTGGCAGTTATTTCCACCAGTTTGTCTTCCCGCTCACTTATTTGTTCTTCTGCCTCCATTATTCTGTTATTGCTTCCTTCTAGTGTATTTTTTATTTCGGTTATTGTGTTGTTCATCTCTCTTTGTTTGTTCTTTCGTTCTTCTAGATCTTTGTTAAACATTTCTTGTATTTTCTCAATCCATGCTTCCGTTCTATTTCTGAGATTCTGGATCACCTTTACTATCATTACTCTGAATTCTTTTTCAGGTAGATGGCCTATTTCCTCTTCATTTATTTGGTCTTGTAGGTTTTTACCTTGCTCCTTCATCTGTGACATACTTTTTTGCCATCTCTTTTTTTTTTTTTTTAATGAGTGGGATTGTGTTCCTGTTTTACTCGTTGTTTGGCCTGAGGCTTCCAACACTGGAGTTTGTAGGCTGTTGGGTGGAGCTGGGTATTGGTGCTGAGATGAGGAACTCTGTGAGACCTCACTCCAATGAATATTCCCTGGGGTCAGAGGTTCTCTGTTAGTCCAGTGGTTCAGACTCAGAGCTCCCACCGCAGGAGCTTCCTGCAACCCCAGGCTCATGAATCAAGATCCCGCAATCCGTGTGTGGTGGCAAAAAAAAAAAAAAAAAGAGAAAAATAACAAAGTAGAAAATAAAATTAGACTAGGAGACTAACAGATATGTTAGAAACAATATAAAAATAAAAATATAGATGAATCAACAAGTAGAAGGTACATCAGTACCACAATAGTAAAAAAGAGGAGGAGGGAAAGGAAAAAAAAAGGGGGTGGGGGAGGCCTTGGCTGTGGAGAGCAGGGCCTAAGCAAGGGCGAAGTTTGGGTGGTGGGCCTGGCCAATGATCAGGACCGACAGGGCTGGAAAAGGCCCTGGGGGTGCGGATTAGGCTCAAGGAACAGAAGGGGCCCAGTTGTGCCCCCCACCCCGGTCTCAGAGGGCAGGGAACCTCACCTGGGAGCCCAGCAGGCTTCCTGGGGTTGAGTGGGTGGGGCAAACGCCCTCCTCTCCCCTCCTGCTCCTCTGGTCTGTGGTCTGGGAGGGCCCTTCCTGCCTGCCTCTCCTGATCTCCCTAGTCTTCCTCCTATGCCCCAGGACCAATGCGGCCAGTGGGGGGGGGGGGAGGAGGGGAGAGGGGGGGCCTTGGAGGGCAGGGGACCGGCCTGGGAGCTCAGCAGGCTCCCCTGCCCAAGAGGGCCAGACGATCGCCCTCTGCTCCTCACCCGCTCTTCCCGGAGAGTCCCTCCTACCTGCCTCTCCTGATCTCCCTGGCCTCAGAGGCGCTGATCTTGTCTGGCCTCCACTTCTCCCCCCTCGGTACCCCTCCGTCCTACCAGTTCACCTTGGGATTCCTCCCGTCTCCTTGGGAGTCAGAATTCCCCACCAGCGGCCGTCAGGCGCCCTAGTTGTGGGGAGACGCTAACTCCGCATCTTCCCACACCGCCATCTTGACTCCTCCCTCACCTGACTTACTTTAGAATCTTATCAGATAGGTTTTTGAATGTCTCTGAAATTTATTATAATGAATATTTGTAGAGGTATGACGACTGTGTCTGTTATTGTGAGTTGTTATTTAAAAAACATTTCAAACATACTGTGGTAGGCAGAAAAATGGCCTTCCAAAAATGTCCATGTCCTAATCCCTGGAACCTGTGAATATGTTACCTCACGTGGCAAAAGGGACTTTGACTAAGTGATTAATGTTAAGGACCTTGAGATGGGGTGGGGGGTGGTCATCCTGGCTTATCCAGATGTGCCCAATATAATCACAGAGGTCCTTAAAAGTAGAAGAGGGAGACAGATGAGAGGGTTAGAGAAAGAGATGTGATTAAGGAAGCAGGGGCAGAGAGATGCAGAGGAACTGTCTTTGAAGTAGAAGAATGGGGCCACAAGCCAAGGAATCTGGGTAGCTTTTAGAAGTTTGAAAAGTCAAGGAAATGTTTTCTCCCTTAGAACCTCCTGAAAGAAATGCTGCCCTGCTGATTACCTTGATTTTAGCCCGTTAAGAGCCAAGTGAGAGTTCAACTTACAAAATTATAAAATAAATTTGTGTTGTTTTAAGCCACTAAGTTTGTCGTAATTTGTTACAGCAGCAACAGAAAGCTAATATGTATACAAAAATAGAGAAAAGAGTATATGAAGAACCCCCGTGTACCCATCACCCAGCTTGAACAATTGTCAGTTTATGACCCATCTTGCTTCATTTTTACCTCTCCCGCTCCCTCCCCCCTTCTTCCCCTCTCATTATTTTGATTCAGATTCCAGGAATATCTTTTCATTTGTAAATATTTTAGTATTTGCCTTTAAAACATAAGGTACTGTTAAAACAACAACAGCAATACAGTGCAGGTATCATTATCACACTTAAATTAACAATATTTAAGTGTTTCTTTTAATATTGAGAAATTTAGCAAGAAAAAAAGCAGTTGACTGAGAATGGCATATTGTGACTTATTTAAAACCTCATTTGATATGTTGCTTAAAATACACTATAATTGTAAGCATAATTTTCATTCTGTGATGTCTTTCAGCTTTTATAATGTAATAAAACTAGCTTAAAAAACAAACAATAAAAATTATAATTTTTATTTTTAAATATTACCCATTTAGGTATGAGAAACTAGTAGCTCACATTTTAAATTAGGAATCTATTATGTAAAAATAGGGGAAATTATGTTTAATATCAGCATAAAATACATATTTTGTTCTTTTAGGTTGCTGCAAATAAGAATACTTTTCTGCAGTCACAAAATGATCCCAGAATATGCAGTTTTAATCTACCTACTGAAGAAAGTTCTAGAGGAATTAATCATGAGGATAATTACAGGGGAAAATATTGCTTGGAAGCATCTGCAAAGACAACATCAGACCCACATCATACAGGTAAGACTGTTCAGGTTTATACTTGACCAGTCTTATTACAGTATTATTTAAATTGATTATTTACAAGAATGAATATGTTATATTTGAAAATAGTTGATGTAATACCACTAGATCGCTGGCAATTCAGATTTTTTGTTGTCGTAATTTATCTTTAATGATGGAGTAATAACCACATCATTCAAATCTTGCATTTTGTAATAGGCATATGTCTAAGGTTATTCATTATAAACTTATTGGTCAAATAATGGTCTTTACCTCAAGTACCAAAATAAATTGTGTTTAAAGATTTTTTTTTAAATTTACTTACTTTGACTTATTTATTTTTGGCTGTGTTGGGTCTTCGTTGCTGCGTGCGGGCTTTCTCTAGTTGCGGTGAGTGGGGGCTACTGTTTGTTGCGGTGTACAGGCTTCTCATTGCGGGGGCTTCTCTTGTTGCGGAGCACGGGCTCTAGGCCTGTGGGCTTCAGTAGTTGTGGCACGTGGGCTCAGTAGTTGTGGCACATGGGCTTAATTGCTCCGTGGCATGTGAGATCTTCCTGGACCAGGGCTTGAACCCATGCCCCCTGTATTGGCAGGTGGATTCTTAACCACTGAGCCACAAGGGAAGTCCTAAGGATTTGATTTTTAAAAAAGTTTTAAAATGCATTAACAGCACTAAAAGGAGAGGTGAACTTTAAATGAGTAAAACTGTTGATTCATTTTAGTCCATTGGAGTAACTTCAAATCAGTTAGATTTGAATTATGAAAGTATATAATTGCAGGAAGACCAAGCATTTAACAAGTTGAATTGAGTTAAAATAATGACTGTGGTTCTTTTTGCATCTGTAAGAGATTAATATTTTTCAGGTAATTAAAAAAATTATCTAGGATGTTCATGGATGTTTATTTGGCCTGTGAAAGGCACCATTAAGACTACATTTTTCTAAATAACATTTTATTTTTTGGTTGAATAAAGAGTGTCAGGGAGAGAGCCTCATTTGCTGGTCTATAGAATATAGCTACTATTTTAAGATACCAGTGCAAATCAACAAAGTGCCTTAAGTGCTTAACCCTTTTGAAGGAAGTTTTTGAGCTTTGTGATAATTAATAAATTTTACATATAAATGGGTTCATTTCTTGTTGGGCAGAAGGGACTTCTGATTTTTCCCAACTGGCCAGTATCCTTAGTACCATTTACGTGCTCTCAAATTTGTAACAAATGTCAGGATGAAGTTGACAAGGACTTCTGGTGGTATCAATTTAGGGAGATCCCTAGAGACAGCTCTGGGTTTGGCAGTTTAGCTTCTGCCCTGTTTCACTGATTTGCTCTCTCTTTATTACTTTCCTCCTTACCTTCCTCCTTTTCTCTTTTCTTCCTTCCATCTTCGTTAGGTGAATATCCTATTTTCCCAGGCTTTCTTCTCTACTGTCAAGCCTGTGATGGATAATGATCCATGTATGCCTGTTTCTTTTCTATCTTGGTAGCTAATCTCTTCACCAGAGAATGATATTTAGACTCTAGAATATAATACATTTCATGTTACTGATTTGGGGCTTTTTTTGCATTCTACTATAGTTTCTCATTCTGTTCCCTGTTAAATATGAGAAGGGAGTTAAGAGTTAAAATAAATTGAAGAGGGAATTAATTTACTCAACCTTTAATCCCTTAATCCCTTCCCTTTTTTAGTACATTCACTGGACTGGGGAACGTGTGCCAACTTCCTGATACCCTCCTGCCTCTCATTTAGAGAGAGAGGTTAACTGGGGAAAAGAGCGTTGTGAGAAACATCTTGCTTTCTATGGTGATTGCTGGAGAGGAATGTTGTGTATAGAAAAGTATGGAGATGAAAGACCTGTATAGTATATATTCACCTTTTGACATTCTTTTAATTCCAGGTCTAATCCACCTTGAAGTCAGGTCCAAGCCTGCATGTCCCAGTTAAAATATGTCCTCATTTCCTGTTACCTTTTTATTTTGAAAAATTTCCTACATATAGAGAGGTTGAAAGAATAATCCAGTTATCATCATAAATTCAATAGTTGTTAACATTCTGCCTCATTTGTCCCTCCCCACCCAGCCCCGCCCTGTGTATGCAATTTTTTTTTCTGGACCATTTGAAACTAAGTTGCAGATATCATGCCACTTCACCTCTAAATACTTCAGCATGTATATCTTAAAATAAATGTTTTCTCCTATATAACCACATTATTACACCAAACAAGATTAACAGTAATTCATAATATTTAATATCTTGTTCATCAGGAAAACCATTTTTACTTAAGCTAGTTTAAGTTTGGTTTCTTAACAACCAAAAGAGCCCTAATAAGTACATTTTCACTCTATTGAACTTTACTGCGCACTTCAAGTCTCATCAAGTCTGTTGAGGTCATACTGGATTAGGGTGGACCCTAAATCTGCTGCAGGAAGGGGGACCCCTTCCAAGGGCCCGAGAGTGGGCTCTTGTCTAACACTCGGAAATGAAATGTCCGAGGAGACACACGTGCTGACAAAGCAAGAGACTTTAGTGGGAAGGGGCACGGGCATGGAGAGCAGGAGGGAAAGGGAACCCAGGAGGACTGCTGTGCCACCGTGGCTCACACTCCTGGGTTTTATGGTGATGAGATTAATTTCTGGGTTAGTCTCTGGCCAATCATTCTGACTCCGGGTCCTTCCTGGTGGTGCACGCATGGCTCAGCCAAGAAGGAGTCCAGCGAGGAGGATTCTGGGAGGTTGGTAGGCCATATGGTCTGGCATCTCCTTTTGACTTTTCCCGAATTCTTCCGGTTGGTGGTGGCTTGTTAGTTCCATGTTCCTTACCAGGACCTCCTTTTGTAAAACAGCTCATGCAGATGGTTACTGTGGTGCCTGGCCAGGGTGGGCAGTTTCGGTCAGTGGTTCCTCTAACAAATCCAGGGGCTGGTTATGAGGAGAGAGACATAGAAATACAGAGGGAAAAAGGCCTTGTGACAGTGGAGACAGAGATCAGAGTAATCCAGCTGCAAGCCTAGGAGCACCAAGGATTGCTGGCAACCACCAGAAGCTAGAAAGAGGCACGGAAGGATTCTCCCACAGATCCTTCAGAGAGAGCATGGCCCTGCTGACGTCTTGATTTTGAACTTCTGGTCTCCAGATTGTGAGACAATAAATTCTGTTGTTTTAAGTGTTTGCGGTACTTTGTTATAGCAGTCCTTGGAAATTAATAAAGGGAGCCCTAGACCTTCTGATACTCACGGCTATACTTACATTCTTTAGAGAAACAAAGAAATTTTTTCATTCTTTCTGATTCCTTTTCATTGTGATGAAGTGTAAGATGAGACCATTAATTCTCCCTCAGGCTGTTCAGCTATACTCTTTATATTTTATCTATTTACCTGAGTCTCCTTCACTAAACTGTGGCATACAAAGGCAGGAACTTTCTCTTGTTTGGGTTTTAAGTCAAACAGTATGAATTCAAAAACATTTTATGACTGATTGAAGGGATCTTGAAAAACTTGTAGTTGAGTCCCTTGGCTAAGCCCTTTGGCTCTGAAGTACTTCAGGTAAGTCAAGAAGTTAAGAAGGAGCTGCTGGAACATTATAGTGTGCAAGTATTGGTAATACTTAAAAGAGAATAGTTTCTGAAAGTGTTTGGAACAAAAGCCATATTGTAATGGATATGTGATGAGTGGAGAGAGGAAAATGGAGTCAGTGAATGTAAATAAATAATGTATGTAAATCAATAAAGAAATTTGGTTTTGAAGGGAAGGAGTAGTATCTTGAGGGATAGCAGGGAACCACAGAGGTTTTTTGGTTGTTGTTTTTAAAGCTAGTATGTTGTGGGTTGAGAAGAAAGAGGTATTGAAGAGGGGAAGATTAAAGGTATAAAAAGGGAGTGATAAAATCTCTGTTGGAGAGAGAAGTGTTTTTCTAATGATTTTTAGGTCCCTGGAGATGTTTGGACATATTTTCAGGGGTTTATAAATTCTCAGAGAAGCTTAGAATTCTGTGTTTTCTTTTAAATAATATGAATAAAAGTATATAAGCCTATGTTGGATCTTTCGGATGGCCACCATATAATTGAGTTTTTTTTTTTTAAGTGCTACTTGACTTTTTTTTTTTTTTAATAAATTTATTTATTTATTTTTGGCTGTGTTGGGTCTTCGTTGCTGCACACGGGCTTTCTTTAGTTGCGGTAAGCGGGGGCTACTCCACGTTGTGGTGTGCAGGCTTCTCATTGTGGTTTCTCTTGTTGCGGAGCAGGGGCTCTAGGCATGCGGGCTTCAGTAGTTGTGGCACATGGGCTCAGTAGTTGTGGCTTGTGGGCTCGAGAGCGCAGGCTCAGTAGTTGTGGCACAAGGGCTTAGCTGCTCTGCGGCACATGGGATCTTCGTGGACCAGGGCTTGAACCCGTGTCCCCTGCATTGGCAGGTGGATTCTTAACCACTGCACCACCAGGGAAGCCCTATAATTGAGTATTATTACAAGATTTCATGTCTGCACATGAGAACAGAGGTAGACAGAATGGGGTATACTCCTACCAAATGAAGGTTTCGTATATTCAGATTAAGGATGGTCAAAAAAGAATTGAGCCCTCATATGCCGTATTGGAGAAGAAGCTTGTTGGACACAAAAGGACTTGTATGTGCCAAATCTTTTGGTGCCATACTTATATTGTGATTAGCAGTTTAATTTCAGTAAAATAACACTGTCATTAAATTAATGTGATTTTTGAATTTTATTGGTTTATAATTAATTTATAGATGTTTGATTTATCTTTGAAATCTTTTTTCAGTACATTTAGAACTCCTGCATTCTTTTTTTTTTCTTTCTCTTTCTTTTTTTTTTTTGGCCCCGCCGCATGGCTTGCGGGATCTCATAGTTCCGTGACCAGGGATTGAACCTAGGCCATGGCAGTGAAAGCCCGAAATTCTAACCACTAGGCCACCAGGGAACTCCCCTACCTCATTCTTTTTAAAAGCTACATAATATTCCATTGTGTGGATTTGCCAAATGTACTTAACCAGTGCCATATTAATGGATATTTAGGTTGCTTGGTATCTTTTCTTATTACAAACAAAGCTACAATGAATATCTGTATATTATAATCATATGTGAGAATGTATTCATAGGACACCTTAGGGTATCAAAGGTCTCAGGGTATGTGCATTTACCTAAGTGTCCATCGACAGATGAATGGGTAAAGAAGATGTGGCACATATATACAATGGAATATTACTCAGCCATAAAAAGAAATGAAATTGAATTATTTGTATTGAGGTGGATGGACCTAGAGTCTGTCATACAGAGTGAAGTAAGTCAGAAAGAGAAAAACAAATACCATATGCTAACACATATATATGAAATCTAAAAAAAAAATGGTTCTGATGAACCTAGGGGCAGGACAGGAATAAAGACGCAGACGTAGAGAATGGACTTGAGGACATGGGAGAGGGAAGTGTAAGCTGGGATGAAGTGAGAGAGTAGCACTGACATATATACAGTACCAAATGTAAAATAGATAGCTAGTGAGAAGCAACTGCATAGCACAGGGAGATCAGCTCGGTGCTTTGTGACCACCTAGAGGCGTGGGATAGGGAGGGTGGGAGGGAGATGCAAGAGGGAGGGAATATGGGCATATATGTATACATACAGCGGATTCACTTTGTTATATAGCAGAAACTAACACAACATTGTAAAGCAATTATGCTCCAATAAAGATGTTAAAAAAAATAAAATAAAAACAAAATGTGCAGAAGTGGTGATTTAAGCAAGATAAAATGGGCAAACAGGATAAGCACAATGGAAAGAAAGGAAAAAAATTTTTTAATATCAGTTAATATGCTTTTGGTTCAAGTATTGTTAAAAATACTGGATTATAAAATTGAATTTTATTAGCATGTGTATCTGGAAATTGCAGGCTTTAGGATTGACTGATGTAGCAGTTTAAAGGATGTCATTATGATCCCAATTTCTGTCTACTTCTGTCATCCACAAGATTGGCTTCATTCTTAGACTGGTTCCCCTCATGTTAAATGATAGATACCAGCAACCATTGGGACCACATACTTCCTTTTTCTCGTCAATCTGATGATATGTAGATGGTAAGGTTTCTTAACTTTGTGCTGATATTGAGTTACTTTCCTGTGTCCAGAGGGATTCCTAACTTTAGACCTATTGTACCGCAGTGAAGAAGAAGCCTAAAGTGCCTCTGAGAATCATCAGATACACACTCTCCATCCCTTCCTTGGACGTGGGAGCTATCTCACCAAAATTTCCTTGCTGCTACATGCTGGGGGAACACCCATGTTAACTATACTGAAAAATGATTAAGTGAAAAAAATAGTTAAAATAAAGATGAGTAGCTTTAGCAACATTTTTAGTATACAAAATTTAACAAAAGGCTAGTTTCCTTTAGCTTACAATGTTTTTACCCCAAAGATAAGGCTTGGTTAAACTGAGTTCCTTAATAGGTGGCTGGGAGCTATTTAAAGAAAATGTATGTAAATTTAGATTGTATAGAGTAGGTCTGTGAGTCACATAGCATGGCTGGAGTAAGTTTTCATAATTTGACTCTGTGAGATAATAGAAAATGTCTGTATTGGTCTCTACCCCCAGTTCCTGGCACAGAGGGCCTAAAACCCTTGTAATTTCCTCAGTGATAAGAGCTTTAGGAGCATCTTTTTTTCTTCTAATATTTGGTCTTTGACCTTAGTTCCTTACACAGAGTTCCTAAATCCCTTGGAATTTCCTGGGTGATAGAAATGTCTTTTTTTCTAATGAGGTGAGTCTGGGTGGGCTCCTGGTTGAGGGCTGGTCACCAGAAAGACTAAGCCGTCATTAGAAGCTTGAAATTTTCAGCCCCATTCCCATTCTCCAGGGAGGGGAGATGAGCTGGAAATGGAGTTGATGGTTGATCATGCCAATGTGATGAAACCTCCATAAAAATCCCAAAAGTACGGGGTTTGGAGACCTCCGCGTTGGTGAACATATGGAGGTGCTGAGGGAGTGGTGGTGCCCAGAGAGGGCATAGACACTCCGAGCCTTTTACCTGTGCCTTGCCTATGCATCTCTTCCGTCTGAATGTTCATCTTTTATCATATACTTTTTTTTTTTTTTTGAATTTTATTTAATTTATTTTTTTATACAGCAGGTTCTTATTAGTTATCTATTTTATACATATTAGTGTATATATGTCAATTCCAATCTCCCAGTTTTATCATATACTTTTATAATTAACTCGTAAAAGTAAGTAAACTGTTTTCCTGAGTTTTGTGAGCTGCTCTAGCAAATTAATTGAACCTGAGGAGGGGGTCCTAGGAACCTCTGATTTATAGCCGATTGGTCAGAAGCACAGCTGACAACCTGGACTTGTGATTGGCATCTGAAGTGGGGTGGGAGCAGTCTTGTGGGACTGAGCCCTTAACCTGTGGGATGTGATGCTATCTCCAGATAGATAGTGTCAGAATTGAGTTGAATTGTAGAACACCCAGCTGGTGTCGGAGTGGTATGAAAGTAGAGGAGAAACATAGCAGGAGCACTGAGTTTTTCCTTCTTAGACTTCTTTCAGTTCTGTAAGGGTTTTCAAGATCCCTGTTAAAACCTAGGTTTTGATTGTCTTTTTTTTGGCTGCACCGCATGGCTTGCAGGATCTTAATTCCCTGACCAGGGATTGAACCCAGGCCCGTGGCAGTGGAAGTGCTGAGTTCTAACCACTGGACCGCCAGGGAATTCCTGGTTTTGGTTGTCTTGAGTGCTTAACATTACAGGGTATCATCACCAAAGCACAGTGCTGAAGTATGAGATATAAATGCTATAACTGAGAATGATTCTTAGGGTTTGGATTCACCCTGGCTTTTAACCCTGTTTTTATGTGGCAGATTTTTAAAGTGTCATCTTCCTCACATATTGCAGTGTGATATATGCCTTCTCAGATTCTCTTGCCACCGTGTGCTTCCTAGACTGACTGCTTCACTGTACCGCACTGTGCTGCCTCACTTGAGCCACCACCTCACGGTGGCCGCCACCCCACCGGGCCGATGAACCACACCCTGAGAGGGTCTGGTGGATGACACACCACACCACAGGGCTTGGGGGTGCCCCTGTGCCCGTGTGGAGGCTGGATGACACAGGCTGAAAGTGCGGTAGAGTTTATTCCTAGTGGGGTGAGCTTGGCCACTGGGAAATGGGAGACAGGAGGGAACCTGCCTGATAAATTCCACTTTTCCCTCCATGGACTACTCTGAGGAATGGTTTCTGTTTGTAGTCTGTCAGATGTTCCAAAGAGAGTGCCAAGTGGATGCATTTGCCAAGCGACCTACTCTGTGTTTTCATAGCTTGCTGTAAAGATGTAGCCAGCACTTTTAAAAATAGTATTTATTTATTTATTTACTTACATTTTAGCCTCGTGGCCTTCCCAACCAGAGATCGAACCCGTGCCCCCTGCAGTGGAAGCACGGAGTCTTAACCACTGGACCGCCAGAGAAGTCCCCCAGCCACCATTTTACATAGTTCCTTGCTTCAGTTTTTTTTCACTCTTGATGCCTTGTACATGCAACGCCCAAGTAAAGCCTCAGCATTCTAGTCATTGCTTCAGGCCCTGTTTGCCAGAGAACCTGGGCTAAGACAAAGATTAATAAGGCATAATATCCTTACCTTGGTGTTGTTTTTTTTTTATCTCCTAAAATATAGAAATAATCTCAGTAGTCATGGTGAGCTTTTTGCCTAGCAAGTAGTTCATAGAAAAAAAAAAATCACTCCTACCCACAGTTATTCCTTATTTATTAAGTTTAATAGATCTAATTATCTAAATTCTATTTTAGAAATTTAGCATTGTTCAGACTTCTCACATTTTTAATAGCTAAAGAGTTAAAATATATTAGCTGCTATTATTTTATTTTTAAGGATACTTTTTTGAACATATTAGAATTCTCCAACATTAAGAAAAGTTGATCATTTTACATTGACTACCCATATACCAACCACCTAGATTCCAGAATTAAAATTTTACTGTATTTGCTTTATTGCATATATATTCATCCATTCATCCATCAGTCTATCTTACTTTTATTATTTATTTATTTATTTATTTTAAAATATTTACTTATTATTTATTTTGGCCGCGCCAGGTCTTAGTTGCGGCATGCGGGATCTTTAGTTGTGGCACGCGGGCTTCTTAGTTGCAGCTTGCATGTGGGATCTAGTTCCCCGACCAGGGATTGAACCCGGCCCCCTTGCATTGGGAGTGTGGAGTCTTACCCACTGGACCACCAGGGAAGCCCCTATCTTATTTTTAAAAAATGAATTTTAAAGTTGCAGACATCAGTACATTTTCCTCAGAATACTTCATACATTCATTAAGATTAATGTACCTAAATACGTTTCTCCCCATAAAATTATCTAAAATACTACAGGTAAAGCTAGGCTCTTATATATTTTACCTGTAGAAATTGGTATTATTGATGTGAGTGGTGTGTTTCAAATAAATGATACCATACAGTATACATATATCTACCTACAACTTGAGTTTTTCATTCACTAGTGTCAAAGATAAACAAAGCCAGACATTAGTTAAAGCAGTGGAAACAGATTTTATTCAATAACTCCTGACAGTGGGGTAAAGACCTGAGCTCCATTCTGATTTGTGCAGCTTTTGAAGGGAGGATGAGGGAGTCAGAGAGGGAGCTCAAGTAGAGTCAGGGAAGTGAAAAATTACGAAGGGTAGGTCTGTGTAAATGAGATTAGGGCAGCTCTGTCTGCTAGCTAGCAGTTATCAAAATTAGGATTCTCCCTTCTCACTAAGACTGGGAGGCCTTGGCTCTGTTCTTCCTGATAATTACATTTCAAAGGAATGACTTTCAGGTCCTTGAGAAAGACTCCTGAGTTGTGGGAGATTTAGTAAGTGTGCTACCAAAGGGAGGTCAGGAACCTAGGGTCAGGTGTTAGCTAGAACAAACAGTAAATTCTTTTGATAGCTCTGAGCTTTTCCAGAATGGGACTCACAAGGAGGCTAGGTTGGGGCCTTTAGGCTGCTAGAGGCCATCCTAGTGTTGGTCAAGTCTCTTAATGCAGGGGTTTGGATGGAGTTGTTCTGTGCTGAGAGTACTTTGTAGTTCTCACTAGTATGCTTTGGAGTCTTTTGTTTTCATTTTAGAACATATAGATGTACCTATTCTTTTAATTGCTGCAGGGTATACCATGGTATGAATATAACATGATTTATTTAGGATTTTTATTAAAAACAATCCTGCAATGAACATCCTTGTGCATGTGGTCTTATGAACTTATGCAAATATTTCTCAGTTGTCAGATCATAATGTGTTTACGTTATATTTTAATATGGTTTGCTAATTGCCTTCTGAAATGGCTCTGCCATCATTACTGTATGAGAGGATTTATTTCCCCAAATTCCTTAACACATGCTATTAAACTTTTTAACTTTTGCCAGTTGAATGGGTAAAAACAACTATGGTCTTTTACTTTCCATCTCCCTGATTACTTGTTGAGCTCTTTATATATTGGACGTTTATATTTTATTCTTTAAATTCTGTTTGTATTCTATATTTGTTTTTCTGTTGCATTGTTTTTCTTAGTTTGTAAGAATTGTTTATAATTTAATTTTGATTAAGTAATATGAATATATTTTTATTTTTATTTTATTTTTTTTTTATAAATTTTTTTTAAATTAATTAATTAATTTATTTTTGGCTGTGTTGGGTCTTCTTTTCTGTGTGAGGGCTTTCTCTAGTTGTGGCAAGCGGAGGCCACTCTTCATCGCGGTGCGCAGGCCTCTTACCATCGCGGCCTCTCTTGTTACGGAGCACAGGCTCCAGACGCGCAGGCTCAGTAGTTGTGGCTCACGGGCCCAGTTGCTCCGCGGCATGTGGGATCCTCCCAGACCAGGGCTCGAACCTGTGTCCCCTGCATTGGCAGGCAGACTCTCAACCGCTGTGCCACCAGGGAAGCCCTGAATATATTTTTATAAATTCCATAATAATACAGTTAAGTTAAAGGTTCTTAACTGTTCCTGTCAATCTTAGTCTCCTTCCAGTAATAGCTGCTGTCATTAGTTTGGTGCCTATGCTTCTATACCAAAGCTGTCCAATAGAAATATAATATAAATCATATATAAATATTAAAAAATTTTCTAGTAACCATGTTAAAAAAGTAAAAAGAAGCAGGTGAAATTAATTTTAATTATACATTTTAATTAACTCAATATGTATATCATCTGAACATGTAATTAAAAGTTATTAATTATTTATTTATTTATTTATTTATTTATTTTTGGCTGTGTTGGGTCTTCGTTGCTGCACGCGGGCTTTCTTTAGTTGCGGCGAGCGGGGGCTACTCTTCCTTTCAGTGCACGGGCTTCTCATTGTGGTGGCTTCTCTTGTTGCAGAGCACGGGCTCTAGGCGCACGGGCTTCAGTAGTTGTGGCTCGTGGGCTCAGTAGTTGTGGTTCGTAGGCTCTAGAGTGCAGGCTCAGTAGTTGTGGCGCACGGACTTAGTTGCTCCGCAGCATGTGGGATCTTCCTGGACCAGGGCTCGAACCGTGTCCCCTGCATTGGCAGGCGGATTCTTAACCACTGTGCCACCAGGGAAGCCCTAAAAGTTATTAATTATTATTATTCATATTAAGTCTTTGAAAGCTGGTGTATATTTTACATTTACAGCATATCTCAATTTGGATGCTGTATTTTTATTTTGAATTCTTGATTAGTATTTAGATTTCATAATATTTATGAAATAAATAAGTTCTAAACATACATAAAAGTTGTCCATTAGCTGAATTGAGTTTTAAAAAATTTCTGTTTATATTTGTATCTACATCAACAAAACTAGTTCATCTTTTTTAGAAGAATTGATGTGACTTGGAAACAAAAGCATGTCAGTTTCAAAAAAAAAATATGTCTGTCCAAGTTAAGCAAATTTACTAATTCTTGTGTCAACTCAGTATTATTAACATTGAATTCAAAAGAGCAATGTATAAATTTAAAAGCAGCTCTAAATTGATCAATATCAACAAAGTGTTTTTCAAATTTTTCTTGTAGTTTTTTCATGCAATTTACATAAAACTTAATTATAATTAAAATTTTCTGTCGATTCATGTTAGAGGGATATATATGGTTAGTTAACTGATTTGTATTTTTATGGAAATTTTTACTTTAAACATATATTCTTTTACCTATCTAACCAGGTCACAAATATGCCTTTCTTTTCCTTGGATTTTCAAATTTAGCTCACTCATATACAGTGTGATATTGATGAGAAAACGTAAATCACATTGCCATTTTTTTGTCTTTGATTATTGAATGTTTAGCAAGTATTCTTTTTGTTTTTAAAAAAATCTTGAGTTGGAGTTAACAGTACAATAATTATAAACAATAGTAATTATAAATTTTATAGACAGTACGATAATTTATAAAACTCTCCATGACTCAACCAATGAGCACTGGCAAAGAACAAAAAATATCATTAAATAGTGTTCTATTTTTTTCTTTTTTAACCAGTTCCATAAACTGGTATTTGCATATGTATTCCAAATGGTTTTAACAACTATATTCTTGACATTTTTCATAGAGTCTGCTCTAGAAAGTTGAGCACAATATTTGCATAATGTGTGTGGAACAGAGTAATAAATGAAATATTAATTTCTTGTTTTAAAATTTCAATAAATCCAGATTTTTAAACTTAACCTAACAGAGCATCATCTATTATAGTAGAACTATTATTTTTCCATGTCTAGCTGAAATTCTTTGACAGATATAGATTAAAAAATATCTGTGTTATAAGTTCATATATCTATTTGGTCATGAATTGATAACATTTCTTTGTAAATTTTGAAGTCCTTTGAGATAAAATGTGACCCATGTGTTAATAGGGCAGTATCTCTTTTATTGTATAACTTTTATTGTATAACTTATTGTGTAACGCATTTAAATCTAAAGAGAAGTACTTGCAATTTTAAAAATATTGTATCAATTGATGTTTGATATGTTAGGTCTTGTATTCTACAGGCAATTATTGGTTGCTTAATTGAAGATCTTTCATTTTTAAAACATCGTTTAAAACCTTTTCCCCAATAATTTTCTGACAAAATTTCCATAACTGAAATAATATATATGTATTTTTACCATCTCTTTACTAAAAATGGTTTTCTTTTTTTGTGTGTGCAAGAAACCAAACTATTTTATAGCTGGCCAAAGTTACAAGGTCAGACCTTGTTACATATTATTTAAAAATATTTCTGGATATTTAATTCTGATTTGAGGTGACTAAACTTCATCAGTTCTTGTTTGTTGAGAGGAAACTGCTTGTCAGATTTACTGTGTGTCTGTTGACAATGTCTCTTAGCGTTATCTAGTTTATTTTCTTTAACTTTTTAAAATGCGTTAAACAGCTTATTCCTGTTGTTCTGCTTTAGCAAATTGCATTTGGTATTCAGTGTGAAATATGTAATATGCTTTAGTTTGGTCTCTCATTTTTTTCTTTATTATTCCAGAAAGAGTACTAGCTTCTGCATCTGCACTTGATTCTGCATCAGTAGTATACTTTTTTATATTAAAAAGTTTGCCCATTAATTTTTTAGCTAGAAAAATAATTTAGTTATAATTAAGACAGAATAAGTAATTCAGATTAATAATCAATTACAGTTTACAAAGGGTATCACTATAATTTGTGCTGTCTGCATAAAATATTCAGACAAATCCATTAAATGTTATATCAGTGCATAGAAAAAATTCATTCAAGCAGAATCAATTTAAGATTGACTACACTGCTGATGTGATTATGTGTAATGTCAAGAAAAATTCTACCAGACAAGTTAAACAGGCAAGAAGACTTTACTCAAGACTACTGCTGACTTCCCTGGTGGCACAGTGGTTAAGAATCTGCCTGCCAAAGCAGGGGACACGGGTTTGAGCCCTGGTCCGGAAAGATCCCACATGCTGTGGAACAGCTAAGCCCATGTGCCACAACTACTGAGCCTGCACTCTAGAGCCCGTGAGCCACAATTACTGAAGCCCGTGTGCTCTAGGGCCCGTGTGCTGCAACTACTGAGCCCGTGTGCTGCAACTACTGAGCCCGTGTGCTGCAACTACTGAAGCCCATGTGCCTAGAGCCTGTGCTCCGCAACAAGAGAAACCACCGCAATGAGATGCCCATGCACTGCAACGAAGACCCAATGTAGCCAAAATAAATAAATTAAATAAGTTAAAAGAATCCGCCTGCCAGTGCAGGGTACATGGGTTCGATCGCTGCTCCAGGAAGATCCCACATGTCGCGGAGCAACTAAGCTTGTGCCCCACAACTCCTGAGCCTGTGCTCTAGAGCCTGCGAGCCACAACTACTGAGCCTGCATGCCACAACTACTGAAGCCCGCGTGCCTAGAGCCCGTGCTCCGCAACAAGAGAAGCCACCGCAATGAGAAGCCCACGCACCACAACGAAGAGTAGCCCCTGCTCACTGCAACTAGAGAAAGCCCATGCGCAGCATCAAAGACCCAACGCAGCCAAAATAAATAAATAAATAATTTATTAAAAAAAAAAAAAAAGACTTGCAACAGGTGGGAGAGACTGGACTCAACTGCAATACAACAGGGATTTATAGCCAATGGGCAGGGTAAGGGAGTCAGTGGGTGGAAAATTACTGAGAGGAACTTGGTTAGGTATTAAGGGTGCGAGTATGAAGAATCTGGTTAGGTATCAAGGGTAGGGGGATTCTCTATAAACTGGTTTATTAGCAGGATTCTTGCTAAAGTTCTAGTTGAGAAGAAGGCTCAGAGGAGCCTGACTACGTTTGGTCAAGGAGGGAGCTCTTGTCCTTAATACTAGAAACAATAGTATCATTTGTGACAAAAGGGTTAAGTAAAATGTAATCCTACCCAAACAATGAAGTTGTGTTTAATGGAAAAATATGCTGCTTCAGGTAAAAAATTTTGTTTAAATTAATTAAAATTCAATAAAGTAAAAAATTCAGTCCCGTTAACCGCATTTAAAATGCTCAATAACTGGACTTCCCTGGTGGTCCAGTGGGGCCAAAAGAAGAAAAAAAAAATGCTCCATAGCTACCTGCAACTCATGGCTCCTGTAATTAGGCAGAAGAGTTCCAGACCTTCTTGGAGTACATTTTCATACCTATGTATGGACCTGCATTCTATACCTACACATATATTTTCTGTACCTACAGAAATATTTAGCTTTGGGTGTTTTGGGTAAGCATAATGGGATTATATTGTATGTGTTTTTGTTTTACTTGCTTTTTTCACTTACCATGTATTTTGGAGCTTGTTCTATGTCAATACACAGAAATGTACCTTTTGCATTTTAGTGCTGCCCAGAGTAGACCATAGTATGGGTATACTTTAGTGACTTTAACTTGTCCCCAACTGATGTGCTCTTAGATTGCTTCCAATACTATGCAGCTACTAAGAAGGCTCTGCTGCTCCTTGTGTGTTTGAGTATTTTTCAAGGTAGATTCTGAGACGTAAAATAACTGCAATTTTAGAAGTTTTTACACATGTAAACTATTAATACATACTCTGAGATTGCCATCACAAATGCCATTTTACACTCTCATGAACGGTACAGAAGAGTACTCTTTGCCCTGCACCCTCATCCACTCCTGACATTTTCAGTCTTTAAGAATTTTGCCAGTCTTATGGATGAAAATCATTTTTGGTATACATTTCCTTGATAGTGAGGTTGAACGTTTTTTCACATTTCCTTATGGATGTCTCATGGATGAAAATCGATTTTGGTATACATTTCCTTTATGGTGAGATTGAACGTTTTTTCACATCCTTATGGATGTCTTATGGATGAAAATCATTTTTGGTATACATTTCCTTGATAGTGAGATTGAACGTTTTTTCACATTTCCATTAGCACTTCATTTCTTAATACAATGCCTGTATTTCTTCCAAAAATAATAATATTGTTTAAAGACAGTATGTATCCTGTGTTCTTGCTTTCCTTTGAGTAACTGTGGTCAGGTTGTTGGAGCAGGTCAATTTTCAGTTTGCATCTCTAGGGGCAAGAATCATTTGCATTATTATTTTCTACAGTTTTACTCAGCAGTAAAACTGCTCAAAGACAGTGAAAGGCTAGGACTACTAAAGAATCAGATTACGCAGTAGAGTATGCCAGAAAACACCTAGCATCCTATAGTGCACCCAGCAATCTTTCACTTTTTTTCCTGACAAATAACACATTTCCTGACAAATAACACATTCTAGCACATTGTCTGGCTCAGAGTGAGAACTTAATAAATTTAATTTAATTCTCTTCTATTGAAAGAATGAAAAACAAAGTAATTGAAAATTGGTGACATTTCTGTAGAACTGTATTCTCTGGATAGGGGCTGTATCTAGATTTACCTTTGTTTTCTTTGGGCCTTTCTCAGTGCTTGAGAACATTGTTACAGGTGTTCAGTAATTGATTGAATGGAACTGTGTTCAAGTATGTTCTAATTCATTCTCCTATCTGGAGAAACATGTGTATCAGGAGAAAATAGGCTTATTTGTTTACATTGTTATTTATCATGTTTCAGACAGAGATTAGAAAATATATCCTAAACACACAAATTGGTGGCCTTGCAAATGACTAGACTAGCTGTTTCCTTTCATAGTCCAAATTGTGTGAATATGGCTAAATAAAGATCGTACTCTATAATAATAGCAAATGCGATTTTGTTGTGTGCAGTCTTAAGGTGTTATTATGCTGTTCTCACTGTGAATGGTGTTTTTTACACATGGTAAAGCAGGCTAGCATATTCACGTGCGTTACAGCTGGAATAATGCATTGCTTTAAAAACATAATTTTTATCTGCTTTTTAGATTTAGTGTTCAACAAAAATTTCTTCTTAAGTAACTGAAAAAAAAAAATACACGGTGGCTACTGTAGACTGTAAAATGAAGGAGAAGCTTAGCTTTACCGTGGAGTCTGAGCTGGGTGTAACCTAACTAGCTAGAGGATATGCAATTCCTGATTGACAGCAGGACCAGCATTATGCAGATTTTGTAAGGGAGAACAGCAGCTCAGAAACAGTGATTAGGGACTCTGTTAGGAATCACTACATTCACCACTCATATCTTTAGTTTTTCATTTTTCTGTCTACTGGATTTGTAAACAAATAGTACAAAACAGTTCTTCTTTTGTCTTTATTAAAGTGATACTGCAATGCAGTTTCAGTCTATCAGCTAGGCAAACGTGTCGGAATTCGATATTCTCCCTAAATTAGCTAATTTTTAGCTGTGTTCCATGCTTATCTCTAGACCTTTGTGTATTAAATCCTACCTCGAGCTGTTCTCTTTATACACAAGTGTGTTTTGCTTGTGCCTTCCTGTCTTCTTCAGTGAGAAGCTTTATGTAGGTCAGGCTTGGCTTAAGCAGATTTCCTGAACCTGCGTCAGCTTAAGCTGGAGGAATTTTAATAAACCCTCCCCTGTAGGCGTGGGCCTAAATGAGGCTAGCCTAGTTAAGCCTGATCTTTTTCTGTTTGTGAAAAGAGCTGAGCAGAGCTGAAGGCTGCATGGTGGTTTCAGAAACTGCCTACTTAATTTGAAAAGAACAATGGTAGGAAAAGCTAGATCTTCCAATTTTACCTTATCTGAAAAGCTTGATTTGTTAAAGCTTGTGAAGCCATATGTTAAAATTCTGGAAGAACACACTAACAAACATTCAGTAATAGTGGAAAAGAATAGATGTTGGGATATCATAGCAGTTAACTATAATGCAAGTGGAGTAGACCGCCCTCCTCGAACAGCGCAGGGCCTACGCACTCTTTACAAAAGGCTCAAAGAATATGCCAAACAGGAGCTATTGCAGCAAAAAGAGACCCAATCAGATTTTAAAAGCAATATTTCTGAGCCAACCAAGAAAGTTATGGAGATGATTCCCCAGATTTCCAGTTTTTGCCTGATAAGAGACAGGAACCACATACAAAGGTAAGCTTTATTTTATTTTGTTGTGAAAATTATGGCGCCTCCTATCTATTGGGCTCTGGCTTAGTTGTGATAAAGATATGCATAGTAAGCACCCCCACTACGGGAGCAGTGAATAGTGTCTTTGTTTTGCCTTCTTAAAAAAGAAAAGTGAGGCTATAGGGAATTTTTCTGCTGCACTGGATTCAAGCCACTTTTTATTGTCTTCCCCTCCCCCTTCCCTCCTTCTGTAGTTTCTAAAAAGTAAAGGTTAGGGAGGAATAAATGGGATGTAATTTGTGACATTACCTCATAAACTTTTTAAGCTTTAAAATTAAATTGTTTAATTAGCTTCTGAGAGATACCTTTTTCTTATTTCATTTAAGATTACATTTCATTAGAATTTTCAATTTTGTATAAAGTTAGCAGTTTCAGGAAAACTGGAACCCTTGCTTTTTTTAATGAATTATCAGTGTCTACACTTACTGAATATTAATTGAGCTAAAAACCTAAAATGAACAATTAAGTAAACTTGTTAATGGCATCATTGTATATATTAAAGTTTAAAGTATTTTTAAATGTACAGTTTAAAGTATTTTTCTAACTTACATTCAAAATAAAAAAGACAAGGAAACACAAGAAAAGGAGTTAATGCCTAATTAGGGATTCAGATTACTTAATAAAACTAAAAATTTTTGTTGTTTTTACACATTAATGGTCTAGTTTCACTTTGATTTGGGCTTATACAGGAAAGGGTAAGCTCTCCCATACTATTCTGCAAGGGTTTCAAACTATGAATTTTAATATATCAATAAGAGCAACTGGATTAGAAACAGTTTTTTTGGTTGAATTTGTGCTCTACATGACTACTTGCCTGGAAATCTTCAAAAACTATTATCCTGCTGCTGATTCAAATTTTAACCTCTGGCAAAAGATAAAAATGGCAGCTACAGGCTTCTTCTGAATCATTTAGGGTAATGTAAGCAAACGGTAAACTCCTTGTTAGTTGAGGAACCTTTCAAACAGAACTTTACAAGTCACTTTCCTATTGGTGGAAGAGTCATTATATAAGCAAAATTATTAATTACCTATGAAATCCCTTTGAAGTTAGGGAAGAAATGGAAAAACCTTTTTAGCCAAACATATTTGTTATTTTGATAATCTACTAGGATAATATTTTTGAGCCCAGCTTCTTACCATATACTTCTTATTTCTAGTTGATAGCATAGTAAAAAAATAGCACCAGTGGGAATCCAAGACGTTGATACACAGTATATTAATTCATGGGGTCACTTCCTAAACTGTTCACTGTGATGACAAATGATTAAATCCTCCTAGTATGCTGAATGTCCAAAAAAAAAAAAACTCCACAGTAAGACTGTTTTATACTCATTAAAATTTTTCCCCTCTTTGAATCATAAAGAACAGTGGCTTTGCATTATAGGTATAAAACTGCCTTTTGGGTATAGGTTTTTATAATTTGAAAACTACACATAGAAACTGTAGTTTTATCAAGTTGTGTATTTTAAAAATACACTGATACAGAAGAGAAATAATATATAAGTTACAAAGATATATTTACATTTTGACCGCTTGTGTGTGTGTGTGTGTACGTATGTATGGTATATATACACGTACATACATAGAATATATATACCTACACAGTCAATCTTTGGGACACCAACATTTCTCTGATAAAATGAGTTGATTTACACATTTCCATACCTACTGTTTAAACAATCAGTTTTTCAGATTTTAAAGGTAAGACTATCAGAAATATGCCAATTAAATGCTTATTTTTGTTAGCATGTCTGCTCTGCCACTTTCTCTATACTAGCATTTTAATTTATAATATATTTATGTATTTAATATACCTGTTTGACATCATCTCAAATCTTAATTATCTCAGAAGTTTATAATTACACTAAATTATGCTTCTATATAAATATGACTGTTAATCTCATCAAACTCTCTATACTTAATAAGGAAAGTATTACTGCTTATATAATTTAACATATTTAAGTATATACAACTATTTTGTAAGGCTATTTATTTCTACAACTGACATTGATTTATGTCTTTATATTTACCTCTCTTTAACATCAGATTATATTTTGTGTTTTTATAACCAATTTGATACTCAGAGTTCATATTCATAAATTTTAGAAGTCCTTTTCTGTTTTATCATTTTTTTTGTGACCTTCTCTAAATCATTTTTAGACTTTGTTATGCCTTATTTGTAATGTTTTAACTAAAGTGGAATGGAATATTCCAGATATAAGGCATATTTTTAATTTACATGGGAGTATATTGTCTATGTTTAATTGTGAATCTTATAGTCTATTATACATACTAATTTGGAGAAGTAATTTTGTGGATTTAAAAAATTTAATTTATATCTGTTGTTTTAACTTTTTGCCAATCCAGGATTTAGAGATGTTAATAAAAGCAAATCTTACTAATTTGAATTACATTTATATTCCATTGTTTTGCTTTTGAAAATCATAAAATGACAAAAAAAGACAAAAATGAAAATGAAGGAATTTATATAATCTACAAATAGATTTTTCGTAACATACTAGATATCTTATTATTTCATTTGTACTTCTTAGACAAATATCTGATATTTCTGGCAATTTAATGTTATTAGTAAGTGACATATGGGGAGTTTAAATTCTTTTCCTTATGTTCTACTTAAACTTGTTCCAGCATTTTAATCATCCATGTAGAATGTATTCTAACCTATATTACTTATTTATAATTTATAAAATGTTATTTAAATAATGTGAAGTGTAGCGTTTCCATTAATGTTCCAATAATCTCTTTCACCTCGATAACTTTTATTTTTAAGTTAGGCAGAAACATAAATTTAAGAAAAAAACCCTCAAGAAACATTATGTATTCTTAATTCACAACTTCATGTTATACATGAAATTATTTAAAAAACCAACAGAATTTTAAGGAACATTGTGTTTATGTCATAACAAATATTATAATGTCAAAGTTTAAATTATGCTAAAACTGTAGTTGCCTCTAATAGGAATGCATATTTTATGGAAATTTCATGTAAATTTAATAAACTTTCAATATATCATATATAGGCCATTAAAAAAGCATTGCATTAAAAAAACCATTTCATTTATTCAATCATTCAACATATGATGAGTACCTGTGAGGTTCCAAGTAGAGTATTATACTGGGTACTGATGATCTGGTGGTAGATCTAAACCCTTGCCCTTGTACACTTCACCTGACCACTGGTTAAAAGACTTAAAGATCACCTGAGTCATGTGGTTTAGGATAGGTAAAGGGGAAACACCATTGCATCTGAAATTGGATAGTTAGGAGAACCCCCTGATAGTTGGGCATACCCAAAATCATACACAATCTTGTTTTTCCTGTGTGTGTGTGTGTGTGTGTGTGTGTGTGTGTGACAAATACAGAAATCAGTACGTCTCAGAGATTGCCTTCCACTGTCCTCTTGGAAGTCATAGACCCTGGTGATTTTTAGATCAGGACAGGAGAGGAGAAGCAGGAGGTCTAGGACTAAGGTGTCGGGATAGCAAGGCCCAGAATGAATTAAATGACACTACACCATTTAAGAACCTCAGGCTTATAGGGACAATTGGTATCTCTTTGAGAGTATCAAAAATGCCTTTTCTTTAGTAATTTACCTCAGTAGCCTTGTGTAGTATTTGTAAGTTCCTGTTCTTTTAAGAGCCCAATTTTAAAGTTAAGGATGGAGAGAGCCATTTTATATATATATATATATATATATATATATATATATATATATATATATATATATAAAATTAAAATCCCAACCATAGTCACTTTAATTTATTATTCCAAGGGTTAAAAATATTTTTTGTTTCATAATTTTCTTTATAGCTTGATAATTTAATGTATATTAAATATGAAATTATGCTTTAAAATGCTCTTGTATTCATTTGATTTACATTTTATAATGCTTTTTTGTGTGCTGTAGTGCAAACTTGGATGAGGAAGCACAGGCTGGTACAAGTTCACTACAGGTAATGTTGGACCACCATCCAGTTGCTATTACAGTGGAGGTGAAGCAAGAAGAAGACATTAAGCCCCCTCCTCCACTGGTTTTAAATTCTCAACAGAGTGATACTTTAGAGCAAAGAGAAGAACATGAATTAGTACATGTTATGGAAAGATCTTTGTCACCGTCACTTTCCTCTGTTGATATGAGAATGACATCGTCTCCATCTTCTATCCCAAGGAGAGATGATATTTTTCGGCATGAAAGTGGAGAAAATTTTAGGTCACTGTTAGGGTATGATCCTCAGATTCTGCAAATGCTGAAAGAGGAGCATCAGATAATTTTAGAAAATCAAAAAAATTTTGGATTATATGTTCAGGAGAAGAGGGATGGATTGAAAAGAAGGCAGCAGCTAGAGGAAGAGCTGCTAAGAGCAAAAATTGAAGTGGAGAAGCTGAAAGCAGTTCGCTTACGGCATGATCTATCTGAATATAATAGTCTCTAAGATTTTTTTTTGCAGTCTTGCAATTTGATAATTTTAATTTTGGCCAAATTACTTTCATTTGGGAATATCCTGAAGCAGAGTATATATTCTTTTTTTTTTTTTTGGCCACGCCGCATGGCATGTATGATCTTAGTTCCCTGACCAGGGATCGAACCCACGCCCCCTGCAGTGGAAGCACAGACTCTTAACCACTGGACCACCAGGGAAGTCCCAGAGTATATATTCTTAAAAAATATTGTTAATCTCTATTATGAAAAAGGCTTTTTGACATGATTTTCTAATTATTTAATTTTCCTTTGATACATATTAAAACGCTGATTGGTATGGTTATAAATTTTTTTGTCTTCCTCTGATTTTTTTCCTAAGATGTTTTAATTGTTGGCCTTACAAAAGATGTTTTATTTTGATTAGTAACATATACATAAATAACATATATAAATACATCAGTATTCTTTCAAAGTTCTGAATCTTCAACATTTTTAATTAGCACTTTGAAAGCTGTATGTAGTTCAAAGTTTTTAAGTCAATCTAATTTAGAAGCAATACTAGCCTAATAGAAGCTTGTCTGTATGACATTGATTTTTATGCTTTCATTCTTTGACGGAGTAAGTCCTAGGATTTTAGGGATGGAAGGTATTTGGAGAACACTTTTTCCCACCTCAGTTTTGAGGTAATGAAACCGAGGTCCAGGGAGAACTCAATGATTTATTTGATGTAACAAAGCTCTTTATGGCAGAGCAATGACCAGCACTCAGTTTTTGTTTCTCTGTAATTTTTTTCCCCCTGCTATTCCACAGAAGTAAAAATCCACAAAAATATCCTACATGTTAAAAAATTAGAAATATTTATTTCATTAAAATTGCTTTTAAAAATTGGTGGGTTATGAAATCAGGGGAATTGTGTCAATTACCCCCTTCCTCCTCCTCCTTTTTTTGTCCAGCAAAATAAGATATTCTATTGGAGATGTTATATATTTTGACTACAAGATTTAATACGTCAATTCATTTGGAATGTCTTAGTCTGAAAAAGATTTCTTTCACAGTAAAATCACAGTAAAAACTTTAATGAACAAAATTAAAATTTTATTTAGAATAAAAATAGCAAAAATTATGTTTATAATTTATGATATCTATAGTCTTATGTTTTTGTAAATATTGCTATTTTAGTATTTGTGGAAATAAATAAAACCTTGATTCTTAAAGCACACATAGACGTTTATGTTAAATCTTTAATATGTTTATTACTTAAGGATTTCTATTTTTGCTGGGGCTGTGTTGAGGAAGGATATTTAAGCCAAGCTTTAGAATGGGGTAGGTAGGATTTCAGCTGTATTGGGGAGAAAGGATGTTTATGTCAGAGTGAGCAGCATGAAAAAGGCATAGAGAATGGGAAAAAGTGGGTCAGAGTGTATAAGCACAAATACAGTGCTAAGCCAGGTGATTTTTAAGTGATTTTAAGTGAGCATAGAGAGGGCCACTTAGGGCTGTGATAATCTGGACAAGGACATATACCTTGACTAACTGGGGTAGCTACCCTTGAGCTCCAGCAGAATTTTTACATGCAGAAATGAGCCAGAAATCTGCATTTTTATGAGAAATGTTTATTTTTAAAACATTTGCAAATAATTAAAAATATTTAAAATAATAAATAGACGAAACATGTGAGTGGGCCTCATTCAGCCAGTGGGCTTTCGGCTCATGGCCTGTGGTGTAGAGCAGTGGTTCACCAAGAGTAGATCCTGACCAGCAGCATCAGCACCTCGAGAACTTGTGAGATATGTAAATCCATTCCTTTCGGATCAGCAACTTGAGGGGTAGAGTACAGCAATCTGTTTTAATAACTTCTCTAGAGATTCTGATGCAAGCTAAAAAACCACTCAGAGAGCCACTGGAATAGAGTATTTTGAAAGCTAACATGGTGCCTAAATCATGTTAGATTTTCAAAAATTTTTGTTGAAGAGTGGGTGAAGGTAAATTGAGGGATATCAATTTGGAAGTTGGAAGCTGGTTGGTGCCACATTATGGATTACATTAAATGCTGTTTTCAAGGAATCGAATGTGAATATATAATGGCAAGCCATGGAAGGCTTTTGACTAGGGACATATGACTAGAGCTCTGACTTAATGTCATAATAGCAGCATTTCAGGGTGGGCAATGTAGTGAGGGGAAATTAAATCTGAAATTTAGGTTGTGACTCTAGGAATAGAAAGAATAAAAATAAAATGGACTCCTATGGTACCGTTTTAGCTTGTTGACTGCTTAATTTCATTGGCATTTTGTATCTGCTATTAGAGTTAAATATTTTATTATAAAAATGCCTTGAATGTATGATACATCCTTTTGACAATTTCATCTTCTTTAATCTGTGCTGTGACTTTTCTTTCAGTCTAATGAATCTTATAATTCTTATTTGAGGTAATGTTTTTACAATATTATTCCAGTAAATCTTTACAGTAGTAAGCTCTAACTTTTTGAAATGATTGAAAACAAATTACCATACAAAATGTAATTTATGTTATAACCTTAGCATGGTACTACTCAGAATTGTTAATGAATGTTCAGTTTGAATGCTGACTTTGTACAGCTAAATCAGTTTTCCAGGTGTTTTCTGTGGAACATTAATTCTGTGAAATGTTTTTAGCCAAGTTATGTGTTCAAAAAAGTGCAATATACATCTTTTTTGGTGGTTAGATTCTAGCATAAGTGTGGAAGGTAAAAATGTATACTATATAAAATTGCCCTTGAAAATTTTTTTGCTACCCAGAAAGTAGTGTAAACATAGTCTGCTACAGTCGTATTTTTCTCCAGCAGTGTTCAAGATTGTTGTTTCGTTGCTTATGTCATGTGACAAATTTGTTAGCATGTAGGGACTGAGTAGAATAAAAACCTTATTTTACATATTTTTAAACAACAGAATTACACTCATTGCAGTGAGTTTACTGCAGCAGTTTTTCTGAGTCAATCTTGTTTAATTTTAATCTGCAAAAATTAAAGTGAATGTGGTTCTGCTCCATTTTCATTGCTCCATCTCCCCACCTATGCAATTATAATTAGCATAGTACAGTTTATGGGAATTTCTGTGTAAAGAAGACTTGCTTGATGACTGAACTCTTTTTAGAGGCTGTTTATTATTATCTTGCAGAGTATCTTAGGGAAATTCTGAGCTAAAGCTTTTTTCTTTTTCTTTCTATATTGAGACTTTTTTGAGTTTTTGACTACTTACCAACTTACATTAGCAGTTTTTGCTGAGGACAAGTTTCACTAAGGGGAATATATAATGGCAAATTCTGTTAGTACCAATGGAATACAACTGAAGCCACCAGACATCCTACTATAGAGAACTATTTGGGGCTGTCAGTTTACTTATGAAATGTAATGCTGGAAAAACATGGGAAAGAGTGTTTTTATTTTTAAAATGTAGACTTGGTTCTGTAGAAATACTGTTTCATCCAATATATTAGTAATTTAGATCGTGCCTAGTTATTCTTGCCACCTTCTTGTCTTTTCTTATCCATTTGAACTTAAATGGATATGTTTGTTTTTTTACAAGTTATGTTATAAACCTAGGTATGATTTATAATGGCATTCTGAAAAAGTTAATGAAGCTCTTTCATTTCTAACAAATGCCAGATTTCTAAAAATATTCAAATTAAATATTTTCCTTTTTTGTATAATGCGACATCAACTTGGTGTTATTTTATTTTTGAAAGATTCACTCTACCCTATTGCCTCTTTACTTACATGAAAATGTTTGAAATATGAATTATTTTCCATGTGCCTTCTTTTAGAGTAATGTCAAGTTTTAAATAGATATGTTTAAATAATTAAGTGTGGTAAATTGTAATTAATATACGCTGTAGATGATAGTGGTTAAATGCGTTGTTAATACATGTTCTTTTAAATACATGGTAATACATTGTACTGATTTGTGTACTCTTTGTGTGCCATAAAACAAAGAATTCAGTACTATAGAGGTAAATTTTTTTGTTGAGGCATAATTGAAATACATTTCTTTAGGTGATATAATAGATGCCAAATGTACCATGTCTAAATTTCATAATATATTTATTTTTTTCAAATGTTAAGATTCACAAATTCTCAAAATCAATTAAATATTTGATGGTGACTTTGATTGTAAATAGTTAAAAATAGATGAAATGTGGTTGCAATACTGAACAAATACAAAAGAGTAAATTCTTAAAATATGCAACCTAATTAAACATTAGCAGTCATGCTAGATCTTGTATATAATTTTGAGAAATTGGTTCCGTATTTTTTAATGTATCTTCTTAAAGTTTCATTAAAAGTAGCAGCTATAATGTGAATTTATATAATTTATTTTTAGTTTTCCATTCCTTTGTAAATAGTAGAAAGCAAAGTAAATAAATAAATAAAAATAAAAATACCACCCAAGTTAGCCCAAACAATTTAAACTAAAATGGATGTATCATTAGACTTACACTTTGTTAGTAGATCTTTCATGAGTGTGAATTCACCTCTGTTATGAAGATTAAGAAATCCTTCAAATGTATAGAAACGAAAGAATTTTATAGTAAACATTCATATGCCTACCACCTACATTCTACAATTAATGTTTTGCTATATTTGCTTTATCACATATTTATCTGTCTATCCATCCATAAATTTTTTTTGTTTTTAAGAAAACTTATTTTAAAATAAGTTGCAGAATTAGTTAGAATACTTTACCCATAAACACTTCAGCATGAGTATTATGAACTGGAGTTCAATATTTATTTGTGTGTGTATGATTTTTTAGGTAAGATTTGCAAACAGTGAAATGCACAAATCTTAAATGCACCATTTGATGAGTTTTGACAAATGACTGCACCTGTGTAGCTTAAACCCCCATCAAGATTTAAAAAGTTATCACCCCAGAAAGTTCTCTCCTGCCCTTCCTAACCAATACCCTGGTACCTCAGGCAACCACGGTTTTTAAAAAACCACTAATTTTTAATAAAACATAGATAAGTTTTGCTTGTTCTATGACACAATATAATTGAGATCATATAGTACAGACCCTTTGTTTCTGTTTTTTTCACCCGTCTTAATGTTTTTAATATTCATCCATCCTCTAATCAGTAGTTCATTGTTTTCTGTGGCTGAGTAGTATCCATTTTATAAATATACCACAGTTTGTTTATCCATTATCTTTTGACGGACTTCTGGGCTATTTCCGGATTTTGGCTGTTATGTATATTATTGTATAAATGTGTCATGGACTTAATGCTGGATTAAGGAAGATATATGTTTAACTGTTTAAGAAACTGCCAGACCTTTTCTCAAAGTGATTGTACCATTTTACACTTCCCTCCATAGTGTATGGATTACTATTTTTTTAAATAAAGCTTTGCATGTTCATTGACTGGAATGTCAGAATCGAAATTGATGAATAACGTTTTTTGATATTTAAATGAGTTTAAAATGCTGGGCAGATAGTTTAGATATCTGGGAATATTATAGTTTTACTGATTTTTTTTCTATTTTAGCACTTATTGCCACTTATTGCATATATGCTTTGACATGAAGTACTGAGAAATATGATAAACTGTATATATAGTCCCTGCCATGCTCATGAAGTATCATTCTGAAAATGATCTTTAATGCAAAGAAATACCTTCTAGGTTTATTTTGTATGTAATGATACTTGTACTTAGTTGACCTTCATTCTGTTTTAAAGAAAACTATGGATGATTACTAGTTTGAAGTAATTTGTATATTAATGTTTGTATATTCTTTAGTGTAATAAAAACTATATGTTTCAAATCTTATATTTATATTGCAGTTATATGTTAATGCATATTCAAAGTTCTGGTAGCTTTTGGTAATTTTGAAACTCAAAAAATACAGTCTGCAAGAGTATTTACATTTTTTATTGAATTTGATGATATATGAGACATTTAAAATTTTTTTTGCTCCGTTGAAAACAGTGTGTGTATTTAGAATTGTTAAAAAAAAAAAAGAATATTAAAGGCTTGGGTTTATGGAATGTATAATTAAACCATGCAACCCTAAAGTTATTATGCTTAGGACTCATTCATTAAGATGATAATGTCTACTATTAATATTAAAATGACAGTGTCTCCCCCTTGCTCTTTTATCAAAGCATGGTTTTAAGCACTTCTTACCTTGTGAATCTTGCTGTAGGCATTCAAGCCTCTTGTTTATGAAGACCGTTTTTGGTGTTTATTTGGGAAGTAAATTACAGGGTCAAGGGGGAAATAGATCAGAACCAAGTTCAGAAACAAAAATTACAGGTAGAGTGGAATTGTTAGTGGTGGTTAGTCTGGGATGTAGCAAATTAGTCATTATTTTATATATTGCAAGTAGTCTAGATGAAGGCAGTTATGTTCCATATATGTTTAATTCCCAGTTATCTTCATTCTACTTTTTTGCAGTCATTCACCCTCTCCCTTCCCTGCCCTATAGCCTACATTTAAAATGGGGCTAAATGGGAAGGGACTAGTGCAAGATGATGATGACAGTAGTTAACATTTAGAGAGCACTTACTTCATGGCAAGTACTGTTCTAAGCATCTTATATATATTAGCTAATTAGATGAAATATGGTTGCAACAAGTCTGTGAGGTAGGTATTAGTATTATATTCATTTGGCAATTCATAAACTGGCAGAGGGGTAAGTAACTTGTCCAGGGTCACATAGCTAGTAAGGGGCAGACTCAAGATTCAAACTCAACCAGTCTTGGCTTCCGAGTTCATGCTTTTATCTTTCTTCTGTTCTGCAAAAGAAAGGATATATCTAATTCTGAGAATAATATGGTATTTCAAAGTGATTATAAGAAATTCTGGATTCTTAGAATTTAACTACTGTCTTTTGTTCTAGTCAGCTTTTTTTTTTTTTTTTTTTTTTTTTGTGGGGGAAGGTTTGGACATAACAGCATAACAGTCAGCTCCTGAGAATATAACAGGATATTTGACTCTAGGAATGTTTTTCCCAGCCATTTTTGATGAAGACACACTTTTTATCCCCTCTTTAACAGCAATCCTGAGGAATTGCACTTTTCTCTTAGATAACCAAGTAAAAAACGGGAACAAATTTGAAAAATGCAGAAGGATATTGTCAGTCTTTTATTTGGTGCACAGAGACTGCTAC